>NC_133538.1:457730560-458344310 GCF_048544455.1 Silene latifolia | reverse complement strand
ATTGGGTCTGGCCAGGAATGAGGAGATAAAAATTTGGGCCAGGCAAGTGATTTGTGCAGGGACTTTCTATCGGATTCAGAATTTGTGTTTGATTCAACTTCTTGTAACGGTTACTTACCATAAATAGGGTAGGTTCACAAAACCCTAGGAGAGTCATGATTGATCTTAACCACTTGCTTTCCTAGTCATTTATAGTTTTGCGGCTATAAATATCCCGCTTATTCCGTGTATGTCTTCACATTCCAATCTCTAATTTTCTTCTTTCTCTTTCTAAAAAATTCTCCCTTTGTAAAAAATTCATTTCCCAGAAAAATAATATATGGTGGTGGCGGGAGAAAATGACTTCAAAAGCTCTATTTGAGGTTGAAAAAGTTCTGTTGAAGTTGAAATGGTTTCGCCGAGGTTGAGGGGGTCCCTGATGTCATCCCTGAGGATGATGTGGTGGAGGTTGTTCCTCCTCCAGAGATTCTGTCTATGTCTTATAAGGGGGTTGAGTATTCTCCTAATAAGGCTTTGGCAGTCTCTTTCCATGAGGCTAATCAACTGAAACCTGCTTTTGAGCATTATATAAAGGGCAGGGGTCTCATTCCTCATGGGGTCAAGTTTGGATTCGAGAATGGTCCTATCAGGGCTAATTGGAGTAGCCGGGTTGGTTCTGTATTTTTGAGTGGGCTTTCAAGGGTGGTGGTCAACTTCCCCTTTCTCCTTTTATGGCTGAGGTGATTAGGGCTATTAGGGTTCCTCCGTTTCAACTCATGCCAATGGTTTGGAAGATTGTCCATTCTATTGAGCATTTATGCTCTAAGCATAAGTTGGTTATTACCCTGGATGATTTTAAGAACGTCTATCACCTGAAGAGTCATTCTCTTGGGAGGTTTAATTTCGAGTCGGTCAAAGATGGCTCACCTGATCACCAATTTTGATTCAGGGGATGATAAAGGTTGGGGTCAAACTTATATGTTTATCAAGGCTGACTCAATTGCCCCGACCTGGACTATCTTAATTACCCATTGTTGAAGGAGGTAATCTTTCTTTCTGCATTATTTTTGGTTTGGTAATAATATTTTTGGAGAGTTCACTTACTTTGCCCGTGCTTTCTTTTAGTAAATGACGGGTGAATGATCCCGATCTTTGAGGGGTGGTGACCGGATAGCAGCGTTTATGGCGTTGCACGAAGAGGAGAGGGCTTGGCCTACATGCAGGGCAAGTCGCTATGCCTCGTTTTAAGAAGGCTAAGTTGAGCACTTATAAGCCTGTGAAGAGCACTAAGGTTCCAGGGGCATCTTCGTCAGGGAGTAAGTTCTTTTGCTTGTTTTGTCATTCTGTTTCCTGTATTGGATTCATGCTTATATTCTTTGATTTAGAAACTAGTCGTGCAGCTACCAGGGCTTCTCGCGAATTGCTAGTTTTAGTGTCTTTGGTGAAGGCGGGGTTTCTCAAATTACGGGGGAGAAGTCAAAGAGTAGTGAGGCAACGGGGAGTGATAGTGCTATTCAAATTCAGGAATCATGCGGGGGGCTCGATTGGTGTCGCTGAGAAGATTGTGGATGAAAGTGATCGTCTGAGAAGAGGAAGAGAGTGGATGAGTCTTTGGGAGGAGTTCATGAGGTCAGGGGAGTCGGGGCTCGTATGGATGAGGTCCAGTTTGCTAAGGATCAAATTCGAGGCTCGGGCTTTTGTGGTTGATGATCCTTATTTCAAGTACCAGGCAGAGGAAGCACGCTTTCGTGCTTTGGCCGCTATGTATCGTTCGGGATTATCTTGCCAACCTGGTTACCATGCTTCAGGAGGTATATATTTTTTGTCTTTGTTTGTTGTGGGTTTTTGTGTGTGTTTTCGTTTTTGTGGCTTAGATGGGCATTTTCTTTTGTTTTAGAATGTTAATGATGTCTTTGAGGAGTGCCTGTCAACCGGAATCGTCCATGGTCTAAAAATGCCTTGGATTGGGAGGTACAAATCTTGAAGAAAGATCTTTGACAAGTTTAAAGCCGATTTGGAGGTGTCAGGTGAGAATCATTCGTTGAAGGAGGATAATGAGGCGGGGAAGGCTCGGTTCTTTGGTGGAGTCCGCTAAGCTGAAATCGCTCAGGGATGCCTTGAAAGCTCTTCAGTGCTAAGTTTGATATTGCCCGGGAAGAATTGAAGGCTGAAAAAACAGGCTATGCGGGAGCGATTTAAAGGTAAATGAGGAGTTGGTGTAGAGAGGATGAGGTTCGGGCCAGGTATAAAGATCTTGCATTGTATTTCTTTGGCAAGGGTCGTGTGGATGCTATGAAAGAGCCTCTTTGAAGTCGGGCCTTTTTGGAATCCCGATCGAGAATTGGTCGATCTCAATATCACTTATCCCGAGCTTTGTAAGTTGCATCTTGGGACGAGGAGGTGGACTCTCCTCCATCCAAAGGGAAAAACAGTGATGGTGAAGGAGATGAAGAAGAGGAGGCTGCTGATGAGGGGATTGGTTCTGCTACTGTGTCCAAGGTGGGCTAGTTTGATTTTTTCTGTTTGTGGGATTTTGTGTTGTTTTGGCCTATTCAGGGGGGGATGTTCCCTGAACAAATAATTTAGGATTTGTTTTGGTTTTTGTTGGCTTTGCCTGGATAAACGGTGTGTTCTTCCTGCCTGGGAGGGGTGTATTCCTGGGTAGGTTTTAATATATATATCCTTTCCTTGATTTTCTTCTTTGTTTTTGATTTGGGATTTGTACCTGTACATTCATGTGATATTTTTGGTTAGAGTAATGCCTGTCAGGAGGGCTTATGGCCCTCATTCCTGTGTTTATAGGAAATGGTGGCTTTATCGCTGTCGGGAGGGCTTATAAGAATGAGGGTGGTTGCCGATCGGAGGGCTTATGGCCCTCACTGTCGGGGAGGGCTTTTTGACAAGTACTATGGTCTATTCCACCTTTGTACTTGTCTTTTTATGTACTTGAGCTCGATTTATTTTTCGGGTTAGGCGGCGGGTGCCAAATTAGAGCATTTTTAGAAATCTGTTCAGGTTAGGTGGAGTGGCCCTCAATCCCGAACATTTGTTTAAGCCTAAAGTGTAACATATAATAAGTGAAAAGAAGGCGTAAAACAAGTTTTCAGGATTTGAAATAAAGTTTTGGGTAAAATTAAAAATAACATGTAAGCAACTTAGCACATAGCAGGTATGAAATAGTTTTAAGTGGTAACTTAGCACATAGCAGGTATGGAATTTAGCACATGTATATAGGGTGGGTGATTTTACCTGCTTCTCAGATATGAAATAGTTTTAAGTGGGAAATGTTCCAAGATCTGGGATCATTTCTCCTTCCAAAGTTTGTAGCCTGTAAGCTCCTTGTCCCACTATTGAATCAATTAAGTACGGGCCTTCCCATGTAGGGGCTAGTTTTTACTGCGTTCTTTTCTCTGGTGTTGGGGAAAACTTTCCTTAGTACCAGGTCTCCTTCTTTGAATACTCTGATGTTGACATTCTTGTTGTAACTTCTGGCTCTGCTGTTGGTAGGCGGCTATCCCGACTTTTTTGCGCATCTCTCGGTTCTTGTTAAGAGTAGGTTATCTTGTAATAGGGGCATGTTCTCTTCTATTGTGTTCAGGCTGCTTCTGGTAGTTGGCACATGAATTTTCTGCTGGTATTATGCCTTGACCATAGACCGGGGAATATGGTGTTTGGCCTGTGGTCGTTTTGGGTGTGGTCTGTCGCCCCATAGGACTAGGGGAGCTCTTTCCGCCCATCTTCCTTTTCTTCTTTTAGCTTTTTCTTGAGGCAATCGATTACTACTTTGTTGCTTGATTCGCGGCCGTTGGCTTTAGGGTAACTGGTGTGGATGTGACTAGATTGATATTCCATTGTGCACGTAAATTAGGCATTCTTTTCCCACAAATTGTGTTCCATTATCAGACTATTTTCGAAGGTATTCCATATCTGCATATGATGTTCCTTTTGATAAATGATATGACATCTTTTTCTTTGACTTGCCTGTAAGAGTCTGCCTCTATCCATTTGGAAAAGTAGTCAGTCATTGCTAGCATGAAGACTTTTGTCCGGCGCTGAGGTAGCTTCCCTACTATGTCCATGCCCCATTTCATAAATGGCCAGGGGGCCGAGATGGAATGTAGTAGTTCTGATGGTTGATGGATATAAGGGGAATGGATTTGACAGGCTTCACATTTTGAGCTGTATGCTATGCAGTCAGCTCTCAGGGTTGGCCAGAAGTAGCCTGTCCTGAGAATTTTGCTTGCCAGGCTCCTTCCACCTTTATGATTTCCGCAGTATCCATTATGTATGTCTTCTATGACCTGGCTGGCTTCATTTGGTTCCGTGCAACGTAAGTAAGGTCCACTGAGACTTTTTAAACAAGGTGTTATTTATAATGGTATAAGTGGATGCTTTGATTTTCCGGGCCCTTGCTTCGTTTTTATTTGTAGGAGTATCCTCAGAGGAACCAATCATAGTAAGGTTTAGTCCAGGAATTTGTATCTTCCTGGATAGGGCAAATTTGTTCAGGCCTTTCTATGGTTGGTTCCAGCAGGTGGACGATGGGTATTTTGTCAAACACAGCAGGGATGAAATTTGATCCAGTGGCTAGGGCATCCGCTGGGTATTTAGGTCCCTTGGTATTTGGTCAATGTCAAAGGTTTGAATTTTTTGCAAAGGTTTTTGACATATTCCAAATAGAGTATCATCTTTGAATCTTTTAAGATATACTCCTTTAACTTGATTGGAAATTAAAGAGAGTCAGTTTTTACCTTGAGGTTTGCTACACCGAGTTCTATACATACCTTTAATCCAAAGAATCGGGCTTCATATTCACCTCATTATTCGTGGCTTTGAACTCACAACTAATAGCCTCTTTGTGCAATCGGGTCTCCCGTGGTGATTTTAGGACTAATCCTAGGCCGATTGCCTTTCATATTTGTTGCCCCATCTACATGGAGAGTCCATTCCGGTCATTTTTTGGGTGTCAAGAAGATTGACCTCTTTTATGAGGTCTGGTTCTAGGGTAGGATCAATTCACCCACGAAGTCTGCTAATGCCCGAGATTTAATTGTCGTCCCTCCGGGTTCAAAGGTTATATCATAGGTGCTGATTTGTCTTGACCATTTTGCCATCCCGCACGATAACTCGGGCTTTCTCAGACAGATTTGATAGGCAAGTTGGTTCTTACAACGATTGGGTGGCTTTCAAAATAAGGTCGAAGTTTAGTGCAGGACATTACTAAAGCAAGTACATATTTTTCAAGTAGGCCATACCAGTTTTCGCATCTAGGAGACTTTTACTTACATAGTAGACTGGATGTTGTTGGCCATCAATTTCTTTGGTCAGGACTCCACTTCATTGTTTCGTGTGAGATAGGTAGACCGTCGGGGTTCTCCTTTGTCTGGTTTGGCAAGTAGCGGAGGTGTAGTCAGGTATGTTTTGAGCTCTGGAAGGTCGACTCGTGTTCGAGGCAACCATTTGAATGTTTTGTTCTTCCCGAGTAGGTCATAGAATGCCTTGCATCTTACCGATGATCCGGAAATGAATCTATTCAGTGGCGCAACTCGTCTGTCGTTTTTGAATATCTTTGATCGACTTGGGGATTCGGTTCTAGTATGGCTCTTATTTGTTCTGGGCTAGCTTCTATCCCTCTTTTGGTCACCATGTACCCAGGAATTTTCCGAGGATACCCCGAAATGGCATTTGGATGGGTTGAGTTTCATATTGAAATCTTCTAGGATTTTAAAAATTTGTTTCAAGTCCCCGACATGATCTTCAACTTTCTTTGATTTAACTACCATGTCATCAATATAGACTTCTATGGTGTCCCCTATTTGGTCTTTAAACATTGTATTGACCAGGCGTTGGTATGTTGCCCCTGCATTTTTCAGGCCAAAGGGTATTGCTGTGTAGCAGTATATGCCCCTTTCCGTGATAAATGCAGTATGTTCCTGATCAGATGGGTGCATCTTGATTTGGTTGAATCCACTTGAGGCATCCATGAATGTCAGGAGTTCGTGTCCTGCTGTAGCATCCACCATTGCGTCTATGTGTGGGAGTGGAAATGGGTCTTTTAGACAGGCTTTATTGAGGTCTGTGTAATCTACACAAACTCTCCACTACGTTGGCTAGCCAGCTAGGGTACATGACTTCTCTTATCATCCCCATGTCCAATAGTTTGTTTACTTCTTCATTAATGATAGCATGTCTTTCAGCGGCAAACTTTCTTCTTTCTCTGGACGGGCTTATAAGACTCATCAACATTTAGTTTATGTGTAATAATATTGGCATCTATTCCGGTCATATCAAAATGTGACCAGGCAAAACATGAAGATTTACCTCTAAGAAAATTTACTAATTCTGGCCTGATATGATCAGGGACATCAGATCCTACCAGTACGTGCCTGTCAGGGTACTCAGGGTCTAAAATTACTTGATCAGTTTCCATTTTGGTTTCTGCCACATGAGTTGTCCTGACAGGGTACTGTAATTGCTAGGCGAGGGACTTACCTGTCTTGGAAGGCTTCAGTGACTCAGTATAACATTCCTGGGCAGATTTTTGTTCACCTTTAATGGTTGCTACTCCCCATTCTGTTGGTATTTTGATGCATTGGTGATAGGTGGAGGGTATGGCTCTTACGTTGTGGATCCATGGTCTTCCCAATATGGCATTATAGGATGACAGGCAGTCCAGGACTCCAAATCTTTCATATGAAGATACTCCTTCCACATATGTGGCGGGTGTATTTCTCCCAGTGTGTTTCTTGTTTCTCCACCTGAATCCTACTAGGACATTAGACTTCTTTATGATTTGACTTTCATCAATTTTCATTGCTTTAAGGACATCAAGCATGATCGGGTTTCTTGAATCGCCTCCATCTACCAGGATTCTCATGACACGTGCGGTTCCTATTTGCATGGTGATTACGGTGTCATCATGGTGGAGGTCCGGAATGCCCCGCATATCGGTGTCGTCAAAAGTAATTTGAGGTAAATTCATAGATTTAAAAGGAGATTTCATTTTTGACTCCCTGGCAATTTTCTTAGCAATTTTTGAACCGGTCGAGCCACAAATTTTCGATCCTCCATTGATGAATTTGACTTCATAAATGGGTGGTGCAGGGGGTAGGTCACGTTGTTGCCTTTCTGTGTTTCTTCTTGTTCCTTCATCTTCCCTGTTCTTTGTTTGCATCAAGTCTTTCAGGTATCCTTTCTTTAGCAGGTAAGCCACTTGTCTCCGTAATCCCAGGCATTCTTCTGTTGTGTGACCTATGTCCATGTGAAATTCACACCACCTGGTGGTGTCCTTTCTTGAGTTGGGGTTGTCTGACTTCTTTGGCCACTTGACAATGTCTCCCATATGGTCAAGCCTCTTGATTAATCCTGCAATGTCAACAGAGAAGTTATATTCCGGACGGGAGGATTAGTATAGGAGTTACCTCGTTGTTCATGTGTATAATTGACTTCGATCCGTCGGGTCTTGTGTAGGGAGATGGCCTGGAACCGCTTCCTTTGTTGTTAAAGCTTTTCTGTTGGTTTTGTCATATCCTGAGTTGTTGTCGAGTATTATCCGCCTTGTAGCCTTTGTCTTCCTCCGGCCTGATATAGCCTATGGCTAATGCTTGGACATCTTCAAAGGTATGACAGGGCTTCATGGTCATTTCATCGTAGAAGTCACATCGTCCCGGGGTAGCCCTTGCCCGAAAGCTTCAACGGCATTTGTTCCAACATCACATCTGGGGATTGAGACTTTTCTTTGTTGAATCTTGTCATGTATGATCGATGGATTCTCCAGGCTTCTGTTTAACCCTGCATGTGTCATGGATCTCTTTTCTAGTTCCCTGCCGGCAAACTGATGATTGAAAGAATTAACCAGGTCAGCAAAGGACTTGATGCTTCCATTTGGCAGGTTTATGTACCATTGCAAGGCAGGTCCATTCAGAGTTGTTTCAAATCCCTTACACATGCATACTTGACGTAGTTCACTGGGAAATGATGCTGCCAGCATCCTTTGCTTGTAATAGGCAACATGGTTTTGTGGATCAGTGGTTCCATCATAGATTCTCATTGAGGGAATCACAAATTTCTTTGGCAGGTCTATCTTTGCTATTTCATCCACGAAGGGTGAATCAGCATAGCTTTCTGGATTTGCTTCTTCAATTGGGGTAGGAACTCCTGGGATCTTTTCAAATCTCTCGTGAAGTTTTTGGATTTCCTGGAGCATAGCCATCATAATGGCCGTGTTAGTCTGATCTTGGAGTTCTTGATTTTGGAGTTCTCCTGAGTCCATTTCTTCTCCTGCTTTGGATTTTGATGGAGTTGGAGTAGCAATATTGGAGAAGTCAATGTTCCTTATGATGGAGGAGAATGGTGTGCCAGGCTGGACTTTCAATTTTGATCCTGAAGCTTTTTCTCCCGGTTTGTATCTTTAGGTGGATTCGATTCTTTCTATTTTGCCACTTGACAGCCTGGATCATTTTTTGTTTCAGTTGTTCCATCTCCAACAATTGTTGTTGTGACAGACTAATTGTTGCTCAATGCTATCTCCTGCCATTTTTCTTAGTTTTTGTGGTATTTGATGGTGGGCTTTTGATTATTTTTGAGTTAGATGCCCCACGGTGGGCGCCAATTGTTTTGGCAGGGTTTTTATTGATCTAGAGCGTCCTGCCAGGGATTTATATGTAGGGTGATCTAACTCGAATAACTTGCCTGATTGGTATAATTAAATGTAAAACAAACTAATAAATAATGACACAAGGATTTATACGTGGAAAAACCCTGGGAATATGGGAAAAAACCACGGGCACCAAGCCAGGAGTGATTGTTACTATGATTCTGGATAGCCTGACAGAGTATTGTTATATCGTGTGATAATGAGTGAATATATTGCTTAAGAATACAAAGAATATGAGTAAAAGTGATGGTCTTTCAGATGATCCTTCTTGTCTTCTCTTCCTTTCTATTTATAGGTGGTTGCTTCCAATTGTCTTTGTGCCGTTTAGGTTTTCCTGGTAAATAGGGAGTGTGCCCTATTTACCCGGAGATGGTTGCTTCTTTCTTAGCCGTTGCTTTGACTGCTCCCTATATCTTTGCTTTCTGGAATTGGTCTTCCTTTTTTGTAGGGAACATATATAAAGCGCTGTTTGTTGCCTGCAGTAGCCTGGTGCTTTTCCTTTTTCAGTCGCTTGGTTATCTTTCTTTGTCTTCTATCAACTCCCCGCTTGGTGTCTATCCGTGTTGAAGTAATGCCACGATTTTAGATATCTTTTGCCTGGAAGTTGTCCTTGGCATTACAGGCTATACGATCGGGCGGGATAATTTAGGGCCCAACAAAGATACTGAGTTCGAAAGACTAATTTCCCTCCCCATCTTGAGACTGAGAAGGAAAATTGGGGGCAATTGGTAGGGATGAAAATTACAAATTTATTAAGAAATGACGTGGCATCTATCCATTGGACGAAATCAAGTGGGAAGAATTGATGACATGGCGCTTGTTCATTGGCGGATGAAAAGGAAAAGAGATTGATGAGGTGGACATGATGGGACTGTAGGATGAAAACTAAACAAACACAATTTGTGTTGATAAACCCACGTGCAAAGGAAAGTGGGGTCTTTGACTAATTCAATAGCCACTTCCTATTTTTTGGGCAACAGAAGCAGAAAGTCAGGAGCAGAATCTGCTGAGAGGCTGAGGACTAAAGCCCCTAGCAAACAACCATTTTATAAGAAGGGGAAAAGCAATCAAGAAGGCATCTCATCTCTCCGCACTCCAACAATCATACTCATACGCTTTCATCACTCACTTAGCAACATTCTAGTAGAAAAATAATCATTGTATTTCTTACTTACAAAATATTCTCTCGATTATAGTGCCAAATCGGTGGGATTCCGACTCCCCCCGCGGTTGTTCCCGCATTGGGTTTTCCGCGTCACCAAAACTTTGCGTGTCAATCTTTTTATTCATCGTTCATACTTCGTTAAAACCGTTTTATGCACATCATCGTTGGTCGTAGATTACTCACTATCACTCACTAAATTAAATAAATAGTCGGTAAATTTTTACCAATACAAAAACAAAAACAACAACAACAATAATAATAATAATAATAATGAAAGCTTTTATTTCATGTAAACTTTTATTTTTCTTGTAATGAAAGCTGCGCGCATTCTTTTTATAATAATAATAATAATAATAATAATAATAATAATAATAATAATAATAATAATAATAATAATAATAATAATAATAATAATAATAATAATAATAATAATAATAATAATAATAATAATAATAATAATAATAATAATAATAATAATAATAATAATAATAATAATAATAATAATAATAATAATAATAATAATAATAATAATAATAATAATAATAATAATACTAATACTAATAATAATACTAATATTAATAACAAAAATAGTAATAATAGTAATAATAATAATAATAAAAATAATAGTACTAATAATAATAATAATAGTAATAATAATACTAATAATAATAATAATAATAATAATAATAATAATACTAATAATACTAATAATACTAATATCACTAATACTAATTATACTAATACTAATAATAATAATAATAATAATAATAATAATAATAATAATAATAATAATAATAATAGTAATAATAGTAATAATAATAATAATAATAATAATAATAATATTATTAATAATAATAATAATAATAATAATAATAATAATAATAATAATAATAATAATAATAATAATAATCTTTTTCTTGAGGGCCGGTGTCCTCTTCCTCTGGGTGAGTACATTGGCAGCGCCCCTCTCACGCCACTCGTTAAACCGGGTGGTGGGGTTCGTCCTATTGCTGTTGGTACGGTCTGGAGACGGATCGTCTCTAAGGTTGGTGCTTCTATGGTTGGTCCGTCTTTATCTTCTTATTTTGATGAGCTTCAGTTCGGAGTGGGTGTGTCCGGTGGAGGAGAGGCTATCTTGCATGCCTTGAACCGGCTCATTGAGGTTCGGGGGGGCTCAGGTGGGGCTTTCCATATTGCTGGTTGATTTCCAAAATGCGTTCAACCTTGTTGATCGTTCGACCATGCTTCAGAAGGTCCGCCGTCGTTGCCCGGCTCTCTCCCGTTAGGTGGAGTTTTGTTATTCCAGCCCTGCCCGTCTTTTTTATGGGGGGCACTGCATGTGGTCTTGTCAGGGTGTTCAGCAGGGTGATCCGTTTGGCCCTTTGCTTTTCGCTTTGGTTTTGCATCCTTTAGATTGCAAGATCCGGGACACTTTTGACCTCACTTTGCAGGCGTGGTACTTAAATGATGGCACCATCGTGGGTTATACTTTGGAGGTGGGGAAGGTTTTGGACTTGATTATGGTGGATGGCCCTCGTTTTGGACTACATCTTGGTCTTTTGGCCTGTTGAGGATCCTCGGAGCCGGCTTCCTGGGGTTTTCCCCCTTCTATTTCTCGGCCATTGCGTGGTGTTACAGTTTTGGTGGACCTGTCAGTACTTGTCCTGGTTTTAGCAGTGATATTGTGGCAAAGAGAGTAACTAAGACCACTGAGATAATGGACTTGGTTGCGAGGATTGAGGACCCGCAGTGTGAGTTGCTCCTGCTTCGAGCTTGTACTGGTATTTCTAAGCTCTATTTCCCAATTCGTACTTGCTCCCCTACTGTTTTTGGGTCAGTCCATCAACCTTTTGATGTCGCTCTTCGTTCCAACTTGGAACGTATTGTCACCGCGTATGGGCCGGGTTTTGGGTATTGGCAGTGGCGCCTTGCTACTTTCCCTTTTCATCTTGGTGGTCTTGGTGTCTATGCGGCGGGAGATGTTTTATTCTATGCTTTTATTGCGTCCCGTTTGCAGTCTGCTGGTTTGCAGGCTAAGCTCCTCGGCCCTTCTGGTATTGTAGCTGCTGGCCCTGCTTTTGATGATGTCGCGCGAGTGTTTACTATGACTACAGGTTCTGGTATCTTAGGTAACCGTAGTGAAATTGCTGCCTCCAAACTTATGAATAAATTGGCAGACATTTATTTCGCGACGGTTGCTGCTGCCTCAAAGTCTGTTTTCTCTTTGACAACACGCCAGCTTAGTTTATAGCAGTCTCAGCATGGGTCTCACTCCTCTGATTGTTTACGTGGGGTTCCTATCTCGGGGTTTGGTCAGACTATGAACGGGAGGACTTACCATTGTGTGCTTGGGTATCGTCTGGGTGTCCCGTTATTCACGGTATCTAGGCCCTGTCCTACTTGCTCTTGGGTTTTTTCTGAGGATGTTTTTGGGGACCACGCTGTTTCTTGTGCTGGTACTGTGGGCATTAAACATCGGCATAACCTTGTCCGGGACACTCTTATCGACATCTGTTATAGATCTGGTATTACTGCGGGAAAGGAGGTTGATATCGGTTTGGTTGATGGGCATGGTGGCTCTCTTCGTCCCTACGGATTTGCTGCTTTATTCTTGGGACAGAGGGCGGGATGTGTGCGTTAACTTTACTGGGTCTTCTCCTTTGACTCAGACTGGGATGACGGATTTTGTGCCTGGCCGGGTTGTCGCTGATGCTACTCAGCGTAAGTGTGCTAAGTACGGGGACTTGTGTGCGGCAGCGGGTTATGGTTTCCTTCCTTTCTCTTTCTCTTCACTTGGGGAGCTGGGTTCAGATGTTGTTGCCTGCGGATCTAGAAATTCTCGGTATCTCAGGATGCGGGGGCTCGGGTGGCCGCTTACATTTTTACTAGACTTAGCTTTGCTGTTGCTAAGGGTGTGCGAGCCCAGATTGTCTCTCGGCTCCCGACCAATTTCATGTAAATTTTCATTTTCATTTTAATGAAAGCTGCGTGCATCCTTTATAATAAAATAATAATAATAATAATAATAATAAACAGTAATAATAATAATAATAATAATAATAATAATAATAATAATAATACTGATAATAATACTGATAATAATACTGATAATAATACTAATACTAATACTAATACTAATACTAATACTAATACTAATACTAATACTAATACTAATAATAATAATAATAATAATAATAATAATAATAATAATAATAATAATAATAATAATAATAATAATAATAATAATAATAATAATAATAATAATAATAATAATAATAATAATAATAATAATAATAATAATAATAATAATAATAATAATAATAATAATAATAATAATAATAATAATAATAATAATAATAATAATAATAATAATAATAATAATAATAATAATAATAATAATAATAATAATAATAATAATAATAATAATAATAATAATAATAATAATAATAATAATAATAATAATAATAATAATAATAATAATAATAATAATGAAAGCTTGGAACGTATTGTCACCGCCTCTGGGCCGGGTTTTGGGGATTGGCAGTGGCGCCTTGCTACATTCCCTTTCCATCTTGGTGGTCTTGGTGTCTATGCGGCGGGAGATGTTTTATTCTATGCTTTTGTTGCGTCTCGTTTTGATCTGCATTGGTTTGCGAGGCTAAGCTCCTCGGCCCTTCCGGTATTGTGGCTGCCGGCCCCGCTTTTGATGATGCCGCAGTGTGTTTTGTGACTACGAGTGTTCGGTGTTTTAAGTCACCCTAGTGAAATTGCTGCCCCAAACTTATGAAGAAATTGGCAGATATTTATTTCACGAAGGTTCTTTCGCCGCCTCGTAGTCATCTCTTCTCTTTGACGCCGCGCCCCTGCTTTATGGCGATCTCGGCGGGGTTCTCACTCCTCCGATTGGTTACGTCTTTGTTCCTATCTCGGGGTTGGGGCGGACTATGAACGGGAGGACTTACCGTAGTGTGTTGGGGTATCGTCTGGGTATTCCGTTATTCGTGGTGTCTAGGCCGTCATCTGCATGCTCTCGAGTTTTTTCTTTGGGATGTTTTTGGAGACCACGCTGTTTCTTATCTTCTCAGTCTTGGTGTTGTGGGTGTTAAACATCGACATAACCTTGTCCGGGACACTCTTTTCGACATCTCGTTATAGGTCCAGGTATTCTGCGGGGAAGGAGGTTGATATCGGTTTGGTTGATGGACATGGTGGCTCTCTTCGTCCTGGGGATTTATTGCTTTATTCTTGGGACAGGGGGCGTGATGTGTGCGTCGACTGACGGAGTTCTTCCCCTTGACTCGATAGGTTGATGATTTTGTGCCGGGCCGGGTTGTCGTCGATCTTTTCAAAGCGAAAGTGTGCAAGTATGGGGATTTGTGCGCTGGTAGCGGGCTATGGCTTCCTTCCTTTCTCTTTCTCTTATTTGGGGAGTGGGTTCGGATGCGGTTGCTTTGCTCAAGCGGGTCCAGAAATTCTCGGTATCTCAGGATGCGGGGGCTCGGGTGGCCGCTTACATTTTTACTAGACTTAGCTTTGCTATTGCTAAGGGTGTGGGAGCCCAGATTGTTTCTCGGCTCCCCACCAATTTCATGTAAATTTCAATCTTTATCTTAATGAAAGCTGCGTGCATTTTATAATAAAAAAAAAAAAAAAAAAAAAAAATAATAATAATAATAATAGTAATAATAGTAATAATTATTATTATTATTATTTTGTCCATATTTTGCGCAGGGCTGGAAATATGAACAGGGTAGAATAGTACGGGGGTTAACTAGTATCATCCTATTTTGATGTTATAGTGATCGTACCAAGGCAGGGTTGATGATAATAAAAGTAGTGCAAATAAAGTAAATAATAAGACAAATGAAATTGTACGTGGATAACCCTTGAATGGGAAAAAACCACGGGCACCAAGCCAGGAGAGGATTTCACTATGATTTAAGAGGATTATAATATCACGAGCACAAAGTATAATATTTTCTCTAAGTATTATAATAGTCTTGCTCGCAATGTGACAAGTTGTGTCATGTATGTTAGAGTATGCCTTGTGTTTCCAAATGATCTTCAAATGCTCCTTATATAGCCAAGCTGAATGACTGTCAAATCTTTGTAGTTAATGCTGAATATTCCAACTTAATTGTTGTCTTGATTGCTCCTTAATTGCGCATTAATGCATATTAATGGTCCTTATTTATGACCAAATCTTCCTCTTAATTACCATATTTATGTGGCAGAAATCTTATATATAATTGTCCATGACTTGGTCAAATATTGACCTTACACTTGACCGTTGCCCTCTCCTGCCTGGTGCCTGTCTTCTTGTACCCTGGTGGCTTGAAGTCCTGACACCCTGATTGTCAGGCCAGGGTTGAACTTGATCCTGAAGATGATGCGGGAGTCAAGGCTCATCGACTGGTGCCAAACTTGGACTACCCTGACGGACCTGCCCTGATTGTCAGGCCAAGGTAGAATTCTATCCTGTCAGTAGTGCGAAATTTCAGGCCCAACAATTGCCCCTTATCTCCTTATTATCGCTGGGTCAGGCCAGTAATGAGGAGATAACCTTCTCTTTTCATCTTTGGACAACTTCTCCAGGACGATTCAACATGCTTTATCATTAAGAAAACGGCTAGTTGCAGTAAATCCGATCTTTACCGTCTATAAATAATTTCTTTACTTCATGCTTTATCATCCACCAAAACTTGATCAATTCCTCTATAATTATCCCAATCTTTCTTCGATCTTTATCTTCAACCCTCGTCTATTTTCCCAACAATTACTAGAAAATCTTACCATGACATATCATATTTTAATCATCATTTTCATAATAGTAATTTTTTTTATTGTTGGTAAGGCCTCTTTTGAAATGAGTTTTAACAAAGAGGTATTGAAATACGTTTGATAATCATTCAAATAAAACTATAGACTCTCATTAACATATTTACTCGACCAGTAATAGTACCAATGTAACAAAGACTAACAGTAATTATTATTTAAGCAAATTGAATAATATTGTACTTTTATATGTCAGAAATAATTTTAATGACAATTACCCAAATTTGGGCTCAAAAAAATTATTCACCACGATAATCCTATAAACAAATAACTAGCCACGAGTTTCTCAGCTCATGGCAAAAAAACAATAATTAGCCATGATCGTGGCTCTCGTGGCTAGAAGTAATTTTTAGCCACAGCCGTGGCTTAGTTCGTGGCAAAATGCAATGCTTAGCCACATGTGTGGCATAATTCGTGGCTAAGTGCTATGCTTAGCCACGACTATGACATAATTTGTAGCTAAAAGCAAATACTTGCCACAGTAATATTTTTCTTGTGGCAAAGTTTTTCATACCAATTGATGTAACCTTTTTTTCCCGTGGCCATGAATTTATGCCACGAATATTAAATTTCCCTGGCATAATTCTTGGCGCAAGTGTCATTTTGTTGTAGTGGTATAAAACACCTAGGTTCTCGATCGAGTAGAATTAAACCACTCGTTCGAGGACAAAACTTGACAAACAGTTCGATCGAATAAACATGGCTCTCAATCGAAGACTTCAGATGATGGCTATCTCGATCGAGTGATTTCTGGAGGATAAAGCATTCGATCGACCATTGTTAATAGCAAAAGGGATCGATCGAGCTATATAAGCACGGGTGGACTCCTTGACACCTTCCGAAGCCACTTCACGCATCCCTAAGTGACAGATTCCGAGCTCCGACTCCTCGTTCTCCAAAATGCATGAGATTAAGACAAGTTCAAGCTTGATTTTGCTCCTTTTCTAGTTCGAACCTGCAATTTATACAAGACAAATAAAAGTAGACTATTCGGGGGCTTTTGTAGCTAGATGCGACGTAAATAACAAAGAAATTCATGTAAAAATGAGGTAAAATCCTTATATAAAATACACTCATCAGCTATCTCCAAAGGGAAGGCTAAAGGACAACTCTCTGAAAGACTGAACATGAGGACTTACCTGAAAAGAACTTTTTGGAATTTACTAAAAATGGGTTGTCTGAAGGTTACTGAAAGGATTATCTGAGGGTTGTCGGAATGAAGAACATATCAAGGTTATCCTGAAAGTTGGCTGAAGGAGGAACATATGAAGGTTATCCTGAAGGAACGACTGTGAAGGATCAAGGCAAGTTTTCGAAAGACAAGTTTCTGAAGGATTTGAAGGATTAAGGACTCTTCGGGAGCTGTTTCTCTCGAACTCCGTAGGAAACCATATGAGGATCAGCAGGACGTTGGAAGAAACCGCTGGGGAATCTACTTACGTCGGTCTTCAAGCGAACTCTATTTCTTGAGCAATACGTCGACTGTAAGCAGCAATGAACTCTCGCTGGGGAACACACTGATGACTTCGCCGGGGAAGAATCATATGTTGAGTCGACAACGGCGCACCCTTGGGACTGCTGAGGAGAAAATAACATATTGATAATGATGCGCCCTTGGTATCGCTGAGGAGAAAATAAATCGACAACGACGCGCCCTTGGCATCGCTGGGAAGAAAATAAACCGATAACGACGTGCCCTTGGCATCGCTGAGGAGAAAATAAATCGACAACGACGCGCACTTGGCATCGCTGAGGAGAAAATAAATCGACAACGACGCGCCCTTGGCATCGTTAAAGAGAAAATCTGCTTGATTGTCGTAAGCGAAATTGCAATAAAGAGGAGAAGCCAATGAACTGTATTTAGTGATTATGAACTCTCGCAGGGAATAAAATGTCATGGTTGTTTGCAGTCTGTTGAAGAGAAAATGCTGATTCGGACGAAGTGAACGCCAAAACGGGGCCATATGTTGAGGAAGAGGCGCATGAAGCCCGGACCCACAAATAACGAACTTATAACGAATTTCTGAGGAAACCTACTGAGGAAAAGGCGCAGCAAAAGCTGACACCTTTAGAAGAGACGCAGCTACTGCTGCGTCTTCTCCTTAGTTCACCTCTGTCTGGGTAAAAACCCGACTTAAGCCGTGCTCTTTTTCATTTCAAAAAACACAAACATTTCATTTATTCACAAAAACCCAACCAAATTCCGTCAAAAATTGATCAAATATTGTCATAAACGATGAGTAATCGAGGTATGTATCTTGTATTTGCTTTATTTTGCATTTGAGCTTTGATTTTGGGTCGAAAATTATGGTTTATATACCTATTTATTTCGAAATTTTGGGGCTTTCGTCCCAAATGAATTTGTCTCATGAAATTGACATTAGAAATGAGTAATTGACCATGTTAGAAACACAACCATGTATTTCTTTCGGATTTTCGTTAAGTATTAAGGATTTGAGCGCGAAATGTGACGGTTTCTTGCTAAACCGTAAAACCCTTCGAAAGTGGCCCTATACTAGCCCATTTTTTTATGAAACTTGATGTTTTGGAACCCTTGAGTAATGGGTAAACTTGCTGTCATGCCGGATTTTCAATTTGTGACAGCTTCTCCGGGACACTTTTATATGGCATAATTGCTATTGCAGCGAAATGATGCCGAATTTTCGACTCAAACCCGTAACTAGGCTCGAACTTAGACTCGTCTTGACTTAACCTACCACATGTGTGGCCAGGCTTGGAAAATCTGGCCAAAGATGGCTAGAAAGGCCGCTTTAAACGATTGAAAAATGCTTGAAAATGCTTGACATCGCTTGAAAATGCTTAGTGTTAGGCCCGGAAATCCGCAGACCGCTCTGATCAGCATTTCGTCTAAACCTGACTGCCAGGCTCTCAGGGTGCCAGGCTCTCAGGGCACATGAAGATAGGCGCCAGGCCATGGAGAGGACAACGGTCAAAATATCAGGATGATATTTGATCATATCCGCGTATATTAATGGAAATAAATACGCAGCATTACGTATAAAGATTATGTGGTAAATACGGTAATTAAGAGGGAGATATTCAGCAATTATTACCCGCAATTATGGAGAATATTCAGCCTTCAATGCTTGATCATGTAGTCGTTCAAGATGGGAAAACTATATAAGAGACACTTTGAAGACATAGGAGACACATCATTCGTACACAAGAAGAAATATACACATTACTTAAATAAATAGAAGCATTGTTATTATAATATCATTATTCTCCCAAATCATATAGTGAAATCCTCTCCTGGCTTGGTACCCGTGGTTTTTTCCCATTCAAGGGTTTTCCACGTACAAAATTTTTTGTCTTGCCATTGTTGTTATTTTATTTATAGCTCAATATCGTACCCTGACGACCTGACCTATAATCTAATTAGAGCTAGTTAACCCTGCACAATATCACCCTGACCTGATTTCGCCCTGCGCAAAATCCACACAAAATAATTGGCGCCCACCGTGGGGCATCTAGCTCTCTAAATCCTTTTTCTTATCTTACAAAAAACTCAAAAACCTACAAAAATGGCCCAACCCACCGTTGAAGAGCAATTGAATATAGCTCTCCAAAAAATCACTGAATTGGAAAACCTGAAAATAAAAGTGGCCCAAACTGAAGCAAAAATCCTGCAACTGATAGAATCTGAGTCAGCCCTAAAGCAAAAATTGGAAAAAACCCAAGGGACAGGCTCTAGATTCCAACCAGGAACCCCGTTTTCATCAATCATTAAGAACATTGATTTTTCCAGCTTTGGGAGCCCAAGTACTCCTAAAATCACTAACGTAGATGGTGATGATGAACCAAAAGATAATGACAAACCTGATGAATCTGCAGCACCCATCATGATGGCGGTAGTTCAGGAGATCAAGAAACTCAACGAAAAATTCGATAAAATACCAGGAGTACCTGCCAGCATGGAAGAAGCTGCCCCTGACAGCTATGCTGATTCACCCTTCATAGACGAAATAGCCAAAGTAGACCTACCAAAGAAATTTATAATTCCATCCATGAGGGTCTATGATGGAACCACGGATCCACAAAATCACGTGGCTCTTTACAAGCAGAAAATGTTGGCTGCATCCATTCCCAGCGAGTTCAGACAAGTTTGCATGGGCAAAGGATTTGGAACGACCCTGACTGGTCCTGCCTTGCAATGGTACATCAACCTGCCTACTGCCAGTATCCATTCCTTTGCCAACCTGATCAACAGTTTCAACCAGCAGTTTGCAAGTAGAAGGGAGTTGGAGAAACGATCCAGTGACCTTTACCGAGTTACACAGAAGCCTGATGAAACTCTCAGGACATTACTTGCAAGATTCAACAAAGAGAAAGTATATATGCCCAGGTGTGACGTTGGAACAGCAGTGGAGGCATTCAGACAGGGATTACTACCACATAGTGACTTATACAGTGAACTCACTAAGTATCCCTGCCACACCTTCGAAGATGTTCAGGCCAAGACCCCTGCCTTCATCAGGCTGGAAGAAGATAAAAGCTACAAACTTGGATCACCCAGTGGACCAAGGGATCATGAAAGAAGCAATAGGAAAAGAAACAGAGGGAACAACTACAGACCTACTCCATATTCCAGGCCAGATCAGTCAGAAGTCAACCTGGCTTATGAATATCAAGGTAAGGTTAAGGCTTATCCACCTATCTCCGAACATATCTTCAGTGTTGATATTGCAGGATTGATCCAGAGACTTGACAACATGGGAACAACTGTTAGATGGCCCAAGAAATCAGAAAATCGAAATCCCAGGAGAGACAATTCAAAATGGTGTGAATTTCACATGGATATTGGACACACCATAGATGACTGTTTCACCCTGAGGAAGGAAGTAGTCTACCTGCTAAAGTCAGGATACTTGAAAGACCTGATCAATACGAAGGGCAGGAACACAAACCAGGATAAGGAAAATCAAGAGCACAGACAGGAACGCAATCTCCCTCCACCACCACCACTCTATGAAGTAAAATTTATATCTGGCGGTTCAAAGATTTGCGGCCTGACAAGTTCAGCAGCAAAAAAGATAGCCAGGACACTGAGGACTGGGTCACCCTACAAGCTGGATCCTGTTCCAACAATCACTTTCAATGATTATGACCTGGTGGGCATCCCTGATGTTCATCACGATGGCCTGGTCAAATCTATGCAGATTGGAACAGCCACAGTAAGAAGGATCCTGGTAGATGGAGGCAGCTCAGTAAACCTGATCATGCTTGACGTGCTGAAAGCCATGAAGATAAACGAGGATCAAATTACCAAAAAATCCAGCGTCCAAGTAGGATTCAGTGGTGAAACCAAGAGCACTCTAGGAGAGATCCACCTCCCAACCTATGTGGAAGGAGTCTCATCCTATGAAAAATTTGGGGTCCTTGACTGCCTGTCATCCTACAACGCCATCCTGGGCAGACCTTGGATTCACAATGTTAGGGCCGTACAATCAATCTATCACCAGTGCATCAAGATACCAACAGACTGGGGCATAGCCACAATCAAAGGGGATCACAAGATAGCCCAGGAGTGCTACACAACAGCCTTGAAGCCTTCCAAGGCAGGTAAGTCCCTGGCATAGCAACTGCAATAGCCTGTCAAGAGCACTTATGTAGCACCTCCCAGAATGGAAACAGATCAGGTAATTCTAGACCCTGAGTATCCTGACAGGTATGTTTTAATAGGATCTGACGCACCAGATAGTGTCAGGCCTGAACAGTAAAATTCCTTAAAAATAAATCATCTTGGTTTGCTTGGTCACATTTTGATATGACTGGAATTAGCGCTGATATAATTACTCATAAGCTAAATGTTGACCCATCTTTTAAGCATGTACATCAGAAGAGACGCAAATTTGCAGCTGAAAGAAACACCATAATAAATGATGAAGTAGAAAAACTCTTGGATATGGGGATGATCAGGGAAGTAATGTACCTTGAGTGGCTGGGTAACGTAGTTGTTGTGCAGAAAAAGAATGGAAAGTGGAGAGTTTGTATAGACTACACTGACCTGAACAAAGCCTGTCCTAAAGATCCATTCCCCCTGCCTCATATTGATGCCATGGTAGACGCACAGCAGGCCACAAAATGCTGACATTCATGGATGTTTCCAGTGGATTCAATCAAATAAAGATGCGCCCTGCTGACCAGGAGAGTACTGCATTCATTACAGACCAAGGAATATATTGTTACACTGCCATGCCTTTCGGCCTGAAGAATGCAGGGGCAACGTACCAGCGCCTGGTCAACATGATGTTTAAAGACCAGATAGGCGACATTATGGAAGTATACATAGACGACATGGTGGTAAAATCCAAGAATGCAGAAGACCATGTGAAGCATCTAGAAATAGCATTTAAGATATTAGAAAAGTATAATATGAAGCTAAACCCTACAAAGTGCCACTTTGGAGTCTCTGCATGCAAATTTCTTGGATATATGGTCATAAAGAGAGGCATAGAAGCCAGCCCTGAACAGATAAAAGCTATCCTGGAACTACAGTCACCCAAGTCTGTCAAGGATATCCAAAAATTGACAGGGCGGGTAGCTGCCCTGAACCGTTTCATATCAAGATCCTCTGAGAGATGCAAAACATTCTATAACCTCCTCGGGAAAAATAAACAATTTCAGTGAACAGACGAGCATGAGGCAGCCTTTCAGGATCTAAAATCCTATTTATCATCTCCACCATTACTGGCTAAACCAGAAAAGGGAGAACCTTTGTCAGTATACCTATCTGTCACTGACACAGCAATCATCGCAGTCCTGGTGAAAGAACAGGAGGGACAGTAACATCCAGTCTACTATGTAAGTAAAAGCCTGCTAGATGCGGAGTTAAGGTATGGACTACTTGAAAAATATGTTTTAGCTTTAATTATGTCATGTACCAAGTTGAGACTCTATTTTGAAAGTCACCCCATTATAGTCAGGACCAACCTACCCATAAAATCTGTCCTGCGTAATCCTGAACTTTCAGGCAGGATGGCCAAATGGTCGGTACAGATTAGCACATATGACATCTCTTTTGAACCCAGGACAGCGATCAAATCGCAGGCCCTAGCAGACTTTGTGGCTGATTTTAGCCCTAACCTGGAACCAGACCTAATAAAAGAGGTCAACCAACTAGAAAATAAAACCCTAGACCAAGAATGGATCCTATTCATAGATGGGGCATCCAACGCGTGGGGACGGGGGTTAGGACTAGTACTTAAATCACCACAGGGAGACGTGATAGCTCAGGCTGTAAGCTGCGAGTTCAAAGCTACCAACAATGAAGCAGAATATGAGGCCCTGATAGCAGGCTTAAAGGTATGTCTAGACCTCGGTGTTCAAAACCTAAACGTAAAAACTGACTCACTCTTAATTGCTAATCAAATAAAGGGAATTTATACAGCTAAGGATGCAAAAATGATTTCGTATTTAGAATATGCAAAAAGCCTTACCGCTAAATTTGCTTTATTTGACATAGATCAAATATCAAGAGACCTGAATACCCATGCTGATGCTTTGGCCAGCCTAGGTTCAAATTTTACCCCCGCTGTTTTCAACAAAATACCAATTGTGCACTTACTAGAGCCAACTACTAGCAAACCGAACAGTCAATCCGTCAATCGGACAATAACTCTTGGACTAAACCTTATTACGATTTGGTTTCTCCAAGGAATACTACCTCAGGATAGGCATGAGGCAAGGGCCTTTAAAATTAGAGCTTCAACTTATGCTATCATCAATAACACCTTGTTCAAGAGATCGCAGGCTGGACCCTACCTGAGATGCTTGGAGCCTGACGAAGCCAAACTATTACTTCAAGAGATACATGATGGACATTGTGGCAACCATAAAGGAGGAAAGAGCCTGGCAAGCAAAGTTCTCGGGACAAGGCTACTCGCCTACACCGAGGGCCGATGGTGGAATACTCTTCAAAATACGAAGCTTTGCCAAATTAATGCACCAATCATACATCCCATCGAACTCCTTCATTCAATCTCCGCACCCTGGCCATTTATAAAGTGGGGCATGGATATTGTGGGAAAATTGCCTGTAGCTCCAGGACAAAAAGTCTTCATGTTAGCCATGACTGATTACTTCTCCAAATGGATTGAGGCTGACTCATACAGGCAAGTAACCGAAAAGGAAGTAATATCCTTCATCAGGACAAACATTATTTGCAAATATGGAGTCCCATCAGAAATAGTATGTGACAACGGAACTCAGTTCGTGGGGAAAAGGACCCAAGCATTCTGCCAAGAATGGAATACCAACCTGGTAACATCGACCCCTGGATACCCAAAAGCTAATGGCCAGGCAGAGTCAAGCAACAAGGTAGTCATAAGCTGCCTAAAAAAGAAGCTGAAAAGAAGACGAGGCAGATGGGCTGAAGAAATTCCATTAGTACTATGGGCAGACAGGACAACTCCAAAGACTACAACAGGCCAAACACCTTACTCCATGGTGTATGGCTGTGAAGCTGTCATCCCTGCAGAAGTACGGGTACCAACATCCAGATGCAGCCTAAACAACGTTGAAACAAACAAAGACCCGATGCAAGACAACTTAGTCCTGACAGAAGAACTAAGAGACGCTGCCAAAATCAGGATGACATCATATCAACAAGCAGTTGCCAGGACTTACAATAAAAACGTCAGGGTCAGGGTCTTCAAAGAAGGAGACCTTGTCCTACTCAAAGTATTTCCAAATAAAAAAGAAAAGTCAGCAGGCAAACTAGCTCCCACATGGGAAGGCCCTTACTTAATTAACTCAATTATCGGACAAGGAGCATACAGGCTCCAAACACTAGAAGGGCAAATGATCCCAAGATCCTGGAATGTAACTCATTTAAAGTTATTCCATATGTAAAGATCAGGCTACAATCAGGTATAAATTCAATCATTACTCAACCCAACATGCTATGTGATGAATTACATGTTCTACACGCCTTGTCTGTATTTTATACCTGTTCAACTAACCCATCTATTTACTTTTTGAATCCTGAACAATTATACATAATAAAAGATTATATGCATAAATATTCAGGATTGAGGGCTACTCTATTATACACTCCTGAAACAAAAAATTCTGCACTTAACTGTGCCTAACGAGTTGGTAACCACCACCAGATACAGTAAAGAGTCAGAACCAATCAGGCATGAAATAATTGCACGACTGACTAGGTTTATGCCACTTATTAACGGCCGGACGCAGCAAGACAGTGCAAGGGTGTTTTATCCGGACCATCGTCTAAATGCCCTCTAGACAGGCCGAATACCAAGCCCTCCAGCTAGGCAGGGGACATAAGCCCTCCTGACAGACCGGATTTCCCACCCCTTCAACCATTATAGCAAAACACTATACTTGGTTGAAATACTCATGACAAATTAAAACAAAAATAATGTGCAGGTTATTTAAGCAGAATAATGTACAGATCATGCAAACGAAATATTTGACAGGTCCAACAGGATGAAACTCACAAATCAAGCAAAGACAAAAGTGAAATCAGCCAAAAGAAGATCATCATGCCTATATTAATAAACCTTTACCCCCTGGGGCAAAGGCGCCAAAATATTCATAAAAGCCAGGGAGAGTCCCCCTGACCCAAGACAAGAAAATAAAAATAATGTTTTTCCAGGGACATCCCCCCTGGATGAGCCAAAATACCAACTGAGAATTAAAAAATATTACTGCTTCTCCTTAGAAGCAGCAGCATCAACAACCTGCTCCCCACTCTTAGCCGGCTCAGCCTCAACGTCCTGCTCCCCTGGAGAGTCAACCTCCTGTTCATTCTCCAAATTGTGTAGGTCAGGATACTTTGAAGCAGCAAAAGCCATCTCAGCTGCAGGGTCCCATTTGGCCCTGGCCTCGACAGGCTCCGACATAGCAGCCGCCCTTCCCTTGATATAGAAATAGAGGGAAGCATCATCCAGCTTGAACTCCAAGTCATCCCTCTTCTGGGTAAGCTCTTCATTCCTATCCAAGGCCTCCTGCAACAGCCGGCTGCTTAAAGCTGCCTCAGTCTTAGCAGCATCCATTTCAGCCTGCACCCTTGTCAAGTCAGCAGTTTTAGCAGCCAAGTCAGCCTTTGCAAATTCCAGCTCAGACTTCAACCTATCATAATCTAATCTCATCAGATCAATCCTGGCCACCAAAGAAGTAGCCTGATAGGCATTATAGAGACAGGTCGCAGCACCCTGGTCAAAAATCAAGAAAAGTATGAGTAACTTATACCAACAATAGAAAATTACCAAAACAAAACACACATAGAAATTATTTCAGCTTACCTCCCTCACAGCAGCCAGGGCACCAGCCAACAGGCTGACTGAGTGATCCACTAAAGCAACTGCCTGAGTAGCAGTCTCAACAGGGTCAAGGGTAAGCATGACATCCGATTTAAAAACTGCATAGTCCCTGATTTTCACCCTAGCAGCCTCCATATTATCCAACCTGGCTCTCACCTCCCGACCAAGGCGTAAACATCAACATCTTCAAATCTCCTTTTTTTCGGGTCTTGAACTTGTCTCAAACAGGACGGCAGTGCAGAGTGACCTTGGCAGCATCGGACTGCTCAGTCAAGTCAATGACAGGTTCAGTATCCCCGCTTCCCTGAGGGCCTTCCTCCTTGATCTTAGCCAGCCTGGCTGAAAGGTCAGCCATACCAAACCTGACAAGACGAATAGATGACCTGGTAGCTGCAACACGAAATGCTATATCAGCAATATAAACCAAGCATCATCAGGAAGCCCAGATAAAAAGAAAATAAAGTTTAAAATGGACTCACTGCCTGAAGTATTGGCACTAGCAGCCCCTGAAGCTTTGGCCGCCCTGGGAACACCGTCAGCCTTCAAACAGTGAGAAAGGTGACCAACCCCACAACAAAGAGGCCAGGACCTCTCCAAAGGAAGAATAGCAAGGAAAGCAGAAACATTGCGAGTAGGATACTCAGTTTCAGTAACCCAGTCATCAACTGCGCACATAAAGAGGTATGACTTATTATTTTCATTTCATTTTTTCACTAACAGGAAAAACATGCAGGTCAAAGCAAGAAACCAAAAGACTCACCAGCCACACAGGCCTCATGATTAAAATACGCCAGGTCAGGACCCACAGAATTGGTCCTGACAAACATATAGCCAGCAACCCAGCCCTTATCATGGCCGCTGTCCAGGTTACTCAGATGAGGAGTAGTAGACGCCCTGACCTTAAAACTTATATGGCCAGGACTGTTTGTTTTAACAGCATAACAGGTCTTCAAATCATCAAGAGAAAAAGAAATATTGTGTTTTTTACAGAGGTTCTCAATATAACATACAACCTTCCATACCATTGGCATCAATTGATAAGATGGAACACCGATCTCCTTAATAACCTCAGCCATAAGAGGAGAAAAAGGAAGCTACGGCCACCGCCCTGAAAGCCCAGTCATGGATGCAGAACCAACCAGGACAAGCCCAGTCAGCCCTGATAGGAGAATCCTCAGAAATCCAGACTTCAGCATCAGCAGGGATAATCCCCTTGTCCTTCAAAATCTTCTCAAACTCAGGCTTCAAACGGTTTGCAGGAGACTGATCCTCATTTAAAGCCTTGGTAGGCTTGAATTGAAAAGCACCATGAGATATTGAAATCATCTCCAATGGGGGATCACTTGGCTTATCTACTGTGGGAGATGGAGTAGCAGAAGAAGCAGGCAAGGTTTCAGAAGAAATATCCTCAGGATTCTGAGGAGGAGGACTTACAAGAACTGCTGCCCTGGTAGATTTTTTCTTTGCGGCCATTATTTGAAGAATTATGGAAGATTGATCAAAGATTTTGGAAGTTAGGAATTTAGGAAACTGAAGAAAAAGAAAGTTAAAGAAAGAAGATGAGAAGAAATTTTGTTGATGAGTTCAACTTAATGAAGCACACAAGTATTTATAGTGAGGAAGATCAGGGTTTCAGCCGCAAAATTATTAAGGAAGTTGCAGTAAATATACCACGCGTCAGCAATTGCAGTAAAAGAGCCGTTACAGGAAACTGATAAGGGAAAATTTAACCGTTGGGTGATCTTATCAAAATTGAAGTTGTCTCCTCATTTTTTTGTCCTGGCACTACCAATAAGGAGATAAGGGGCAATTGTTAGGCCTGGAAATCCGCAGACCGCCCTGATCAGCATTTCGTCTAAACCTGACTGCCAGGCTCTCAGGGCACATGAAGATAGTCGCCAGGCCATGGAGAGGATAACCGTCAAAATATCAGGATGATATTTGATCATACCCGCGTATATTAATGGAAATAAATACGCAGCATTAAGTATAAAGATTATGCAGTAAATACGGTAATTAAGAGGGAGATATTCAGCAATTATTACCAGCAATTATTACCAGCAATTATGGAGAATATTCAGCCTTCAATGCTTGATCATGCAGCCGTTCAAGATGGGAAAACTATATAAGAGACACTTGGAAGACATAGGAGACACATCATTCGTACACAAGCAGAAATATACACATTACTTAAAGAAATAGAAGCATTGTTATTATAATATCATTATTCTCCCAAATCATATAGTGAAATCCTCTCTTGGCTTGGTGCCCGTGGTTTTTTCCCATTCAAGGGTTTTCCACGTACAAAATTGTTTGTCTTGCCATTGTTGTTATTTTATTTATAGCTCAATATCGTACCTTGATGACCTGACCTATAATCTAATTAGAGCTAGTTAACCCTGCACAATATCACCCTGACCTGATTTCGCCCTGCGCAAAATCCACACAAAACACTTAGCATCGCTTTGTTTACTTCGATTTTATAGGGGATATTCCTTCTACGTCGGGGAGGAACCCCATGGACATTGACCATGACCCTTCTACCGCTTTGGGAGCGATCCAGTAGATGGAGGAGGATGTAGAGGAGGAGGCCCCGCGGAGGGCCAATGTAGGACGAGGCAGCCATCAGCTTGCAGGAGCGCCTGAGTGGGCCAAGAAATGGGATGGTAGACATCTCATTTGGGCAGCGGAGAGCCACTTGTCGTATAGGACGGCGAGGAGTATGGTAAGCCTTCAGCCTGTCATTCCTTATTTATTTAATTCTTGGCATATCCTTATTTATTCATTTCTTATCATTTATATGCTTAAGAAAGCTTTCTTTTGAATTAACGCAGAAGGCTGGGAACATGAGGTCCTTTTCTGGTTACACGACGATGATGGGCGCCTTCGGGAAGCTGTCAGAGGAGGAGAAGGCTATCATCGAGCGGGGAGCCTTTGGTCCCTTGGTACGAGGCTGGAGGGAGATCAAGGAAGGAAGATTCGGGCTAACCTCAGCCTGATTCGAGCCTTTCTTGATCGGTTCTGGGACATGACCTCGACTTTCCATATGCCTTTTGGAGAGGTCGGGGTCACCTTGGAGGACTACGGTATGATCTCGGGTTTGCCGTTTGGAGAGGAGTCGTTGATGTGGCCGTCGGTGACCATGAGAGTAGATTCGGCCGAGGCGAGGAGTCTGATCGGCTGGAAGCTGGCTACGGGTGCGGCCCAGGTTCCTAGTTTGGTGCCGAGTACCTACGTCAGTTACTACTTCGACGGTAGGGTTCCGGCGAGAGTGAGGATGGATGAACGCATGGTGCCTCCACCACCTTCTACTGATGAGCAGCGAGACCATTTGTGGTTGTGGTGGTTCTTATTTTCGATTTACCTCGAAGACAAGGAGGAGAGGCTATCGACAAAGCTTCTTCCGTTTATTTCTAGCTTGAGTAGCCTAGGTCATTGGGACTGGGTTACTCTTAGTTTTGCGATCCTCACACGCTACATGAGGGCCATGGTTCATCCGGAGCTGATGGAAAAGGGGACTTCTCCTGCCACTGTTGGTCCTAGACTTCTCTTGGAGGTATGATCCTTTCTTGAAAATATGAAAGATCATCATTTTTTAAAATATAAAAGATCATTTTTGTAGAAAATGATTTATAATCATCATTATTTTGCCTGCTGGCGTGGGTGTAGTCTTACTTTCCTGGCTTCGCGCCCACGAGGTTGCCGGACGTACCGAGGGCGTACCCTGTAGTGAGGGACTGGATAGTGTGTCATCAGAAGAGCCAGCGGTCTTCTTACGATGTTTGTCAGAGGGCCATTAATGCCCTAAGCCTAGACAGTGTAAGTGTCTTTAATCTTCATTTTATTTTCCTTTCTTTAGAGACGATCATAGGAATGACCCCTCGTTTTCTTACTTTAGTGGGTGTCCCGGCCTTGGGAGAGCTACTCTGGGTTCTAGCCTTTGTGGCTGAGGTTCTCCATCCCCGGAGTTCGAGTCGGTTGCTGTTGACGACGCACGTGGGGCCTGTGTGGTACTTGGGTGAGCGTTTAGCTCGGCAGTGCTCGCGTGATACTTTTACGGTTCCCATCGATCATCCATAGACGATGTTTAGGGAGCCTTCAGAGGCTGAGAGGGAAGGTGACCTGGCTGGCGCGAGCGGTGACACCCTCTTTCTTCCAAGCGAGGAGTACGGCGAGTTTGTTCACCGAAGGCTAGCGTAGTGGCCGATCCTGGTATGCATATATACCGTTTACTTGTTTTTTTTATAAATTTGATAAATGATGAATGGTTAGAAAATAAATAAACCACTTGAGTTTTGCAGGAGACCGAGGTGGTGGGCGTCGAGCCCCCAGCTTTTATAGAGACGTTGGAGTACACTGACTCGGCGGGCATGACAGTGATCTCGGAGATCCGGGATTTTAGAGAGTCGGTGACTGATGCTGACCTAGATGAGTGGCAGCATGTTGTGAAGAGGGTAAGCCCTCAGCTTTGGTTGTCTTTTGTATTTTCTGCTTTATTACATAGGAATGCATTTGCTTGAACCTTCTCCGTATTTGAATGACGGTGGCACCGTCCAAGCATGTGGAGCTGTGGAGGATGGCTAACCGGCTTCGAGCTATAGCCATTGCGTTCCTTAGGGGTGGCTTGGGGCGGCAGGTATGAACCTTTCATAACCGACTTTATTTTTATTATTTCCAATTTTGTGAAGTGAAATATCACTCTATTTTTCTGTGTAGAGGGAGCGTGGCTTGGAGCGTGAGCTGGCGCAGTCCTAGGAGAAGATGACCCACTTGCTGAGAGAGCTCGAGGCCAGAGATGCTGAGATCACTGCCCTTGAGGCGACAGTGGCTGAGCTGAGGGGTCGTCAGGATTAGTTGCTGATCTTTTGTTTGTACATTTGTACATTTTGGATGTCATTTTTAGCAGGAGCCCATATTTTGATGTACATTTTGCATTTTTGGTTGTATATATGATGGCATGCATGCCTTTGCTGCTGTATGTTTGCTATATCTGCAGGTTAGCTTTGAAAACAGGGTTTGCATGTAACGGTTTGCGCCGTCATGCTACCGAAATTCACGTAGGAAATCGCAAGCAAAGCATATAACAAAAGAATTAATGTAGAAAATTAAAATGGCCTAAATTAGTGCGAAAAAGAAAAGAAAATGAAAAAAAAAGTGCCCGAAAATGGACAAAATGACACGACCGGATGGTAGGGAGGGCTAACCCCTTAAAAAATAATTTAAAAGAAATGTCTATGTTTATTAGAAACATTTTGAAAAGAGGGAGTGAAACGATTCCCCGAAAAAAAAAAAGAACGAGTAAGTGTGCGTATTTGGCAGAAATGTCGATTTTGCCTCGAAGAGCGAACCCGTAAAAGATTAGGAAACATAAATTTGGTAATTAATCGAAATTACCGAATTAAGTCCTTATAGGAATAAGAAATTTTAACTAAAATAGATTAGGAAAGGTCCACGGCTGTCAAATGGTGGAAAAGAGCCTGGGGAAGAAGCGTAGCACGAGTTGCGATCCTTCGAAGAGGCGCAGCTGCTGCTGCGTCTTTTTTCCAGCTTGTTTGTTCTCGATAGAAATTAGGAAACATCAACTGTTATAAATAGAGACCTTTGTTGAGCTTCTATTCTCACAATTATCCCTCCCTTAACTTCGTCTATTACATAAAACCTCATATATCTGCTCAAATTTTTCCAACAAAAATATGGATGCCTTTGAAAATCGCATTAAGGAGTGGATGAATGAATTTACGAATATGGAGAAACACGACATGGGTGATTTTATCTTAGGACCGATCATAAGTTTGAAGCTGGTGAAGGTAATTAGGCCCTTTTTGGATGCTTGTCTTGAATATTGGGACCCGAATTTTCATGTATTTGCCTTTCCGGGAAGCGAAATTTGTCCCTTTTTGCAGATACCCAGTATCTGCTAAGACTCCAACAAACACCCGATGATTATCAGAACTACAACATGTTTTCGAATCGCGGCGTTTGATCGACAGTTTGTGTACAACTTTACGTCGTAAAACTTAAAACGATTTCGAAAATAAAACATTTCAAAACATTTCAAAAATACCTGGAGTGTTTAATGCACGACGACGGGGTCGCAATGACACTAACTAGAGTCAAAACCGGCACCGGAACAAAAACCGACTCAAAAATTCAAATCCCGACTCCAACAACGAGTCAAACCGAGTCAACCACAAAAACCAAACATTTCAAATCTACTACCTTAAGTTTTCCCGGATTCATGTTGGTCAAGTACCAAACATGTGACTACAAAACCTAGGATAGAACAAATCATAATTGCGTTTGTTGTGAAAGTGACAACACAGCTCGAAGACCCGCGACGTGGCTCGCGCCTCTTTGAGCAGCCCAGGTGGCCACGTCGCTCAAAACTCAGACAACCACTCATTCTCCTATAAATACCCCTCAAATGCCACCCATTTAAGACTGACGCGAGTGTCCGCCCCCTCTTTTCTCCCTTAAAATTCTCGACTCGACTTCTAAAGTCACAATCCGACGCGTATTTACGACCTACCGATCGTAAACACGAGCCTTACACATTGTTTGGTACCGTCATCGTGCATTAAATCACTTGACCGACCTTTTCGACCACTACACCATCACTAAACTTTTAAAACACTCTTTTTACTTACCAAAACGGTTTTAAACCGAGTTTTTTCCGATCAAACGAGTTGTTATACTTACGTCGGTCACTCGCCATAACCAAACATGTAAGTATGAGGGTGTAAAAATCCTCTTTTATTATGTTTTCATTTGTTTCATGACTATAACATGCTAAAACATGCATAACATGAACCAAAATATGGAATAAACGAGCCAAAACTGGTTTTTGGTCTGAGGCAGAAGCCCCATAGGTCGCCAACTAGCCCGCGCCTAAATGGGGTGCTCAGACCAGAGATCAACCGTGTTTGTTCTAGTCATTTCCCTTAATCCATTTTTCATATTTGTAATCGGTTTTTACCATTTCAAGTATTTTCGAAACTTGGTTGTTTTATTTCACATGTTTTAACCATAAAACATTTTTCACCCTTGGTTCCTCATACCATGACGGTTAAATCCGTGTTTCGGTGATAATATTTCGTTAATGACATTTAAAAGGTATTTCAAAGCCTTTTATTTCATTTCTTTACATTTTCAAACAAACATATTAGTCACCAAAACAAAATCATCCTTGGTTCTACATACCATGCCGGATTTTAACCCGGGTACGATGACGAGTATCGACTAATTACATTCAAATGGACTTAAAACAATTAGTCCATAATCATTTTCAAAACAATTCATGTCAAGTTTGACAAATCGAACCCGGCACCGGATATTATCAAATAATGATGATTATTCGAGTCTAGTTCTTCAAATCAACAAATGCGGTCTAAACGACCCCTTCAAATCAAACCGGGTTCAAACACCCATTTTCAACACGTTTTATAACGTTTTCTAAAAGGTTAGAACACGGCACATAAACCGTGGGCTAACCCGCGCCTAAACAGGCTCCCCATTTCTCATTTTTAAAACCAGAGGGAGGCCCCTTACACCGCCGGCTGACTCGCGCCTCATATAGCCGTCTGGTACAGGGCCTGTTCCCTTCCAGTTTTAGTCTAGGATGATCCCGACTCCGGTTAACCCGGATATAGGACGGATCAGATGACTATTCAAACCATATTTGCAAAATGCCTTATTAAGACAAATGGATCATGTTATGCACCCTAAACCTAATACGGTAAATGGATGTTTAATTTCCGTCTTGCATGCAAATCAATCATTAATCCAACTCGACATCTTATACTTGATACTTGGATTAAATCAACCGACTTAGAAATCTCTCACATGTTAGGTTTAAATCATTGGATGCGCATTCATGCATTTAAACCGTTTTATCAACTTTTGCATTCAACCAACCAAGATCGATCAGTAGAGGCCGCTAAACGCGGGCGGGATTGGGTGTCTGATTAAAGGGCTTCCCAATACGTACCTTCACCTCTTACTCAGAAACTTTGGATAGTGGACGGCCTTATCCAGGGCGTACGAGAGTCATTATAGAGATAGGATGCTAAAGAGGGACGATTTCCTTATCTTTAGTACCTATGTCAAACGTTGCTTTGTGCTTTGAATTGACCGAGGTATAAAGTGGATTTCGAACGGGTTCCAGGCATCCCACAAATGCTTGGTGGCGACTCCGAACATCTCTAATCGTTTTGAGACCCTTACCGAGACGAAACCGACCGATCTAAAACCATCCGGTCGAAAGCATTTTTACGCCGCCGAGCGTGGCTTTCAAAAAGACCACTATACGTACGCATATTGGCCTGGCGTGTAGGTGGCTATGTCCACATATTGACGACTCCGCTGGGGAAAACTAGGACATTTACGTCTTTGTGATCCCTAGATGGTGAGACTCGAACGAGGTCTTGGTTGGAATGCATTAATTGATATTACGGTCACGGTCGGGTTTCCTTGTCCGTGCCCACAACCTAACCCTTTTCGACCAATTGGCTCGTTTCGTCGGCGTGAGTTTTCTCATCCCCGCGTTTCGAATCCCGATTGAGTCAAGCACACCATTGACGTCACACATTTCTGTTTCGTCAAAGAGCTTTCATCACTTTCGAGCACGAGGCTAGGGCACCCTCATTACACATTTTTGTATGGATTGGTATCCCTCTCGCAAATCGGGGTTTGATTGCTTGGTGTGTAACCCACCCTTCTAAGCCGAAACCCGTGTCAGCATAATGCATAATATAATGAAACTGTGAGTGCTTATGTGCTACTTGATCATAAGTCCTTCCGTATCATTTTCAAACTTTCAAAAACACCCTTTTCGCCCCGTTATAATGGCCATTTCAAACCTCGGTCTTTCGCCGACTGATGTATGCCTTTCTAGGCCGTCGTAATGACGATTTTCAAACCCGGTTTTTAATATTTTCAACACGCCTTTCTAAGCCGTCGTAATGACGATTTTAAAACCCGGTTTTGTATAACCATTTCAACACGCCATTCTAGACCGTCGTAATGACGATTTTCAAACTTGGTTTTGTATAACCATTTCAGCACGCCTTTTTAGGCCGTCATAATGACGATTTTCAAACCCGATTTTGTATAACCATTTCAAATCACCTTTTTACGCCGTTATAATCGCCGCGTCTAGACACGGATTTTAACCCGTTTCACGCCGACAATGGCTTTCTTTCAAAACCCGAAAAAAGCACACACCCTCTTCTCGAGACACTTTCGGGATCCCGAGGACCATGCACCGTCCCCGAGACCTCTTCAAACTTTTCAAACTCGATTTTCAAAACATACGATTTTGAATTTCAAAAACCGTCTTGGGAGACAATGCACTGTTTCCCGAGCCGACTCAAACTCAAACCGTCATTTGCAAATAAACTTAAGACAACCCTTTCAACTGATCGAATTGCGGAAATCTCTATCTTCGGAAGCCGCCCATTAAAGCGACAAATGAATATTTTTGAAAATTCCTATTTTCGAAAACTTCAGTCCACTATTCGAATTCCGCCTCGTGTCTATCGAGTCAAAGCAAACGTACTTATGGGTCTTTACTTATGAGTCGTCTCACCACGAGACCCGTCCAATGGCGTCACGCCGTCATGTTGGACTCGTGTCAAAGGTTCGGTCAAACACCGTCACGTCATAAATCGAGTTAGCACCGAGGGACCACACACGGTCGCCCCGTCTTGTCGAGTCAGATCTTTGTATCGTCTTTTGTGTTGTCTGCGTTAAGTCTTAGAACCGTGTCGGATTAAGTTATAATGTGAGCCATTTTTCTGCCTCTGAGCCATGGCCCCGTCTTCAGCTTCGTCCAACAACAACAATGATAACAATAGAGATGTCACAACTGATCAGCTAGCCAGCCTGCTTACCGCTCTTAAGGTCACCCTGGATCGCGTCGAGACCCGTATCGACGCCCTGGAGAACAAGGAAACTGGGGAATATAATGCCCCACCTCTAACTGAAATTGAGAAGAGACTTAAACTCTTGGAAGAACAGCTCCTAGCCCGGGGTAACAATATCTATCTTGGGAACAACCGAAGGTTCGAGCCTGTCGGGGACAGTTACCTGACAACTTCACCCTGACTGATGTGCCTAAGTTCAGGGGAGTGGAGGACCCACTCAACCATATCCGTGCTTTCAAGGACTACATGGCCATTAAGGGGGTCAAACAGGAGCTTTTTACCCGGATCTTCCCATCCTCTTTGGAGCCAATTCCTCGCCAATGGTACTACTCCTTGGACCCGAAAAACCTTACTACTTGGGATGAGATCGCAATTGAGTTTGCCAAGCAGTATGCCGACAACGTCGAAATCCATGACAACACCCGTACTCTCGAGGTGTTAACCTAAAATGAAAAGGAAGGGTTCACTGAGTTCCTAACCCGCTGGAGGAGGGTGAGTACTCAATTGGTCAGTAAACCGAGTGAATCAACCCTGGTGGAAAAGTTTGTCAACAATCTCCGCCCGGTTTATGCCAACCTATTGAGGTATCAAAATATCAAAACTTTTCAAGATCTGCAGATTCTGGGGACACGTATTTAGGACGACCTCCGAAAGGGTGTCTTAGCAAAGACCACTGGTAGGGGTTACCAGGGATCCACCTCAACCGGATCTCGCCCTTACGGTCAGACAAACAAGATTGATAAGGTCAACCTCGTCGAACCATCTGCCAAGAAAACCGAACGCCCCCAGAGAGTGTTCACCAACATAGGGTCGACTTATGCAAATGCCCTGAAAAGGCTCATGGACCAAGGGAAGCTACAACCGATCGGACCCACCTCGGATCCGACCGACACCAAGAAGTCCCGATTTTAGAACCCCAATGCCTACTGTCAATATCATCAAGGGAAGGGGCATGACATCGAAAATTGCTTCAAACTCAAGCACCTCATTCAAGACATGATTGAGAAGGGAGATTTGCCTATACCCCCACCAACTAAGCCGAATAATAAGACGAATCCTCTGGGGATTCACGCCATTTCTGACGATGAGCCGACCCTAGATTGCTCTCACCTCATCCTGCCAATTGACGGCGAGGTGAATGCTTTGGAAAAGGATCCTTCAGACGTAGTGTTTGTGTTTAGTGCTGCCACTATGCTCACTATGTTTCAGCAAGTTGAAGAGGCCATAGCCAGCCTCTCTGAAAGAATCACCCGACTCGACGACGCCTATCGTTGACTCATCTTCAATCCCCCAACACCGCGCCCAAGGGAGAATTCCCTAAGCATTCAAAACTACCTACCCCAGGATGGATTGCTCCCACGACCATTCTGGCATAGACCTCACGAAAATCACCCTCAAAATAACTACCCCCATAAAATTCGCCCTCACAAAAATATTCCCCACAAGAACTACCCACCGAGGAATACCCCTCCAAGGTATCCTCGAGACTCTGAAATTAACGGCATATGGAGGGATGATGTTGAGGATGTCTATATCCTCCCAGGGAAGGAGAAGCGGACGAAAGAAATCGGACATCTCACCCGATCCGGACGACCCTATCAAAACCCGAACAATCCAACGGTCATTCCAACAACGAATGACCAAATCGTCCCAGAGGTGGACACTCAACCAAAGGCCCTGGTCGGACTATTTCGGATGCTATATTCTATTTTTCGGAACAATAGTCGTTGGAAGCACCTAGACCAAAACACAATTTATAACTTCACAAACAGCTCTACAATAAGTAAAGAGGCAAGTAAAGGTCGGATCCCAAGGGACAGGAATTGAGATGAGATTTCTATTGAAACTAGTGGTGTCTTAGGGGTGTCACAATTTGGGTTGATGTAGAAGGTCACTAAACTAAATAGCAATGAAAGTAAATAAGCAAGATGAGTTGAAAGGATTGTAAACAATTGATAAAAAGCACTAGGGTGTCATGAGGTCATAGGGGATTCATGGGAATTGATCATACAAACATGTTCTCAAATTATAAGCAAGCAATTATTGTTGTGATGGATTGAGTTGGGTTATATCTTACAATCCTAGGAAAGTTTGGGTCCCGGAGCCAAATCGATTAGATTGTACAACACCTACAAGTCGACTTAGTCTTCCCTACTCAACAACATGCATGGTCTAATGAGACTCGAGTTGGTTTATGTCTTACAAGTCTCATTGAAAAGATAGGTGATGGGTAAAAAATGCAAGGATTCATAGGCTCACATTTCATCAAACATAACATGTGCATGAGTTGAGATCAAAACAATCAAGCAAATAAACCATGAAAGCATATTAATTTAAGCATGAATCATTCCCCATGTTGGTTTCCCCTAATTACCCATTAACCCTAGCTATGGAACTACTCACTCATTATCATGTTGAACATGCTAGCAAGGTTGTCAATCATACCAACAAAGTGAAACATGATGAACAAATGAAAGTAATTAACAATAATTAAAAAGGGATTAGAGAATTATACCTACTAATGATTCCAATAATAAAGCAAAGAATAATAGAAGTACTTGATGCTTGATTAAGAGGTTTTCAATCTCCCAATAATAACCCAAATAATCTTCAATTACCCAAAACAAAGGATGAACAAAAGAGAGATTAAGGAAATAAAACTTGTATTTAAACTTGATTAATTGTTGATTACAAAATTAAAGAGAGATTTGATTGATATTAACTACTCTAAGAATTGATAAGAAGAACATGCTCTTCTAATTAGACTAATGGGGTATTTATAGTGGAAATTAGGTGGATGCATTAGGGTTAACTAAGGACTTAAATGACGATTAAGTCCCTACTTAGGGAAATGCCGGTATTTTCTGAAGGAAGGGCATCTTTCTTGAAGCTTGAAGAAACGGATTTGCGCTGTCTTGGAATCCGTGCGTCTTAGGCACGGGACGGCCGGATTCAGGAGTCTTTTGTAATACTACGGTTTTATGAGTCTCTGGGTACTCTATCGAGTAGGCCTTACTCTGTCGAGTAAGGGTATGTTGCGGTTTTAAAATAGTTTCTGACCTGTTGGGTACTCGATCGAGTAACCTTGATACTCGATCGAGTAAGGGAGCACTCGATCGAGTACCTCAGCTACTCGATCGAGTAGCTCGGTTAGCGGGTGATAATTCGACGGGTTTTGTTAATAACACGGATTAATATATAAATCTTTCCGTCACTTTTATTATACACCTTTACAAACCTAATAACTTTAAAAGGGAGATTCAAGTTACGTTCTTCGCTTTCATCCGTGTTTTTGACAAATCCCGGAGCTTGAGAGGTCGGATTCCATCGTTCTTTATACCTGTGTGATCCTTGTATCGAGGGTAAGATCTACATACCAATTTTATAGTCTTTCATTAAGTTTCGTTAAACCCTAATTTTCGGATTGGGGGTTTTTGTTATGTTTCTTGATTGGTAGCAATTGCATGATTATATGTTAGGAGGAGGATTCGTAGGAGAGGAATTTTGATACAGCTGTTGAGACCGTCTGATTGTGTTGCTGTTCCAGGTAGGGTTTCCCAACTCAGTATTACTTACATGTGGTGTGGTGTTGTGCTGTAATTAGTATTATTGATTGATTCAGACGATGTTGTGATTGTGATTGTGATTGTTTGTCTGTGGTTCTCGAGATGCGTTCTCGGCTGAGTGGAGTCACTTGCGGGAGTGGCTTCACGCCCTAGTTTCGCCCTTCGTGGAACCCGCCACGGAAGGGGATGTGCACATTAATGGGGCAGGGTTATCGCTCGTTATGATTAGCGGGGCTTAGGTGGGAACAGTGCGGTCCCCACTCGGGCGGTGGTCGGTGGGACGATCGGTGACGGAGATGGAGTGGAGTGCCCGATTGTGTATGATTGCTTGAATTTGTGTTGGTTGTTGTCTTGTTGATTATATAACTTATGTAAATAGTATCGACCCCGTTTAAATGTTTTAAAAGCGTGGTGATCCATTCGGGGTGGTGAGCGATTATTGAGAGTATGATATGACGCGTATGGGATAGCCGGGATGAGTCATCACGTGGCAGTTAGAAGTCTTCGTGTCGACGGTGTTTTATAGCTTTGATAGTTTTAGCGAAGAAACCAAATCCCGAGAATGTTGTATTTCAGTTTATCAGTTTTGGTTTTGATCATGTAATCACTTAAACAATTTACTTTTAAGTTTGTTTCGTTATTGTCTTATGATTATCATTGCCTCGCGAAACCGAGATGGTAACATCCTTATACCTGGGTGGTCCTGGTAAGGCACTTGGAGTATGGGGGTGTTACAAAATGGTATCAGAGCGACGATCCTGAAACCTGTAACCAATTAACCCAATAAACATAGGGAGTCAAATAAAATGAACCTGGGGTAAAAGTTGTAGGAGCTAATGCAAAGACTTGGGAGACGTCTTGAAGTCGCGAACTCGCCCTACAATTTTGAACCGGTCACTGTGGGATATGAGTCGGGATCGCTATGTGTTTACCTTGTGTAGTGTGTACCTGTGTATTGAAGTGTGGCATGAATCAGTGGGTGTATGTATGTTGAGAATGGGGAATGTGTAGAAAAGATGGTGATGATGTGATTTCGTAAGTTATTGGTTGAAAGCATGGTAGTTGTTTTACGATATGGCATTATAGAAATACGGAAAGAAAATTTGTTTGATTGGAGTTATACATAGAGTTATGTATACATATATGTTGTTGGTAGTGTTGTACGAGTTTATATAGCTGAAAGTTTGAGTAAGAGCATGAATAGTTGGTGGAAAAGATGATAATTGTTGCATGATAATATGATAATTTTTTTTTTATAACGCATGTTGTATGATGGAAGAGATTTTATAAGGTTGTTATGCTAGTAACATGTGAATATGATACTTGATGTCATATAATTGTGATTTTGTTTACGTAAAGTTATATAATTAAAGCATGTGGCTAAATCGTGATTGACAAGTTAAATAATCTATGTGCATGATGAATGTTGTTGCTTGGCTTTTGAACATAGTAACATATGATTAGCAATACTGGTTTTATGAGTACTGAGTCGTTTTGTCTACCTTGTGGTTGTTTAAGTCGTTTGGGAAGTAAAAATCAATAGTTATGTCGTCTGATTACAGCAAAGTTGTCTTTACACTGTTATAACTTGAGATACATAAATGATTTTAATGTGATTCCAATTGGAGGTGATAGCTTGTCCTTTTACGATTCTAACGATAGGTCACTCGCCCAAAACGACCAAGAAATGAGTGAGTTATGACTGTTTTCGAAAACCGGATGATCTTTGAAAAATGCGTAGGTACTCGATCGAGTAGCCTTGGTACTCGATCGAGTAGGGGGGGACTCGATCGAGTACGTCAGTTACTAGATCGAGTAGTCCTGGTAATTTGTTTTACGTGCTTCTGATCTTCACCTACTCGATCGAGCAAGTCACTTACTCGATCGAGTGGCCTGTACTCGATCTAGCGACCCCTGTTTTGGGTCATATGCTTATCTTTTGAATTCGTTGCATATTTTGTTTAATTAAAAGTTGTTATTTTGCTTCTTTATGCATTGTTTTACATGTACGTTGGTGTTGACGCGTAAGTTACCCAATCTTGTGGTGTAGTGAGTGGCACCTGTGATGAGTATGAGTTCGGTGGGAGGACATGAGTTATACGTGGTTGTGATAGATAGTGGAAAAAGAAAAGGAAGATCGTTATGGCTTAATTGAGACATAGAGCATGTTTTCTAAGATGAAATGAGATTAGTGATATGGTTGTGTGTTGAGTAACGTAAAAGTAAGTGAATGTGGGCAAGGGATGATGTGAGTTTATGGAACGTGAGAATGAAAAGATTGAAATGAGGGACGCAAATGGTGGCATCTTGAGATGTGTAAAGAATCATGGAGGGGGATGGCTAGGAGTCGTGTGGGTTAAGAATATACATAGTGAAAGTTCGTTTTAAAAGGGTGAGAAGAGTAGTATATAGTGAACTTTGTGGAGACATGTCGCGAGGTGGATTTGTAAACAGTGAATGAGTTTGGGAGATTTGGTTTATTAAGAGATGAAACTACTGTGTGATTTCTTTTGGCAATTAGCGGTATGAAAGGAATTTTGATTTCTAGAGATGTAATTGTTGAACAGTAAACGTTGATTCTATGGAAGGATTAGTGGCAAGGGTGATTGATGACATAATAAGAGAATATTTGTGACAAGAAAGAGTGAGATGATATCGATATGAAATAATTAGATGTGAGTTTTGGAGCAGTGAGAAAGTAACCGGAACACTAAAGAGTTAGGTAGAAGTGATAAGGAGTTGAATGGTTAATTGATTCTGTCGAGTGTACAAGAAAAGAATGAGGGGAGCAAAACTAGGAAAACGTTGACCGGAGTTATGTGACATAAAATTAAGGAATCGTCGAGATGTATGATACTATCAAGAGTAAGTAAGTTAGTGATTATACAGAAATTTCAGGACAACATGATTAATCATGAGTTTCGAGGAATTAAGGGAGTAAGAAGTTGGTGGAGAATTTGCACGATAATAGATAATTGGTGGAGGGTTAGATGAAAATACGAGTAAGATAGTATTGGGAATGATGTTGATGTAATTTTGTTGGTGAATTTGATGATAGTTATTTGGAATGTTAACCGGAGATAGGAAAGAAATCGTGATGTTTAGAGATGAGTGAAAGAGGTTTGATGTCCGGTTAGTGGTGGTGTTATGGTTTGTGACTAATGGTTAAGAGTGATGGTATATTAGAAAGGTAGCAATTCAAAAGAGGTTGATTTGGTAGGGACCTGATTGTTGTGTATAATTGTGAGAAGGTATAAGATGTGGTTAGATGAGGCGGATGCTAATAGTTGAATAGTAATGCTATGGTTATACTTGGCAGGAAGTGATGGTTGTGCGAATGGGGGAAAATGTTATGAGGGGCATATGAGTTAAGCTCAGGCGGCAGGTAACCTATCTTGAGTGGTAACTCACGTGATCAGGATTAACTGGTTGGATGTGATTACGGGTTTGTGATATATATAAATGTTTGTGTGAGCTTTTGACCTCACAAGTCGTGATATGGTGTGATTATCATAAAGTTGTTATTTGAATGTTCTGTAATGCATGTTGGGTACGCTAATCTAATTGAATGATGATTAAAAAGGTAATAATTCGAGTGATCGGCATGGTGGTTATACTTGTATGTATTCATGATATATGTCAATGTGATATGGTAAGGGGATGATATCCATGAGGTTATCTGTTTAATTCATATAATATGTTGTGATGTGATTTAGTAAAGTGGATTTGAATAAGTTTTTCTTGTCTGAGAAGTTATTTTGAGTCAGTGTTTGTGGGAATTGTATGTAGCTGTGATGTCTATCGATGTGGTTGTGGTGCCTCGGGTGGTGATCCGGGCACGGTATTTAGTATTGTGATGCGGGCATTTTCGCACCGTGGTGTGGCTGTTGGTGGCGGTGTTGCGATGCCGTCACCGGTTGTGGTGGAGTAGGCGGGATGATTATGATTCGAGTTTCGAAAGTTCATACCAGTCATACATAGATTGTTGTTTTGTTTGATGTTGTAACCTGTGAGTTCCAGTTTTGTACGAGATAGACGATTGTCTTGTTTATTGATGTTTCTTACCGATTAAGTCTTGGTATGTGGGTAGAGTATGATATAAATAGAGTTGTATATGTTTTCGTTGTTGTCAAGGCATAGTGATATTCCGTTGATGGGACACGGTTGTGAGAAGTTGTTACAGTAATTTTGATCTTGTTCTAGATAAGGCTTTAGTGGACATGGTAATGGAAAGTGATTCATAAAACATGTATGGTAATGATCTGATATATGCAGGTGGTTCATAATCCTTTGTTGAGACAGTGAGTGTAGGGTGTTGGGAATTAGGGTCATGTTAAGTTTTGTATGAGTTTTGCGGTAATAAAGAAAGGAACTTGAGGATCTAGTATGAGTGTACGTAACAAGTGTGGATCGCGAGTTATGCTTTTGGCGATAAGAGTTTTATATAGTTTATATAGAGAGGTGTGTCATGTTGCGGTAATAGGGAACAAGTGAAGTTTTGGGTTAAGTTAAGGATTTTGTGGTATATGTTAGGTGGTGTGACGAGTGAAGTGAAGTATGAGAGTTGTTTAAGTAAGAGAGCCTTGGATATGTGCATGGCGAGTGTTTAGGTTCTAGGTGGTTATCTGCGACATGCGGTGGTGATGAGGATAATGAAAAGATATATCTAGGATTTAGTATTAGTGAGTTACGAGGACGTAACATTTATCTTAAGAGGAGTAGGATGCGATAAAAGAGATTTTGATGGTTGTACATATGGTAGTATATTTGGAAGTAGAGTGTTGGTGTAGCATAAGGTATGGATTTGTATATGTTGTGGTTGATAGTGTTAAAAGGTCATGGACGTGCTTGTAGTAGTTCGATGTTAGGAATGCGAGAATACTTCGATAGTGTTGACAGTTGGATGATGAGGTTATGAGTGTGAGTAAACTTCGAGGACGAAGTTCCTTTTAAGGGTGGTAGAATGTAACATTCCGTTTGATGTTTATGTAGTTGGTTATGTATCGAGTTAGTGTCGGGAGAGTTTATGATGTAGTTGATACGACATCGTGAGCAAGGTGTGGAGGTAGGAATAGTTGGTGGAGTTGGTGTTAAGAGTTCATGGTTTCATATTTTGTAAGTTGGGGTTTTATTTTGAGTTCTTAGTAGCTTTGTTGCGTCTTGACCGAGTTAGTATGTTTGTTTTTATGTATGGGTTGAACTTCGGGGACGAAGTTCTTTTTAAGGAGGGAAGACTGTAATACTACGGTTTTATGAGTCTCTGGGTACTCTATCGAGTAGGCCTTACTCTGTCGAGCAAGGGTGTGTTGCGGTTTTAAAATAGTTTCTGACCTGTTGGGTACTCGATCGAGTAACCTTGATACTCGATCGAGTAAGGGGGCACTCGATCGAGTACCTCAGCTACTCGATCGAGTAGCTCGGTTAGCGGGTGATAATTCGACGGGTTTTGTTAATAACACGGATTAATATATAAATCTTTCCGTCACTTTCATTATACACCTTTACAAACCTAATAACTTTAAAAGGGAGATTCAAGTTACGTTCTTCGCTTTCATCCGTGTTGTTGACAAATCCCGGAGCTTGAGAGGTCGGATTCCATCGTTCTTTTTACCTGTGTGATCCTTGCGTCGAGGGTAAGATCTACATACCAATTTTATAGTCTTTCGTTAAGTTTCGTTAAACCCTAATTTTCGGATTGGGGGTTTTGTTATGTTTCTTGATTGGTAGCAATTGCATGATTATATGTTAGGAGGAGGATTCGTAGGAGAGGAATTTTGATACAGTTGTTGAGACCGTCTGATTGTGTTGCTGTTCCAGGTAGGGTTTCCCTACTCAGTATTACTTACATGTGGTGTGGTGTTGTGCTGTAATTAGTATAATTGATTGATTCAGACGATGTTGTGATTGTGATTGTGATTTTTTGTATGTGGTTCTCGAGACGCGTTCTCGGCTGAGTGGAGTCACTTGCGGGAGTGGCTTCACCCCCTAGTTTCGCCCTTCGCGGAACCCGCCACGGAAGGGGATGTGCATATTAATGGGACAGGGTTATCGCTCGGTATGATGAGCGGGGCTTAGGTGGGAACGGCTGCGGTCCCCCACTGGCAGGGCTGGTCCAGTGGACAGTCGGTGACGGAGATGGAGTGGAGTGCCTGATTGTGTATGATTGCTTGATTTGTGATGGTTGTTGTCTTGTTGATTATATAACTTGTGTAAATAGTACTGACCCCGTTTAAATGTTTTAAAAGCGTGGTGATCCATTCGCGGGTGGTGAGCGGTTATTGAGCGGTATGATATGACGCGTATGGGATAGCCGGGATGAGTCATCACGTGGCAGTTAGAAGTCTTCATTTGTGTCGACGGTGTTTTATAGCTTTGATAGTTTTAGCAGTAAACCGTCTGAGAATGTTGTATTTCAGTTTATCAGTTTTGGTTTTGATCATGTAATCACTTAAACTATTTACTTTTAAGTTTGTTTCGTTATTGTCTTATGATTATCATTGCCTCGGGAAACCGAGATGGTAACATCCTTATACCTGGGTGGTCCTGGTAAGGCACTTGGAGTATGGGGGTGTTACATCTTTTCCCGGGCGTCTTTAAGAGAAGACGGGCGTCTTCTGGGTGTTGTTGCTCGGGCGTCATTGGTAGAAGACGCACGGATTGTGGTCCTGGGGGACGGGCGTCTTCAGGGGAAGACGGCCGGATTGCTGCTCAGCCGTGTTTCTTCTTCTTTTCTTCCCTTTTCTTCATAAAATCCTTGGGGATTCCTTTGGGATGCAAGGATCTTTCCTCATCATTGCCCAACTACTATAATATGTACAAAGGCCTTCTAATCTTGTCTCTCCTTGATGCTTGGTCATTGGATTCAATCAATATAGCCTCATTTTGCCATGAAAATGCAAGGTTTGCACTCCTTTCCTACCAAGGACACAAAACCTCAAAGAATATGCAAAACAAAGAACTAAAGACAATAAATGACTCAAAAATGCACTAAAAAGCATGGGAACAAGGCTAATTCGGGGACTAAATGTGCGCTAATTATGGTCACATCAAATATCCCCAAACCGAACCTTTGCTCGTCCCGAGTAAAGAGGTGACAAAGACTAGGACCATTATTTAAACTAACCTAATAGCATAGCCGATTTGAGACAATTAGCGGGTCTCACTCCGCCCCTTCAACTCACAACAAGACAACCATGAGGTAGGACGCCTTCTTGCAAGGCAAGGTGGGTCTTGCCAAAATGATGGGAAATTATGCAAACATGATGCATGAATTCTATACTAAATGCAAGCTACACTAATCTACACTACATGATGCATGGTGTTTGTTTATGACGGAGAGGATAATTTAGATTACCTCCCGTTGTGTATGTATGTACTTCCCCAAACCGAGTTAGACATTATTGCTAATGTCCTATGGTTGGGTGTAGTTCATGCACACACTATGCAATGCATGAAACTAAATTTGTCATTTTGGATTTTAAAAAGTGGGAACAATAAAATGAGAACACCTCAATGGGGCTGAGGTGTTAGTCCTCTATGGTGCTAGGACTACTCCAACAATGATCAAGATTAATAAAATACAACAAAGAGAGAAGTAGACAAACCTCAAGAGGGTAGGAGCCTCCATAGTTTGCTAATCTTCTATCATATCATCACTATCATCATGTTCCTCACTAGAAGTGGACTTATCACCACTTCCCTCTTCACTTTGTTGTTCACCTTGCTCATCATCCTCTTCTCCTTCTTCACTAGCTTCTTCATCAATGTTATCATCAACAACCGCATCACCAACAACCTCATCATCACCCGGAATACCCCTAGATGCACTCGGAAAGAAGACCTCCCTATCCGCCCAACTAGGCAAAGGACATGAAGGGTCAAGTAGTCCTTGCCTAGCTAAGTGAAGGAGGGGTGGATATTGTGCTAAGTAAGCATCTTCCCGGTCCTTGAAGGCTTGCTTGTGCATCTCTTGCATAAGAAGAGTCACAAAATCTTTGCTTGCTACAACACCTTCGGGCTTGAACTCTTGGTACTTGAGAGGATAGGGTGGTGTGACAATGGAAGAGGAGGGCATTTTAATTTCACCCTTTTGTTGTTTGATGATGTACTCGGCCTCCTTTGAAAGAGGAAGGAGATAGTTGGTCCGGTGGACACTTAAACGACAAATCTTCGAAGGCAAAGTAAAAGATCTAGCCTCACTAGTGAGCCACCCATACTTGGTGTCAAGAGGGTTATGAGAGACCCACTTGTACTTGTTTATCATGGTATCAATATCAATGAGATGACCACCCTTCTTTGCCTCATACTTGCTATCCTTGTCGAAGTTAGGATCAAAGTATTTAGCCAAAAGAGTGACTAGACCTCCATTCACAATGACGGTAGTGTCTTGCTTCCCACAATCAACATTTAGCCATCTATCCACCAAAAGTCTTAGAGAGTTGAAAGGCTTGGTGAATTCCCTTCCAATGTTCAAGGCTGACTCAAGAAGAACAAAATCGAGTTTGGTGAAATGGTTGGTGTCTTTTCTTGCAATGATGGTGTTTCCTACAACCTTGTGCCACACTCTAATGCCCGGATGGTGGACTAATAGAGCGCGACTAGCATGAAAGCTCTCAAATTTCCTTCCGTAAATCGCCTCCCAAAGAGGGTCATGGTCATATTTGCCAACATTCTTGAAATAACTCGGTGAATCACTAAGACCCAAAGCTTTACCCATTTCCTCAAAGGAGATGCGCCTACTAACATTAGCTAGGCAAAACTCGATGGTTTCCATAGTCTCAACCTTTTTAACTTTCAAAGAACTCAAAAATTCTAAGGCAAGAGAGGGGTATGTCAATTCTTTTGTTGTAAACAATTTCTCCAACACCATGGCTTTAAAGAAGGCTCTAGTTTGCTCAAGGACACCCAACTTATGTAAGGCATCTTCACAAATAAACTTGGTGGATAGAAATGATTTACTAGCAAACTTGGTAAAAGTGTCCCTATGGGATTTGGAAATGAAAATTACCTCCGGATAATTCGAAAGTTGAGCAATTTCCGGAGTAGTAGATGTTGTTGTTTCTATGGGAGGTTGTTGTTGTTGCACCTCCAAGTTTGGGCTAGCTACCACCATAGCCAATGCTTTGTTTGCTTGAAGACTCTTTTGTCTTGATGAGAGTGTCTTTGCCTTTGTTGCTCCCTTTGTCTTTGCCATTGATGAATAAACCAAGAAAAGTGAAAAATCTTCAATTTCTAGTGCACCCAAATCGATTTAAAGGTGAAAGGCTTTGCCTTTATGAATTCAAAAATCGACTCAAAGGTTGAAGATTTTGTGCTTGGTTTTGATTGTTGTTGAAAGAGGAGTGATTAATTTGTTGTTAAAAGGATGTTTTGATTTGATTTTGGTGAATGTTGTTGAGGAATCTTGTTTTTGTAATGGAGAGGATAAAGGTTTTGGAGTTATGGTGTTTATGGGTAGTGTTTTGAATGAAGGAATGAGGAAATGAATGTAGGATGGGGTTTATAATAAATCCGAAAAATTTGAAATGCAGGGGGGAAGACGGGCGGATTTCCTTCGAGACGCCCGGATTCTGTCTGGATGGGCTTCAGAATTCTCGCCTAAAGACGGGCGGATTTGAACAAAGACGGGCAGATTTGAAAAAAGACGGGCGGATTTGTAAGCACAGGACGGGCGTCTTTCAGAGAAGACAGGCGGATTCCTTTGCAGGGATTTTTCTTGTTTTCCTCAGCCAAAAAGACGGGCGTCTTCTCTTCAGGACGGGCGTCTTTATGAAGACGGGCGGATTCCACTGCAGGACACCCGGATTCGCTAACAGTCAAAAAAAAAATATTCAGAAATTCAGCTCAGAAGGACGGGCGTCTTCTGCCCAATATGCCCAGATTGTCTGAAGACGGGCGGATTCTCTTGAAACCGCTCGGGTTCTACCCCTTTTACCCGGATTCAGTTCCATCCGTGTACCTTGCATATCCCTTGTCATTTTTCATTCTTCAAAATCCCGTGTTCTTCATTGTGGGGGCACTACTAAGGCATGAATAGCCTAGGCAATTGCTATCCCCACACTAAGCTTAAGCACTACACATTAATTGAAATTATTAGTCCCTCCCTCACTTCTCTCAAACATGATAATCATCTTGATCAAGGCATAAAAAAATCCAAAAAATGACAAAAAATGCAAATTAAGAATTTAAAATGCGAGTTAGGGAGTTAGAAATATTTACAAATGGTGGTTTAGGGAGGACTCCACCAAACTCTCATTCTTGATGAGATGTCAATTGGGCATGTCCAAGGTGTTGTTAATGTTGCTCAACACCTTGAAAAAGTAATCAAAACCTTGTTCATTGTCGTGATAAAGTTCTTCAATAGATCTTTGCCCTTGTTGTCGGTCTTGATCGATAGCATTACCAATATAGGGATTGAAAATCCCTTCAAACTCATCGTCCCAAAGACCACAAACTTCATACACTTGATCACTAAAGATCTCTTGAGTTGATAGAGACAACTCTCCCAATTTCTTGTTTTGGCCAATGAGGCCATCTTCTTCATTGCTCGATTTTGGTGAGCTTTGCAAGCTCTTTTTGTTACAATTCACTTGTTCTTTGAATGGAGCATCTTCAATTTTCTTCTTCCATTGGAGTTCCGACTTCTTCTTATCATCCTTCCGGCTATAATGATCGATCATAAAACATGGTTCATGTAAACGGGGAGCTCTCATAGTATTGTTAAGATTGAAAGTTATACTCTCATCTCCCACTTCTAGAGTGAGCTCTCCATGTTTCACATCAATCACCGCACCCGCGGTGTGTAAGAAAGGTCTTCCTAGAATGATTGGAATGTTGGAATCTTCTTCTATATCAACAATGACAAAGTCCACCGGGATGAAAAATTTCCCAATTCGTACGGGAACATCTTCCCATATCCCTAATGGTGTCTTCGTCAATCTATCGGCTATTTGGAGTGTGATATTGGTGCATTTAAGCTCTCCCATCCCCAAACTTTTACTCACCGAGTACGGCATAACACTCACACTAGCCCCTAGATCACATAAGGCTTTGTTGATCGTGGTGTTGCCAATGGTACACGGTATTGAGAAGCTTCCCGGATCCTTGAGTTTTGGAGGTGAACTCCCTTGAAGTATTGCACTACTCACCTTAGTGAAGGCAATAGTTTCAAGCTTCCAAATCGACTTCTTCTTTGTGAGGATGTCTTTCATGTATTTCGCATAGGCCGGCACGTGATTGATTAATTCCGTGAAATGAATTGAGACTTCCAAATTCTTCACAATTTCCATAAATATTCCAAGTTGGTCATCAAATTTGGGCTTGGCTTGACGACTTGGAAAAGGAAGTCTAATCACAATGGGCTCCTTCTCCTTGACCTTGTCTTCATTTTTCTTTGAAATTTCTTCCTTTGATGATTCTGCATCTTTGGAGTTTTGCACAATTTCTTCCTTATCATTAGCTTCCACAACTTAATCCTCAACTTGCTTCTTCGGTGCTTCATACCTTGTACCACTTCTCAAGTGAATGGCACTAACCGTTTCATGTGTTGGGGGATTACTTTGAGGTGGTAATTGCCCCTTTTGTCTTTGTGAGCTTGAAGATGCTAGTTGAGTTAATTGGGTTTCCAACATTTAGGTGTGAGCTAGGATGTTGTTGATGGTGGTTTCCTTTGTTTGACTATCTTTTTGCATTTGAGTGAAAATTTCTTGTTGATTCTTTTGCATTTGAAGGACCGCTTTTTGAACATCAAAACCTTGGTCATTTTGTTGATTGTATGGATTTTGATTTTGGTAACCTTGGTTTTGGTTGTAAAAGGGTCTTTGATTTTGGTTTCTCATGGGAGGTGGGGTGTATGTTGTTTGAGGGTTTTGAACATTTTGGCTTTTGTATGAGAGATTCGGATGGAATTTGGTGTTTTCATTGTAATAGTTGGAATAAGGGGTACCACTCTTGTATGCTTGGAAAGCATTCACTTGTTCATTTGTTCCCCTACATTCACTTGAGTCATGTCCCAAAGTTCCACAATTCTCACATATCCCACTTGGGAGTGATGAGGATGCCGTCATGGCATTAACATGATGCTTTGGTGATTTTGAGGCTTCTTCAAGTCTAGCCATAGCTTTTTCAAACTTCAAATTGATTGTGTCAATGTGAGCACTAAGTTGAGCACCCAATTGAGTAACGGAGTCCACTTCATGCTTTCCTCCTCTAGTAGCCTTGCGAGGTCTACTATATTGTGAGCTATGGACCGCCATTTCCTCAATTTTGTTCCAAGTTTGATTGTCATCAACTTCGGTGAACATTCAATTTGATCCCATGTTGAGAATGTTCCTTGAATCTTCATATAGACTGTTCCAAAATTGTTGTACCAAGAACCACTCGCTAAGTCTATGGTGAGGACATGAGCGACAAATTCCCTTGAACCGCTCTCAAGCTTCATACAAATATTCTTCATCCCTTTGCTTAAAACTCGTAATTGGAGCTCTTAGCATGTTAGTCTTTTCCGGTGGGTAGAATTTTTTGTAGAAAGCTAGAGCCAACTTTCTCCAAGAATCAATTCCGAGGGTGGCCTTATCAAGGCCCTTCAACCATTGTTTCGCGGTGCCAATTAGAGAAAAAGGAAATAGGACCCATCGAATTTGGTCTTGAGTTACACCGGTTTGAGAAATCGCATCACAATAGTCACAAAAGGTCTCCATATGAGAATGAGTGTCTTCACTAGGCATCCCCCCAAATTGGCTCCTTTCGACTAATTGGATAAATGCGGATTTGGCAATGAAATTTCCGGTTAGATGTTGTGGTGTGGGAGTACCATTGGGTAGGTTCTCCTCGGTGGGTACGGAATGTGATGAAAACTTAGGCATTGTGGGTTGATTTCCTGTTGTATTTTGTGTTGGGTTCTCCTCACCTTCTCTTGCAAAAGGGTTGATGAACTCAATAGTTGGTTGAATATCTACAACCTCACTAATACCTCTCAAATTTCTCCTAGCAAGTCTTCTATTGGTTGTCAAAGTTCATTCAATTTCACGATCAAAAGGTAACAAATCACCTTGTGACCTTCTAGACATGCAAAATATCAAACAACTCGAAAACAATTAGAACAAACCTTGAGGAGTTTTACTTCCTCAAGGCAAAAGAAAGACACAACTAATAACAATATAAGAAAATTTAAATCAAGATAACACCGTCCCCGGCAACGGCGCCATTTTTGGTCGGACTATTTCGGATGCTATATTCTATTTTTCGGAACTATTGTCGTTGGAAGCACCTAGACCAAAACACAATTTATAATTTCACAAACAACTCTACAATAAGTAAAGAGGCAAGTAAAGGTCGGATCCCAAGGGACGGGAATTGAGATGAGATTTCTATTGAAACTAGTGGTGTCTTAGGGGTGTCACAATTTGGGTTGATGTAGAAGGTCACTAAACTAAATAGCAATGAAAGTAAATAAATAAGCAAGATGAGTTGAAAGGATTGTAAACAATTGATAAAAAGCACTAGGGTGTCATGGTGTCATCGGGGATTCATGGGAATTGATCATACAAACATGTTCTCAAATTATAAGCAAGCAATTATTGTTGTGATGGATCGAGTTGGGTTATATCTTACAATCCTAAGAAAGTTTGGGTCCCGGAGCCGAATCGATTAGATTGTACAACACCTACAAGTCGACTTAGTCTTCCCTACTCAACAACATGCATTGTCTAATGAGACTCGAGTTGGTTTATGTCTTACAAGTCTCATTGAAAAAATAGGTGATGGGTAAAAAATGCAAGGATTCATAGGCTCACATTTCATCAAACATAACATGTGCATGAGTTGAGATCAAAACAAGCAAGCAAATAAACCATGAAAGCATATTAATTTAAGCATGAATCGTTCCCCATGTTGGTTTCCCCTAATTACCCATTAACCCTAGCTATGGAACTACTCACTCATTATCATGTTGAACATGCTAGAAAGGTTGTCAATCATATCAACAAAGTGAAACATGATGAACAAATGAAAGTAATTAGCAATAATTAAAAAGGGATTAAGAGAATTATACCTACTAATGATTCCAATAATAAAGCAAAGAATAATAGAAGTACTTGATGCTTGATTAAGAGGTTTTCCATCTCCCAATAATAACCCAAATAATCTTCAATTACCCAAAACAAAGGATGAACAAAAGAGCGATTAAGGAAATAAAACTTGTAATAAAACTTGATTAATTGTTGATTACAAAACTAAAGAGAGATTTGATTGATATTAACTACTCTAAGAATTGATAAGAAGAACATGCTCTTCTAATTAGACTAATGGGGTATTTATAGTGGAAATTAGGTGGTTGTATTAGGGTTAACTAAGGGCTTAAATGACGATTAAGTCCCTACTTAGGGAAACGCCGGTATTTTCTGAAGGAAGGGCATCTTTCTTAAAGCTTGAAGAAACGGATTTGCGTTGTCTTGGAATCCGTGCGTCTTTGGGAGAAGACGGGCGTCTTCTGGGTGCTGTTGCCCGGGCGTCTTTGGGAGAAGACGCACGGATTGTGGTCCTGGGGAGGGGCGTCTTCAGGGGAAGACGGCCGGATTGCTGCTCAGTCGTGTTTCTTCTTCTTTTCTTCCCTTTTCTTCATAAATTCCTTGGGGATTTTCTTTGGGATGCAAGGATCTTTCCTCATCATTGCCCAACTACTATAATATGTACAAAGGCCTTCTAATCTTGTCTCTCCTTGATGCTTGGTCATTGGATTCAATCAATTTGGTCTCATTTTGCCATGAAAATGCAAGGTTTGCACTCCTTTCCTACCAAGGACACAAAACCTCAAAGAATATGCAAAACAAGGAACTAAAGACAATAAATGACCCAAAAATGCACCAAAAAGCATGGGAACAAGACTAATTCGGGGACTACATGTGCGCTAATTATGGTCACATCAGGCCCCCGAGAACTTAATCCTGAAACAGCTCTAGAAAGCAAAAGCCGAAATCTTAATTTGGCAACTGATCGCAACATCTTTTTTAACATCGACAGGCCTTGCTGCAGGCCTTGGGAAAATTAACCGTGCCCTCCACCTCTTCCCCAGAAGAAATAGTGGCGCACATGACGAGAGACGCCCCTGATCTGAGTAACCCGGTCGTCTTCTCCGACGAGGACATCCCTCCGTTCGGAGCCAATCATAACCTGGCCCTGTACATCACCGTACAATGCCTCCAGAAGAATATACCAATGGTCCTCGAAGATGACGGTTCCGCCGTGAATGTCATTCCTCTCAAAACTGCCCACAGGCTGGGTGTCAAGGAATCTGATTTGATCCCAACGAATTAAGGAGTACGCGCCTACGACGGCACTCATCGCAAGGTCGCTGGGCTAGTCACTTTGACCGTCGCAACCGAACCCTTAGAAAGATAAACCAGTTTTCAAGTGGTCGACATCGACGCGTCCTTCAACATGTTCCTGGGACGTCCCTGGATTCACGCCGTCTAGGCGGTCACATCAACGCTCCACCAGAAGATCAGGCTCCCCTTCAACGGGAAAACAATCACGATTCCCGCTTCCCCAATCAAAGCAGTTATGAGAAGGGGGATAGCCTCCCAAGCCATTGAGGAAGACGACAATGAAATGTGGGGTTTCCAAGCCGTGAACGCCGTAACTGATGAATCGGCGACCTCTGAGTGTGACCCGTTCACCAACTTCACGGTCAACCGTATCATGATGCGTCAGGGTTACTTCTCGGGTTTGCCGCTCAATCCACTAAAGGACCCATTGCCTCCCTTGAAACAAGCTAAGGTCCCCAACATTCCCTTTGGGTTGGGGGTACGAACCTACTGACAATGATATCCGGGAGATGAACCTCCTAGTCCGAAAACGCAAGAAGCACGGGGTTATCCTCCGTCCCTACCACCTGACTCTCAACGGATACTTTGTCCCCGAGGGAGAGTCCGAACTCTACCACGGCTTTCCGGAACCGATCTATGACTATGTGGCGAAGGCTAGGTACCCGGGAGTGGAAGTCTTCCAGGACTGCTACTTCATCCCCGGCAACATCGAAGCTGCATCAACTGAGTCCAAGCCGTCACCATGCCTTGACGGACAAGCTGTCACACTCCTCTTTGGGGAAGATAACGTCAAACACCTCGACTATGAGGATATCATCAACATCGCCTTGAAAGACAATCAATTTGATCCAACCGCCTTGATCTCCGATACTGACCCGAAGAAAGCTACCCAAGGATGGAGGAAGACTGTCAAGTGGACCGATCGCCAAGGCCGCATTCTCAAGATAACAACTGGAGAAGGCCTTATGTTCAAGGAGGGAAATGAAGGAGGATCTGAGTCTGAGTCTGAGTCGGAGTCAGAGTCTCCCATAGCTCCTAAGACTCCTGATGTCCCAGTCAAGGTCCCTTTCCCACTATTTTATCACAAAGTCGTGGCTGATTCAGAGGCCGAGTCTACTAGGGTCACCCCCACTCCCATGAATGGTGACAACCTGGAGCCTATTCCAGGGGCCACTTCCTCTGTTGTGTCGCCTCTAACTGAACACGAGATGTCTGTCCTTTCCGAGCTTTTCGCTCGTGTCAACTTAATGAATGCTAAGTTTGCTTATGACTCGTCTCAATTTAACTGCAATGCAATTCTGAATGACTACGAGGAATTTTACTTGAGTGACTACGCACCTCACTTAGCTAAAGAACTTGACAAACGGGAAACCAGAACCCCCATCATTGAGGAGACCGAACCTATTAACGTAGGAACCGACAATACACCTCAAGAACTTAGGATAGGGACAACCCTGGACCCCTCGGAAAGATAACAGTTCATTGACCTCCTCCACGAATATAAGGACGTGTTCGCCTGATCTTACAGAGATATGCCTGGGATTGACAGAGAAATTGCAGAGCACCGGATACCCATTAAACCCGGAGCTAAACCTGTGAAACAGAAGCTACACCGGATGCGTCCGGAGTGGGCCCTAAAAATCAAGGAAGAAGTGGACAAACAGTTCAAGGCTGGGTTCATCAAAGTGTCTGAATACTCGGATTGGGTGGCCAACATTGTTCCTGTACCGAAGAAAGACGGGAGAGTTCGGGTTTGCGTCGACTTCAGGGATCTGAACAAGGCGAGTCCAAAAGACGACTTCCCTTGGCCACATGTCAACATTCTGGTGGACAACACCGCCGAGCATGCTCTCCTATCATTCATGGACGGGTATGCCGGGTACAACCAGATTAAAATGGTTGAGGAAGACATGCACAAAACTGCGTTCACTACACAGTGGGGTACATATTGCTACACGGTCATGCCTTTCGGCCTCATCAACGCCGGAGCAGCCTATCAAAGAACCGCTACCACTCTCCTACATGATATGATGCACAAGGAGGTAGAGGTGTATATCGACGACATGATCGTCAAATCGAAAGAACGGGACGGCCACATCAGTGCCCTCCGGAAATTCTTCGCTCGTGTGCGGAAATATAAAATGAGACTAAATCCTCAGAAGTGTGTATTCGGGGTCACCTCCGGAAAACTCTTGCGACATGTCGTCAGCAAAAGAAGCATTGAGATTGATCCAACCAAAATCAAAGCCCTTCAACAAATGCCTCGGCCTAGGAACGAGAAGGAGATTCGGGGATTTCTCGGTCAGGTCCAATACATCAGCCAGTTCATTGCCAAGCTCACTATGATTTGTGAACCGATATTCAAGAAGCTGACTGTTGGATTTTGTCAAAGAACTCAATTGGGACGACGACTGTCAAAAGGCATTCGACAGGATAAAGGAAATCCTATCCAAACCTCCTGTCCTCATGCCACCTCAACTGGGGATTCCTCTATCCCTATACCTGACTGTTACCAACACGGCCATGGGAGCAATGCTAACACAAACACTTGGCAACGAAGAGCGAGCCATCTATTACATCAGCAAAAAGTTCATTGAGTACGAGACAAGGTATACCCAACTGGAAAAGACATGCCTTGCCCTAGTATGGTCAACAAAGAAGCTGCGGCATTACATGCTCAGCTACTCGGTCCACATCTACTCCAAGATGGACCCGGTTAAATACATCTTCGAAAAACCCGTACTAAACGGAAGGCTATCTAGGTGGACACTCATGCTGTCCGAGTTTGATCTCAAATTCGTACCCCTCAAGGTCATCAAGCAAAGAGCAATTGCTGATTTCCTAGCAGAATATCCCGTCAACGTGGATCTAATGACCGACACATGGTCACTTCCTGAGGAAGACATCCTTTCTGCCAACTCCGACGCATGGGACCTATACTTTGATGGTGCATCTAATCTGAGAGGCTTCGGGGTAGGAATCCTTCTAATATCACCAGAAGAAGAACATGTTCCAATATCGGTCAAGCTAGACTTCGCCGTCACCAACAATGCCGCTGAATACGAAGCATGTCTCATCGGCCTACAAGCAGCCCTCACACTTGGCATCAAGAGACTGAGGGTCCACGGCAATTCCTCACTCATCATCAATCAGGTATCCGGATCATGGAAAATCCGATCTGACAGCTTAGCTCCCTACCGAGCGAATATCAATCAAGAGGCCGAGTTCTTTGACCAAATTGACTACTTCCACTTGCCATGAGAGGAAAATCAATTTGCTGATGCCCTGGCAAAACTTGCCGCGCTCGTCAACATACCTGACGACATGACGTCAATGCCCTTATGTGTCGAAAGACGGAGCGAGCCAGCTCACGTTTGTGCCATTATTGACGACGAGGAAAGCCATGATGATCCTTGGTACCAAGCCATCCTCAATTACAAAACCAAAAACGAATTCCCTCCCAACTCTGATAAAAAAGGACAAAGAGCCATCCGTTTATTTGCATCACAGTTCGTGATAAACCAAAATCAACTCTACAAAAGAACACCCCAAGGAATTCTCCTCCTTTGCATTGACCATCACAAAGCCAAGAAAGTCATGGGAGAGGTTCACGACGGAGAATGTGGCCCTCACATGAGTGCAATGATGCTTACACGGAAAATCATGCGACTAGGTTACTACTGGACCACCATGGAAGCCGATTGCCGTAACTACGTCAAACATTGCCACAATTGCCAAATCTTCGCCAACATACAACACATACCACCATCCCTTTTGTACACCATGACGTCACCCTTGCCTTTCTCAACCTGGGGCATCGACATCATCGGGAAAGTCAACCCGATAGGGACCAAGGGGCATTGCTTCGTCCTTGTCGCCATCGACTACTTTACCAAATGGCTAGAAGCACAGTCATATGCAGTCTTGACCGCCAAACAAGTGGCCAAGTTCATTCAAAACAACATCATCTAATGATATGGGGTACCCCATGAAATCATCAGCGATCAAGGCTCTCACTTCCGGGCGGAAACTCAAGCTTTGCTGGACAAATACAAGATTAAACGACATCGATCATCCCCCTACCGTCCCCAAGCTAACGGAGCGGTGGAGGCAGCGAACAAAACTCTTGTCCCCATTATCAAGAAAATGCAAGACAACTATCGCGATTGGCCGAGCAAACTCCCATTCGCACTCTGGGGATACAGAACCTCCATTCAAACACCGACAGGTGCCACACCCTTCTACCTAGCATACGGTATGGAGGCGGTTCAACCGGTGAAGTTAGAGGTCCCATCTCTACATATCCTACTGGAGAATCAAGTCCCTGAGGCGGAATGGACCCGTCGAAGTTACGAACAACTCACTCTTCTAGACGAACGGCGACTCAACGCCTTGCACAACGTCCAGCTATACCAACGATGTATACAACGGGCATTCAACAAGAAGGTTAAACCCAGAAACATCCGGGAGGGCGACTTGGTCCTCAAGTCAGTTCGAGCACCATTACCCGTCGATCCGAGGGGAAAATTCCAACCCAACTGGGCCGGGCCATTCCTGGTCAAGAAAATACTTTCGGGGGGGCGCAGTGAGACTGAGTGACCTAGATGAGGAGGACTTAGTAAACCCGACCAACCTAGACCAACTCAAGAAATACTACCCTTAAACCATGGCAACCAACGGCCTAGCCTAGTTTTACTGCTCGCAACGACCTCAACCCTTTTCAAGTCAAGTTCCCCAACGTGTTCTGATTTGAAATTGCATGTTTTATCGAGTCTAAGCTGCGACACCTTGCCCGTTTCAAATGTCCTTTGATCCGTCAAAGGCAACGTCCATTTGCACTAAAACAAAACAACCCCTAAACTACGAGCATGGTTTGATTTCACCTCTTCAGGTGAATACGTAGGCAGTCCCTCTTATGCCTGAGGGATACAACCACAAAAACTAATTCAAATTCACAAAACATCTCGAACTACGATCATGGTTTGATTTCACCTCTTCGGGTGAATACGTAGGCAGTCCTTCCTTACACAAGGAGGATACAACCATCCCCACAATCAAAAAAACATTACCCACATACAAAAACATCATCATCAAAAAGGAGAAAAGGGAAAACCATTCCCTTTCCCCACAAAAATACAAAAATGAACCTTTCTCCCTTTCCACAAAATACCACTTTTCCAAGTGCAATTGTTTAAGGCGATTCGAATTGAATTGCCTTCACCAAACGGATGGAAGAAACAAGCGTTCACAATTTTCGACACGGGCAATCCTCTTATTTAATTAATAACGGGAGGGATTACAATTTCAGCAATAAATAAAGCTCGACGAGTCTACAACTTGTCAAAGCTAAGGTGTCAACTAACACAACTCACATAATAAAACTAGCACAAAACACACAACAACTAGCTAGTACAACATAATAAAAACTCACAATAATAATACAACATAATAATAAAACGGGTAATGGGAGTCTTCACTCTTCCATTCTAACCATGCCTTTTCCCTCGAGGAACATCTTCCCCTTGTTCTTCTTGTTGGCCCGCCTAGCATGGATTTCCTCCTCGGAACGGATCCTAAACGGATCTAAGACGGCGATGGCCTCTGGTCTAGCACAAGACCCCATGTTTGACCCAAGACGAGCCAAGGCACGGCCCACCATATTCTTGGGGCCGCAACTCCTCCTCTTTGGTGGTCTCATCACATTGGGGGTAGCTCCATCAACATAATCCTCAAAGAAGGCACGGTTGGCCTTGCCAACCTCTCGATACTTCAAGTCGACAACCTCGTCCTTACGGAATTTGGATCGCTTTTCCAAGGATGGAGCTCGTGACCACTTGACATAAGCGGGAGTCACCCATGTCGTGGCAACGGGGTTTGGTACCTCCCAAAGTGGCCGAGTGGCCCACCACCTTTCAAAGAACTCCACAAGCTCGGAGTTCCGGAAAACATTCTCTTGGATAAGAGTATCTTATGCGGGCACCTTTTGTTGACGCCCCATTTGCCTCATAAGCCTTTCGGGATATATGAAAGAAACAATCTTCAAGCCCACCACCATCAAAGAACGAGGACTAGCACCCGAAGCCGGCAACCCCGTGAAGGACTTCAAGTGCCACCACGGCACCACCCAACGGATATGAGGACAACCCTCCTCCGCCAATCTTGCGGCCCAATAGGCCTCGATGGAAGCAAAACTATCCGAGTACAACTTCTTCCTCATAGTGAGGTGACGGAAGGAGTAAGAAGAAGGATTAACCGGAGGTTCTACATACCTTAGCCTCTCCAATAGCCAAACTTGGAGGATCCTTGGGGATCCAAAAGAGGGATTTTCTCCACAAGAGCCTTCCTTGTCCAGAGCTTGGATAATCTCTCTAAGCACCAACCATGATGGATCTCTACCATGCTCCATTTGCTCAATCACATGGATACGGGTCATGCTACCATGGCATTGGTTGGGATATTTTTACTAAATCTTTCGGTTACTTGTCGTTAGGAGCACCTAGACCAAAACATAATTTATAACTTCACAAACAACTCCACAATTAGTAAAGAGGCAAGTAAAGGTCGGATCCCAAAGGACGGGAATTGAGATGAGATTTATATTGCAACTAGTGGTGTCTTAGGGGTGTCACAATTGAGGTTTGATGTAGAAGATCACTAAACTAAATAGCAATGAAAGGAAACAAGCAAGATGAATTAAAAGGGATGTAAACAATTGATAAAAAGCACTAGGGTGTCATGGGGTCATCGGGGATTCATGGGAATTGATCATACAAACATGTTCTCAAATTATAAGCAATCAATTATTATTGTTATGGATCGAGTTGGTTTATATCTTACAATCCTAGGAAAGTTTGGGTCCCGGAGCCGAATCGATTAGATTGTACAACACCTACAAGTCGACTTAGTCTTCCCTACTCAACAACATGCATGGTCTAATGAGACTCGAGTTGGTTTATGTCTTACAAGTCTCATTGAAAAGGTAGGTGATGGGTAAAAAATGAAAGGATTCATAGGCTCACATTTCATCAAACATAACATGTGCATGAGTTAAGATCACAACAAGCAAGCAAATAAACTATGAAAGCATATTAATTTAAGCATGAATCATTCCCCATGTTGGTTTCCCCTAATTACCCATTAACCCCAGCTAAGGAACTACTCACTCATTATCATGTTGAACATGCTAGCAAGGTTGTCAATCATACCAACAAAGTGAAACATGATGAATAAATGAAAGTGATTAACAATAATTAAAGAGGGATTAAGAGAATTATACCAACTAATGATTCCAATAATAAAGCAAAGAATAAAAGAAGTACTTGATGCTTGATTAAGAGGTTGTCAATCTCCCAATAATAACCCAAATAATCTTCAATTACCCAAAATAAAGGATGAACAAGAGAGAGATTAAGGAAATAAAACTTGTATTAAAACTTTATTAATTGTTGATTACAAGATTAAAGACAGATTTGATTGATATTAACTACACTAAAGATTGCTAAGAAGAACATGCTCTTCTAATTAGACTAATGGGGTATTTATAGTAAGGATTAGGTAGATGAATTAGGGTTAACTAAGGGCTTAAATGACGATTAAGTTCCTACTTAAGGAAACGCCGGTCTTTTTGGAAAGACTCCGGTCTCTTGAAAAAGATGTGCATCCTTCCTTGAAGCTTGAAGAAGACGAAATGGGTCTGCCTGAGAATCCGGGCGTCTTTAGCACGGGACGGGCGGATTTGGTGGTCTCTGCCCGGGCGTCTTGGAGTGAAGACGGGCGTCTTCTGGGTCTTTTGTCCGGGCGTCTTGGGGAGAAGACGCACGGATTGTGGTGGTGGAGACGGGCGTCTTCTGGGGAAGACGCTCGGATTGCTGTGCAGTCTCGTTTCTTCTTCTTTTCTTCCTTTTTCTTCATAGAATACTTGGGGATTTCCTCGGGGATGCAAGGATATTTTCTCATCATTGCCCATCTACTATAGTATGTACAAGGGCCTTCTAATCTTGTCTCTCCTTGATGCTTGGTCATTGAATTCAATCAATTTAGCCTCATTTTGCCATGAAAATGCAAGGTTTGCACTCCTTTCCTACCAAGGGATCAAAACCTCAAAGAATATGCAAAACAAAGAACTAAAGACAATAAATGACCCAAATATGCACTAAAAAGCATGGGAACAAGGCTAATTCGGGGACTAAATGTGCTCTAATTATGGTCACATCAGGCATCTTGGCCCCTCCTTCTTCAAGACATCAACAAAGAGGTACACATGGACAAGGCAAAATGCAAGAGCCCTTCTCCTAGCCACCTCCGAGACATTAGCATCTAATTGGTTTGAAAAGATGTTGATAAGAGCCAACATATCCACACCATGCGGAGCAAGAAGAAAGTTGATTTGGCTTGTTGAAAAGCCCAACATGGAACAGAATTTCTCCTTGTAGCACAACCGAGTCGGAGGAAGCACCGGAGCACAACCCGGCCACCCACGAATGGCTCAAACTTCTTCAGCAAGAGGACAAAGCTTGCCTTTCGGGAAAACGAAAACATGGTGTTTCGAATCCTAAAACCGAGAATATGCTTCAAGAAATGAAGGTTGCACCTTGACTTGACGAAGCACCAACAATTAACCAACTCCCATGCTAACGAGTTGATGCTTTTCGGGAGGCGACAAATCCCGGCACCATTGTCGCAAGGCGTTCTCAAAAGCATCCATGAAATATTTTTGTGGAAGAAGAAGAGGTTTTGTAGAGATGATTTTGTGTTTCGGATGATGAAACAATGAAGCGCAAACGTCCCTATTCATACAAAATGATCACCGTATTTTTCAGAAAAAGGGTAGAGCTGGCTTCCATCGCCAGGCTGCTCGCGCCTCTTTGAGGCTTCTCCCGGATTCCCGCTGTTGACTTGTCTCTTTCAACATGTGCTTTCTCCTGACACCTCAAACCTCCCGCCAGGAAGCTCGCGCCTCTTCGGGATAATCCGGGATATTTTGTGTTTCCTCACACTCACATTTCCTTGTCTTCGCGTTTTACGAAATCCGACACGGTTTCCATGACGCAGCTTTAAACATACGAATTTTTCTTTCTTTTTTTGAGGGGGGAAGGGCTAGTCGCCCCGATCCGCGATGGATCGTTTCCATATCAGTCGAAATTCCAAAACTTTTTGGCTTTTTCGCAATTTTCCATCAAAAAAATCAAAACCGAAGGTTGATAACACGACATCAATTTTCCTCAAAAATTCAAGCACTCACAAATTCGAGTTTTGACCTCAAAAATAAAATATACACGCAAAAAAATCCTTTTCTAAAATTCTTCCCTGACGGTTTGAATTTGATTTTTTTTGAGTCAATTTCAATAATTTCGATGCAATTTAATTCACGACACGAGTTAATTGCTCAAATTTTCAAGTCAACTCCTTCTGAATTCCGAACGTGACGATTTGTCACGAAAATTTCAAAATTTCAATTTTAACTTCAAGACATCTTGGTTAATTTTTGTTTTTCAATCAAATGCTTTTACGTGTTTGCGTTTATGTATATGTGCTATCTGTTGCCTGTTTTCTGCACTAACGATGCAGGAACTGGTGCAAAGAAAAAGGAGAATCGATTAGCCGACAGCGCTCCTCCGAAACACAACATAAAAGGCCAAAAATCACAAAATAAACCACAATCCAAAAACACATATATACAAACCGCCTCACGCAAAATGTAAATATGTACAGACAAGAGACCAAGACACGGACAAACTAAAACAACTACTCGACGTCTCCCGTCGGACCAGTCCTGGTCTCACTAGGAGTCGCCGCCAACGCAGACACCACCACCTGCTCGGGCTCCCTCTCCGGAGAACTCTCCAGCGTCTCCTCCTCCATCACGACGCGAACATCCTCCGCCACAGCCAACTGAGCCCTGAGGGAGGCAATCTCCGCGTCTCGACTCCGCAGCTCGTCCTCATGACGCCTCAAGTCCTGGTCCCGACGGATGATCCCCAGCTTCTGGCCCGCGATCGTCGACCTGGCTGCCTCCAACTCAGCACGGACCCGAGCAAGCTCCGCCGGATCCGCAGTGCCCTACAAAACACAATAACAGATCCTCAAGATCTAAAAACGTGAAATACAACACCAAATACACAAAAACAGCACAAAAAACGTACCTGAGAAAGCCGAGCCTCCCTCGTAGCCAGGTCACCAGCAAGCGCCCTCCAGCGGTTAGCCATCCGCCACAAGTTCTGGTGACTAACAGTCGTCACCTAAAAAACAAAAATGTCCTTCAATACAATGTAAGGCAAAGTATAATCGGAGAAAGTGTTCAAGTAAGGAACTCACCCTCAGAACAATCAACCTCCACACCATGCCGACATCGGTCACCTCGGCCGCCCGGGCTCCGGTAAGCGTAACTGAAGCTCCTCGCCACCCGGCCCCTGAAAAGTGGTCTCCGTCGGGAAAGCTGGGGGATGAGTCCTCATCAGCGGGTCGACTCCCTACCATTTGGATCCACATCAAAGATGACAAACCCTCCTATCAGGGGAGGCAATGAAAATAAAAGAAAAGAGGAAAACATACCTCAATCGGGTACCAAGCAAGCCTCGACAACCGGAAGGTGTCGTAGTCGGCGTCCCGCAGCAACAGCTTCTCACCTCCCCGACCGTGAAGATGCTCCTGAACCTCATCAGGAGTCGACTCCTGGAAAAACACCCTAGGTGGGTCAACCGGCACGACGAAAGTCTCGGTAGGCACTGGCGAACTAAACGCTCACCCACTTACTAGACTGTCTCAATCGCCATCTCCAAGTACAGACGCAGGGAGCTGCGAGGCCGCAAACGCTTCCTGATGGCAGCCGGTACACCCATGTAGTGCTCCCAAGGCCGGCCACCAAGCTGCACTTAAAACAAAGCTATTCAGCTAACTGGGGGCTTCATCAGCTACCTAATCATCCTATCTCTATCTATTTCTATAAAGGAAAAGGGGAAGAGAGCGGAAACTTACATCAGCAACCCGAAGCTTATTCACGCGACGCCTGCAGTCCTCGTAAGTCAACTTAATCGACTTCTTTCGAGCCACCGTCCAACCCCTCACAGCAGGGTAAGCCGAGGGAACACCGTCTGTAGTCCCCGGACGGAGAGAGTGAAGTAAGCATACAACCAAGCCTGTAATCAAACACAGCAAACACAAATCAGCCAATTTCTCAAAAATTGCCAAAGTCAAAATCAAAATCAAACTCAAAAAAAAAAAAAAAAAACTCGTACCTGAAAGATGAGGCCGGGACCAACTAAGGCAGGAGCACTACTCGCTCCCACTGTCTCCGGACGCACCTCCGCGTGCAAGTACCGGGTGAAACTCGCCAAAGCCGGCGTAACCCAGTCAAACCGACCCAAAGTGTCAAGGTCGGTGAGGAGAGGAAGCACCTTGGTTGACAAGCGCTCACCCTTGTCGCCAAAGTACGTGGCACCAAAGAAGTACCACAACCACAGCCGCGCCTCCTTCGCGTCGGCCTCAACCTCTGCCTCCGGGCTCGCCAACGGCGCCGGAGCAACACCTGCCACCCTCTCAGTGAAGTGGTCCTTCACGTACGAACTCGCAATCAAGTACGGAATGACGTCGGAAGGCTCCGGCAAAGCAGTACCGATCAAAGCAGTAACCGCAGGAGAGGACACTCTCTCCGGCGTCTCAGTAAACTCAATGGGCAGCTCGCCACAGGGAAGGCCGGATACCATGGCGAAGTCCTCTAAAGTCACGCCGACTTCCCCAAACTCCATATGGAACGACGACGTCGTATCCCAATACCGATCCAACATAGCGCGGATCAAACACAGGTTCACCCTAATCGAAGACTTGTGAATGTCCCGCCAAGCGGCCACAAACAGCCCAAAAGCCGACCTCTCTATCAACGCCCTCGACCCGGCTCGGAGAACGTCGTAGAGACCCAAGCAGGTAGAAAAGCCCGAGAAAGTCCTCATGGTACCAATCTCCTGAAATCAAAAACAGACAACGTCAGAATGCCTATTTAGGCCCGACACTTCAAAAATGACAAAATTCAACCAGGGAATACGACTCACCATACCCTCATGAGCATGGTAGGAAAGGTGTCGGTCCAGTCGGAGCAACAACTGACTACCGTCAAAACCCTCGGCCCACTCAGGCGCCGCCCGTAAAAGCAAACCCCGCGGAGCCGTAACTCGCCTGGCTCTCCAACTCGCGACGTCAGCATCGTCCTCGGCTGTCTCCACTCTCCGTATCTTATGGCCACGAGACTCGACGTGGTGGGTAGGACCCAACTCAACGACCCTGTGGATATCCTGCAACGACCGCCTAGTCACCCGAGGACGTCGCTCCCTCGAAGAAACCCTCCTCCCGAAGGTACTCGCCTCAGCCTCAATCTGAGCTCTCCCAGTGCTAACAGGCCCAACAACGGGCTCCTCACGCTCCTCGACGGCCCCTGAGGCCCCAACAGTCTGCTCAGGAGGTCTCTCCTCCTCGGTGACGTCCTCCACAACCACGGCGGGCGTGGTAACCGGAGTGCTGACCGGGCCCGTCCCGAACAACTCCTCAAGAGTCGCAGCCATAAACTCGGCCTGCCCCGAACACTCTCCTACAAACAAAAAAACGTCAGCCGGAATTTCGGTATTACGACGGCGTGAAATGGATAAATCCAAAAAAAAAACACAACCTGCAATGCAAAACAAAGGCAATCCCGCCCAAAAATCCAACCAAACCATTCAAAAAAAACAAACACAAAAACGACTCGCCCCTCTTTTCAAGCAAAAAACGAGTCAAAATCACAAAAACGGCATTTCAAGACCCATACAAGGTCCGCCTAAAAACCAAAATACATTCCCGACACAATGGGGTATTTTTCTACGGCTCCAAAAGGCAATTCATACGCTAATTTGAGCCCAAACCGGTCAAAAATTCGAAAACGACCACAAAAGGTGAACGTGATTTTATCACGCCTCAAAGTGACCTAAAATACCAATGAGGTCCATTTCAAGGCAAACTGACTCAATTCAAGCCCAAACAGGCGCTTATTTGGTCAGACGTAAGACCGTCGCAAAGGGCGAAAATCCAATTTTGCCCACAAACATCCAACGAAGGCCCTTAAATGGCAAAATACGGATTTTCCCAACTACAATGCAACCTAGTGGGATCCACTACCCAAGCAAATAAACTTGGCATTGTGAAATGAGACGGTTTCTCGCCTCACTCACATTTTTCGAGCATAGGGAGCGGGAACGGGGACCAAAATGCAAACTAAAAGCACCCCTATACTCCTAAACAGGTTTATAACCTAATGCAAGCATCAATTTCACTCGAAATGGGCTCAATCAAAAACGCCCAATTCGATTTGTAGGGTAAAATTCGCCCGAATTCAATCAAGCTAAAGATCAACAAATTTGAATGGATTCAAGAGGAAATACTTACCTTGAGATGACATTGTTGATGAAGGCAAGAATTCGAACAAGCAAGAAGGACCAACAATGGCGGATTCGGCTTTGTTTTGTCGAAGAGAAAGAAGACGAGATGATGAATGGTATGCGGCTGAACTCGAGTCTTTTTACAGAAAAATAGGGAAGCCCCTTTGGTTCGCCAGGTGGCTCGCGCCTAAACCAGGCCTCCCCCATCCTCTTTCAGCGGATTTTGGGCTTTAGCCCAATTTCCCGTGACAAACTTCAAATTTTCATTTGACGATATTAAAGGTCGTCATTTTCCTCAAAAACAAATAGTGAAAATTCAAATTCACTATTTTCGAAAGCTTTAAACGACGGCACATAAACCGTCCCTCCAGTCGAATAGTAAATATTTAAATTCACTATTTTCGGGAATTTTCAAGCAAACGGCGATCAAAACCGCCAATTTCAGAAATAATGGTGAAATCAAAATTCACCATTACCCTTCAAAATTTCAAATATAATGGCGAAAATTCAAAAACCGCTATTTCTTCAAATTTTAAGCAACTGCAATTAAAACCGTCATTTTCAAAATAATAGTTGGAAATTGAACTCCACTATTTTCACCACGCATGTCAACGGCGGCACATAAACCGTCACTTCAATCAATAGTGAAGATTTCAAATTCACTATTTCCGTCAAATGTCAACGGCGGCACATAAACCGTCACTTCAATTAATAGTGAAGATTCCAAATTCATTATTTCCATGAAATGTCAACAGCGGCACATAAACCGTCACCTCAATCAATAGTGAAGATCTCAAATTCACTATTTCCATCAAATGTCAATGGCGGCATATAAACCGTCACTTCAAACACAATAGCAAACTCAAAATTTGCTATTTTCCTTCAAAATTAAAACAAACGGCGATCAAAACCGCCACTTCAAGTTCAAAAAAGAACGATGAACGGTGAAGATGCCAAATTCACTATTCTTTCAAATACCAGCAGGGGGCTTCCTCACGGAACCCGCTCATTCCAAAAACAGTGATAGTGAAAATCCATACTCATTATTCCCACAGCGGCATCACGAGTTCGCTACTTTCAAAACAAGCCCATTCGACGCGGCTGTTCCCATGGTCCATTAATCGACCTTATCATGGCTGGCGAGCCTTTGTCCGCAACCTTTCAAGGACAGATCCCGAAGATGCCTCGGGTACATTTCCTTGCCAACGGCTGGCGAGCCTTTGTCCGCAACCTTTCAAGGACAGATCCCGAAGATGCCTCGGGTACATTTCCTTACCATCGGCTGGCGAGCCTTTGTCCGCAACCTTTCAAGGACAGATCCCGAAGATGCCTCGGGTACATTTCCTTACCATTGGCTGGCAAGCCTTTGTCCGCAACCTTTCAAGGACAGATCCCGAAGATGCCTCAGGTACATTTCCTTACCATCGGCTGGCGAGCCTTTGTCCACAAACCTTTCAAGGACAGATCCCGAAGATGCCTCGGGTACATTTCCTTACCATTGGCTAGCGAGCCTTTGTCCGCAACCTTTCAAGGATACATCCCGAAGATGCCCCGGATACATTTCCTTACCACAGCTGGCGAGCCTTTGTCCGCAAACATGCAAGGACATATCCGAAGATGCCTCAGGTATGACTCCTTCCTATGGCTGGCGAGCCTTTGTACGTAGTCTAACGGACTTTAAACGACCAACACGGATAGTCGACAGACTCTAAAATGTTCCCGACGACAGGTCCTTGACTCGTACCCTCGAGTCGCCTTGGCTTCGCCCTTCGCGACGGCAGGTCCTTGGCCCGAATCCTTTCGAGCCGCCTCGACGTCGCTTGGGTCTCCAGGTTGTAATCTTCGATTGACCTAGGGGCTCTACTTTGACTTTCACCCTGTCCAAGACTCTGTCAAAGTGGGGGCTATGTAGATACCCAGTATCTGCTGAGAATCCAACAAACACCCGATGATTATCGGACTACAACATATTTTGGAATCGCGTCGTTTGATCGACAGTTTGTGTACAACTTTACGTCGGAAAACTTGAAACGATTTCGAAAATAAAACATTTCAGAAATACCTGGAGTGTTTAATGCACGACGACGCGGTCGCAATGACACTAACTAGAGTCAAAACCGGCACCGGACCAAAAACCGACTCAAAAATTCAAATCTCGACTCCAACAACGAGTCAAACCGAGTCAACCACAAAAACCAAACATTTCAAACCTTCTACCTTAAGTTTTCCCGGATTCATGTTGGTCAAGTACCAAACATGTGACTACAAAACCTAGGATAGAACAAATCATGATTGTGTTTGTTGTGAAAGTGACAACACAGCTCGAAGACCCGCGACGTGGCTCGCGCCTCTTTGAGCAGCCCAGGTGGCCACGTCGCTCAAAACTCACACAACCACTCATTCTCCTATAAATACCCCTCAAATGCCACCCATTTGAGACTGACGCGAGTGTCCGCCCCCTCTTTTTTCCCTTAAAATTCTCGACTCAGCTTCTAAAGTCACAATCCGACGCGTATTTACGACCTACCTATCGTAAACACGAGCCTTACACATTGTTTGGTACCGTCATCGTACATTAAATCACTTGACCGATCATTTCAACCACTACACCATCACTAAACTTTTAAAACACTCTTTTTACTTACCAAAACGGTTTTAAACCGAGTTTTTTCCGATCAAACGAGTTGTTACACTTACGTCGGTCACTCGCCATAACCAAACATGTAAGTATGGAGTGTAAAAATCCTCTTTTATTATGTTTTCATTTGTTTCATGACTATAACATGCTAAAACATGCATAACATGAACTAAAACATGGAATAAACGAGCCAAAACTGGTTTTTGGTCTGAGGCAGAAGCCCCTTAGGTCGCCAACTGGCCCGCGCCTAAATGGGATGATCAGACCAGAGATCAACCGTGTTTGTTCTCGTCATTACCCTTAATCCATTTTTCATATTTGTAATCGGTTTTCACCATTTCAAGTATTTTCGAACCTTTGTTGTTTTATTTCACATGTTTTAACCATAAAACATTTTTCACCCTTGGTTCCTCATACCATGACGGTTAAATCCGTGTTTCGGTGATAATATTTGGTTAATGACATTTAAAAGGTATTTTAAAGCCTTTTATTTCATTTCTTTACATTTTCAAACAAACATATTAGTCACCAACACAAAATCATCCTTGGTTCTACATACCATGCCAGATTTTAACCCGGGTACGATGACGAGTATCGACTAATTACATTCAAATAGACTTAAAACAATTAGTCCATAATCATTTTCAAAACTATTCATGTCAAGTTTGACAAATCGAACCCGACACCGAATATTATCAAATAATGATGATTATTCGAGTCCAGTTCTTCAAATCAACAAATGCGGTCTAAACGACCCCTTCAAATCAAACCGGGTTCAAAGACCCATTTTCAACACGTTTTATAATGTTTTCTAAAAGGTCAGAACACGGCACATAAACCGTGGGCTAACCCGCGCCTAAACAGGCTCCCTATTTCTCATTTTCAAAACCAGAGAGACGCCCCTTACACCGCCGGCTGGCTCGCGCCTCATATAGCCGTCTTGTACAGGGCCTGTTCCCTTCCAGCATTAGTCTAGGACGATCCCGACTCTGGTTAACCCGGATATAGGACGGATCAGATGACTATTCAAACCATATTTTCAAAATGCCTTATTAAGACAAATGGATCATGTTATGCACCCTAAACCTAATACGGTAAATGGATGTTTAATTTCCGTCTTGCATGCAAATCAATCATTAATCCAACTCGACATCTTATACTTGATACTTGGATTAAATCAATCGACTTAGAAAGCTCTCACATGTTAGGTTTAAATCATTGGATGCGCATTCATGCATTTAAACCGTATTATCAACTTTTGCATTCAACCAACCAAGATCGATCAGTAGAGGCCGCTAAACGCGGGCGGGATTGGGTGTCTGATTAAAGGGCTTCCCAATATGTACCTTCACCTCTTACTCAGAAACTTTGGATAGTGGACGACCTTATCCAGGGCGTACGAGAGTTATTCTAGAGATAGGATGCTAAAGAGGGATGATTTCCTTATCTTTAGTACCTATGTCAAACGCTGCTTTGTGCTTCGATTTGACCGAGGTATAAAGTGGATTTCGAACGGGTTCCAGGCATCCCACAAATGCTTGGTGGCGACTTCGAACATCTCTATCGTTTCGAGACCCTTACGGAGACGAAACCGACCGATCTAAAACGATCCGGTCGAAAGCATTTTTACGCCGCCGAGCGTGGCTTTCAAAAAGACCATTATACGTCCGCAGATTGGCCTGGCGTGTAGGTGGCTATGTCCACACTTTCCTGAAGAAATTGTTGTGGTTGGAGGATGGGACGCAGAAAGTGTTCCGACTATAACCCCCTAGCTCTCAAGGATATAAAAACAAATTCAGGGATTTGCTTTGATTGACCAAGGCTCAGATAGACCATTTTGTGACCTCAAAATGCGTCTGTATGTTTGAATTTGTCGATCGATTTATAAATAGGGAGCACCCCACTATCTCTCATGTGGTGAGGCGCAGAGCTTATGGATTTTCCTTTCTTCATTGCTATGTCGTACGAGGGCATGTGCACAAAGAGATGAGGGGTGACCCTCGATTTTTAGGCATAATGGAGCAAATGGAACTGCGCAGGAGCCCAACATGCTTAGTTCTAGGGGAGACCATTCTAGGATTGGACAATAGGAAGGCGAACTGCGAGCATCCTTATCTTGGGAGTCCTATTATTTTACGGGTAAGAACCCGTCTCTTGTCTTATTCGGCCTTTTTTTCGTTTTTTTTTTCCGGCCAGTCTTGATATTGACTCTCGTCCCCTTTTTTGCAGATATGGCTGATGGAAATGTTGCGGTTGATCGAGCCCCCAGTTGACGTGAAAGGATACCGCTCCAGATTAATTGCGATAAGAACGAGGCTATACATTGTGGACTTCACTCGGGTATGCAACTATTGGGAAAACAAATTGAAGAGTGAAGATGGGCCCTTGATTAGATGGATCGTCCCATGGTGGCATCTTAGATCAGTGACTAGAGTATCGTCTTTGGATCCGACACGGTCAATTCGCGTTCCCGGCTTGGAATTCATGGTCCATACCTTTCCGGAGAGATTGATGAGGCAAGGGGGTCTAAAAAAGAAAATCCCGAAGCACGACACCCTCCCTCAAATTGCTTTGGTACATACTTCGGAGTCTTGCCGAGAGTGGCCAATTCGTTGGGCCCAAAGGAACATGTGGTTCATACCCGTTTCGGTCGGCTCGTTATGGGTATCTGACTCATATCTGCAGTCCTGAGGAGCGTAAAAAGCTAAGGAAGCTCGAACCCGTAGTCTATAAGATCCGCGAAGTGGCGAAGGAGAACCAAAATTACTTAACTGAGGAGGAAGAAGAGGATGGCTATCGGATCGTCCGTCCATTGAAGAAACCAAAGAATGCTCCTACCAAGAAGATGATGGTGGATCGAAATAGGAATATTAGACTGCGAGAACGACCGTTGGCGATTAGGTCGGAAACAATGCAAGAGCGTCCCGCTCGTGGTCGAGACAAGAAATGTGACAAAGGCGAAAAAGGAAAGGGGAAAATGGAAGAGTAGTCTTAGTGATTTTTATAGTATTATTTATTATTGTTTGAGTTTTAATAAATGGCTGGGTTTTTAGAATTCTAGCCTAGCATTTTAATTTTCGGCATCTTAAATTTATATGTATTTGGCGTATTACAATTATTTATGGAATAATGAATAAAAGATTTATTAGTTAAGAAACTTTTATAAATTTTCTTTATTTATTCTTGTCGAATTTTAAATGCAACATGTACAAATGTCCTTCTATTTACATCTTGAAATGACGGGTTGTATCCTGTAAAGGATTGCCTACGTATTCATTATAAAAAATGAAATCAAATCATGTACGTAGTTCGAAAAAAAGTAAAAGAATAAATGTCCGAAGCAAGAGCTTGTAATGAACTTAGAAAATAAGCGTGTGCTTTACTTACTCCTAAGGAAATGCAATTCAGTTTATTTGATTATATGAGGATGTCAAAATGTCAAAACGCAAGACCGAAATGTCACAAGACTTTTAGCGGCGCGAGGCACGTTTTATCCTATTTCTAAGCGTATTACCGTTTTAATTGTTCTAGGTTAGTCGGATTAAAAAACTCATTCCCGTCTAGGTCTGTGATCTTAACCGCACCCCCTGAAAGTATGGACTTGACCAAAAACGGTCCTGCCCAATTAGGTTTAAATTTTCCCCGAGGATCAAGACGTAAGGGAGCTCTGACTGACTTGAGTACTAAATCCCCTTCCTTGATATTTCTGGGTTTGACCCATTTATTAAAGGCTCGTTTGATACGTGCCTAATATGTCTGCACATTATGTAATGCGCATAGCCTTCGTTCATCCAAGAGGGCGAGTTCATCATACCTATCCCAATTCCATTCAGCTTCTGGAATTTGAGTTTCGAGTAAAATGTGTAGGGATGGGATCTTTAACTCTACTTGTTGTACAACTTCCATGCCGTAAGTCAAATAGAAAGGAGTATCCCCAGTGGGCGTCCTAACTGACATGCGATATCCCCATAACGCAAAGGGTATTTTGCTAGGCCAATCGCGATAATTGGCAATCAATTTCTTGAGGATTGTGACGACATTTTTGTTAGCTACCTCTACCGCGCCATTAGTTTGAGGTCTATATGGCGAGGAATGGTGATGCTTGATCTTATATTTGGCTAACAACTGTTCAGTTTCGGCCTGAAAATGTGATTCGTTGTCACTGATGATTTCATGTGGGCAACCATATCGACAAATGATATTGGTTTGTATGAACTTTGCCACATGTTTGGATGTAAGGTTAGTGTAAGATGCTGCCTTGACCCATTTAGTAAAATAGTCGATAGCTACTAAAATGTAACAGTAACCTCCTGTCCCAGCCGGAGTGATCTTCCCGATGATGTCTATTCCCCAAGCAGAAAATGGCCAAGGAGATGTCATTGTATATAGCATTGAGGGAGGAACATGTTGCACATTCGCAAAGATCTGGCAATTATGACAATGTCTGACGTATTTGATGCATTCTAACTCCATTGTCGTCCAGTAATACCCTAGACGCGTAATTTTTTTTGCCATCATAGGTCCACTCATGTGAGGACCACATTCTCCATCGTGAACTTCTTCCATTACCTTCTGTGCCTGTGAACGATAAAGGCAACGCAAGAGGACACAAAGTGATGTTCTTTTATAGAATTCTCCCTGCATGATGAACTATTGAGAGGCAAGTAGGCGTATGGCGCGTTGTGCCCTCTTATCCATATCTGGTGGATATGTACCATTAAGCTTGAAATTTAGAATGGCCTGGAACAAAGGTTCCTCTGGGTTTTCCTCTTCATCTGTAAGGAAGTGTACATAGGCTGGCTCTGATCGTCGTTCGATACACAGGCATTTCAACCATGTTGTCTGGCATATTAATCGAGGATGCGAGTTTTGCAAGAGCGTCCGCAAATTGATTTTCTTCGCAAGGCAGGTGTAAATAAGTAACCGATCGAAGAATTGAGCAATCTGATCTATCCTAGCCTGATAGGGTACTAGACTTTCACTTCGGATTTTCCAGGATCCAGTGATTTGGTTAATGATTAAAGATGAGTCCCCGTGAACTCGAAGGTTCTTGATGCCTAAACTTACTGCTGCTTGTAGACCAATGAGGCAAGCTTCATACTCTGTTGCATTATTTGTCACCTCGAAGTCGAGTTTGACATAAAGTGGTGTATGCTCGCCTTCAGAAGAAATAAGCAAGACTCTTATTCCAAATCCTCTCAAATTGGATGCCCCACCAAAGTAAAGATCCCAAGAATCCATATTGGTTTGTAAAATGTCCTCATCTGGAAGCAACCACATGTCTATTGCTTGCGTATCGTTGATAGGATTATCTGCGAAGAATTCAGCCACGGCACGTCCCTTTATGACTTTCAAAGGTACGTATTTGAGATCGAACTCTGAGAGCATTAAGGTCCATCTTGCCAAGCGTCCATTGAGGACGGGTTTCTCAAAGAGGTATTTGACGGGATCCATTTTAGAATACACTTTGACCGAGTAGCTAATCATGTAATGGCGTAGCTTCTTCGTTGCCCACACAAGAGCGAGACATGTCTTCTCGAGAGGTGTATACTTACTCTTGTACTCCAAGAAATTCTTACTAAGATAGTAGATAGCTCTTTCTTCTTTTCCAACAGTCTGCACGAGCATAGCCCCCATGGCTGTTTCGCTAACTGTGAGATATAAACTAAGAGGTTGATCTTGTTGGGGAGGCATTAGCACTGGTGGCTTCGCCAATGTCTCCTTTATCCTGTCAAATGCCTTTTGACAGTCATCATCCCTTATGGTATGGTTTTTCTTCAGCTTTTTGAAGATAGGTTTGCATATCATAATGAGTTTCGATATGAATTGACTTATGTATTGCACTTTGCCCAGGAATCCTCTAACCTCCTTTTCTGTTTGGGGTTGTGGCATCTCGATTAAGGCCTTGATCTTGGATGGATCAATTTCTATCCCCCTCTGGCTGACAACGTATCCCACAAGCTAGCCTGACGTTACTCCGAATGCACATTTCTAAGGATTGAGCCTTATGTTGTATTTGTGCAATCTGAGGAAGAATTTGTGAAGTTTAGCGATGTGGCCTTTTCTATCCTTAGATTTGACGGTCATATCGTCCACGTACACCTCCACCTCCACCTACACCTCTTTATGCAACATATCATGCAACAAAGTAGTCGTCGTGCGTTGGCACGTAGCCCCAGCATTGATTAGTCCGAATGGAATAACAGTATAACAGTATGTGCCCCACTGAGTGACGAAGGCTGTCTTGTGCGTGTCTTCCTTGGCCATTTTTATTTGGTTATACCCTACATGCCCGTCCATGAAGGATAACAATGCATGATCTGCTGTATTATCTACCAATATATCAATCTGTGGTAGAGGGAAGCCGTCTTTAGGACTCGCTTTGTTCAAGTCTCTGAAATCAACACAAACCCAGATTCGCCCATCCTTTTTGGGTACGGGACTATATTAGCCACCCAATCTGAATACTCAGAAAATTTGATGAATCCGGCTTTGAATTGCTTATTGACTTCTTCTTTAATCTTAAGAGCCCACTCTGTCCTCATCCGATGAAGCTTCTGTTTTACAGGGTTGAAACCTGTCTTCATTAGAATGCGATGTTCTGCAATATCCCTGTCGATCCCTGGCATGTCCTTGTAAGACCAAGCGAAGAAGTATTTGAACTCGTGTAGGATGTCGATGAAATTGGTCCTTTCAGTTAGGTCTAGGGTCGTCCTTATCCTAAGTTCTTGGGGTTCTAATTTCGTTCCTACATTGATAAGTTCGGTGTTTTCTATAACTGGTGCCCCTTCCCCCTCTTTTAGTATTTTTTTAATTGTATAGGGAGGTAATTCGATTGAGTCTGGGTCAGGATCATCCTCATTATCATCGTAAATAGAATTGCAGTCAGAATAACACAAGGAGTAAGCAGAATCAGATTTATTCATATTAAAGTTTGAAAATAACTGAAACAAAGAAGCCATTTGCGCAGTAGTCAGTGGCGGTAAAGGGACAGTTGCTGGGACATTTCCCAATCTACTGTTACTAGGCGATACTATGCTAGAAGAAACAAAAGGGTGGGGAGTGACGACAGGAGGAGACTCTCTAGCGACTTCTCTAGACTTAGGTTCCGACTACGACTCTGATTCCGATTCTGAGTCAAACTCATCGTCTTCGGGTTCTCCTTTGAAAATCTCTCCTTCTCCAGTAGTGACCTTGAAGAGTTTTCCTTGATTGTTGGTCCACTTGATCGACTTTCTCCAACCTTTCTATTTATTTGATCTGGTGTCAGTGATCAGTGTTGTGGGGTTGAAATGGTCGTCTTGAAGTATCATGGTAATGATCTCATCCTACGCTGCCTTGACGAATCGATCCTCTCCAAACATAAGGCTAACAGCCTATTGGTCGAGACAAGGTGTCTGACGAGTTTTGATGGTAGGAACCATTTCTGGAGGAATAAAGTAGCAATCGTGGAAGACCTCAATTCCAGCTAGTTGAATGCCTCTGTACCTCCAAGGTTCGGGAAATCCGTGAAAATATTCACAATATCCTTCCCTAACGAAGTACCCATTTAATGATAGGAGATAGGGTTGCATTTGGACTCCCTTACTTTTGCGATTCTGAACTTAAGCAAACATTTCAAGAGTTTCGGCCGTCGTGGGTTTGTACCCCAAGCCTAGTGGTATCTTTTGGGAGTTACCTTCCTTAAAAGGTGCAAAGGTACTCTCTCTGATAGGTTTTAGTGACATTGTAACACCCCCATATCCAGAGGAGCCTTAGCTAGGCCTTCCTTGGCATATAAGGGCACTACCATCTCGGTTGCCCGAGGACAGTAATAATCAAACGTCGATAAAAGAACTATTATGTTATATTACAAGTGATTTAAACCAACTGACGATATAAAAGATACAACTCAATGACTATCCACTAATGTTATCAAATCTCGTGAAGACTCATCCCTGCCCGGACTCCAGCTACCAACGACATCAACACCTGTTAAGACAGACTGCTCACCATAAGGGATCACGGCAGACACATAAAACAACAAGACAACCACACAAGGTCAGTACTGAGATAAGACACAACAATGCCAACAACATCTAACAATACAATGCAACACAATCAGCCACCCACTCCAGTCAATCTCCGTCACCGATTGTCCACTGGACCAGCCCTGCCAGTGGGGGACCGCAGCCGTACCCACCAAATCCCCGCTCATCATATCGAGCGATAACCCTATTCCATTAATGTTCACATCCCCTTCCGTGGCGGGTTCCACGAAGGGCGAAACTAGGGCGTGAAGCCACTCCCGCAAGTGACTCCACTCAGCCGAGAACGCATCTCGAGAACCAGAGACAAACAATCAGCAATCACAACCATATATACGCTGCCACACAGCACAATCGCAATACAACAACAACGACACAACAATCGACACACTAGACTATTTACAGAAACTGAGTAGGCGAACCTACCTTTACGCAACTGCAACCAATCCATGCCAACATATGGCATATCCAGCAATCAAGCAAAGCCTATAACCACAACACAATCACCTATTACTATCAAGTAAATCCTAATTGTAAAGGCAAGGATACGGATGATGATGACAACATACCTACAAGGAGAAACCCGGCAAAAGACCGCTACCCGACTCAAGCTATGCTCTCTTAAGGCATAAGGACCTTCAAAAGGCTTCCGTGGAGGTTTTATGGTGAAGGGAAGGGAAAGGGGCGACTAGAGGATAGAAGGAATGAGGCGGAAATGATTTGCGGATTTAACAAAACGCGATTAAAAACCCTCGCTGAAAACCCGATACTCGATCGAGTACCTCACATACTCGATCGAGTGACCCCTTACTCGATCGAGTAACCACGCTACTCGATCGAGTAGCCTCTACTCTATCGAGTACCACTCATAACTCGTAACCCAAGATAGCTTTGGCACGCACCCCTAAGAACTATTCCCGCTCCCAAGGTCAGTCAACGCTGGTCAAAGGGTCCCTAAAAGGACGGGTATTACAGTCTTCCCCCCTTAAAAAGAACTTCGTCCCCGAAGTTCAACTCACCTAACTCAACGCACAAGACACGGGAAAACACGACATCACTATTCCTCCGACACAAATCACCTACTCCCTTGAAACGCCATCCCCCATGTCATCATCATCATTATCTAACGTTCCAAATATATGTATATGGGCTCTTACAACCTATCGTCTAAAACAACGACCTTGCAATGAAAACCAACACCAACAACGATCGCCCGTCATATTACGGGATTACTCCATTCACTAGTAACAACTAACAATATGAAACATATCTCATATCAACTTCATGCCGCACGACTATACCACTATGTTACTCAACAACGTAATTCTACTACGACACATTGCACCACAACTATCTCTTTACGACCATCTTTTAAACATGCTATCAACTTTCACTTCAACGTATGAATTACTCGACGAACTAAAGTAACCAAGGTAAAAGAAAACTTTGCAAATAATCAACAAGACATTATAAACGAACAACAACATAGTCTCAAAATCAGCCTTTTTATTTTGCGACATTACTCTTCCCCTCTAAAAAGGAACTTCGTGCCCGAAGTTCACCATCAAATTACCACACATAGTACCTATTACTTGTATCGTGACATAAATTAAAACCATAGTATTTATTGTTGACATTACTCATATTACTCGTATAACTAGTCAATCACAACGATACATACAACCCTATTCGGACAACTAGTAACCGTCAAGCACGTATAAGCATATCATTTGAATTCATATATATATATTGAATTCGGTGAAATATAACTTGCAGACTAAACGGGTGTAAAATGAATGCCATTAGAATAAGTACAACTCCACTATTCGAAGCAAAGACGTCTTTAAAACCAGACACGACTTCCAACATATAAATTGAACGGTCCGAACATGTTACTACTCACTAATAATCATGTTAAACATCAAACATGCAATTATATAACAATTAAACAATTTTAAGTTTTCGAAAGTTCCTGTAACAGTGTTACTCGATCGAGTATGCAGTGGTACTCGATCGAGTAGCCAGTGTCTTGGCTTCTCGATCGAGTAGCCCCGAGATCAGAATGCATCAATTCGGTCATACCTGTAGCTACTCGACCGAGTATGGGGTACTCTGTCGAGTACCTACAGGTTAAATGCCTTTGGAAAACCTGTCATAAACCCATTTATATACATAATCGTCGCATAAAAGTGAGTCGGGATGACTTCCCGACCCCCAAAATCCTGCAACAAGGTCATACTAGTAAATCCGGCCTTATGGCCAAGCATATAAATCCACAAATAAAAGTTCTAACAACCGACAACTACCAACATCCAACATCACGATCATAACTAGGATAAAGAAATAGGAGTATCACTCCTGCTGCTGCTGCTGCTTCTCCTCCATCACCTCATCACCACCACCATCGCCTCCCGAAGTCCCCGCTCCCGATGACCCAATACCTGCATCAACTCCCGCTCCATCTCCCGGACCTACGTGCCATGGGGTCAAACCACCGTAGGGAAAGGACTGAGGCGTCCCCCAAGCTGACTGATCTACCCCGTAAGAGTGGAAAACCCCACTATAGTCCCCAACACCACTCTACCAAACCGGATACGGTCCCTCGGTCCCATTCCCCTGAGTGTACGCCATCTCGTGCATATTCCTGAGTGTCAAGGTAGATGACACTCTCTCTGCCAAGTAACTCGATCGCGTCTCCGGGGTGTCAAGGTAGGGGTAGCACGGAAAAGGGTGCTGCTGTGGTGGTGCTACCGGCCGTGGTCTGGTCTCAGCGGTCATCTCTCTCACTCTACGGGGTCCTCTCCCCAACCTGGGTCTCTCCTCCCTAACCGCCGCGTTCTCCCCCTTCTTTGGCTCGGGCATCACCTCTAGAATCGTGTCATCAATGAGGTAGGTCTGCAACTGGCGGGGCACATCATTATCCTCCTCCTCCTCGTCGGAGTCAACAGCTGTCACCACCGGCTCTAACGGCTCGGTCGGTGGACGGTGCTCAGGGGCCGGGATCCCCATCCAACTCATCCCCCACACTCTGCAGGCTAGGCTACCGTCGGCCAAAGTTCTCAACCATTTCAGGTCGAGATAGTAGTCACGGTCCATCGTGGGCACCGGTGTAGCCAGAGGCACATACTCCAAAGAAGCCTCAAAGGAGGTTAGCTTTTCAGCTAACCGAGTGGCGATCGCGCCACAACTCAGGTACCGGGAAGAGGCAGTAGCCATCAAAGCAAGGGTAGCGCAGACGATGGAAGGAGCATTAAAGACCACTTTCCTGGCCCGCTCCGGGTTGATGTATGACATCAGAAGCAATACCTCATGGTTGTTCAGTTTACTGATATCCGGTTTATCATAAAGGAGGTTCGAGAGAGAACGAAGGAAGATCCTCAATGTGACATGCTGAACATCATTAATCAGCATGTTGCTTGAGGTGGGAGCTGGTTTCCTGGTAAGACAAGGCATTAGGCGGCAGACACCGCACTCAGTAGGGATATCAGTGATAGAGTCCTTGGGACGCTTGGCCAACCCAAGGTGAGAAGCAAAAAGGTCCATAGTAAGCAAGAAACTGGTATTGATCAACCGAAACTCAACGGTTTGGGCAGCTGGGTCATAACTGAAGGAGCTCATAAACTCCAAGGTAAGAAAAGGGTAGGAGTGTTTCCTCAGCTGGTACAAACCCGTAAAGCCCAAGGTCTCGAATATGTGATGGACATCCATCTCTATTCCCAAATCAGTCAGAAGTGTGGTATCCACACACCTCGTTGGCCTCATTTTGCGTTTTTGCAAAGCTACAAAACGCTCTCTTTGTTTGAAATCTACAAACACAATCGAAGGGTATTCCGGTACCACGAGTACCACGGGTCCACTCCCCTCCCCAATCTCAGGCTGTGTCACCCTTCCCCGTTTACTCTGACGGGTCCCTACGTTCGGTCTCGGCATCTGTTTCAGCATATAACTTAAACAAATTTGTATAGGCATGTGAAGCACATAATTCATACATTTGAACTTTTAATGCGAAGCTAAGTACATACGTCACCAACGAATTCCCAATTTGATATGCAAACTCAGTTTATAGCCACTCATGTTCAATAGTTGTGGAAAGTTTATCATGGTGAACACACATACCCAACCAATTCTAACATCCTAGCATGATTCAATGTTACTCCATACACACTCTTAATAACATGTGAGGTACTTGTACATGCTCATAGCAAAGTAATTTAGAATATATCATCATCAACTTTCGTTATTAGACACAAAACAATTCAATTAGGCTTGTCAGACAGTCTCTATAGCTGTAACAAATTTGACATATTCCCCATCAATTAACATTACCACTATTATATGGAAGTTTATCCCTTACCTAAACATTCATATTCAACACCGAATTTCAAATATAGAAGACGAATTTCAATTTGGGGCACTTTTAAGACGGAGTTTTAAGGCAACTTTTAAGGTGAAAATCATCAAAACTCATCCTTCAACATGATATATATAATGTATAGCACTCAATTCCATCTTCTAATCAATGTAAAACAACCAAAATAAATTTTTGATTTCGTAACCCTAGAAATTTCGGCCCCTAAATTCCGTGATTTCCAATCTATTTTACAGCAATTAATCACCAACAATCAAGAAAAGAAGGCATGTAAATCATATTACAACAATTAAAAGCAATAATCTATCCATATGAATTGAAAATTTCAGATTACACCTTCATTCCAACAAATTTAAAGCAATAAAAACATGTAAATAAAGGAAAGATCATACCTTGATTAAATAGGCAAGTAAAAGAACAAAACTAACAAGTAATTAACCCAAACTAGTCACCACCAACACAAGAGTATGAGAGATTTTGAGGGATTATATGAGCTTATGGGTCGAAATAAGAAAGAAGAATGAGGAGAGTAAGAAAGAATCAGGGTTTTAAGAAACCCGTAAGTGGCTCTGTAATGTAGCCTACTCGATCGAGTGTCTAGGGTACTCGATCGAGTGCCCTCTACTCGATCGAGTAGGCGCTATTTCGTCGAGTATCTGCAGAAAATTTCCACATCCCGATGCCATAGCTTCCTAACGAGATCGAGTGAGGTCTACTCGGCCTAGTAAGCACTCGCACTCGGTCAAGTATAGTTAAGTACATGGTCAAAACTACGAAGTAGATCGTAGATTCCTGCAAAAAAAATATCGCGTGTCGATTCCAAACTAAGTTCGGAATTCGGCACTAATTATCACACTCGTTCACGTATTACCATTATTACTCAAGCCTACCACATCGTCTCAACAATCAAGGCTTATGTGATACTAGCTACAACAAATTACCCAACTCGGTTTACCTGCTACCGAGTCATTCACAAGCATAATCACGTCATCATACCATACTTAACTTTATCTTACCACATTACTACTAAACTCGGGTTCATATCAACATAAAACATATAATTAACATTAATTCATTCTTTCATATGTCATAAAAATATAATGTATACTCTACATAACAAATTAACCTATCATCTTCAAAATCCATTCATAAGTAAATCATCTTACATGAATCGATTGTCACGCAGCGGAAAATTTCAACCAATAAACAAGGCATATACGTATTACTATATGCTATATCTCATATTATAACTCAACAATTCTATAACTATCATCATTGTAATTACGGTAGGGTTTATAAACTCGTACATAATTACCGTTATTAACAACCTGAAGTAAATGCTAACATGATCACCTTCATATTAAGGCATACATTTTCACATTTTCACGCATTTCTATCAAATAAACTTTTGTCACGTTTCTCATAATCATCGTATAAGCTCACTAACCATGCCAATGCTCCACTAAGCCCAATCCAAATGCAACTACTATACCCACCTCCGTGTTAGCAAAGACTCAACCTCAAATAATTCTGACACAACTAACATACACATCACATATATACACACGGACTCCACATTCCCATACCCCGTGACTGGCTTAAGTATCATGGGGCCAAGATTTTGAAATGAGGGCGCCTACTCACCCAAAATCTAACATCAGCGGGGCTCCCATTATACATACACCAGGTTCATTTTATTAGACTCACTACGTTCATTATTTTCATTTGTTACAAGTTCCAAAATCGTCGCTCTGATACCACTTTGTAACACCCCCATATCCAGAAGAGCCTTAACTAGGCCTTCCTTAGCATATAAGAGCACTACCATCTCGATTGCCCAAGGACTGTAATAATCAAACGTCGATAAAAGAACTGTTATGTTATATTACAAGTGATTTAAACCAACTGACGATATAAAAGATACAACTCAATGACTATCCACTAATGCTATCAAATATCGTGAAGACTCGTCCCTGCCCGGACTCCAGCTACCAACGACATCAACACCTGTTAAGACAGACTGCTGACCATAAGGGATCACGGCAGACACATAAAACAACAAGACAACCACACAAGGTCAGTACTGAGATAAGATACAACAATGCCAACAACATATAACAATACAATGCAACACAATCAGCCACCCACAATCACACCCACTCCAGTCAATCTCCGTCACCGACTCTCCACTGGACCAGCCCTGCCAGTGGGGACCGCAGCCGTACCCACCAAATCCCCGCTCATCATACCGAGCGATAACCCTGTCCCATTAATGTGCACATCCCCTTCCGTGGCGGGTTCCACGAAGGACAAAACTAGGGCGTAAAGCCACTCTCGCAAGTGACTCCACTCAGCCGAGAACGCATCTCGAGAACCAGAGACAAACAATCAGCAATCACAACCGTATATATGCTGCCACACAGCACAATCGCAATACAACAACAACGACACAACAATCGACACACTAGACTATTTACAGAAACTGAGTAGGCGAACCAACCTTTACGCAACTGCAACCAATCCATGCCAACATATGGCATATCCAGCAATCAAGCAAACCCTATACCCACAACACAATAACCAATTACTATCAAGCAAAATCTAATTGTAAAGGCAAGGATACGGATGATGATGACAACATACCTACAAGGAGAAACCCGGCAAAAGACCGCTACCCGACTCAAGCTATGCTCTCTTAAGGCACAAGGACCTTCAAAAGACTTCCATGGAGATTTTATGGTGAAGGAAAGGGAAAGGGGCGACTAGAGGATAGAAGGAATGAGGCGGAAATGATTTGCGGATTTAACAAAATGCGATTAAAAACCCTCGCTGAAAACCCGATACTCGATCGAGTACCTCACATACTCGATCGAGTGACCCCCTACTCGATCGAGTAACCACACTACTCGATCGAGTAGCCTCTGCTCTATCGAGTACCACTCATAACTCGTAACCCAAGATAGCTTTGGCACGCACCCCTAAGAACTATTCCCGCTCCCAAGGCCAGTCAACGCTGGTCAAAGGGTCCCTAAAAGGACGGGTATTACAGACATTCCTGGGAAGTATCCCTGGGACTTGAGTATGTGGTTGACCACTAAGTAGGAGTATAGGGTTCAAGTACAAGGGAGCCAGCTCGCTCTCTATGAGGTTTATGATTTGAAATCCTCCAAGCTCGTACACTGGATCTGTAACTACTTGGTTGGTTGTCATTTTATCTATTACGGCCTTGATAGGTGACAAAGTGATCGTCACTACCTTGCCATCTGGAGGAATCTTGATCTTTTGGTGTAATCTGGAAGTCACCGCTTTGAAAGCGTGAATCCAGGGCCTACCTAGAAGTATATTGAAAGATTCCTCAATGTCCACTATCTGAAAATTAACCTTTCGCTCGATTGGCACAGTGGCCACAGTAAGGTTAATTAGACCCACTACTTTACGTCGCGTTCCATCGTATTCCCGAACACCTTGGTTATTAGGAGTCCAGTCCCGAGCGAGTAAGGTGGTCTACATCTTGATCTTCACTAGCCTTGACTAGAGGATGTTCTTTGAGGTAAACATCTTCATCTCCATCTGCCCATACTTCATTGACGATACTGAGTTCTCTCAAACTTATGATTTCAGCTTCTAACCTAATTATTCGCTCGACTAGATTGCCGGTTACTGCGATCACATCTTGCATCGTGGATTCTTGAGATAAGATTTGACTCACTGGGACGCCTCCCCTAGGTATAGTGCTTGGATTGCGTAGGGATGCCACTGTAGCTTCTAGCTCTGAAACCTGTCTACTTACACCCTTTGCCCATGCGACAAAATCGGCGATAGTAGGGGAGATGGTGGAATAACTCTCCTCATTTTCTAGTGCATTAATCTCATCTTCAGCCGGAGAAATGAGGTGTGAAAAATCCAAGGTGGATTCCTCATCTGTGATCATCAGAATTCCAAGAGGATTCTGAGTATTGCTAGGCTTGCTTGCAGGAGGTATAGGCAAGCGCCCATCTTCTATCATATCCTGAATGGCATGCTTCAATTTGAAACAATTCTCTGTATCATGCCCTTTGCCTCTATGGTACTCGCAGTAGGCATTCTCATCCTAGAACCTAGAATTCTTCTCTGGATCAGGTGTAGGTCCTATGGGTTGGAGTTTGCCTTGTTTCATCAGTCTTTTTAGAGCATTGGAATACGAGTCACCAACGTTGGTGAACTTCCTTTGCGGGTTATTCTTCTTAGTGGACGATTCGACAAAGTTGACCTCGTCGGTCTTGCTAGTGGAGCCATAAGAACGACTAGTTGTGCCTTGATATGTAGGAAATATTGGTATACTTCCTTTAAAATTATTAGGATTATAAAGAAATTATGATTATGAATACGAGTCATAAATGAAATAGCATAAACAAAATAGAGAGATTAAGAATCAACCTTCGGTCCTAGCAAAAATGGCTTAAGAACAATATCAAAATGATATTCGCCTAATCGTTGCACCCAAGATGCTCCGAGAAATGCCCCTCAAATTGCTAGAATGAGATCCCCAAATTCACTAATTAATTTTAGGGTTTTTGTGATTTTTGATGAGAGAATATTAGGTCAAATTGGAATGAGAAGAAGTGATCTCCTCTTTCCCTTTTGTAACCGTGTATGAGAGTCCAAAGGGGAAGATTTTATTCTTCCTCTTTTCTCTCTTTATTTCGGTTTTCCACCTACCAAAATAAGGAGATTAAATCTTCTTATTTTGGTAGTTTTACATAATGTATATAAAGTGTATTATTTATAAATTGTTATTTATTTTATTCCGTATTAATAAGTCTACACACAACAGCTTGCAGTTGATTTATTAATGTCGGTCTGTAATAATTTATTATGACAATATCGTATAATATATTCTTTAACTATAAATATCGGATATTTATAATTAGCTAATTAAATATAACCGATTACGTTTAATTACGAATTAACATCTTAATTCGTTCAAGCTAACATTATATACATTAATTAAATTTAACTGTTTATATTCAATTTACGAATTTGACAGTTAATTTGTCTCAGCTAATATTATTTAATTGTATTAAATAATCATCTCATCATCGCATTGACTAACTGTTTAGTCAAATACTTGGACTAACCTTTTAGTCATATAAGGCATCAATGTGATTACATTTCCATAATCACATCTCTCAAACACATCCTTTAGGTGTGACTTTTAGGGACCAGTTGATCACCGCCATCAGTATGATAATAACGTCAAACTTTCCAGCAAGCCAACCGTTATTAGGTAATCGTTAATCAACTGATAAAATACTAAGTATACCCTTGTGAACCTATAAGAGATTTATAAATGTTATCACACTAATTGTGGAGGACACAAGCTCCAACATAATATCCGCAACCTACCGTTTTTGACAAGAGTCCTTTACGAATGGCGTCTTCAATTCTTGTTCCTAGCACAGTTAAGTCTTTGAAAGACTTTATGTTTTGGTACCTTAGATGGTTCGCATAGCTTGGCCTTAAATTGTCCACGAACTTTTCAACAAAAGTGGCTTCGTCTGGGCGTTCGACGAGTTGCGTGCTAGTCTTTCTCCACCTACTTAGGAAGTCGGTGGAACCTTCTTTCTCATTTTGGTTAAGAACCTCTAGAGTGCGCATATTGACTTGAATTTCAGCATTATATGCGTACAGTTTGGTGAACTCAATTGCAGCATCGTCCCAAGTAGCAATTTCCTTGTGATCCAAGGAGTAGAACCATTGCTTAGAATAGTATCGAGAGATGAAGGAAAGATCTTTAAGAACATCTTGTGGACACGGGGGGCCCATGGGGTTGCTTGGGAAAATAAGCGTTTACATTTGTGGAGTCGCCACCAATTTATTGTGAAAAACTGGAAACCGTTTGAATACTTCGTGTCATGTCAAGACACAAAGTAGTGACATGAACACGAAGAACTCGTTAGCCTTAGCATTCTATGTCTAGAATGACTCTCGTGGATGCCAATGAACACGGATGTTCACAGAGTTCTGGAGTAAGGGGTGAGGGTACGTATTAGGAAGCTCTTTTGATCGAACACCTAATCTCGCCCGCCTCGATAGCGGCCTCTACTAATGATTAGGGAAAATCATCTATACTTGATATGTTGTCGATCATATGTATGCAATGCAACATCCAATAAATTAATCCTAGCATGTGAGAATTAACTAAGTCGGTGAACACGTAGTTTAACATACAATAGGTCGAAGTAGAGATTTACATTGATTACATGTGAAAACAGGCAAACAATAATAAAGATATAATAAAATACAATAATTAAAATTACAATAATTACAATGGTTTGATGATGATTTACGTCGAAAATATAATTAAAACGGATAATTTGAGAAAAGAAAAGGGAAAATAAATAAAGGGTTAGAAAACGAACAGATTATTGGTGATATTACCGGTAATAGTCGATTAATACGCAAGCTAATGAACTAGGTCAGAGAAACAACGGAAGTTCAGAGGCAGAACTCAACCCGGAACAGGCGGAGCAGAGCTGCGTCCCTTGGAAGAGGCGCAGTGGTCACTGCGTCTGTTCCTTAGGTGAGTTCTGGCTATGAAGCCGGAACTGCATATTGTTAATATTCTGGGGTAATTTAATGATCGATTACTGATATTTGACTCGGATGAAAGTGATTAACAGATTATTTACATACGAATGGGTCATAAAAGCGATAAAGAACGGACTCAAATTAATTAGGATGAATTAATTACTAATTAAAAATTTTGGCTAACATGAATTAATTAGGTTTGCTAATATGATTTAATTAGGTTTATTTACACAAATTAAATTAGATTAGGTGATAATGAACAAACGAAAATATACAAAAGTTGAATTTCAGAGACTTGATATGGACGAATCGAATCTCTAAAACCCGGATTTGATTTTATGACGAAAACTCGCAAATATTGGTTATTTGGGATTTAAGTCGGAAATTAAAAGTGAGAAGTTACTAATTATATGTTAGAATTATTTACAAATGAATAATGGAGAAAAGATAAAGAAATCGGAATAAAAAAGACGAATCAACGAAGAACAAAGGAAGAAGAAGAAAAGCAGAAACAGCGGCAACCTCAGGAAGAGGCGCAGCAGATACTGCAACTCTTCGAAGACGTGCAGTATTTGTTGTGTTTCTTCTCGACGTCTGCCCACTGTTAATCCGAAAAAGGGTTTAATAAAAGGTTTTATAAATCGGTTTTAAATATGTTTTCGACGTAAATCTTACAATAATTTACATAATAAAAAGGTACAATAATAAAACATGGGATTTACACCCTCAGACTTACATGTTTGACGAAACGAGATTGACTAAGTTAACGATTAGTGATTGCTCGAATAGAATGTACGACGAAAGTGCCGTCTTAAGAGGAATTAAACTAAATTGATTAAGTTGATTGAGTGAAGTTGGTCAAATTGGTCTGTCATGCGAAAGGAGGCTGGTACTCAGAAGGATCCGAGCTTACGTGTTCGAAAGTTCAAGCACGTAGACGCCAATAAGCTAAGAGCACGGTCTTAGAATGCAAAGGGAGAAGAGAAGGGCGGACACTCGCGTGAGAAATATGAGGAACGAAGCTCCCTATTTATACTAATCACCCAGAGGAATTAGGGTTTCGGTAAAACTTTGGAAATAAATATCGAAAAGATCTTAAAATACACAGAAAGGAGCTGGGGAAGAGGCGCAGTATCCACTGCGGCTCTTGGAAGAGGCGCAGCAGGTGCTGCGTCCTTTCCCCGGGAGTTTCCTCCTGCGGAAGAAAGATTTTTCGCTTTTCTGTTATGAAATTGCGGTAGATCTCAACTTCCTTATTGTTTAAAATATAATTTTGGGATATATTTTGCCAAAACATTAAAAGATTGAAACATGGAATAGAAATATCCGGAACATTCCAGAACATTCTGACTCGGCATTTTAGACGGTTTATTAGAAAATGAAGACGGTTTTTTACCCGGACTCCAAATGAACTCTAATTACTGTCAAAACGGCCGTAACAGCGCGTAGATGATGACCAAGGGGTAGACACAAGTATTTGAGCTATCACTTGACGATAAACTTATGAATTGTCATAAATCGTTCTGCGTACCAAACATGCGGCCCAATCATCACCGGGTGACTTGCGGGAGGTGCAGAAATGAGGTATCTACAGAGCCCCCACTTTGGCTGAGGCTTGGACAAGGCGAAAGTCAAAGTATAGCCATCAGTTCAATCGAAGATTACAACCTGACGACTATGGCAACGCGAGGCGGCTCAAGGGGTCTGAGCCAAGGACCTGTCGTCGGGAACATTTTAGAGTCTGTCGACTTCTGGGGAGGGTCGTTTAAAGTCCATTAGACTACATAAGGAAGCTCGCAAGCCATAAGAAGAGATCATACATTAGACTTCTTTCTTTGAGGGGAAGTAAAACGTAATATTGAAGGATAGCAGGGCGTCGGTAGAAACTGCTAGGGGAAATCTGCTTGCGTCGGTCTCAAGCAAACTCTGACAAAACTTGAGGTTGAATCTGCTTGTGTCGGTCTCAAGCGAACTCCATATCTCGAGAAGAACAATCGCCTGTCATGAATTCTCGACGGGGAAATAATTGAGGCGTGTCGAAACACCGTCAGAGAAAATCCAATCGTTGTTGCAAGCGAAGTCTTGATAAAGTAATGTGACAATTCATAGTCTAATTGGAAATACAAGCCCGGACGAGGAATAAATATCAAACGGACCAAATATACGATGTATGGTGCTGAAGAAGAGGCGCACCAAAGATGGGCCCACAAATAACGAACTTATAACGAATTTTTGAAAATCGAATTGGAGGGAAGCTGAGGAAGAGGCGCAGCAAGAGATGCGACTCCTGGAAGAGGCGCAGCACCTGCTGCGTGTTTTTCTGGGTTCGTCCCTGTCTCAGTAAAAACTCGACAGAACACGTGTTATTCATTATTTAAAAAAACACAAAATCTTTCAAAACTCTCTCAAATTCCATCGACATTCCGCCAAAATTTGATCAAAAGTTTGCATTAATATGAGTAATCGAGGTATGTGTCTTATTCTTGCATTAACATCCGTATTTTGCTTAATTTGAGTCGAGAAAATTAGGGTTTTCAACCCAAATAACCCGAAAATTTAGGGATTTTCCCCCAAATTGCCTTGTGAAATTGACTTTAGAAATGGATAGTTGGTAGTGTAAGGAACATAACCATGTATTCTTTTCGAATTTTCATTGAGTATTGAGCATTTGAGTAGAATTGTGATGGTTTCACAACAGTGTCGTAAATTGCTTCGAAAATGACCTTAGGATTGCCCATTTGCGATGAAACTTGATATTTGGGATCCTTGTGTGATGGGTAAACTTCCTACCATCTCGGATTTTTGATTTGCTATAGCTTTTTCAGGACACTTTTCTAGGGCATAATCGTTGTTATAACGAAATGCTGTCGAAATTTCAACTTAAACCCATGATTAGGCTTGAGCTTAGACTTCCCTTGACCCATTTTCACCACATGATCAATCGGGTTTCGAGATAAAAGGCCAAATATGGCGAGAGAAGAGCTATTTTGGAGCTTGAAAACTTGAAATACCTTAATCGAGGCTCTGCGTCACTCGACGCGGCCTAATTTACCCTAATTTTGGAGGCGACGAGGCTTCTACATCAGGGAGGGCTTCCATGGACATGGTAAATGACTTCGACCCGTCTCTTACTTTTGAGGAGGTGCTAGAGGCGACTTTTGCTGAGCAAGCTGCCGAGGAGGAGGCCGTTGAGGAGGAGGCCCCGAGGCGGGCCAACGTCGGACGACGCGGTCACCAGCTAGCGAGGGCACCTTAGTGGGCTGATAAATGGGATGGCCAACATCTCGTTTGGGCAGCGGAGAGTCACCTGTCATATAGGACGGTGAAGAGCTTGGCAAATCTCAAACTCGTCACTCCCTTATCATCTTTATTTACTTATTTATTTGTCGTTTCACTTCTCTTTCACTTCGGGCTAAAGATAGCTTCGTGTCAAATCGATATAGGAGGCTGGGAACATGAGGTCCTTTTATGGCTACACGACGATGATGGAGGCTTACGGGAGACTTTCGGAGGAGGAGCAAGCCATCATCGAGCTTGGAGCTTTCGGAGCCTTGGTTGGAGCTTGGAGGGAGATCAAGGGAAGGAAGCTTCGGGCTAACCTCTGCCTGATTCGAGCCTTCCTTGATCGGTACTGGGACATGAAATTGACCTTTCACATGTCTTTTGGCGAGGTTGGGGTCACGTTGGAGGATTACGGCATGATTTCTGGTCTGTCGTGTGGAGCGGAGGCTGTGGTATAGCCGTCGACGGCTATGAGGGTGGACTCGGCCGAGGCGAGGAGGCTGATCGGCTAGAACCTAGCGGCGAGTGCTGCTACGGTTCCCGGGTTAGTACCGAGCTCCTACGTCAGGGATTACTTTGTTGTTAAGGTCCCGACGGTAGTGACGGTAGATGGGAGGGAGGAGGCTCCTCCTCCTTGTACTGCGGAGCAGAGAGCTTGTATGTGGCTCTGATGGTTCTTATCTTCACTCTACCTTGGAGACAAGGGGGAGAGGCTGTCGACGATGCTTCTTCCCTTCCTTTCTGACTTGAGTGACCTAGGTCGTTGGGACTGGGTAACTCTTGGCTTTGCGGTCCTCACTCACTACATGAGGGCCATGGTTTGTCCTGAGCTGCTGGAGAAGGGGACCTCTCCTGCTACTGTTGGCACTACTGTTGGAGGTATGAACCTTCATTTCGTATCATGAAAGATCATTTCTTCTTCTTATCGAACCGTGAAAGATCGTCATTGATAATCTTGTTTTGCAGGCGTGGGTGTACTCTTACTTTCCGGGCTTTGCGCCCAACAGGACGGAGTCTGGGCCGAGGGCTTATCCCGTTGTGAGGGATTGGGTGATGTGTCGTAGGAAGAGCCAGCGCTCTTCTTACGATGTCTGTCGACGGGGCGTGAATGCCCTGAAGCTGAGTGACGTGAGCATTTATTAATCACTTTCCTACATTTGCTTATTCATTACTCTTTAGAAACGATCATAAGAATGACCTCTTGTTTGCTTATCTCAGTGGGTGCCCAGGCCTTGGGTGGACTACCTTGACGCCCCTCCTATCGCGGCTGAGGTCCTTCGACCTAGGAGCTCGAGTCAAATGCTGTTGAGGACGTCGATGGGTCCAGTGTGGTATCTGGGCGAGCGTTTGACTCGCCAGTGCTCACGTGACGCTTTCACGGTTCCCATCGATCCTCCTCGGACGATGTTTAGGGAGCCTTCTGACGCTGAGAGGGAGGCTGACTTGGCGGACGTTGGTGGCGACGCTCTTCTTCTTCCCAGCGAGGATTACTCTGCGTTCATTCGCCGGAGGCTGGCGTACTGGCCGGTCGTGGTAAGTGCTTCATCTTCCCTATTTGAGTTGACTTGATAAAATGATGAATGATCATCAAATAAAGAAATTATTCGAATTTTCAGGAGGTTGAGGAGGCGGGCGTCGAGCCCCCAGCGTACCCTGAGACCCTCGAGTACACTGACACGGCGGGGATGACGCTGATCTTTGAGCTTCGCGACTTTGGCGAGGCGGTGTCAGATGCTGGCCTGGATGAGTGGCAGCACTTGGTTCGGAGGGTAAGTTCCCGACTCAGCTAGCTTTTGCTATTGTATAAGAATACATTTGTCTATTTTATTGAGAATCTTTGTTTATTGAAATGCAGGTGGCGTCGTCCCGGTACGTGGCTTTGTGGAGGGTAGCCAACCGGGTACGGGCTACTGCCATCGAGGCACGTGCTGGCGGTCGAGGACGACAGGTATGAACCTTTTATTTACTTTATTTTGAATTTTCTAATTTCCTTGTATTTGAAACGATTGAAATGAGGGATTTCTTTGTCATTTGCAGAGGGGGCGTGACCTGGATCATGACCTAGCGCAGTCACAGGAGGAGACGGCTCACCTGTTGAGCGAGTTAGAGGTTCGAGACGTCGAGATCGTTGCTCTTGAGGCCAGGGTCACCGAGTGGGGCGACCAGGAGTAGCTGTCTTTTTTGTCGCTTCTGTTGTCTGTATCACACACATTTTGTACACTTTAGGACTTCATTTTGGACTTAGGACTTGTTTCCGGGCAAGAGCCCCCTAGTTTGATGTACATACAACATTTTGATTGTATATATGACGGCCTGAGTGCCTTTGTTGTTGGGTTGTCTTGTTTGTTCCTGCAGGTTAGCTTTGAACAGGGTTGGTAGATGACGGTTTACGCCGTCATGCTGCCGAAATTTACATAGAAATCACACATAAAACACATATTGTGCATATGGCCTAAACTAGCGCAAAACAAAGAAAAGACCTAAAAAAATGCGAAAGATTGCCCAGAAATGAGCGCAAGAATTGCCGAAAATGACCGGACGGTAGGGAGGGCTACCCCCGAAAAAAACGAAAAAAAAGAAACGTATAAGTTTGAAATGAAATATGAAATGGGAGTGAAATGATTCCCCCGAAAGAGAAAATAAAATGAAATGTATAAGCTTGAAATGAAATGTGAAACAGAAGTGAAATGATTCCCCCAAAAAAAAAGAAAATAAAATGAAATGGGTAAGTGTGCTTATTTGCCGAAAATGTCGATTTCGCCTCGAAAAGCGTGCCCGGAAAAATAGGAAACATAAAAATATGGTAATTTGACGGAATTACCAAAATAATAACCCAGACGGATAGGAAATTATATCAAGAGGAATTAGGAAAAATCCTACGCGGAAAAAATCACAGAAACCCTCTGAGGAAGAGGCGCAACACGAGCTACGACCCTTCGAAGAGGCGCAGCAAGTGCTGCGCCATTTCCCCAGTCTGCCAGTTCTGACGAATTTTAGGAAACAACTTTTAGTATAAATATAGACGTCGAGGGTGCTTTTATTCACACAAATCTTCCTTCCTCCTTTCGTCTATAATACAAAATTCTCCTATCATATAAAAACAAAAATTTACAAATCATGGATGCCTTGGAAAACTTTCTCAAGGACTGGACAAATGAATTTACAAACGTCGAGAAGCATGATATGGGTGCTTTCAATTGGGGGTCATTCTTGAGCTTGAAACTGGTGAAGGTTTTTAAACCATTCTTGGATGCTTGTCTCGAATATTGGGACCCTAATTTCCATGTTTTTGCCTTCCCTAGAGATGATATTTGTCCTTTTCCTGAGGAGATTGCTGCAATTGGTGGATGGGACCCAGAAAATATGCATGCTATACCTTCTAGCTCTCAAGGGTGTAAAAACAAGTTTAGAGATTTGCTTGGACTGACTAAGGCTGAGGTTGACCGTCTTGTAGCTACAAAAGGGGTCTGCATGCTTGATTTCATTGATCGATTAATAAACAGGGAAGACCCTTCTATCTCTGATATGGCGAGGAGTAGGGCATTCGGGTTTTGCCTACTGCATGGTTATGTCCTTCAAGGGCATGTTGATAAGGACATGAGAGAAGATCCTCGTTTCTTGAGCTTGATTGAGCAAATGGAGCTGCGCAGGAGCCCAGCTTGTTTGTGTCTAGGAGAAATTATATTGGGATTGGATAACAGGAAAGCCAACCGCGAGCTCCCTTATTTAGGAAGTCCATTCATTCTGTATGTAAGAACGCAACCTTTTTTTTCTTCTTTTTTTTTCTTTTTCATTTTTTTTGTCGTTTTTTTTTCTTTTTCATTTTTTTTCTTTTGTTTGTTTTTTCTCTTTTTTTCTTTTGTTTTTCATTTTTTTTTGTCGTTTTATTTTATGGTTGGACATTAATTCCTGTCTTGGTAGGTTTGGCTCATGGAGCGTCTGCGGTTGATCGAGCCCCCAGCTAATGCACTTGCGTACCATGCTCGGTCGATTGCGATGAGCACCAGACTCAAGATGGTAGATTTTACTCGGGTCTGCAACTATTAGGAGAACAAGCTCAAGAATAAGGATGGTCCCTTGATCAGATGGGTGGTGCCATGGTGGCATCTCAAGTCAGTTACTGGAGTTTCATCTTTGGATCCTACTCGATCGGTGCGCATACCTGGCTTGGAATTTATAGTATGCATCTTCCCGGAGAGACTGATGAGGCAGGTGGGTCTAAAACAGAAGATTCCTAAGCTTGATACCGTTCCTCAGACTGCGTTGGCACATACTGCCGAGAGTCGTAGAGAGTGGGCTCTCAAATGGGCTCAGAGAAACATGTGGTTCCTACATTCTTCGGTAAGTTTATTATAGGTATCAGATTCCTACTTGCAGTGGAGGAAGGCTACAACTCCTGAGGAACGCGAGAAGTTGAGGAAGCGTGAGCCTGTTAACTACAAGATCTGTGAGGTAGAAAAGGAGAATCAGAAGTACTTGACTGAAGGGGATGAAGAAGCCGGATTCCGAGTCGTTCAACCGTCGAAGAAACTGAAGACTTCTTCTGCCGTAGAGATGGTGGTTGATCGAAATGGTAAAGCTAGACCGCGAGAGAGACCTTTGGTGATTAGGTCCGAGATAGCACAGGAGCGCTCGGCTCGTGGTCGAGATAAGAAGTATGACAAAAATGACAAAGGCAAGGGAATAATGGAAGAATAGCCTAAATCGTAGTATTATTTATTATTATTATTATTTGTAATAAATGTAGGGGTTTTTAGAATCCTAGCCTATTTGTTATTTTTATTATTTATATTATGTGGCGTACTATTATTATTATTGAGGAAAAAATGAATAAAAGATTAATTAGTTAGGAAACTATTGTGATTTTACTTTTATTATTCTTGTCTAATTTCAAATGCAAATGCAAATGTTCTTCTATTTACATTTAAAATAATGGGTTGTATCCTGTGAAGGATTGCCTACGTATTCATTTAAAGAAATGAAATCAAACCCTTGCGCGTAGTTCGAGTAAATGTAAAAGAATAATTGTTCTAAGCAAGAGCTTGTAGCGAACTAGAAAATGAGCATGAGCTTTACTTACTCCTAAAACACAATTCAATTTATTTGATAATATAAGGATGATGAATTGTCAAAATGCAAGAGCAAGGTGACATGAGCTTTATTTCAGCGGGCCAAGGGCCGTTTTTATTTCGTGTCGCATGAGCGGCACGTGGATGTTACGCGTGGCGCGTTCCTGTCTTATTCTAGGCATAATATCGTTTTAATTGGTCGAGGTTATTCGGGTTAGCAAATTCATTCCCATCTAGATCTGTGATTCTAACCGCACCCCCCGGGAGTATGGACTTGACCAAGAATGGTCCGGCCCAGTTGGATTTGAACTTTCCTCGTGGATCGACAGGTAAAAGAGCTCTAACTGATTTGAGAACTAAGTCTCCTTCTTTGATGTTTCTAGCCTTAACCCTTTTGTTGAATGCTCGTTTGATACGTGCCTGATATATTTGCACATTATGTAATGCGCGCAATCTTCGTTCATCCAAGAGGATGAGTTCTTCATATCTATCTCTCTTCCAATCGGCTTTTGGAATTTGACTTTCGAGTAAAATACATAAGGATGGGATTTTTAGTTCAACTGGTTGCACAACTTCCATGCCATAAGTCAAATAGAAAGGAGTAGCCCCAGTGGGCGTCCTAACGGATGTGTTATATCCCCATAAGGCGAATGGTATCATACTTGGCCAATCTCGATAATTATCGATCATTTTCTTGGGATTGTGACAACATTCTTGTTGGCTACCTCCACGGCGCCATTAGTTTGTGGTCTATATGGCGAGGAATGGTGGTGCTTGATTTTGTACTTGGCTAGCAATTGTTCAGTCTCAGCCTGGAAATGTGATCCGTTATCACTGATGCTCTCATGTGGGCAACCATATTGACAGATGATATTAGTTTGTATGAACTTTGCCACATTCTTGGCTGTAAGACTAGTGTAAGATGTTGCCTCTACCCATTTGGTGAAATAGTCGATAGCCACCAGAATGAAATAGTGACCTCCTGTTCCGGCTGGGGTGATCTTCCCGATGATGTCGATTCCCCATGCAGAAAATGGCCAAGGAGATGTCATGGTGTAGAGTAGTGAAGGAGGGACGTGTTGCACATTCTCGGAGATTTGGCAGTTGTGACAATGTCTGACAAATTTGATGCAATCGGATTCCATTGTGGTCCGGTAATATCCCAAACGCGTGATTTTCTTTGCCATCATTGGTCCACTCATGTGAGGGCCACATTCTCCATCATGGACTTCTTCCATCACTTTCTGTGCCTGTGAATGATCAAGGCAACGCAAAACTACAACAAGAGGTGTTATTTTATACAGTTCTCCTTGCATAAGGACATATTGAGAGGCGAGTAGTCGTATAGCACGTTGTCCTCTCTTATCCATATCCGGCGGATAGGTGCCATTGAGCTTGAAGTTCAGAATGGCTTTAAACCAAGGCTCCCCTGGGTTTTCTTCTTCATCTGTGATTTGGTGCACATAGGCTGGTTCTGACCGTCGTTCAATGCATAAAGGCATTTCTACCATTTCGTCTGGCATATTAATCAGAGATGCAAGTTTTGCAAGAGCGTCTGAAACTGATTTTCTTCTCGAGGTAAGTGTAGATAAGTCACTTGATCGAAGAATTGGGCAACTTGTGTTGGGAAATGTGTCCTCAACAATAGTGCGATCACATGATTTAAATATCATTATTAAAATCTCATTTTAAGAATACATGTGGGATGTAATATTTTACTATCAACTGGTCAACATATATCGGTAATGATTGGCTGACTAGAGTTTGACATTACTGTCGTGCGACGGTAGTGATCAGTTGATCCCCTTAGGTCATACCTATTGGGAAATACTCTTAATTGATTATTTAATTAATCGTATACCGATATGAGTTAATTAAATTGCTTAAAATTGACGGATGATTTTGTGAGTATAATTTACGTATCTTATTGTAAATATGATTAAATAAGACACGGTCTAAGTAATTGAATTATTTTATTACTTGGATGAAATTATTGTTTAAAGAAACAATTGAAACGGAATGAATAAATTATTATAAATACAGAATGTTGTAGTTTATAATTTGGAAACCTTTTTGGTACAAGTAATTACGAATTACTAGTCGATTTTGTATATGACATATTTTATGAGTATGTTGATTTTTAATATGTTAAAAATACATTACAATTTCATATGTCAAGTAACATGTCACATATGTTACAATTGACAAATGACAAAATAAAATGGACCATCCATTTTATTTTGTATGTACCGAAATTATAAGGAGTTAGTGGAATAAAATTGTGTTAATTGTTTAATGGTAGACACAATGATAAAAGCTAGGTAGTAGGCTTGCATGCCTAGTCTTTTGTGAAGAGCAAAAACAAAAGGCATTGGGCATACTACCCAATGCCCCTTTTTCGGCCACCAACAAGAAAGAGAGAAAAGCTCTTCTCTTTTACATCATTCATTCCTCCCATCTTATTTTTCTTAGAGTAAGAAAATCCTTAAAAAAAACTCTCTACAATTTATGATAATTCTAGAGAAATAAAATCTCACAAAAACATCCCCTCTTGACCGAAATAATCAAGAGCCCAAATACAATTTATTTGTATCAATTTTATTGTAAAACCATTATTATTACTAGATCTAAATAGTATTGGTTTATTAAGATGTATTCCTTGGGTATATGCTTTTGGGAGGAATTCTACTCTTGAATTCTTGTTCTTCCATTTGGAAAGCTCAAGAACAAAAGAAAAGGAGATTTCTTTTGTGCCCATAAAACCGAAAACAACAATGTAAGGACATGATTTCTTCTCCTTTATTATATTGTTTGCATGCATAAAATCCACATTTAATTTTATGACAAATTATTTTTGACATATATGAATATGTTAGTATGTATATGAATCTACATTTCCTTCAATCGGTATCAAGAGCCACGGTTGTTTGCATGCAAATTGGTTAAAAGTTTTTCCGAGTTATATGAATAACAAATAAAACTTGTAAAATTTGTGTTATTATGATATATCACGAAATTATTACATGCATGTTAATATTTCTGGTCCTAAAATGTTTTAGGATATTTTGGTTAATTTTACGGATTTTTATTGTTCATATTTCTCTATAATGACATTTAAATGTGATTTTATGAGTAAAAATGTCATTTTTGGTCGAAAATTAGCTATACTTCGAATTTTAAGTTGATTTTTGGATATGTTGTTACATATATTATTTTGAGAACCTGTAAATTTTCATAATTTTTGGACTTGTTATGCTCGAAAAATGAATTTTTCATCATTAAATTCGGATTTAAGAGAAAAATAGGTTAATATGAGTTAAATTTCGAATCTGGTCATAGAAAATTAATATGTTGTCACATGCAATTTTACAAGATGTGTGTAAAATAATTGGCTATAAAGAAGTCTTTTAGCATGATTTATGAATTTTTGAAGAAAAATAGCATAAATAGTGACATTATTAGTGGAAAATTAATAAAACATAATCTATGACTTAGGAAAAACGTCAAATGTTGCATTTTGTTATATTTTTCAGATCTAAAATTGAAAAGTTAATGAAAATAATTTTTCCATGTTTTATGATTATTTTATTAAAATCGATAAACCGCAACATTGTTTTTCCGGAAAATTTTCGAAATTTTTAACCTAAGATTTTGAACATTATGAGTGTCATGGAATTTTTCCAGAATGTTCATGAATTTAAATTTCAAATTTTGAATTTATTTGAAATTTTTGGATTCATTTGAAGTCTAATAGCTTATTTTTGTAATTTTTGGTCCATTTATGAACAATTTTGTAAATGAAAGTTAATTATGGTCAAATTATTAGTGAAGACTATATTTTGAGTCCTAAGAGGTTAGGGTAATTAACTTATGCATAAATATGAGTTTATGTATTTTTGTGATTATAAAATGTTGAAATCACGCAAACCGTAAAAACCGAGTAATATACGATATTGGCTAATTAAAGGCGATTTAGCATAAAATTGAGCATGTTCATACATATTATAATGCTGCATTTTCTTTATGATTGTCATAATTTTTAATTTATGTAATTTTGAATTATGTAATTTTACTTAGTATGGCCTTAGATTTTAATTGGTATTTCCCGAAATGTATGGGAATATCGATTCGGTTGTAATTTTTATTGTGATCTCGTATCACCGTTTTGTAATTTAATAGATTTATTTTATTTTAGTTACAAATGTATAATAGGAAATTATGTAATTTATTATGTAATTTTATTCATTCGGAGTTCCCAAAGACGGATTTCTTCAAGAATGGCGATACATAAAGACGGTGTTACCTCGAGATGCGTGCCACAACCGAAGTTCAAGGGACCAATGGAGTTGGTTTCCGCATATGTAATAGTTAAATAGTTTTTCTATTTTAGAAAAGGCCATACTAGGATTTATTTATCTTTATGCTTGCATTTTATTTTATGTCACATGCATCGCTAAATCGCCATAACTAAACATGCATTGTCTTATCGAGTTTATCGACCGTGTCAATTAGAATTATCGTAGTTCACCGCTTTGGTTCATTTAAAACGTGATAGATAATAAATTGACATGACCTCTCGCTAAAACAATTAATTGAGACATAGCCTTACCAAATAGTAGAAACCATGAAAACCTATTTCGCGAGGGAGTGCACTCGGCCCTACCGGGGTACAAACCTTGTTACGTAGGGGAAGTGGGTGATGAATGTTAATCCACCGAGTTCATATTAATAAGGGTTTCATCGGCCATACCGTGCCCAAGTTGATGTGGACTTGGATCATGGACACATTTATTCGAAATTTGGATTGAGCTCAACGGAAGTATTCGCGACCGTAGTTGCATGTGTTCCGGGCTATAGATAAATATTAGAGTAATTTTATCGACCAAGAGTTCTAAAAGTAGAATCGATTAAAACGTTAATCCACCGAGTTATATTGATAAGGGTTTCATCGGCCATACCGTGCCTAAGTCGATATGAATTTGGGTCTTGGAATCATTTATCATAGTTGGGTAGAGGTCACTATGTAAATGCTATACTTGTTTTTCAAGTATTAATAAAACGATAAATGTTAAGTTTTCCACTATTCCGTTTTTATATTGTTCTATTTCTTTACCACTATTCATATACGATATCATTTCGTTTTTGATTCAAAACTCCATTAAAACATCGTAACTAAAGACAAAATTTGAATTTTCTTCTAAAGACCTCGTATTAACCATTGCTAAGGATCTCTTGTAAAGAGTATAGATTAAAGTTATTCATTATCAAACAGGTTTTTGATTCTTGACTAACACTTCTACTTACAATGGACTATGTTTCATGTACTTAAATGAATTAAGTACATTAAAGCGATAAATTGTTTTGGTAATTAGTTTTGTTAAGAATTCGTAATTGACCAAAAATAACGCAACCACTTCAATGAAAGTTTTAAGACTAAAACGAACAAATGAAGAGTGATCTTCATGAATTCAATTTTGCTTCTCAAAGCAAAGACTCATTGAATTAAGTGGGAGCATTCTCTTAAACCGTTAAGATAAGAACGAGGTTCAAGAAGTAAAGATTATAATGGAATTGATACAAGGTAATGTTAAAGGTAAAGTTGTTGAGAATGACGATACTAAACCTATCAATCCCGACCGATAAAGTTTCCATTGTCTTAAATGTTAGACACGAGAAAGGAAACTACCCCAAATTATTGAAGAATCAACAAGTTAGTTGTGTGACATCTAATGGGACCTTCTTCGTTAAGTGTTTATTTGGTTAAACATAAGTTTTGCTAGTATTACTTCGTCAATATTAGAAACCGGTGGTGGTTTTCATCATTATGTTTGATACATAAGATGATTAGAATATGACGACTAGCAACAATGAAGTCGAGAGATAGAGTAATTGTGTACTCAATCTAGTTTTTGGATTTAAAGTTGTACTTAATTATGACTATTAAGTGCATTAACTCTAAATAAGAATATAAACTTGTTAAGATACAAAAGAGGTTTTCACTTTTGTGACCCTATACACCATGATTTGATGTATGGCTAGCCCATCATCAAGGTGATTATATTCTAAACCAAACTAGAATGATATATCATGAAGATGATGTAAGACTCAAATTGGTAACCCAAGATTAAACCTTAAGTTTTGGAATGATGAACGCAAAGAGTTATTGAGTACTCTTGAAACCATTAGATTGTTAATGGTATATGCGTATCTTGCATTCAAAACAAGATGTCTCGTGCCTTTTGGTTGAAAAGGAGATCGAGGTTGTAAATCATCTATCCAAAATAGGTTGATCATTATCTTTTACCAACGATTTAAGTTGACACTAATATGTTCACTTAATAAGGTAAATAGAGAAATCTTTGAAGAATTTCAAAGAGTTCAAGTAATCACGATTTAGTCGTGATGGGATTATCAAAGTGAAGACTTTGATATAAGCCAAATGAATTGTGATATAGTATCACAAATTAATCTCTCTTAACACGCATTATGGGATAATGTATGATTGGATAAGAATTCAAACGCTCATTTTGGGGATTTTATCATTTTGTCTAAATTATTTTTCCACTAAATCGAATCATATGAGATATGAAATGGTAAGGGTACCATGGTTGTAAGTTTTTCACAAGAAACAAATGCTCATTTTTCCCTCTTCAATTATCACGAGTACGACGGGTTTGCGGCTCGTGAAGTTGTCTTTCTAAAATACAAATTTATTTTTAGAAGACAGAGTGGGAGAAATTATTCAAGAGCCACAAAGAATGCCACAGAGAATGTTATGTCGCAAGAAACTGGTCTTTCTTGGTACATAAGACGTTTTGTGTAAGGTGTTGTTTCTTTAAAACCTAGGAGGTTAAATTCGTCACTTGTTAAAAAAATGATGAATTCATGCTACTTTTAAGAAAGTAAAGAGCTTATAACTTACAAAGAAATTGTTTGATTCAAGTTGATTACTTCAGGAAAGTAATGAACATATGACTTACATAAGAGTGTTCAAGTCACAACTCAAGACAAGGCTTAGAGCCATGAGAATCCGAAATAAAAGGCTTGATTAGTGACAAAGGGTTTTTGCACTAATAAAGAGATATTTCAATGTATGATTGGTTGCAAAGGGTTTTACACTAGTTGAAATGCTTAAGTCTATTAGGATCTTCTTAGGGATTGTGTTTCATTATGAGGTTATGAAATACATAGCGAGTGAATCTAAAACCCACTTCTTCAATAGAAGGAATGTATTCAATACATATCATGAGTTTAGTAGATTCTTGCAATCCTAAGATAATGTGAAACTTAAGAGAGGGTCTTAAGTAGAACATCAATGAGTTCGAATCAACATTTTGATCATGTGATAAAACATTTCTCGATAAGTCGAGAAGTTGTGTTTATACATGAAGTTTAGTGGGAGTTACGGAAATTTTAATTAGTCCGATATGTGGATGACATATTGATCATTAGGAATGATTTAAGACTTTTGGAGTATTACAATACATCTTTAATATCCAGATTTATGAAGATAAATCCACGTGATACTAGCGTCAATAAGAAGTCTTATGTTGATAAGATTCATGACTAGTTCAATTAAATTGAACATATTTGATTGATTCCATTTGCTTCATTTTGTCAAATCAATTAAATAGAAAATGATGTAGAACACTTCATATACTTTGAGTATGATGAATTGTTTTTCAAAATCGAATTTAAGTAATCTTTACCAAGTAAGTTATAAAGATTACCCTTAAGTGCTTACAGAAGCATTAAGGCTATAAAGCAAAGTGTTTATGATGCAATATTGTGTAAGGGTGTTACACAAGTGACAATTGACAATTGAGATTGCGCATGGTTTCCGACAAAACCATAATCAAAACACATTAAGATGGTTAAGATACCATTGTGGCTATATTAATTAAGAAGTAGATTTTCTAGAATCGTTCTAGGAAATAAAGAATAATGAGAGATATTTATAACGGAAATTGAGTACACTTGCGATCATGAGATGTGCAAGAGGGATGGGTCCCGCATTAATCGTGAAAACAAAGTGGGAGCTATTCTTAGGCTAGAGGACCTATGTCTTGATTGGATCTCGACACGTATTTCGAGAAAGTTTTGTAATGCAAATGTATACATTACAAAGGAAAACGAGTATGTAGTAAGGTTGAGTAAGGTACAAGAAATTGATAAAACCTACTAACCAAAGCCTTCTCAAAGGCTAAACATGATGAGTCATGTCATTTCAATTGAATTGAAATGAACAACTACGTACAAGATCAAATTAGATTATAGAACATGAAATAGTAATCGAGCATTGACTATTCATGTGTGATAATCGCATTTGTCGTTCGAGTTTTATTTTAAAACTCTTTTATTATACTTTGTTACATCCAAACGGGTTGTGGAGACAATTGAACCCCGTTAAAGTGAACACGGATTAGCATTGTATTCGCCCATAGTCACTTGTATGAGGTGACGTCTCGAAGTGACTAGAGTGTGATGCGATTGATGGCAAGTTCAAGTGCCATACAGTCATGTGAGATGACTAGTCGATCACATAGGCAGACTGTTAGGAACACTTTGTCGGGCCTTATGACCGCTTATAGAGTTCGGCAAATTTATATAGCCTGGTCGTGGCGAGAGCTACTATAGTATTCGAATGAGTCGATTCTTTTGACTAAAGACTATTCGCCTAAGATGGCACAGATTTAGATTAACTTTGATTTGTGTTACTACGACCTTCGTAAATGGGGTCAAATGGGCATATTTTGGGTTATGATGGTGTGGCTAGTCGAAGGGAATGAGTGCGATAGGAATTGTCCATCCCCTTGTCGGGTTAAAACAATATCTCGGGGCCACTCGAGGAGTAATGAATCGAAATGCGTGGCCACGCTCGGAAGGTATCCAGTGGATAAATCCGGTCAATCGATTATTCTCCAGGCCGAGGAAACCACTCGATATGATCACTTGCAAGTACGACCGAAAGACACCTTGCATTGAGTGGGAGATAGTAATAGGACAAGAGAATTGGTGACGCACACTTGTCGAGGACAAGTGGGAGATTGTTGGGAAATGTGTCCTCAACAATAGTGCGATCACATGATTTAAATATCATTATTAAAATCTCATTTTAAGAATACATGTGGGATGTAATATTTTACTATCAACTGGTCAACATATATCGGTAATGATTGGTTGACTAGAGTTTGACATTATTGTCGTGCGACGGTGGTGATCGGTTGATCCCCTTAGGTCATACCTATAGGGAAATACTCTTAATTGATTATTTAATTAATCGTATACCGATATGAGTTAATTAAATTGCTTAAAATTGACGGATGATTTTGTGAGTATAATTTACGTATCTTATTGTAAATATGATTAAATAAGACACGGTCTAAGTAATTGAATTATTTTATTACTTGGATGAAATTATTGTTTAAAGAAACAATTGAAACGGAATGAATAAATTATTATAAATACAGAATGTTGTAGTTTATAATTTGGAAACCTTTTTGGTACAAGTAATTACGAATTACTAGTCGATTTTGTATATGACATATTTTATGAGTATGTTGATTTTTAATATGTTAAAAATACATTACAATTTCATATGTCAAGTAACATGTCACATATGTTACAATTGACAAATGACAAAATAAAATGGACCATCCATTTTATTTTGTATGTACCGAAATTATAAGGAGTTAGTGGAATAAAATTGTGTTAATTGTTTAATGGTAGACACAATGATAAAAGCTAGGTAGTAGGCTTGCATGCCTAGTCTCTTGTGAAGAGCAAAAACAAAAGGCATTGGGCATACTACCCAATGCCCCTTTTTCGGCCACCAACAAGAAAGAGAGAAAAGCTCTTCTCTTTTACATCATTCATTCCTCCCATCTTATTTTTCTTAGAGTAAGAAAATCCTTAAAAAAAACTCTCTACAATTTATGATAATTCTAGAGAAATAAAATCTCACAAAAACATCCCCTCTTGACCGAAATAATCAAGAGCCCAAATACAATTTATTTGTATCAATTTTATTGTAAAACCATTATTATTACTAGATCTAAATAGTATTGGTTTATTAAGATGTATTCCTTGGGTATATGCTTTTGGGAGGAATTCTACTCTTGAATTCTTGTTCTTCCATTTGGAAAGCTCAAGAACAAAAGAAAAGGAGATTTCTTTTGTGCCCATAAAACCGAAAACAACAATGTAAGGACATGATTTATTCTCCTTTATTATATTGTTTGCATGCATAAAATCCACATTTAATTTTATGACAAATTATTTTTGACATATATGAATATGTTAGTATGTATATGAATCTACATTTCCTTCAACTTGGTCTATCCTGGCCTGATAGGGTGCTAGACTTTTATTCCGAATTTTCCAAGATCCCGTAATTTGGTTGATGATCAAGGATGAATCGCCGTGAACTCGAAGATTCTTGATGCCTAAGCCTACTGCCGCTTGTAGTCCAATGAGGCAAGATTCGTATTCTGCTGCATTATTTGTCACCTCGAAGTCGAGTTTAACAGAGAGTGGTGTATGCTCACCTTCAGGAGAAATGAGTGATACCCCTATTCCAAATCCTCTTAGGTTCGACGCTCTATCAAAATAAAGGTCCCAAGAATCTACATTGGTTTGAAGTATATCTTCATCCGAAAATGACCATGTTGTTAGGTTTATTTACCTCTTATTAGACTCCTCTAATAGTGAACTAATTAACTTCTTAATTATTTGTTCTTTAGATCTAGTGCATGCATAACTAAATGAAAGATCTATAAGAAAAACAATGTTCCTTACATTGTTGGTTGGTTCAAAAATATGGGCACAAGTAAGGTCACCTTCCTTCACTTGTTCTTGAGCTTAATATGTTGGATGATCCTCCAAAGACTCCAAGTATAGAAGACACTCCAATAAGTTGCACCCAAGATTCAACCCAAAAATTCCTACTAATATTAACTAGATATGTAGTAGAAATGCTTCCTTAATATTACTAATATTTCTAGTATTACTACTTCTAGTAATAGTTGGAGAGTATTAGTATTTGAGAGTAGTAGGAGGATTTTGCATGTGAGGATATATGAGCACTAAAAGCAAGCAAAAACTAGAGAGGAAAAATGAGCAACAAGTGCTCCTATTTAAGAGCATAAAACCGGTGGCCCTCTTACATAGGGGGAATCTTTTCCTCTTATTTTTACTTGTTTGTATAGCATAGGTAGGGTATAGGAAACATTTATGTAAGATGTGTCATAGAAGTGTTACAATCACACTTTATTCCAACACAAATGAACAAGACAAAATTTGAGCATCTTTTGCTCTATATGGCCGGGTATATTGAGCCTTTTAGGTCCATTTTTGCCTTTTGTCATTTGTCCCACAAATGCTTATAAGTCATATGTTTAACTATCTTACATAATTAATTATTAATATAATCATTTACCAATTAAATATTACAATTAATAATATAATATACACTCCACTTTTGAGTAGTATACTACCATTATATCAATATATAATGGGTCCTACAATTGCTAGTTAGTTAAAATTACAACTCTTTGTAACTTTAAATAACCAATTACCTCTACCTTAAAACTAATATAAAACCTCAACTAATTTAGTAACTTAACACTTAATTACTAAATTAAATCTTATTTAATCATATTACAATAAGACGTAAAATCCAACTCCCGTAATTAAGGAATTAATTCATCTGTATCGTATATAATTAATTAAATATCTATTTGGGCCTCATCCTATAGGTGTGACCTAAAGGGATCAACTGACCACCACCGTCATACGACAGTAATGTCAAACTCTATTTAGCCAATCATTACCGATTAATGATGATCAGTTGACTATATAATGAATCATCCTTTTCATATTCTTAATATGATATTTAATTATGAGATTTAAATCATGTGATCGCACTATTGTTGAGGACACATTTTCCAACACATGTGTCTATTGCTTGGGTGTCATTGATGGGATTATCTACGAAGAACTCGGTGACGGCACGCCCTTTTATAACCTTCAGAGGTACGTATTTGAGATCGAACTCTGAGAGCATTATGGTCCATCTTGCCAAGCGTCCGTTGAGAACGGATTTTTCGAAGAGGTATTTGACAGGATCCATTTTGGAGTACACCTTGACGGAGTAGCTAAGCATGTAATGGCATAGCTTCTTTGTTGCCCACACAAGAGCGAGGCATGTCTTTGCGAGTGGTGTGTATTTGCATTCATACTCCAAGAACTTCTTACTAAGGTAGTAGATAGCTCTCTCTTCTTTTCCGACAGTTTGTGCTAACATAGCCCCCATGGCTGTTTCGGTCACTGTGAGATATAAACCAAGATGTTGATCTCGTTAAGGAGGCATGAGCACTGGTGGTTTGGCTAGTATCTCCTTGATTTTGTCGAACGCCTTTTGACAGTCGTCATCACATATGGTGTAATCTGTTTTCTTTAGCTTTTTGAAGATTGTTTCACAGATCTTGGTAAGTTTCGATATGAATCGACTTATATATTGAACCTTGTCTAAAAATCCTCTGACCTCCTTCTCCGTCTGAGGTTGTGGCATTTCGACTAGTGCTTTGATTTTGGAAGGGTCGATTTATATCCCTCGTTGACTAACGACATATCCTAGAAGCTTGCCCGACGTCACCCCAAATATACATTTCTGAGGATTGAGCCTCATGTTGTACTTTCGTAGTCTTAAAAAGAATTTGCGAAGGTTATTAATGTGCCCCTCTCTATCCTTGGACTTGACGATCATATCATCTACATATACCTCGACTTCTTTATGCATCATGTCATGTAGTAGCGTAGTTGCAGTGCGTTGATATGTAGCTCCAGCATTGATTAATCCGAACGGCATAACAGTATAGCAATAGGTACCCCATTGAGTAACAAAGACAGTCTTATGCATGTCTTCTGTGGCCATCTTGATCTGATTATATCCCGCGTACCCGTCCATGAAGGACAACAACGCGTGATCTACTTTATTATCTACCAATATGTCGATATGTGGTAGAGGAAAGTCATCCTTGGGACTCGCTTTGTTCAAGTCTCTGAAATCAACACAAACACGGATTCTCCCATCCTTTTTGGGTACGGGTACTATGTTGGCTACCCAGTCTGAATACTCGGAAACTTTGATGAACCCGGCTTTGAATTGTTTATCGACTTCTTCTTTGATCTTAAGAGCCCATTCTGTCCTCATTCGACGAAGCTTTTGTTTAACAAATTTGAAACCTGGTTTGATCAGAATTCTGTGTTCGGCAATATCCCTGTCGATCCCTGGCATGTCTTTGTAGGACCAAGCAAAAACGTCTTTGAACTCGTGTAGGAGGTCTATGAAACTAGCCCTTTCGGTTGGGCTTAAGGTTGTCCCTATCCTAAGTTCTTGGGGTTCTAGTTCAGTTCCTACGTTGATGGGTTCAGTGTTCTCTATAACTAGTTCCCCTTCCCCCTCTTGTAATATTTCTTTGGTTATGTAGAGAGGTAGTTCGATTGAGTCTGGGTCTGAGTCATCCTCATTATCATCATAAACAGAATTGCATTCAGAATAACACAAAGAGTAAGTAGAATCTGATTTATTCATATTAAATTTTGAAAATAATTGAAACAAAAAAGCCATCTATTCAGTAGTCAGTGGCGGCAAAGGGACAGCTGTTGGGACATTTCCCAAACTACTATTACTACTTGATGCTAAGCTAGGAGAAACAAGGGGATTGGGAATGACGACAGGAGGAGACTCTCTAGGAACTTCTCTAGACTCCGACTTTGATTCCGACTCTGACTCCGACTCTGACTCGAATTCATGGTCTTCTGGTTCTCCTTTGAATATCTCTCCTTCTTCAGTGGTGAGCTTGAAGAGCTTTCCTTGGTTGTTTGTCCATTTGATCGACTTTCTCCATCCGTTCTGCTACTTCGAACTGGTTTTGGTGATTAACGCGGTAGGGTTAAAGTGGTCATCCTGAAGTATCATGGTAATGATCTCGTCCTGCGCGACTCTAACAAATCAATCTTCTTCAAACAGTAAGCTAACAGCATGTTCATCCAAGCAAGGTGCTTGACGAGTCTTGACGGTAGGAACCGTTTCTGAAGGAATGAAGTAGCAATCGTGAAAGATCTCGATTCCAGCTAGTTGCCTTCCTTTGTAGTGCCAAGGTTCGGGGAACCCATGAAAGTATTCTTGACTCCCTTCTCTGGCGAAGTATCCATTTAGGGTAGGGATGTAGGGTCGCATTTGGATTCCCACGTTCTTACGGTTTTGGAACTCTGTGAGCATCTCTAAAGCTTCTTCTTTCGTGGGTTTGTATCCCAATCCTAATGGTATCCTTTGAGAGTTTCCTTCTTTGTAAAGTGCAAAGGTGTTTCTTCGGATAGGATTCAATGGCATCCCCGGGAAGTATCCCTGAGATTTGAGTATGTGGTTGACCACTAAATTGGAGTAGGGATTGAAGTACAAGGGTGCCAGTTCACTCTCTTCAAGGTTTATGCTATGGAAGCCCCCAAGCTCGTATACTGGATCCGTAACTACTTCGTTTCTTGACATCTTTTCTATCACTGCCTTAATAGGTAACGAAGTGATCGTCACTACTTTGTCATCTAGTGGAATCTTGATTTTCTGGTTGAGGGTGGATGTTACCGCTTTGGAAGCGTGAATCCAAGGCCTTCCCAGAAGTATGTTGAATGATGCTTCGATATCCACTATTTGAAAGTTAACCTTTCGCTCAATCGGCCCCGTGGCTATGGTGAGATTGACAAGTCCTACCACTTTTCGTCGTGTACCATCATATGCGTGAACACCTTGATTGGTAGGGGTCCAATCTGACTCTTTCATGCCTAACTTATATGCTGTCTTCAATGGTATGACATTGACTGCAGAGCCATCATCCACCAAAGTCATTGGCACGTTATTCTTTAAACAAATGATAGTAATGTATAGATCTAGGTTGTGACTAGCGCCGAAAGGTGGCAAATCCTCATCCGAGAAAGTAACTGGGTTACTTAGCTTAGTTGAATCTTAGAAGACCAAGTTGACTACGTCATCAGGTGTAGAGTTGTGTGCCATGTTCAATTTAGCCAAGGCTTGCAGTAATGCTTGGCGATGAGGGAATGAGCTTGCAACTAGTTGCCAGACTGAAAGATCAATCCTTATCTTCTGTAGTGGCTTTAGTAAGTGGTCAGTAGATGTATCCTCGCCATCATTTGGTGTGACGACGTTGGTGTTAGTAACTGGACCATTAGCTATGGGACCATTTTGAGAAACATTTTGATATGGACGCCCTGAACGAGTAAGCAAAGGTGGTCTATGTCTTGGTCTTCACCAATTTTGATTATTTCCTCACTAATCTTGACTAGGTAGTGCTCGGTGAGGTATTGGTATTCATCATCATCGGCTCATATTCCGTTGACAGTAGCAAGTTCTCTCAACCTGATGATTTTGGCTTCTAAATGTATTATTTGATCGATTAGGCTATCAACCATGGCTACCACTTCTTGCATTGTAGAATTTCGAGAGAGGTTTAGTGGCGCACTTTACTTAGGTGTAGTGCTTGGATTACGGAGGGATGCCACTACATTTTCTAGTTTTGAGACTTGTGTATTCACACTCCTAGCCCATGCAATAAAGTCGGTGATGGTAGGGGAAATGGTGGAGTAGCTCCCTTCATCTTCTAATGCATGGATCTCATCTTCGACTGGAGAAATGAGGTGTGAACAATCTAAGGTACATTCTTCACTTATTATCATCAGAACTCCAAGAGGATTATGAGTATTGTTAGGCTTACTTCCAGGTGGTATGGGTAGGCGACCGTCTTTGATCATGTCCTGGATGACATGCTTTAGCTTGTAACATTTCTCCGTATCGTGTCCCTTACCTCTGTGATATTCGCAGTATGAATTTTCGTCCCAGAACTTGGACTTCTTTTTGGGATCAGGTGTAGGCCCTATGGATTGGAGTTTGCCATGTTTCATCAACCTCTTCAAAGCATTGGAGTATGTATCACCAATGTTTGTGAACTTCCTTTGTGGGTTATTCTTCTTTGATGATTCGAGAAAGTTAACCTCATCAGTCTTGCTAGTAGAGCCGTTGGAACGAATTGTTGAGCCTTGATATCCGCGACCTACCGTTTTGGACAAGAGTCCTTTACGGACGTCATCTTCAATTCTTGTCCCTAGTACAGTTAGATCCTTGAAGGTCTTAATATTTTGGTACCTCAAGTGGTTTGCATAAATGGGCCTTAAGTTGTCCATAAATTTTTCCACAAGGGTAGCTTCATCTGGACGTTCGACAAGTTTGGTACTAGTCTTCCTTCACCTACTTAGGAAGTCGGTGAAACCTTCTTTCTCATTTTGGGTAAGAACCTCTAGAGTGCGCATATTGACTTGGATTTCAGCATTATCCGCGTATTATTTAGTGAACTCGATTGCAGCGTCATCCCAGGTGGCAATCTTCTTGCTCTCTAGGGAGTAGAACCATTGCTTGGGAATGGTGTCGAGAGATGAAGGAACGATCCTTAAGAACATCTCGGGTTTGATGCCTTTGATAGACATGTAGTCTTTGAAAGCACGAATGTGGTTCAAAGGGTTTTCATGTCCCTTGAACTTTGGGATATCAGTCATGTTGAAGTTGGTTGGTAATTTGGCACTCACGGCCTCATACTTGTGCTTGTTCTCCCTATATTTATAATCTCCTTTGAGGTGCATCAATTGCTCCTCCAAGTATTGGAGTCGCTTCTCAGCTTCAGTAAGACCTACTGGAGGGTTGGTTTCTGGTTGTCCAACATAAGGTGGAAGGTTGTCATTCACACATTGGCTAGGAATGTCATCTTCTACAAGAGGTAGTCTAATTTCTACCACAACAATTCGGTTCTTGATGGCATTAAGGCGTTCATAAGCTTGTTCTTGACTTGTTTGGAGACGAGCGAGCGCAGCTAGGATTAGATCATTACTGTTTGGTGGTTGTCCATTGACACTTGCGTGACTAGTTCCGGGCATCTTGGAAACTAGATAGGAGATTGACGACGAATCAAAATACGATCGACCACTCTAGCACACTTACTCAAAGAAAAGACTCGAACTGTGAAGTGGGAGTATGCAACTTGTGTAAGTGAGGTTTAAAAATGACAAAGTTTTGAAATGTTCGTCCTAACCAACTGTAGTGTAGTTGTAGGAGTGTTGACTCGAAGTGAGGTTTTTAAATGGGATTTTTGAGGCCCGACTTTTGACTCGATATTTGGACAGAGTTTCGACTCGTATTGCGCTAATTTAGGCCTTTTTCGAAAATTTTTACATTTTAAAAGAAATTTTTGATTTTACAAAATTCGTCATGGTTTTGTTTAGAAAATGGTGATCACATATGATACAAGCATTACAACAGGCATTATAACGGTATGCTGAGTGCATTAGAAGGATTTTGGCTTAAAAGGGTGGGTTGCCATACCGAGCAATCAAACCCGGGTCTATGGAGAGGTTCGCGCCAAACAAGAGTAAGGCCGGTTCCAAGTTCATTCCCTCGAGTAGTGAAAGCCTTTGATACAAACAGGAGTAAGTATCATGGTATGGTTGACGTCAATCGCTAGCCATCTTTAGGCCCAGATAAGAATTTGACCCATCCAGACAAGACGATTGGTCGAATGGGTTGGGTTGGGCCTAGGAAGGCCGAATAAAACGATCTAAGAAGATCGAGTCATGAAAACCGACAATTGTCTCATATAAACTATTCTCTAACCTTGTTCAAGTTTCACCATTGGCAACACGTAAGTGTATTACTCCCCAGCGGAGTCGCCAAACTGTGGACACGGGGGGCCTACGGGGTCGCTTGGGAAAACAAGCGTTTGCATTTGTGGAGTCGCCACCAATTTATTGTGGAAAATTGGAAACCCTTCGAATACTTCGTGTCATGTCAAGACACAAAGTAGTGACATGAACACCAAGAACTCGTTACCCTTAGCATTTTATGTCTAGAATGACTCTCGTGGATACCAATGAACACGGATGTTCACAGAGATCTGGAGTAAGGGGTGAGGGTACGTCTTAGAAAGGTCTTTTGATCGAACACCTAATCTCGCCCACCTCGATAGCGGCCTCTACTAATGATTAGGGAAAATCATCTATACTTGATATGTTGTCGATCATATGCATGCAATGCAACATCCAATAAATTAATCCTAGTATGTGAGAATTAACTAAGTCGGTGAACACGTAGTTTAACATACAATATGTCGAAGTAGAGATTTTCATTGATTACATGTGAAAACAGGCAAATAATAATAAAGATATAATAAAATATAATAATTAAAATTACAATAATTACAATGGTTTGATGATGATTTACGTCGAAAATACACTTAAAACGGATAATTTGAGAAAAGAAAAGGGAAAATAAATTAAGGGTTAGAAAACGAACAGATTATTGGTGATATTACATGTAATAGTCGATTAATACGCAAGCTAATGAACTAGGTCAGAGCAACAACGGAAGTTCAGAGGCGGAACTCAACCCGGAACAGGCGTAACAGAGGTGCGTCCCTTGGAAGAGGCGTAGTGGTCACTGCGTCTGTTCCTGAGGTGAGTTCTGGCTGTGAAGCCGGAACTGCATATCGTTAATGTTCTTTGGTAATTTAATGATCGATTACTGATATTTGACTCGGATGAAAGTGATTTAACATATTATTTACATACGAATGGGTCATAAAAGCGATAAAGAACGGACTCAAATTAATTAGGATGGATTAATTACTAATTACAAATTTTAGCTAACATGAATTAATTAGGTTTGCTAATACGATTTAATTAGGTTTTTTTACACAAATTCAATTAGATTAGGTGATAATGAACAAACGAAAATATACAAAAGATGAATTTCAGAGACTTGATATGGACGAATCGAATCTCTAAAACCCGGATTTGATTTTAATGACGAAAACCCGCAAATATTGGTTATTTGGGATTTAAGTCGGAAACTAAAAGTGAGAAATTACTAATTATATGTTAGAATTATTATACGAATGAATAATGAAGAAAAAATAAAGAAATCGGAATAAAAAAGACGAATCAACGAAGAACAACGGAAGAAGAAGAAAAGCATAAACAGCGGCAACCTCAGGAAGAGGCGCAGCAGATGCTGCGTTTCTTCTCGACGTCTGCCCTCTGTTAATCCGAAAAAGGGTTTTATAAATCGGTTTTAAAAATGTTTTTGACGTAAATCTTACAATAATTTATACAATAAAAAGGTACTATAATAAAACATGGGATTTACACCTCAGACTTACATGTTTGACGAAACGAGATTGACTAAGTTAGCAATTAGTGATTGCTCGACTCGAATGTACGACGAAAGTGCCCTCTTAAGAGGAATTAAACTAAATTGATTAAGTTGATTGAGTGGAGTTGGTCAAATTGGTCGGTCACGCAAAACGAGGCTGGTACTCAGAAGGATCCGAGCTTACGTGGTCGAAAGTTCAAGCACGTAGACGCCAATAAGCAAAGAGCACGGTCTTAGAATGCAAAGGGAGAAGAGAAAGGCGGACACTCGCGTGAGAAATATGAGGAACGAAGCTCCCTATTTATACTAATCACCCGGAGGAATTAGGGTTTCGGTAAAACTTTGGAAACAAATCTCGAAAAGATCTTAAAATACGCAGAAATGAGCTGGGGAAGAGGCGCAGCAGCCACTGCGGCTCTTGGAAGAGGCGCAGCAGGTGCTGCGTCCTTTCCCCAGGAGTTTCCTCCTACGAAAGAAAGATTTTCCGCGTTTCTGTTATGGAATTACGGTAGATCTCAACTTCCTTATTGTTTAAAATATAATTTCGGGATATATTTTTCCAAAAGATTAAAAGATTGAAACATGGAATAGAAATATCCGGAACATTCCAGAACATTCTGACTCGGCATTTTAGACGGTTTATTAGAAAATGAAGACGGTTTTTGATCTGGATTCCAAATAAACTCTAATTACTGTCAAAACGACCGTAACGGCGCGTAGATGACGACCAAGGGGTAGACACAAGTATTTGAGCTATCACTTGATGATAAACTTATGAATTGTCATAAATCGTTCTGCGTACCAAACATGCGGCCCAATCATCACCGGGTGGCTTGCGGGAGGTGTAGAAATGAGGTATCTACACATCTCTGGCTTAATGCCTTTGATACACATATAATCTTTGAATGCACGAATAAGGTTCAAAGGGTTTTCATGCCCTTTAAACTTCGGGATGTCAGTCATGGTGAAGTTAGTTGGCAGTTGAGCCTTTACTGCCTCATATTTGCGACTGTTTTCTCTATAGATGTCATCTCCCTTGAGGTACATTAGTTACTCCTCCAAATACTGGAGTCGCTTTTCAACTTCAGTAGGACCTGGTGGAAGATTGACTTCTGGTTGTTCAAAGGGTGGAAGATTATCGTGTATGAGCATGTCGGGAGCTGGACCCTCTGTAGGAGGAAGTTTAGCTTCTACAGCGATAATATGGCCTTCGATAACATTAAGGCGAGCATAAGCCTTGTCTTGGCTTATCTGGAGACGAAGGAGTGCAGCTAGGATTTGATCATTACCATTTGTGGGTTGTTCAGATCGACCATTGACTCTTCCTTGACTATTTCCCACCATTTTGGACTAAGGATAAGAGATCGACGATGAATCAAAACACGATCGACCATCCTCGCACACTTACTCAAAAAAGACTTGACCGTGAAATGGGTGTGTGCCACTGTGTCAAGTGGGATTTGAAAATGACAAATTTTGAAATGTTTGTCCTGACAACTATAGTGTAGTTGTAGGAGTGTTGACTCGAAGTGAGTTTTGAAATGGGTTTGAGACCCGAAGTTTGACTCGACATTTGTATAGACTTTCGGCTTATTCTGCGCTATTTAGGCCATTTTTTGAAAATGTTTACATTTTGAAATGGATTTTATTTTACAAAATTTCGTCATGGTTTTGTTTTCAAATGGTGATCACGTATATGATACAAACATACATATGGGCATTATAACGGTATGCTGAGTGCATTTAAAGGGTTTTGGCTTAAAAGGTGGGTTGTCATACCAAGCAATCAAACCCTGGTCTGTGGAGAGGTCCGTGCCAAACATGAGTAAGGTCGGTTCCTAGTCCATTTCCTCGAGTAGTGAAAGCTCTCGATACAAACATGAGTATGTACCGCAGTATGGTTGACGTCAATCGCTATCCATCTTTATGCCCAGATAAGAATTTGGATCGTCCGGACGGGACGATTGGTCGAATGGGTTGGTTTTGGGCCTAGGAAGGCCAAATAAAACGACCTAAGAAGGTCGAGTAATGAAAATCGAGAACTGTCTCGTATAAACTATTCCCTAACCTTGTTCATGTTTCACCCTGGGTAACACGTAAGTGAATCATCCCCAGCGGATTCGCCAAACTGTGGACATGGGCCACCCGCGCTGCGCGCACCTGCACGTTGGTTTTGAGGCGGCGACACTTCTCCCATGGAACCTTGGTTTGCCAAAGCACGTCATGGGCCGTTACCGATTGATGAGGCTGGTGAAAGGTTGAATGAGCCTGCATTTGTGGAGTCGCCACCAATTTATTGTGGAAAAATTGGAAACCGTTCGAATACCTCATGCCATGTCAAGACACAAAGTAGTGACATGAACACTAAGAAATTCGTTACCCTTAGCATTCCATGTCTAGAATGACTCTCGAGATGCCAATGGACACGGATGTCCAGAGATAACTGGAGTAAGAGGTGAGGGTACGTATTAGGAAGCTCTTTAATTCGAACACCTAATCACGCCCGCATCGATAGCGGCCTCTACTAATGATTAGGGAAGTTGTTCATATTTGATATGTCGTCGTTGTAATGCATGCAATGCAACAAACATAGATTAATCCTAGCATGTGAAATTATACTATGTCGGTTAACACGTGTTTTAGCAAACAACTTGGTCGAAGTAAATATTAGATTAAATTACATGTGAATGCCAAGTAAATAAATCATACATAAAAATAAATACGATAAATGAATTACAGTAATTAAAATTACAAGAGTTACAAGGTTATTTGATCTACGTCAAAAGCACGCTCAAAGACGGGATTAAGAAGAAAATAAAAGGAAAACAAAATTGGAATTAAAATACAAAAATAGATCAGATTAGAGGTGATAGTACGAATAATAGTTGATTTAAACCGTAATTAGGAGCTACGTCAAAGCGAGAAACAGTTCAGAGGTAGAAACCAACCCAGAACAGGCGCAGCATCTGCTGCGTCCTCTAGAAGAGGCGCAACACCTCCTGCATCTATTCTAGAGCTGGGCTCTGGCTGTGAAGTCAGAACCACAACATTGTTATCGTTCGTTGGTAGATTTAGGATGAATTATTGATGTTAGACTCGAATTGAAGTATTTTAATTGATTACATGCCTCTGGGCAAGTTAAAAGACGAATTAAAACCAGAAATTACAGCGATTTACATGATTATTATTAACTCGTGTCGGAAATACAAAAGGAGAAACTTATGATTAAATTAAGACAAAACTGGAAAAATAAGACTCGGAAGAAAACTCGTGTATCAAATTAGGATTTCCAGAACCTCGACATGAACAAGTCGAAACCCGAAGAATCGAATTGAATTAAAACGGCAAAAACCCGCAAGTATTGAATTACTCGGGATTAAGGACAAATTAAGCATTATAAATAAAAGGAAATTGTTAAAAACATGGCTTGTATACTGAAACAACAAAAAGAACGAAAGAAAAAGGAAGGAGTAAGAAAAAAGAGAAACTTGCAGGAAGTCGAGGAAGAAGAAGAAGACAAGGAGCAGCAAGCAACCTCTGGAAGAGGCGTAACAGGGCTGCGATCCTTCGAAGAGGCGCAGGTGCTGTTGCGTTTGTTCTCGACATCTGACCTCTGCTGTTTCGTAAAAACGGTTTTAAAAGCTGGATTTTAAATCGGTTTTCTAACGTGCTTTTGATGTAGATCTACAAAATAAAAGTACAGTAATAAAATGGAATTTTACACCCTCAGGCTTACATGTTTGATGAAAAGAGATTGACTAAAGTTATCGTTTAGTGATTGCTCGACTCGAATATGCGTGGAAAGTGCCCTCGTTAGAGGATTAACAAATTGACTAGGTTGATTAAAAGTGAAGTTGGTCAAATTGGTCGGTCTATGCAACGTGACTGGGACTCAGAAGGATCTAAGCTTACGTGGTCGATTGATCAAACACGTAGGCATCGAAAGCAATAGCGTAGTCTAGAATGCAAAGAGAGAGAGAGAGAGAGAGAAGGGGTGGAACACTCGCGTACCAAATATGGAGGTCGAAGGTCTCTATTTATACTAAACATACGGAAGAGTTTAGGAATGACACGGATTTTGAAACAAATCACGGAAATATTCTGAAAAGTGTGAAAAGAGGATTGGAGAAGAGGCGTAGCAGCCACTGCGACCGTTGAAACAGGCGCAGCACCTGCTGCGTCATTTCCCAAGAGGTTTCCTCATCAGCAAGAAAGATTTTCGCGTTTTATTATGGAATTTCGATAGATGTACAGTTCCTTATTCCATAAAACACAATATACGGAAGATATTTACTTAAAAATATTAATTTTAGTTTAGGAATAAATATCTAGAGAATTCTAGAACATTCCGGAATATTCTGACTCGGTATTTAAACGGTTTTTAGAAAATGAAGCGATTTTTGACCCGGGCTCCAAATAAACTCTAGTTACTGTCAAAACGACCGTATCGGTGCATAGATGACGACCAAGGGTTGACTCGAGTGTTTGAGCTATCACTTGTCGATGAACTTATAGACTGTCGTAAAATTGTTTCACTTATCAAACATGCGGCCCAATCATCACTGGGTGGTTGGCGGGAGGTGTAGAAATGAGGTATCTATAGGACCTTACCCATAATACAACGATCTCAACGGTATAAAGAACTCAGAAATCCGACGACTCTAGCCCTTAGATTTGATATCACTGCGAGAGAAGGATCTTACGTTGTTTTGTTTTCTCTTGAAAAAGGTTTTATTTAGAATAAAGTAAAAAGGTAAAAGCAACTGATGGAATTGCTTATATAACGTTTTCACGCGTTGCTATCAAACCCGGCAAAAACCCGTATAAACCGACTTACTCGATCGAGTAAGTGTACTGCCTACTCGATCGAGTATCCATCAGGCAGAATACTCTCTAGAACGTAAAACTAACTTACTCGACAGAGTAAGCCTTACTCGATAGAGTACCCAACAACTTATAAATTCGTGGTATTACAACGGCAGACCCCTTCGTCATGCGGATTAGTTACTTTATTCTTCGGATATGGGACGAGATGTGTGTGTCGATCTGACGGAGTCTTCCCCCTTGACTCAGACTGGGATGTCTGATTTTGTGCCCGGTCATGTTGTAGCTGATGCTGCTCAGCGTAAGTGTTCTAAGTACCGGGATTTATGCGTGCACAACAGCTGGTTATGGTTTCCTACCCTTCTCTTTCTCTTTCTCTTCGTTGGGGGAGCTGGATACGGATGATGTGGCTTTGCTCAAGCGGATTCAGAAATTATCTTTGTCTCATGATGCAGGGGCTTGAGAGGCCGCTTACATTTTTACTAGACTTAACTTTGTTATCGCTAAGGGAGTTGGGGCCCAGATTGTATCTCGACTGCCCACTAATTTCTTGTAAAACTTTTTTTGATCTTTATAGAAGTTCCCGGTTATTAAATAATAATAATAATTATTATTATTATTATTATTATTATTATTATTATTATTATTATTATGGACTTAAAAACAAGGCTCTTATCAATAAAAACAAGTAAGAAAATGTCTTGTTTCAAATTTTCAATAATAGATCAAGACCGCCCAAATTTCCACTCAAATGGATGTGAAATTGTGACTTATCAAGGGGTATAGGAAGACAATAACCATGACTTCGGGGTCATAAGGATATTATTGTACGAAGTAATAAATTTAGTTTAGAAATGTGAAATGGTTTCATGTTTAATTTGGTTGAATAGTCTCCCAAAGTACTAGTTTCTTAATTATAGGTTGAAATTTGTAACCATGAGCCTCTGTATTCCTTACCTTACCCAGTATAAGAGTTAAGACTGAGTAAGAATAATAAATCCCACCAAATTTAAAACAAAGTTTGAAATTCACATATTTAGAGTGTTTGAAAATGATAAAACTATGCTTATTAGTTGCAATTATGCTTTCACTAATGATCCACTCATCCGTAAGTTTGACCATGTGCAAAAAACATGACCGAGAAGATCTGTTAATGTTCAAACACAGCTTCACCCGAAATTCTCAGAGTAGCGTCTCTTTGTGGGCTGGTCACGAATGTTGTGATTGGCATGGAGTTAGCTGTGATAATGTCGCTGGTGATGTTACTAAAGCTAATTCTCCAAAATTATTCGCCAGGGTTCGATAACTATAAAACATCCTTGGTATCTTCTCAACTAAGTTCAAGTTTGTTGGAACTCAAGTTCTTGAGTCACTTAGACTTAAGTTGGAATAATTTTAGTGGGAGTCGGATACCAAAATTTGTAGGATCCATGACCAAATTGAGATACCTAAACTTGTCCAATGCCGAATTCTCCCGTCCCGTTCCGTCACAACTAGGCAATCTCACAAACTTAATTGACCTTGATCTTAGTGATTATGGAGACTATATAGTTTATGGACAAGAAAGTCTTAATTGGGTATCTAGTCTTTCGAAATTGCAGTATTTTGACATGAACGGTGTCAACATGTCCCAAGCACATGACAGTCTTCAAGTACTCTTGAGACTTCCTTCTTTGCTGGTGCTTCACCTATTTCATTGTTCGCTTCACAACACTCATTTATCATATATTCGGATCACAAATACTTCCACATTATAAAGCCACTTTACAAATAAGTTTGCATAAAATGGATTTTTTAAACTTTTAGGGAGAAACTAGAGAAATGTTCGTTTTAGGGATCGTGTTCTTTGGCGATTAACAATGATTACCCAGAAACATTTTTCTTCTAAAATTAATACTCCCCCAATTCTATATTTTCTTCCCCTTGTTTTTGGGCACGGGAATTAATGAGAGAAATAAAATAAGAGTAAAAAGTTGGGTGGGGTTTAGTGGTTGGAGAGAGGGATGAATAATTATGACTTAAATAAGGATAGTGGAGCCAAAACATTAAGGAAAATAATTAAATATGAGTAAAAGAGTTGGATGGGGTTTGGTGATAGGAGAGAGAGAAATGAATAAATTAAGAGTAAAAGTTTGGTGATAAGAGAGAGAAATGAATAAAATAAGACTAAAAGGTTCAAAAAAAAAAAAAAAAAAAAAAAAAAACTGAATAATCCGTATTAAGAAATAGAGAAGAAAATATAGAATAGGAAGGAGTAGATCTGTAGAGAAATCAAAATTAAGAAGTAAACAATCTATTTTTTCTAGTCAATAAAAAAAACAAAAAAAAATATGGCAGAAATTGAGAGAACGGATGAGGATGACGCACGTTTAGAGGAGATGGTTGATGATGGGGGTTCAACATCTGCTGGACTAAAGGCGTTTAATATGAACACGGAACTTGAATCAATTGAGGAGGAGCTGGAAGAGAAGGATGGGGAGAGGAATGAGGTGGTCAGCAAGAGCCACGCGAGTTCAACAGCTGAAAATTCTAGTATGCTCAAACTCACTTCTGATGATGTTCAATTGGAATTAGACTATTGGTCCAACGCAGTATATTGTTATATCCTAGGGGCTAATCCGCCTAGGACTGTAGTTGATGGGTATGTTAAGAGACTTTGGAATGCTCACATAATTGATAAAATTGCTTATTAAGTCTAATGGAGTTTTTCTTGTGAGATTTAAAACTGTATAGAAAAAGCAGCAAGTATTACAGGCAGGTCCTCTATTCTTTGACAAAAAACCCATCATTGTTAAAGAATGAACTCCCTTGGCAAAATTGGTAAAAGAAGAGGTTGATTGTATTCCAATTTGGATTCGACTGTATGGCTTGAATCTGAAATTTTGGGGTCTTGCGTTACTAAAGATAGTTGGTCTTGTGAGGGAGTCTTTTAGGATGGATATTAATATAAAGGAGAAAATATTCCTTGGCTTTGCTAGGGTAATGGTTAAGGTAAAAATAGGCAAGCAATTACCTGACTCAGTTAGATTTTTGGATGACCTGGACATACCACATCATCAGATTATGCATTATGAGTGGAAGCCGATTAGATGTAATAAGTGCAAGGGGATGGCGCATGAAACTAGTCAGTGCAGACAGAAGGAAATTCGATAGGAGAAGCTTAAGAAGAAGCAGCAATAAGTATGGAGATCTGTTCAAAATAAGCAGCATACTGCTCAACCTTAGAATACTTTCAATCTAGATGTTCAGGATTTTCCAAGTCTTGCTCAAACTAGGATTTGGGGGTCTGTTGTGATACCTGCTTGTACTCCTGCACATCTAGTTTGGGCCCATTTTACCATAAAATAAATGTAAGGAAATTATTTTTCCTTAAACTTTCAATTTTATGCTTTTATATTTGCATGCATGTTACATAGATAACCTAAACGATAAATTATGAGATAATTTAATTTTTATTAGAGAGCCTAATATGGATCTATGATCTTTCAAGTGGTATCAGAGCTTAGGCTTGTAATTTGCATGTTGATTTTTAGCATATTAATGAATTATGAGATAATTTATAAAAACTCAAAAATTGTGTTAGAAGATGTTTTAGCACGAAATTTTTAGGACATGTATACCTACTGATCTCAAAATATTTTTGGTAAAGTTTGGTGATTTATGAAGTTATTTTGCTATTTTTAATGATTTTTGGTAGAAAACCGAGTCAAAATGCCTTATTTTAGTTAAAATTTGACTAAAAATAGTTAAAAGTTGATTCGGTCCATGGAATTTTTATGGTATTTCATGCATGTTTTCTACTGATTTTATGCAAAAGGTTGAAGGTTGGTTCGAATTTTTTGCATGTTTTTTAATTTTATGAGATAAAAGTCAATAAAAGTAAATTTAATTAATCATAATTTCGAAACAATTGATTCTGCCCATGATAAATTTATGTACATTTAAAAATATTATTTAAATATTAAAAGTGAATTTTAAAATGTGTTTTCACCTTCTTTTGATGTTTATTGGTTTTAGTGGTTAAAAACTGATAAATATCGATCTTTTTCTTCATAAATTTTATCCGGATTTTTGGGGCAATTTTTCTGACATTTTAGTGTTCTTGGGAGTGTTCCAGAATACTCAAAATTTTTTGGATAATTTTTCAATTATTTTGGATTTTTACTTAAATATTATGATTTTACCGATTAAATTAGCAAAATATCACCAAATCAAACTAATTATTCATCATAAAATTAGTGAGGACTAATTTTGAGGTTCAAAATAATTTGGACAATTAGTTTGGACTTAAATGAGATTTAAGAGTTGATTATTGATTTTTACATGTTAAAAATCGATTAAATCCACAAAAACCGAGATGGATACCAACGATTGATAGATAGGGCAATTTTGGCATCATTTTACAGCATTTTTAAGCATATTTATTTAAGTTGAATGAATGATTGTCATTTATTTAAAGTATTTATCTTGTTGTACCTAGTATGGCCTTGTTTATTTTAATCGTTATTACCCTAAATGAATGGGAATATCGATTTGTTTGTAATTAAATACGATCTCGTATCGTCGGTTTGTAATTAATTACTAGTTTTATTTATTTTATTAATTAATGTATAATAGAAATAGCTATGTAATTCATTTGTAATAGTTATTCTTACCGGCGTTTCCAAAAGACGGATTACATCGAGACGGAGTCTATTTTTGGAAGGTGTTCCAAATCCCACAAGAAGGAGCCACTTTTGGAATAAAGAGGCAAGGGACCAAGGAGTTGGTTTCCTAAATGTAATAGACTAGATTTTATTAACTAGGTGGCCATACTAGGATTTATTCATATGCTTACTTGTTTGCTTGTTTATATTTTCGCACATGCCAAAATCGTCATTCACATGCATTTTATTTTCGCGGTTGTCAATTCACGTCATTTACATTCACCGACTTAGTTCACTTATAGGGAATTTATGACTAAATTTACAAGATCTCTCACATAACTAAAATTGAGATTAGCCTTACCAATTAGTAACACCTATGAATCTCTTGTTCATTAGAGCCACGCTCGCCCAAGCGGAGTGTTCTCTTTTTACCTTGGGTAAGTAGGGTGGTAAACGGTTATCACACGCTAAAATTGGTTGGACTCAACGGGATATAAGACGGTCTTATGTTCCGGGGCTAGTAGATGGATTTAAGAAAATTCATCGACCAAGAGTTCTAGAGGTAGAATTAGTCAACGTGACTTACCGAATTTACACAATTATTGGATGTTTCGCCCAAGCGATACTCATTTTTGTTTAATATTTGGGTCTTGGAATCATTTATATAATTTAGTGGGAGATCATTATATAAATGCTAAAACTTGTTAAACATGTTTTCACAAGTATTTTTTAAACAATGGATGTTAATTTTTCCTTTTTGTTGTAGCATTTTAATTCGCAATGGCAACTTCATCAATTCCATCGACTACTTCACTAGGCAAAGATTCATGGCTAAGGTCTGTAATGGACAAATGTATCTTAAAAGATGACGGTAGTAACTTTCTTGAATGGGAATCCAACATCAAAAGTGTCGCGTTGTCCGACAATGTGCTCACTTACTTGACCGAAGCTCCTCTCATCGAGCCCAGTCCAAAGGCTTCATCGGCGGTGCGGACCGCCTATGATGACCATGTGAGGATGTCGAATGATATCAAGAATGTGTTGATATGGTCAATGTCCCCAAAGCTCAAGCTATCATGCATTTCATTAAATGCGTACGAGATATTCACTCGTATGATCACTATGTTTTCACAAACACCTAAAGTCCGTCAATACGATGCGGCGGCACACTTCTTTGAAGCTAAGCTTGAGAGGGGCCAAAAGGTTGGTCCCCATGTACTCAAAATGGTCGAATATGTTGACATCCTAGAGCGTCTAGGGTGTAAGATTCCTAAGACTCTTGTGGTGGATAGTATCCTCCACTCACTTCCAACCAAGTTTGCCCACTTTTGGGTAAACTTCAACATGAATGACATGGATAAGAATTACCATGAAATTCATGCACTCCTCACCCAAGCGGAGAGAGATATGGAAGCTAGTGGGAGTGAAAAAGGAGATGTTTTAACCATGAAGTTAAAGAACATGTCCCTTGGAGTTAAGAAAGGAAAAGGGAAGGAAAAGTCCCAATTCAAGAAATCGTCAAAGAAACATGACAAGGGAAAGGGGAAGGCCGTTGAGAATGGCAATCCCAATGCAAAAAGTGTCAAACTCTCCGAGGCCGAATGTTTCCATTGTAATGGGAAGGGGCATTATAAGAGGAGTTGTCCCAAATACTTGGAGGATCTCAAGGAAGGGCCTGTGACGCCTATTGGTATGATTTCCTCTCTCTATGTGATAGACGTTAATTATGCTTGTACTTCCACTTGAGTACTTGATACCGGATGTGGCTCTCACCTTTGTAATCATTTGCAGGGTTTAAGAGACGTGCGAGCACTAGCAAAAGGTGACGTGGATCTCCGCATGGGCAATGGAGCTACAGTAGCCGCCGTTTCCGTGGGGACCTATGTGCTCACTTTAGCTAGTGGTCTAGAGTTATATTTAAATAAGTGTTATTTTGTACCAACTTTAACCAAGAACATCATCTCCATTTCCGCGTTAGACGCGGAAGGCTTTTGTTTTATGATTAAGGACAAGTGTTGTACTTTTTCTTTAAATGATGTGGTTTATGGAAAGGCCATTTCAATTGGAGGCATTTATGTTTTAAATGATGTTAATGACATTTATCATGTAGAAACTAAAAAGCTCAAAACGGGTGATCCAAACGAATCTTACCTTTGGCATTTTCGTTTAGGCCACATAAAAGAAAGATGCATTAGGAGACTTGCTTCATCAAAAGTGCTCAAACCATTTGGTTTCAAATATTATGGTACATGCGAGTCTTGCCTTCTAGGCAAGATGACTCGTGCGCCTTTTGTGGGAAAAGGGACACGAGCTAGTGAGGTTTTGGCTCTCATACATACGGATGTGTGTGGACCATTAACCATCATCGCTAGAGGAGGTTTTCACTACTTCATTACTTTTACTGTTGACTTAAGTAGATATGGGTATGTCTACTTAATGAAGAACAAGAGTGAAGCCTTTGACAAGTTCAAAGAGTTCCAAAATGAAATAGAGAACCAATTGGATAAAAAGATTAAGACCTTACGATCCGATCGTGGTGTTGAATATCTAAATTATGAATTTGATTCACACCTAAAAGATTGTGGTATAGTATCATAATGGCCTCCTCCTGGCACACCGCAATTAAATGGTGTGGCCGAAAGGAGAAACCGAACTTTACTAGATATGGTTCGGTCTATGATGAGTCTAACTGAGCTTCCTAGTTCATTTTGGGGTTTTGCCCTCTTATCTACAACATTTTCACTAAATCGAAACCCGACTAAAGCGGCCGATAAGACTCCATATGAGATATGGACAGGGAAAGTCCCTCATTTGTCATTCATGCGTATTTGGGGTTGTGAAGCGTACGTCAAGATCAAGTCTGACAATAAGCTTGCACCCAGGTCTGACAAATGTCTTTTTGTAGGATATCCAAGGGAAACACGTGGCTATTACTTCTACAATAAACACGAGAACAAAGTGTTTGTGGCTCGTGATGCTGTATTCCTAGAAAAGGAGTTTATTTCTATGAGACAGAGTGGGAGAAAATTTGAACTTGAAGAAGTTCAAGAGCCACAAACCGAGAATGAGGTAGTGGAGAACGTGGAGGATAGCATTCCCTCTTCCTCTGAAACGGTAATTGTTCCTATAAAGTCAAGTAGGATTTCTAATCCACCTGACCGCTACCTTGGTAACATCGAATAGGATGGTGTTTTGTTACTTTTGGAAAGTGATGAACCCACTACCTACAAATCGGCCATGTCTAGTCCCGACTCCTCGCTTTGGCTAGAAGCCATGCGATCCGAAATGGATTCCATGTACGAGAACCAAGTATGGGACTTGGTGGATTTACCTGATGGAGTGCGACCCCTTCACTGTAAATGGATATATAAAATTAAGCTCGGCGTGGATAAACATGTGGATGTTTACAAAGCTAGATTGGTGGCAAAAGGTTTCACACAAGTTCATGGTTTACACTATGACGAAACCTTCGCTCCAGTCGCTATGCTTCGGTCCATTAGGATAATCTTAGCGGTTGCCGCATTTCATGATTATGAGATTTGGCAAATGGATGTCAAAACCGCCTTCTTGAATGGGATTCTATAAGAAGAGGTGTACATGATACAACTTGAAGGTTTTGCGGATACATTTAACCCTAAGAAGGTGTGTAAACTTAAAAAGTCCATCTATGGTCTTAAGCAAGCATATAGGAGTTGGAATCATCGCTTTGATCATGTTATTAAACAATATGGTTTCTCTAGAAGTGTGGAAGAACCGTGTTTATACATGAAGTTTAGTGGGAGTAAGGTTGCATTCCTTGTCCTATATGTGGATGACATATTGCTCATCGGGAATGATGTTCCATCAATCACTTCCGTTAAGGAGTGGCTAGGGAAACGCTTCCAAATGAAGGACTTGGGAGAGGCACAACGAATCTTGGGTATCTGGATCTATAGGGATAGGTCCAAGAGGATACTAGCATTGAGTCAAGAAGCTTATATTGACAAAGTTCTTGACCGGTTTAATATGAAAGACTCCAAGAGAGGATTTCTACCTATGGGCCAAGGGATTACTTTGAGCAAGTCACAGTCTCCCTCTACCCCTAAGGATATTGAACACATGAAGACCGTCCCTTATGCTTCCGATGTTGGGTCTATCATGTATGTTATGATTCGCACTCGTCCCGACGTTGCGTATGCCTTGAGCATGACAAGTCGTTATCAAGCCAAGCCTGGTGAGAGTCACTGGATAGCCGTAAAGAACATCCTTAAGTACTTGAGAAGGACTAAGGATTCGTTCTTAGTGTTTGGAGGAGAAACTGAGTTGCGTGTAAGAGGTTACACGGACGCAAGTTTCCAAACCGATCGGGATGACAAGAAATCCCAATCCGGCTATGTGTTTATGCTAAATGGAAGAGCTGTTTGTTGGAAGAGCTTCAAGCAAAGCGTTACCGCGGATTCTACAACAGAGGCTGAGTACCTTGCAGCGTCTGAGGCTGCGAAGGAAGCTGTTTGGATTAGGCAATTTATGGAGGGGCTAGGAGTAGTCCATTCCGCCACAGATCCTATCACTCTATATTGTGATAACAGTGGAGCTATTTTTCAAGCCAAAGAGCCGAAGTCTAGTAACAAATCTAGACACATTGAAAGGAAATACCATGTAATTAGAGATTATGTGGAAAGGAAGGAAATTGACATTTGTAAGGTTGGGACAGATGATAATATTGTTGATCCTTTAACAAAGCCTTTATCAAAGGCTAAGCATGATGGTCATGTCGTCGCAATGGGATTGAGACGAGTACCAGATTTTCTTTAGATTATGGATATGTAATAATTGGATAGTGTATCTCTTATTATATATATGATAATCACATTCATTGTTTTCGCAATCATTCTTTTATGAATCTTTTATTTAGTGTGACTAAATTTTAATACCTTGTTTATCTGAATAAGTTGTGGAGACAATGTTGAATATTATTCAAGTGAATAAGATGAACATTGTATTTTGTCCCTAGTCACTTAATGAGGTGACGTCTCGGAGTGACTAGATTGTAAGTCGATTGATGGTTGTTCAACACCATAAGGTCATATGTGATGACTGGTCGATTACATAGGCAGAGTGTGTGACACTTTGCCGGACAGTGACCATTTAGAGAGTCCCTAAGTTCTATTATAGACGCCTGGTCGTGGCGCGGATCTCTAAGATGTTATAATGAGTCGATTCTTTTGACTGGAGATTATTATCTGAGCAAGTGCAGTTTCCGAGTGACTTTGGTTTTTGTCCTAGGTCGTGCCGTGAAAGGAGGCCAAAAGGGCATTTACTAGGTCATGGTGATCTGTATTGTGCAATAAGATAGATAGGGCATACAGGAATTGTCCACCCACGTTGGGTAACTATATCTCAAAGCCACTCGAGGAGTTAATGAATACAAATGCGTGGCCACGCTCGGAAGTAATCTGTCAGAGATTTTTCCGGTCAGGTAGTCACACTCCCGATCGAGAAAACCACTCGCGATATGTTCGTGTGCAAGTGCGACCTGAAAGACACCTTGCATTGAGTGGGAGATTAACACGGACAAGAGAATTGGTAGCGCACACCTTGTGTCGGACAAGTGGGAGATTGTTGGAGTTAGTGTCCTCCACAATAGTGCGTTTACATAATAAATCTCATTAATGGAATATCATCAGATATTTAATTATTTGATCCTTGTCAGTTGATTAACGTAAATCGATAACGGTTGGCTGACTAGAGTTTGACGTTATTGTCGTGAGACGGCGGTGATCAACTGACCCCTTTCGGTCACACCTAAAGGAACGAACCCCAATTGACAACTAATTAATTGTATGAGATACAATTTATTTAGTCCCTTGATTTATAGACTAAAAGGTTAGTCGATTATATTAGAGAGATTTTGAGTTGCGAACTCGAGGCACGGCAATTATTATTTAATTATGCGATAATTGAATAATAAATTTTGGGAGACGGGTTTTAGTTAATTAATTGTTAATTCACTAAAATTGTACTAATTGATTAATGTGATTAATATTAGTACGTAAATAATATGTGTAGTGGTACACGTATATTTACGGAGTGATTTGGACGAATTAATTATGGAAGTATTTAAACATGATACGATGTTTAAAATAAAATTACACGTATTTGTGCGACAAATATAAGAACCAATATGGACCCGTAAATGGGCAAGTGGACCGTGTAAAATAGAGTAGTGGATGATTAGGAACATAATCATTTCACCTTACTTTATATACTTCCATAAGTTATCTTATTATAGATTTTGCATGTGATGTAAGATTAAATAATATAAGACAATTTGTCCACTCCTACACTCTACCCTCCCACCGGTTTTCCCCCCTTATACACTCCAAAATGTTTGCTTATTTTACACACAACAACACTTGAACATTTTGCATGTGTATCTTCTTCTCTCTAAAATAATAAAGCATCCTCTTACTAAGATTGTTAGTATACAAAAATTAATATTTACTAAGAGAGTTAATAATATTAAAATATTATCAAGGGTATAATTTTAACAAGTTTCTAGTTAAATATTTGTTAGATTTTTGGGTTGAGTTCTTGAGTGCAACTTGAAGCAGACTTTCTTTTTGAAGGTTTTTCAAGGAGGATCATCTATATCTTTATAGCTCAAGAACAAACTAGTAAGGTGATCTAGTTTGGGCCCATTTTACCATAAAATCAATGTAAGGAAATTGTTTTTCCTTAAACTTTCATTTTTATGCTTTTATATTTGCATGCATGTTACATAGATCACCTAAACGATAAATTATGAGATAATTTAATTTTTATTAGAGAGTCTAATATGGATCTATGATCTTTCAAGTGGTATCAGAGCTTAGGCTTTTAATTTGCATGTTGATTTTAAGCATATTAATGAATTATGAGATAATTTATAAAAACTCAAAAATTGTGTTAGAAGAGGTTTTAGCACGAAATTTTTAGGACATGCATACCTACTGATTTATGAAGCTATTTTGCTTTTTTTAATGATTTTTGGTAGAAAACCGAGTCAAAATGCCTTATTTTAGTTAAAATTTGACTAAAAATAGTTAAAAGTTGATTCAGTCCATGGAATTTTTATGGTATTTCATGCATGTTTTCTACTGATTGTATGCAAAGGGTTGAAGGTTGGTTCGAATTTTTTGCATGTTTATTAATTTTATGAGATAAAAGTCGATAAAAGTGAAATTAATTAATCATAATTTCGAAACAATTGATTCTGCCCATGATAAATTTATGTACATTTAAAAATATTATTTAAATGTTAAAAGTGAATTTTAAATGTGTTTTCACCTTATTTTGATGTTTATTGGTTTTAGTTGTACAGTGCAGAATTACTTATAGACCAACAAATTGCTGGTGGTGGATATCTTTTTTATATGACTATAATAGGCTTAGTGATAGTGAACCTCTATAGGAGTCTATTGAAGAAATGCATACTAGAATTCAAGGCCCTTGGATTGTATGTGGTGACTTCAATAATATTTTGGGATATGATGAAAGGATAGGTTCAGTAGTTACAGAAGTTGATATTAAAAGGTTTTTAGAGTGTACTCAGACCTGTGACTTAGCAGATATTTCTGCTCATGGTGTGTTCTTCACTTGGAGTAACAAGCAAGATGGAGATGGGAGAAGGTTTAGTAGTGTTGACAGGGTTCTGGTCAACATGGAATGGCTTATGTTATTTCCTGACTGCACTAGTACTTTTCTTCCTGAAGGTTTATTTGATCATAACCCATGTGTTATTGACTTGTGGAGAACTTCAGAAGGTAGGAAAAGATTGATTAAGTATTTCAATGTGTGGGGGAGATATGAGAAATTCAGTGATATTATTTGCTCAGGTCTAGCAGCATAATATCAAGAGGATTAAAATGTTTCAGATAGTGAGGAAAATGAAGTTATTGAAGTCTGATATGAGGCAATTAAATAATGAGGCCTTGTTCTCTAATAATGTAGAGGCTAATGCTAGAATTGCTAAGGTAAATTTGGAGCAGCTTCAACTTATGGTTCAGGAAGATTATGCTAATGTAACTTTGAGAGAGCAGGAGAGGCAAGCTGCTCAGGTTTACAGGGAGTTGGATAAGGCTAGGAATGATTTTCTGGCTCAGAAATCTAAGACTATTTGGTTGGAAAAGGGGGATGAAAACTCTCATTATTTTTACAGTGCTATTAAGCACAAGAGAACGATGAACAAGGTTTTGGCAATCAAAGATATGCAAGGGTAACTTCATGTGGATAGCCAAGGTATTGAAGAGGCTTTTTTTGAAATATTACAGAGACTTGTTGCAGACAAGTAAGCCAGTAGTTCGGGTGCATTATTCTACTGTGAGAAGAGGGAGAGTGTTGAATGATGCTCATAGACAATTGTTTCTGCAGCCTATAAGTATTGAGGAGATTAAGACAACTTTATTCTCTATCCAAGCTAATAAATCTCCAGGTCCTAATGGCTACACTAGCTAATTCTTTAGAGATTCTTATGGAGTAATAGGAGATGATGTGTGTTAGGCTATCAAGGAGGTTTTTGAAAATGGTAAATTGCTGAAACAAGTTAATGCTATAATTTTAACTCTTGTACCAAAGAAGACCAGACCTGAAAGTGTAGCTGACTTCAGGCCCATAGCTTGTTGTAATGTACTTTACAAGTGCATTACTAAGCTCATCTGTACTAGGGTTGCTAATGTGTTGCCTGATATTATAAGTGTTAATCAGAGTGCATTTATAAAAGGTAGAGACATAATAGACAATATACTAATATGTTAGGATTTAGTGAGGCTCTTGTTGGAGTATGTGTCCTCAACAATGGTGCGATCACATTATTGAAACTCATGATAAGAATACGTAAGGGATGATTCCTTATTATAAGTCAACTGGTCAACATTAATCGGTAATGATTGGCTGACTAAAGATTGACATTACTGTCGTTTTACCGGTGGTGATCAGTTGATCCCTTAAGGTCACTCCTAAAGGACGATTCCCTCAATTGTAAAGTTAATCGATTGTAAGACGATACATATTGATTAAATCCTTAAATTAAACAAATTGATATTTATAAGAGAGAATATTATATCTTATTTAAATTTGATTAAATAAGATTCAATTTAGTAATTAATATGTTATATTACTAAAATTGATTAATTTAATGAAACATTTGAGATAAGAGAAATTAGTTAGTTATAATTACAAAATGTTGTAGATTATATTAACTAGACTTAATATGACCCATTTTATATACATGTAATTGTGTATTACTTGTTAATTTGTTAATTATAATTTATTTAATATATAATGATATTTAATTTGTTAAATATGCATTCTTATCCCTAATGACATGTTACATGTCACATGTCACACAAATTACAAATGACAAATTACAAAGATAAAATGGAGGTCCATTTTATGTGCTAAAACCGGTTTTATGCTGGGGCTTGTAGTGTGATGAGTGTTGTTCTTTTTCATGCAAATAGACAACATGATTACACTTACACCCTACTTCCTAGCTTATTGCATGGGTATGACAAAAAGCATGAGCATGCTAATAAAATAAGAATAATCCACACCCACTCACATAGGGAGCCGGTTTTGGTGTGTTAAAATGGACAATAAGTTGTTCATTTTGATACACTTGATTCTTATGAAAAATCTCTCTTATTCTCCTCTCACAAAAATGGTTTTATGTTGAAAACTTGTTCAATAATTCTAATAATGTAAACATATAACTAGAGTATTAATAATAATAATAATAATAGAATTAAATTTAAGGTAAATTACATATATTATCTAGTTAGTAATATTTGAAGGATTGTGGGATAGTCTTGGAGCAATTGAAAGGAGGTTCTCATACTATTGAGACAAGGGGATCATCCAATTAATTTGAGATCAAGAACAAATAAAGGAAGGTGTCCTTGCTTGTACCCATTTCCGTTTCATCACAATTGTAGGAAAACCGTTTTCTCCTCATTCTTGTTTTATGTTATGCATGCACTAGATTCACAATGACTAAATCAATGGTTAATTTATATCTAATTAAAATGAGTTTAATTAAGGGGTTAATAAATTCTTTTAAGTGGTATCAGAGCATTTGGTTGTTGCATGCATAATCGGTTTGGTTTTTCCGAGTTAAATGTAACTTAATTAAAACTAAAATTTATGATTTATAAGGATAAAGCCACACAAATTTTTTTTGCATGTAATACTTTCTAGTCCTAAAATATATTTAGGTCATTTTGATGATTTATGGTAATTTTTTCTCAATTTAAATAATTTTTAGGGATTTTATTACATTTTAGTGAGTAAAATGGTATTTAAAAAGCTAAAATTAGTTAGACTTAGTTTCTGACCTTGAAATTTTTATATGACCTCACATGCATATTTTACTTATTGTATGTAAAATTTCGTATAAATTTGATTTATTTTGCATGATTTATGATTTTTATGTGATAAAAATGGAATAAATGGAGGTAAATTGGTTAAAAATAGTTAAATTTCGAAACAGGCTATGAAATTTTAATATATTGTCACATGCACCTTTTACTCAATGTGTGTAAAATTTGATATGAACATGATTCACCTTGCATGATTTATGAATTTTTAGTGTAAAAATGACATAAATAGTGACTATTTTAGCAAACATAGCTAAAACGAATTACATGGCATGGGAAAATTATTTTAAGTTGAATTTTTATCCTAAATATCAGATCTAAAGTTGGAACATTGATTAGATTAATTTTCATATGCTTTAGATATTTTATTTGATAAAACTGATAAATAGCAACTATATTTTTCTCGAAATAAATTCGAAAATTTTAACCTTGGTTTTTGATATTATGAGTGTTATGGAATTATTCCAGAATGTTCAAAAATTTAAAATTCAAAATTTGAAATTATTGTAATTTAATTTGGATTTATTTCATAAAAGGTTATGATTTTAAGGTCTATTATGAGCATGAATGTTAAATCAAGTTGAATTATTGTCAAAAATTGAGTAATGGCTAATTTTTGAGTCCTAATATATTAGGGTGATTAACTTGGACTAAAATTAGATTTTAGTATTATTTTGTGATTTTAATAAGTTAAAAATCGCAAAATTTCATAAAACCGGATTATATACGACATAAGATTTAAGTAGGGCGATTTGGCATATTAATTTGGCATGTTATATACATATTATAATGCTGCATATTTCATTGATGAATGTCATATTTTATTTATGTAATTTTGAATTATGTAATTTTATCTTAGTATGCCCTTAGTTTTTTAATTGGTATTACCCGTAATGAAAGGGAATATCGATTCGGTTGTAATTTTAATGTGATCTCGCATCACCGTGTTGTAATTTAATAGTTTTTAAATTTTTATTACAAAATGTATAATAGGAATAGCTATATATTTTTATTATTATTTTGTAATTCCGAAGTTTCCTAAAGACGGAGCCATTCGGAAAGGAGTTCCGATCAAGATGGTATTTCCTTGGGATACGTGTCACTTGAATTTCAAGGGGCCAATGGAGTTTGGTTTTCGAATTTGTAATAGAATATTAGATTTTCTATTTTAGGAAGGCCATACTAGGAAATTTATTTATTGCTTTGCTTTTTTCTTTATATGTTCATGCATTGCCAAATCGCCATTAACATCCCATGCATTTTAATATATATATCATTTTTCGACCGTGTCAATTATAATTATCGTAGTTCACTAATATAGGTCACATAAAAGGTTATAGGTAATAAATCGACAAGACCTTGCACATATTTAAAATTGAGATTAGCCTTTTTAAATAGTAGGACCCATGAATCCCTTAACATTTTGGGTAGATTCGGTTTCCCGTGGTAATTTCATTTTTCATCGGGTAAGTGGGGTAATAACAAGTTATTACACGCGAAATTTGGTTTGTCTCAACGGGACATGAAGACTAGTCTTATGTTCCGAGCCTAGAGATGAACTTAACGTAATTTCATCGACCGAGAGTTCTAATTGTAGAATCGGTTAAGGAGTTAACCCACCGAGTTATATTAGTGAGGGATGTATCGGTTTCCCGTGCCCGAGTTAATATGGATTTGGATCTCGGAATCATTTATATAATTGGGTGGAGGTCATTATATAAATGCTAAAACATGTTAAAATGTTTTCATAGATTAACGATGAATGTTTCTTTTCCCACTATTTTGTTGTTTTATGTTGTTCTTTATCATTTCTTCTATTAATATACGATATCAATTTGATTGTAACACAAGTCTCCATTAAACCACTATTACTAACGACAAATAGAATCTCTTTCTAAATCCTCAAATGAACCGTATCATAGGTAATGGACTAGCTCCATAGGAATCGTTCTATTTCATAGAACTCGATAGGAATCGTCCTATGCAAATATAAGATTACATCTTAAAATTCCTTACATACCTATAATCTCTTGTGAAAGATATAAATAGAAGTAGTATTTGGTCAAAATTTATTTTGATAATATCTTCTATGCATCCACGGTTCAAAAGTCTTATTGCTCAAAACTAAACACTTGTCATCTAGCACTTAAGTCATTAAAAACATGACAATGTGAAATTGGTAAATTGATTTGTTAGAAATTTTGATTGACCAAATACCACAATAAAGTTCATACTTGTGAAGGATTAACTAGGAATTTATATGAAGATAAGTCTTCATCAAGTAGAAATTCTTATATAAGTGGGAGCATTAAGAAGTAAGTACCTATCTTAATTGTTAAGGATAGAACTAGGCTCGAAAGAGAAGGTGTTAGACACTAAAATAGATACAAACCCCAAATAAGTAAAGATCAAGGAATTTGGTCGTGTGACTCCAACATATTCCTTCTTGAATATCAATGACGTTGACATTGCATTCTTGCGAATTATTACGTCATGAGTATTTGATATAAATCTGTGAATCATATTAGAAATTGCCACATTTCATGATTATGAAATATGGCAAAAGGATGTCGAAACCACCATTCTAAATGGGTATTTAGAGGAGGATGTGTTCATAACACAATCCGAGGGTTTTGTAAATCCTTAGAATAATAACATTGAACGTTGAATAAGTTCAGAAATTTGCATGAATGGAACTAGGGTAGTTGCCATTTCATCCATGAACATATGAATATTGTAGTGTACTCATTTTAGTTTCGTATTTAGAAATGTATCTCAATAATTGTTATGATATACACCAACTCTAAATAAGAATATAATTCAAGTTTTTTTTTTTTTAGAAAAACGCAAAGGATTTCACTATTGTGCAATTAAAACAAGCGTTGTGCCCTTATATACCATAATTAAGTTTATGGTGAGACCATATAAGTCAAGGTAATTATATTCAAACTAAAAATAAATGTCATATATGCAAGACTCAAGTTGGTGACCCCAATCATTTCTCAATCCTTGATTGAAAATTGCATTTAGAAACTAGTTTTGACTAGTGTCCCAAACCATTTGATTGGGAATCTCTTGGTGTGTGCGAATCTTGTATTCAAAGCAAGATTAATTCATGACTTCTTTCTAGAAAAGAATTATGAATAGAACAAGATATTCGCCCTATTTACACTTTGAAGTGTATGGTCGAATACAATTTCAATCAGAAAAGGTTATTACTTCTTCATCTCTTCTACCAGCGAACTAGGTAGATACTTGGTATCCACTTAATGAGGTTAGAAGAGAAATTCTTTGAATGAGTTAAAATGAATGTTTAAAAGGTATCAAAACCTAGAGGTTATGAAACCAAAGTATTAGTACTTTCTTAAAATAAGGAATAATAAAGTGAAGACTTTCATATGCACCAAAAGGAGTGTGATATGGTATCACAAGTTCACTTTCATTATGATATGATTGAATCTTTACAATAAAGTTGGAGGAAGTTTTTGTTATAAAAATTTGTCTCACATTTAAATTTCCACTAAAACAAAACATAATTAAAGCAATCATCTACATTTCATATGAGATATGGTTAGGCATGGTACCTAAATTGTAGCTTGTTTCGATGGTGAAGATATGGTCTCTCTTCCTACATGATCACGAGAACAAGGGCTTTATGGCCCGTGATGCTGTCTATTAAAGAAAAGAGGATTATTTCTTATAGACAGAGTGAAAGAAAATGTTCAAGAGCCACAAACTGAGAATAAAACGTAGGAAGATGTTCCTTCTTGGTCAAAATCATTTAATATTTTGTTCGAAACCGAAAGTGGACAGGAGTCATGTTATTTTCGAAAGTAACAAACCTGTAACTTATTAAGATGCTTTATCTATTTTCAACTCTGCGAAAGTCCAAAACGAGCATAAACATGAAAATGTTTATTTAGCTTGGTTGGTTGGTGGCAAAGGTTTTTGCATGCAACAACAACGCTTCATTGTATTCGGATATGATTTGATATAGTTGGATTTTAAAATCATCTTGCATGAGTTTTGTAAATGGCAACTATCCTAAGGTAGGATACAAACTTAAGAAGAAATCTTAAGCAGAATTTAAGGAGTTAAATTGTATGTTTTGGTCATGTGATAAACATGTCTCGAATTGTCGAGTAGTTCTATTTATACATGGAGTTTAGTAGGAGTAATGTGGTGTTAATAGTCTTATATGTAAATGACATATTAATCATTGTGAATGATGAAAGACTTAGGAGAGGCATAATACATCTCTAAGGTATCCAGACCTATAAAGATAACTTCTAAGAGGATATTAGCGTTAAATGAATATTCTTATATCGATAAGAGTCTAGCCAAGTTCAAAGGTATTGAACGTGTAGAAATTGAATCCATTTGCTTTCGCTGCGGGATTAATTCATTAAGCTAAGATGTATCCCCATTCTTATAATTCGTATACTTTGAGTATGACGAAAGGTTATAAATCGAATTTATGTGAAAGTCACTATATAGCCATATAGTCTATCCATTTGTAATCAAGAAGCAATAATGATAGGTCTTCTATGTCTCATATGTAGATAACATATTATTCATTGAGAATGATAGGCAAATACTCTCTTCCGTGAAGAAGTGATTGGGAGACTAGGAGGAGGTGCATGACATCTTTAGTATCTGAATCTATAGTGATAGATAAGAGAGGATAAGTGTGTAGAAATAATTAATGAATTTGTGTGCAAGGAGTACACAAAGACCATATTCTAAGCACATAAGGGTGGTTAGAGAACCATCTTGGCTATATTATTTAAGGAGGACATCTGCTAGAAACGTTCTAGGCAGTTGAACAATAAGATATATACAACAGAAATTGAGTACACTTGCAGTAAAGAGATATGCAAGAAGGAGGGGGTGATGTTAGTATTAGGTTTTGTGAATTGGAGGAACTATGGTAGTTCTTTCCAATAACCGAAGGTCCTATCCTTAATCACTGTGAGGTCAGTGGGAGCTATTCTAAGGCAAGGGAGCCTATGTCTAGATTGGATTTAGACACGTACTCAAAAGTTTTATAATAAAGATTATACATAACCAAGGGAAAAAGTATATAGTAAGGTTAGTAAAGTGCAAAGTGTTGCTAAGACTTACTAACCAAAGCTTTTTCATAGGCTTAGCATGATAAGTCATGTCATTTCAATTGAATTGAGATGATCAACTATATACAAGATTAAAATTGAATTATAGATTATGTAATAATTGATATTGTATCAATTTTACATATGTGATAATACACTCATCGTTTGAGTTTTATTCAAAACTCTTTTCTTATAATACTTTGTTTTCCAAATAGGTTGTCGAGACAATATTGAACCCTATTAAAGTGAACTGGATTAACATAGTATTGGCCCCTAGTTGCTTTTATGAGGTGACGTCTCCAAGTAACTAGAGTGTGATGCGATTGATGGCAAGCTTAAGTGCCATAGAGTCATAAGAGATGACTAGTCGATCATATATGCAGACTGTATGAGACACTCTGTCAGGCAGTGACCGCTTATAGAGTTCTGGTAATTCATATAGCCTGGTTGTGGCGAGAGCTACTATAATATTCTTTTGAGTCAATTCTTTGACTAGAGACTGTTCACCCAAGTTAACACAGTTTTTGAGTGACTTTAAATTATGCTCTACGACTTTCGTAAATGAGGTCAAATGAGCATCTTTTGGGTCATGATGAGTTGTGGCTAGACAAAGGGAATAGTGCGATAGGAATTGTCCACCCTCTTGTCAGGGTTATTTTGAATCTCAGGGCCACTCGAGGAGTAGTGAACTGAAAATGCGTGGCCACGCTCGGAAGGTATCTATGGTAGATAATTCCGGACAGACAGCTACTCTCCAGATCGAGGAAACCACTCTAGATATGATCAAATGCAATTACGACCTGCAAGACACCTTGCATTGAGTGGGAGATGATGTAATAGGACAAGAGAATTGGTGACGCACACTTGTCTCGGACAAGTGGGAGATTGTCGGAGTATGTGTCCTCAACAATGGTGTGATCACATTATTGAAACTCATGATAAGAATACGTAAGGGATGATTCATTTATATAAGTCAACTGGTCAACATTAATCGGTAATGATTGGTTGACTAAAGTTTGACATTACTATCGTTTTAACGGTGGTGATCAGTTGATCCCTTAAGGTCACTCCTAAAGGACGATTCCCTCAATTGTAAATTTAATCTATTGTATGACGATACAGATTGATTAAATCCTTAAATTAACAAATTGATATTTATAAGAGAGAATATTATATCTTATTTTAATTTGATTAAATAAGATTCAATTTAGTAATTAATATGTTATATTACTAAAATTGATTAATTTAATGAAACATTTGAGATAAGAGAAATTAGTTAGCTATAATTACAAAATGTTGTAGATTATATTAACTAGACTTAATATGACCCATTTTATATACATGTAATTGTGTATTACTTGTTAATTTGTTAATTGTAATTTATTTAATATATAATGATATTTAATTTGTTAAATATGCATTATTATGCCTAATGACATGTTACATGTCACATGTCACATAAATTACAAAGATAAAATGGAGGTCCATTTTATGTGCTAAAACCGGTTTTATGGGGCTTGTAGTGTGATGATTGTTGTTCTTTTTCATGCAAATAGACAACATTATTACACTTACACCCTACTTCCTAGCCTATTGCATGGGTATGACAAAAAGCATGAGCATGCTAATAAAATAAGAATAATCCACACCCACTCACATAGGGAGCCGGTTTTGGTGTGTTAAAATGGACAATAAGTTGTTCATTTTGAGACACTTGATTCTTATGAAAAATCTCTCTTATTCTCCTTCTCTCACAAAAATGGTTTTATGCTAAAAACTTGTTCAATAATTCTAATAATGTAAACATATTACTAGAGTAGTAATAATAATAATATTAGAATTAAATTTAAGGTTAACTACATCTATTATCTAGTTAATAATATTTGTAGGATTGTGGGATAGTCTTGGAGAAATTGAAAGGAGGTTCTCATACTATTGAGATAAGGGGATCATCTAATTACTTTGAGCTCAAGAACAAGTAAAGGAAGGTATCCTTGCTTGTGCCCATTTCCGTCTCATCACCATTGTAAGAAAACCGTTTCCTCATTCTTGTTTTATGTTATGCATGCAGTAGATTCTCAAAGACTAAATCAATGGTTAATTTAGATCTAATTAAAATGAGTTTAATTAAGGGGTTAATGAATCCTTTTAGCTCTATAATAGGCGAGGCTCTATAATAGGAGGGCTTGTTCTCCTAGAAGCATAATGAAAGTTGATCTCAGAAAAGCATATGGTTCAATTGAATGGTTTTTTATTGAGCATCTTTATTTTGAGTGTGCTTACAGTGAAAGGTGTCTATCTGCAACTGGTGAACTATTGGCTAGGTTGTTGTATTCCTGCATAGAATGCAGTCTGCTGGTGTACTAAATTGAAGCTGAAATCTTTGATGAAAAAGCAGGTTGTGTTTGCTGTTGTGGTGGCCTTGATTTATTAATTTATTTGATTTGGATGGTGAGGAATAGATGTAGATTTGAACAGGCAGTTGATCACCCGTCAAGAGTGTTGCAACAGGTGAAGCATCAGCTTAAGGTGCGGATAAAGAGAAGGTATGGGAGTGCCATTGAATATGCTGTAAAGGATTGGCTTATAAATACTGGTCTCGTGTAGTTAAATGCATATCTTGTCAGCTGCTGTATGATCAATAATGTAGGTGAGAAAATGTATTACATTGGTGGATGTACTTCACGATTATTATTAATACAAGTTTAACATTTCATCCAAAAAAAAAATGGATTTTTTTTACTGCTTCTCAATCTTTATTTATTTTCTATTTAAAATCACTTAAATATCTTTTATTTTTAATTCTAGTATAAAACGATTTCACATAAAAAAAACAAATTTTATTTCGCTCTTTTTATAGGCCGTCGTTACAATAAAATGTCAAAAATAGGTTTTAGCAATCAACTCATCAAATAAAGCCACATGACACAATATTTTCGGTCATCATCTCTTTGTTCTTCGTTGTATCAAACACCTTTTTTAGATTATTTTCTTCATAATCCAAATCCCTTCGCCAAATTCCAAACCCTTCCCTCATTCCCTAACTATTATTCCCATATTATCTAAATGAAATCAACTCTCTTTCGATATTAAACGTAACACGAAATGCCTTCCCTATGGAAGAAGCAGAAAGGGAGCAAGATTTCTCGATTGGTTGTCGATCTTCAAACTACCTCGCCTAAACGTCGTGAGGCACTTATTGTCGAAAATGGGGTATCAACATCCATGGTTGATGTCTTTGGTAAGAGCAAGGATAAATTACATAAATTATCCTTAAAAAAGAAACACTGGTCCAAGAAACATAACACATCGTTGACAATGGAAGAGTACAATTATCCTTTGCCTAGACTTCCTACATTGGCTAGTAAGTTTGTTTCACAATCAATATTAGAGGTACCCATTTCTACGATTTCTCCAATTGTTAAGAAAACCGAAGAAGATATCCTTGAACATAAATATTATGATTCGGATTTGAATGGAGGGAGTAATACGAGTAATAATGAATATACGAGTAGTAATTGTGAAAACAAGGGTTTATATAATGCCATGCACGTATATTTGTTGTGCATTTTGGTAAGTATATTAGGTGTGGGAATAACATTGTATTACATGATGTTTACGTTTCGGATTACAGTGGGAACTTTGTTTTTGGTCCTATTAAAATTAAAATTAAAATATGTGGATTACTCATCTTTTCCTTTGTTTAAAAATTATTATGATGGTGTTAATTTGTCGTCAATTTTGAAAGGAACATTTATTGTGGTTGTGTCATTGTATACTAAAAGGACTATTTTGGGTGTTTCATTTGGAGCTTTTGTGTTGTTTTTATTGGAAATTTTAAAGAAAGTAATCATGCCTAAGCATGGTCAAGATGTTCCAAATGTAGAGCAAAACGAGATTCAGAAGGAAGAAAGTGGAAAAGAGAATGTCGATGTTATTTTTAATGATGAGGTTGATATGTATTTCGAGAAGGATGTTCAGGAAAATGGTGTATTGACAAATGGCACCGAAACAGAAGATGGTGGCAATGAAGCAAATGTAAAAGACGGAACTACTAGATGTCTTAAGGTTAAGATAATTAAACAAGGGGATAGCGATAGTGAACTCGTAAAAAATGGTTCCGATGAAGAGAAAATTTGGAACGAAATCGTAAGTGAGATTGATTCACTTGATAAAAGTTATTCTATATGGCCAAGGCAAAACCAACCATTTGATGATGGTACTCCTATTGGATCCGGTGAACAGCTTGGAAAAACCGAAATGATGTCGAATATTGACGAATGTTCTAATATGTTTGATCAAATTGACAAAGCGAAGAAAAGGAGAAAATTTTGGAAGAAACTTGTGCCAAAACATATACGCAAGAGCAAGAAGAACAAGCATGGAAAAGAAGCTCATGAATCATCCGTTCATTGTCCGGATGATAGCACGACGGAAATGGAAGACAATGAAATGGACGAGAAGGAGGAAACATTCTCAATCTCCTCAAATGATGATAACAAAGATGAAGAAGATGAATGTTTTAACATTGTAAACAATAGCTACTTTGGAATGAAGGATGATAACAAAAGTTACTTTGGAATGAAAATTAAGAAAGATGAGATTATGAAGGGGATGATTGTGCTTGTAATTCCACTTGTTGGTCTAATTGGTGGTCGATTTTTGGCATTTGTACTAACAATTGTTGGTTGTGTTATGTACAGCATGTTAAAAAGTTGATATCAACAACCACATCAAAACTTAAATTTCATGGGAATAAAACTTTTTTAAGGGATGATTATGAAGAAAGTCCTTGAAATTATTGTGTTTTAACTGTTTCACTTTCTGTTGTCTTTGTTTTTCTTGAATATGCTGTGTTTTGTTGCACGTTTATTATTAATTTTGTTTGCGTATTAACACTAGTCTTCGTGTAGTACAAAATGATAAACATATAGGTCTAGTCACCAAAAACATAAGAAGAAAAACAATATATATTTGGGCCTTTGGGGCACCGCAAAATATTGTGCCTATTACGATAAAGTGTACGATAATAATTTGTCTTCCTTTCTACGTAATTAATATCACAAACTAGTTTTCTTGCCCGTGCGTTGCACGAATATTAAAATAATGTGTGATAAATTTCACAATAAATGGAATATAGACATATAGTACATCGTTCATATCTAAGATTTTATGTATGTCGCATGACCAATAAATAATTCCCGTTAACATAATATTGACAAAAGAATAAAAGAGTGTTTGATTAATAAAATACTTTTTTTTAGGAAAATAAAACCAAAATCAAGTTTATATATATGATACTTGAACTAATAGTTTTTAGAATTTGTTCATTAATACCTGTTTGTTTTTCAATTGGTCAAGGAACACAATAATATCTACTCTGCATAATCAACCCAATGATGCAACAATTCTCCTTCTTTCGAATAACAACCATAATTTAATCATTGCTAAATCAAATTGTAATTAAGTAAAATCATTTAGAGGTAGGTAGAATGTTATATCTCCCGGTCAAACTATACAAGTACGTTTGAATGTGAATCAAATTCCAACACAATATTACCCCCCCCCCCCTCCCGGTTCTTTTCTCTCTATAGCAATAGTCTTAGACCTCATCTTCTCATTTGAAACAAAAATTTTCACGCAAACCTCTATTTTTGTTCCCTATTCACACACATGATCTAAAACAATCTCATCCCTTGAAAGATCGATCCTTGTCTCCAAAACTTATCTCAAATTTATCCAACCAAGCGAAAAACTAAACCCCTACTTCTAGAAAAATCCACCATCCAATGGAAATTAACCCTTTCTCTCGACAATGTTTATTTTTTTTAGGAAAATAAAACCAATATGAAGTTTATATATATAATACTTGGGACTGAGGAGTTTTTAGATTTTGTTCATTAATACCTATTTGTTTTTTAATTGGTCAAGGAAAACAATAATATCTACTTTACTTAATCAATTCAATGATGCAACAAATCTCGTTCTTTAGAATAGAAACCATAATTTAGTCATTGTTGGATCAAATGGTAGTTACGTAAAAACATTTACAGGTAGTTAAATGTTATATCTTCCGGTCAAACTATTGACGTACCTTTGAATGTGAACCAAATTCCAATGCAATACTACATGACTGGGGTTGCTTATGACACCTCACTATAACAATAGTCTTGCCCCCCATCTTCTCATTTGGAACAAAATCCTTCACGCAAACCCTTATTTTTCTTCCTTATTCACACACATGATCTAAAACAATCTCATCCCTTGAAAGATGGATCTTTGTCTTCGAAACTTCTCTCAAATTTATCCAATCAAGTGAAAAACTAAACCCTTACTTCTAGAAAAATCTACAATACAATGGAAACTAACCCTTGCTCTCGACAATGTTGTTAGAATTAATATTTTACTTTAATTTGGATTGATGGGGGTCAAGATTAAGTTTATCAGTATGATCTTTTGAGGTTTCTTGTTATTATTCATGTTACCTATATGTTTTAATGCAAGAGATATTTTGCGGATAAATAACCTTATTTATTATCACTATCCTCGTTAAACTCATCAGCCTCCACAAATGCACCATCCCTCCACCCCATTAATTTACTCGCAAAATAAAACATCAGCCACTGTGATTAGTTCTTACTACTTGAAACAACCTCCAATCCACTACCACTATCACTACCTTTCGGCCACGTTTTACATCTAAGAAGTCATAAATCACATTCAGCTTCATGAAACACCAATCTTTACTCTAGATAATATGGATCCTCGTCTCCCTTATCGAAGACAATTTATTTCTCCTTCAACAAAGAAAAGTTTAAGAAGCAATATTCCCTCTTATTATTTTTCTCGTCCCCTCCCCGACCTCCATTCCAGATACTCAACAAAGTGTTTGGGTACTATGTTTGTAAACTAAATAAGTTTGAATATTTTATATATACACGAACTTTGCTATTTATTTCATTTTGTATAAATAAATCTTACTACCTCCATCTCATTTTTATTGTCCTTTTTTTCTTCAAATTTTATTATCTCATAATTATTATCTCCTTTCTAGATCTACTAAGGAAAAACTTTAGTCAATCAACTCACAATCAACCTTATTCCCACTCGAAACAACCTTTAGCCCACTACTTAATCCCCTCGGTTCACACATAAAACGGTCTAAATTGCAAAGCTTCCATCTTTCTCTTGAAAAGTCCATCTAACTAACAGAAAACTATCCGCTACTTTCTGAACTTCATCACATTTACATCCCGTAAAGATCAAGTTGAACATGAGAAAAAAATGCAGAAACTCAGGGTTTCTTTGATAACGACAGATTGAATATGTTTTTTAGCATTTTGAGAGTTTTTACACTATTTAAATAACAAATGTGCTATTTGAGTGTTGATCATCGACATATTGAAACAGTAGATTGTGGTGTAATTTCTTATTTTACATTATGACCTTTAATTAGTATATTATAAGGAAATAAAAAATTGAGTTTTTTTTATCTTCGACGAAATTAAAGATCAAACTTTATCTTTATCATATTTATAGTTAATATTCTTCACTTAAAATATATGAATTTAAGCAAGTTCAAATAAGTTAGCTAAAAGTTATAAATCACAAATTGTACGAAGCAGTAAAATCATTTTTTTCATTAATATGAAATAAATGCCATAAACTTCATGAGAATATTAATGCGGTAGAGAACTATAGAAGAGTTGGCAAGTATGTGACCCCCTTTTAGGTTTAAATTTTTTCATTTATTTTTATATTTTTGCCTAAAGGTGGTTAAAACATCGTATTATGTATGACGAATATGTCTCACCCTTCCCCAATTCGTATCTCTCCCTAAATTATAGTGATGATGTTCTCAATTTACACCCAAAAAAAATTATAGCATCAACAATAATTAGTTTATTCCATATAATTGAATAGTACCATTTTTTATGCATGTAAATTTGTCAGAAGAAAAGCTTGAGAGAGACGGTCTTCACTATGTTAGGGAAAGAATACTCTTACCCTTTTATGTGTTTATCATGACGTTTTTTTTTTAATATTGATCGTTGCTTGAATTGAATCTTAACCTTATACATATTTCTATAATAAGTGTATCTAATTTACCTTCAATCCTCATTCAAATCTATTTTATTACTCGCGGTACCATTTTTACTTTAAATTGTAAAACAATCGCACAATAAAGTTTTTCAAAACATTTACTCATTTGTCATAATATGATATTTCGATTCGCATATTAGCAGCAACTTTCTTTATCTTTTAATACTCCTTGAAAAATAGATATCAAACTTTGTACTTATCAATAATATTTGAATATCTTATTTAATTTTTGATTAATATACTTTTATATAATGACAAATGAATGTAAATAATATAATAATAAATTATATCAATAGAAGTTGAAGTGTATTGTGAGGGAAATAACTTTAAAATTAGTAGGAGAAATACATATGACATTTGAAAAATAAACTTCGTATTATGTATAAATAAATATGACATTAACAATAACAAAAGACGTAGGGGCATATTTCAGCGTTCATTTTACTCTTCACACGAGTAAATTACATGTAGTACGTATTATGCATGCACATTTGTCACAACCCAGCTCGGCCTAGGGCCTTTTAGCCTCATAATACCTCATTGTTTTAATCGGAAGTTGTCATAAAATTGGATATTATAAATATATTAAAGGTTTTTTTCTTTCTAATTTAATAAAAAGTGAACAAATATTAATAAATAATTTTTTAGTATTAATAAGTTGTAGATAATTAATTTATTTCTTGTTTCTAATAATAAAATTGTAAAATAATTAATTAATTCTCATTTCTAATAGGAAAATCATATTCCTAATTATAATAGAAAAATTTTAAATAATTATTATCTCCTAATTCTAATAGTATAATTAGGAAAAAAAAGTCTTGATAAATTGTTAATTTATTTCCTATTTCTAATAGGAAAATTGTAAAATAATTAATTTATTTCCTATTTCTAATAGGAAAATTCTATTCCTAATTGTAATAGAAAAATTTTAAATAATTAATTTCTCCTAATTCTAATGCTAATAGTATAATTATGAAAAAAAAGTCTCCTTTAGTTATATACTAGATTTAATGCCCGTGCGATGCACGAGCCTATTTGTTCGATATTTACATAATTTATTTAGTTGATAAAACTTTTTACTGTTTAATCTAAATCTGAAAATCTAAAAAAAATTAAGAAACTTCTCTATGTGAAAATTAGGTCATTAATAAGCACTATTGTAGTTTCATAGTTATTTTTTCTTGCAAAGTTCTATAATTTTGAATCCGCGAAAGTGGCAATTTAGTCCCATTACTTTGGCTAATCGTGAGATCAAACCCCTTAAGTTTAGATTGTAGCAATTAGGCCCCATAAGTTATGCAAAAGGTGAAATTAAGTTCCTTAACCAAAATATCATGATAAATTCAATATATCATATTTCATAAAGTGAAATTGATTACACTTTTTTACAATATATACAAACAAATTAAAAGTTAACAATGAAATCAAAATTTAAAATGTATTAGCATCAATTTGAGAAGATTTTAAATTATTTCATAAAAATAAAAATATTTATGTATTATTAAAGAACTGAATATTTTTCTTAAATTTGTTAATTCTTTACGAAATAAAAAATCTATATTTAATATTATTTTAGAATTGTTTTTATGAAAATATGAGAAATACAAAAGATATACGTGCATAACTTTTTTTTTGGTAATAGAGATATATTTTTAATAAAAATGACGCTTTTCTTGAAAAAGTAAAATAAAACTAAAATTTTTATTTTTCCAGATTTTAAAATATTGTCTTTGTTTACATTTTAAAAAAAAAATTGCACTTTTCTTTAAATAAAATATAATCTAATTGAGTTTTTGTGGTATGAGAAAATGAATTTCTTATGAGATTTTGAATAAGGGGCTTAATTTCACCTTTTGCATAACTTATGGGCCCTAATTGCTATAATCTAAACTTAAGGAGTTTGATCTCACAATTAGGCAAAGTAATGGGGCTAAATTACCACTTTCGCGATTTTAAATCTTAAGAAATTTAATAGGAGTACTGCTTATTGTTTTGTGGTACATACAATTAGTTAGTGCCATACATAGAGAGACACAAAGTTAGCAATTTTGATTTCTAATTTAGATCAACTTGTAGTGCGAATAATTGATAAATTATTCTTTTGATGGGTTTGTTGGCCATTGGCCTTTGTTTTAAGATTTTGCTTAACGTCTTTAATAAACACCTTCCTTACGATCGTACAACTCTTTTTCCATATAAAAATTAATTTGAAGTGATCGCAAATTACGTATAGGAAGTATACATAATGAGAGCTAATAGAGTGCATTGTCGTGGTCCTCGTGGATGGTTTTATTTCTTTTTCCTAATTGAATTGGTAATAGCTATTAACTATTGTCTACCAGATCTATTGTTTACTTTGTTTACTTCTTGTGTAAATAATAGGTAAAAAACCAAAGAAAAAGGGTGTAAATCGATTTCCCAAATTTTAATAATTATCAACTCTTATATTTATATAAATAATCATTCTTAAATTGAAGAGCTCCTATATTACTCTATTAGACAACCTATTACCCAAATGACTCGGCTATAATTGAACCTACAAGAACCGAAGATTATCTGGTGTTAATAGAACCCTAAACGACCTTAAGTAAATGCTTTTAAGTAAAGAAAATCTTCCAAAAAAAAAGCTAACTCATAGTGGGTTATGTTTAATCGTTTGAAGGGCAACACAAATTACACTTTTTCTCATTGTCATATATAGTTAGGATTGTTTTCAAATTCTAGAGTATTTTATATGTATGTACTCCATATATTAGTTAGGATTCTTTTCAATTCTAAGGAATTTTATATGTATGTACTCCATAGTCCATATATTATCACCCTAAGATAACTCTTAATTAATGGAAGTTCAAGATACCAAATTTGTGAGTGAATTGTCAAAATTAAGTTTTTTTTTTTATATTCTAGGCATACCGTCTTTATCACCAAACGAAATAATGTATGTTAATGAAATAATATGGTATGTCCTCATCCTCAACTTCAAATTGAACTTATTTGACTTTGAAATTGCAAACTTGTGATAAAAAGATAGTTAAGTTAGTCCTTAACCTTAAAATTCTACCGTACACAAAATTATTAATATGCAAGAATTTTATGCCAACTAAAATTCATATCTTCGTATTATCTTCTGTAATTCATGAAAGCAAAATATTACTCCGTATCTAATTTACTAATCATAAGAGCTTTAGAAATTCCTCAAAGAAACAAAGATCTATGAGTAAGTAGGTTACATAACAAATAGTAATGTAAATATTCGTATAAAACGGTGCTTATATAATTTAATGCGTAAAACAAACTAATCTACAACTTAAGACATGTTTTGTGCCATTCAGGTTTAGTAAGTGTACAATTTATGGTGTAAATGTTGTCTCTTTTTATGCTCTTAAGATTAAATCTCTCCAACTTTAGATAAGATAAATCCAATTTAATTATTTAATGGTCAATAGACCCACGTAGCCAATAAAACACTGAAATTAAGAGAAATTACCTTCTATGCACGTTGAAATTTACTCGGTATAAAAAAAATATCTCTTATCAATCATGGTGTGCTCATCGGTTTGATGTTAATATCGTATCGCTTTCTGAATAATACCTGACATAAAAGGACATGAATGTATTAGAATAAAATACAAATAACGATAAACAAAAATCGACTAATTGCACGTACTACATCAAAAATCACGTAATTAGATGAGCAAAAATAAATCAGTTGCTCATAATACATGAAAAGTCACGTAATTACAACAATCTACTAAACTGTCAATAATAATATTGAAAATAATTTTGATAAACGTATTAGCATGACAAATATGGGAAGGGTATTTGTATTATATAGGACAATGCTATAAGAATCTTACATTGATCTGATGTTTCCCAAACTATATCTTTATCTAATGTTTCCCAAACTATATCTTATATATAATATATAATAGCAGTAGCTTGTTTATCTTCGGTTTAACTCATCATTATTATCTACAGTTTTTAAAAGTTTTTAAAAATTAAAAGACTTTTATAAAAATTGGACTCTCTATAATCGCTCGAAAAAAACTTCCTTTATTAATATAGATAGATATTGATTGATTGATTGATTGATTGATTATCGATATAATTATAGAAATAATGTATTACATTGTATGGATTATTAAGAATTTTCAACGTTTGATTATTAGATGTTACCGAGTAATAATTCGCAAACATCTATATAGTCATTTTAATTTGTTCACCAAAAAAAAGACATATAAATTTAATTACATACATATACATTATTTTTATGCTCTTCGTACCAATTTTAATGATATTAGTACGAAGTACCTCAAAAATTGTAATGTATTATCCTTTTATATATTTCACAACTTCTAATTACCCTATTATCAAATAGTCTCACAATAACGTTTCGTAAGGCCATTTTATAACTAATTAATTTTAGAATTTAATTAAGTGTTTTAAAAAAGTTGGAGACTGCCACGTTGCTCGAAAAAAGCCTCCAATATATATTTATATTGATTGTTTAATAAGGCGGTCTTATAGCATAAGACTAGCCCATAAGTTAAAAGCCCCAACAAAAATCAAAATACTGATAAAAGGGAAAAATGCAAGCCCAAATGTTAACTACCATCTTCCGGATACAAAAAACTATCTTCTCTAAACCCAAGTACACGGAGTAGGACCTCAGATGCCACCAATGTACGACTACCTCCACTCCGACCTCAATGCCGACAATACACACAATCGACTAAATATACAGTTCTACACAAATATTTAACTCAAACCTATAAGTTTTGAACTTATAACATAAAGTTTTCAAGCTAAGATTAGTAGTTATCAAACTAAAATTTTACTTCATAAAAATAAAACAGTACTCAGCTAACAAGAGGGCAAAATTGAGTGCCTTAAGTTTTCATCTAATCATATAAAATTTATAAAATAAAATTGTGAGTTTTGTAAGTTAAAATTTCAAGATATTAAAATTTTTAAAATATGTATGCTAATAAAATTCAATTAAGCATAAATGTAACACCCCGTAAATTTGAAGACTTTTATTATATTTTAAAAGTAATATTTTAATCTATTTTAATTTAATATTAATTTATTTGAAATAAAATTTATTTGATAAAATATAATCTTATTTTATTTTGAAGAAATGTAATTATTTTTGATAGTTTAGAAATGTTTAAAAGTGATTTAAACTATATTTAAACCTTTTCCTTTGATAAAATAGATTTCGGATAAAAGTCGTAAAATTGGGATTTTCCCATTTCTTACGGTCGTTAGGTAAACGAGTTTGGATATTGGGCATATGAGCACTTAATATTTTAGTAAAATCGTGTTTAAGAACTTTAATATTCTCGGAATTCGCGTTCGACAAATATTTTTAATTACCGTCGAAGCAAACCCCAAAACGTAAACAAATGACCCATCTCCCCATGCCTTTTGGCTGGCCACCTACCCTACATTGTCCCCTCTTTCAATTTTCATTTCCTCCATAATTCACTCTCTCTCTTCCTTTCACCAAACACCAAATTTATCTCAAAAATCCTCCTTACAATCCCTAAATCCACCATAAATCCTTCATTTCTCCACCAAATCTCATAAAAATTATATATTTGGAATCCTCTCATCAATCCTCTTCTCCTAGTAAGCTTTATTTTCATTTCCCCCAATTTTGTTTTAAGACTCATCTTTTAGGGTTTTCGAATTTAAGCTTAATAATTGTGTTTTTGTTGTTCTTATAGGTGAAGAATATGAAGATGAGTTAGGAGACTAATATATTGTGGAAGATGATGCATAATTTTGGGTTTTAGAAGTTTTCTCAAGTTATTACTTGTCTCTTTGCTAGCTTAAGGTAACTATTCCGAGTTACTCGACGAATTAATGTCACATTAGTAGTTGTATTTGTTGTTTGTTGTTGTTTGTTGTCGCTTGTTGTTGTTTGTTGTTGTTTGAGACGATCTTGTTGATAAATGAATGAATGGAGTAAGATGAGTATGCTTATGTTTAATTTATGTTACCCATTTGTATACTATTGTTTGGAACAAATTTGGATGAGGAATTATATGTTGTGACAAGTCCGTGTTTTGGTTGGAACGCGTCAGTATCGGACCGAGACAGTTTCCAATGTTTCCAAAAATATGACAGATTAAACGGCATCGAAAAATTAGGTGGTTTAGCCACTTGAATCACTCAATTCGGAGTCCGTATGAGTAAATGGCGTCGTTTTATCGATTAAAAATTTATAGAAAGTTTACCCTTGTGTGAGACGGTTATTTATGCTATTTTATTATGTGAGAATTTTGTGGAATTAGTTATTTTATAAGTTGGAATGTTTTCCTTATGTTGATAGTTTTTCACATGATAGAAATTGGAAATGGCATGAGAATGATATTGTGAGGAATTTTGTGATTTGGGCCAAAGTAGGCCAAGACTCTGAGCTGGGCCATATTGACCGAACGAGTTTGGTCAAACTAGGTTTAAACCGGTCAGCCTCGATTTGACCGATGACCCGTCGCGGGACTCGGGTCGAGGGTTTGTCTTTGAGGTGAGATTGGTTGTTATTGGATGTTTTATGTTGATGCCTTGATATTTGTGATTATCATTTCACATGTTGGTTGTTGGATGCTTTGGATGCCTTATGCTTGAGTCTTGTTGCCTCTTTGCCATTTTAGCTTGTTCTCATGGATTATGGTACTTGTTGGTTATTTGGAATTTGGATTATTATTGATATTGGAGATATTGTTGGATTGTCAGCTGAATATGCTCTTGCGTAGCCTTTCATATGCTAGGGTGTGTATGATCATTTGTGTGTGAAAGTTTGGACTCTTTGCCCCTCTTATGGTTAATTGGGTGTCCTACTTGTCTTGTGTGGCGTAGGCTAAAGTATTCAAGCTGGGACTAGGTCCTAGGTGAGTATTTCGGCCTTCGTCATAGATAGGCCATTATAGTCTTTGACGAGTGTATGTTTGCGGCTTAATACCCTTTGTGTCTTAGCTTGGTGGGTTTATATCCAAGTTAGGGCATGACCTCCTGACGTACTCTTAGAAGTATGTGGTCAGCTTAAGTACTAGCCAACCCTTTGGTGGACTCCTTAGGGGTACTCATGTGGTGTTATCATGGGTCTTGGATGCGGTAGTTTTCCGCATGTCGCTAGGTCTGCGCAGGTTTAGGACTAGGGTGGTTACCTTACCTCGTGGTATAGACTCGAGTTACAGAGTGACTATTGACTGTACTAGAAACTTATGCCTGTCTCTAGATATATTGTCCTTTCTTGTTTGATGATTCTATGAATCATAGAAGGTGAGATGCAAGCCGGCTATGGTTGATAGAGTTTGGATTCCTGGATGTTATGTAATTCACATGATAGTGTAGTATGAGTCGGTCTAGTATTCACATGCTAGGACTATGTGTTGTTATATTGTTGTTCACATGATAAGCACGATTGTCTAGCATCTATATGCTAAGGCTATGTATTATTCATATTCATATTCTTATGTTTACATGTTATATTAATTATGACATTTCGTGGCTGGGAGAACTCGGAGTTACTCCCCACTGACTGTGGCTTTCGTATTTGTATAAAATGCGATTGACAGGTAGGTGATGCATATATGGGGTACATGGACGAGCTAGCGAGCAAAGTAACCTTGGGACCTAGATTGGCTTTATTTTATTGTGACCCTTAAACACTTTTTATGTTATATACTTTTAGGGACATATGTCTCCCTTTTTCATATTTGGGTTGTATAACTTTGTTTCGCGACTTTAGCGATGTTTTATTTATGAGATTTATTTTAGACCTTGCATGTTTGACACCTTCCCATTTGGATATTTTTATAACAGGTTCAGGTTTCGTTTTCGGTTTTAAAAATTACAGGTTTTTACCTAAATGAACCTATTACAAACATATCCATGCAGTTTTTATCTAGAATTATGTGTTTACTTTTCCGCAATAAATGAGGGTGTCACAATAAATCACAATTCATAACCCATAATTTTCAACTCAAAATACCAAGTTTTCCATTTAAAAACACAAGTACTCAACTTAAAAAAATTGGAACTTGAGTATCCAATATGAAAACTAGTTGTCGGATGTTGGCGTCGAGGAGCCGTCGGCAATCAGTATCGAGATCTTAAACTTTCAGTTTTAATTGATTGATGGGAGGAGCAGAGAGGGTCAAACGAAGGTGATGAGGACGCGACTTTTTGTGGCTGTAGCCTGTAGAGGAGAAGTTGGTGGTGGTGATGACTGGGCTGCAACGGAGATGCAGGAGTTGTCATAGTGTGGATACGGTTTTCAACGCAGATGGAAGAAGTTGCCTCAAAAGGTAGTTAAGGCTTGAGGAGCAGAGGGTAGGGGTTTAATTTTTTATTTTTATTTTTATTTTTATTTTATATTGGCTTATTCTCATGTTATTGGGCTAAACTTTTCTATTGGACCCGTCCTATAGTATAAGACGGTCCTATACCGTCTTATAGCATAGGACTGCCACCAATAGGAGAATAGCCCAAACTTATCATTAGATTATATTTTATTCAAATTTTATTTTAATAACTCGATATCTTATGAGTAATACTGACACGTTTAAATAAGTAAGTTATCAATAAAAAACATTAAGTTATCAAAATAAAATATTTTTTTACTAATTTATTAAATAATTTTATTGGGCTTTTTGTAATTGGACTTGTCTTACACACAAAGTGGTCTCATATAACAATTTGTGAAGTTGTAATTAATATCGTCGAAATGAGAGCATACATATTCGCAATGTCCAACTTGCTAACTAAATTATAGAATTGGAAACACTTAACGCCTTGGTAAAAACATCAGCTACCAAGTACTAACATGGGAAAGGGCGACAATCCCTTTTTGATGCTATAGCAAACAAAGTAACAATTAATTTCAATGTGTTTGGTACGTTCATGAAATATCAAGTTTTTAGCAAGATACAATGTCAATTGACTATCACAATATAATAAAGATCGACAACTTTCTCATGATGAATACCCAACAAACCCAGAAGACAACCTTTCAACCATTTTATCTCACAAGTAACAACATACATGGCTTGATATTCGTCCTCCGTAGAAGACTAAGATATTGTTTGTCGTTTATTGGTCTTCCACGAGATAAGAGACTGAACAAGAAAGAAACACCATAAAATAAGAGAAAGAGGACACTACGCCAAATCTGGCCATCAATAACGAGCGTATCACAACGGTTTAATGCATATAATAACGACGCTTAGATTACTGTTTTCGAAATATTGGCGGAAACCTAGACCGCGCTAATAAGAATAACGGTTTCCCTCGAAAACCGTTGTTATTATTGTTAAAGATATTCCGTAATATCTTGTTATTCTGTCATTATCTTGTATATATTCTTCTATATCTTTTGAAATTGTTTAATATTGTATTTTCCATATGTTGTAGATTATTAGCTTGCTATCCAAGCTTAGGGTTTCATTGTATTCTTGTATAAATACTCTTCTTACGATCTATGAAAGATCATCCAATTCATTATTAAATTCTCACATGGTATCAGAGCCACTGTGATCAAGTGGTCACGGGTTCAAATCCTCGCAGCCTCCAATAACTAACGAAGTGGAAATTCAGCACATGGTATGAGGGGGCTTGTGCACTAACCACTTTTCGAGACCAACGGGCACTCGAGTGAGGAGGCGTAATAGGAATAAATATAATTGTAATACTACGGATTTTCTTTGGTGACTACTCGACCGAGTAGAGCCTACTAGGCCGAGTAGTGTTGTTGTCGTGGGTTGTTTTGGTTCTGCCGAGGAATACTCGGCCGAGTATAGTGAATACTCGACCGAGTAGAGGATACTCGACTGAGTATAACTTTACTCGACCGAGTATCCGGTCTGGCGAGTGTTATTTTGACGGTTTGATTAGGGAGTGTTTAAGATTATTTTTATATCCCGCGTCAGTTTCTAAACATCATTTCAAACTTCATCATTTCTACGTTAACCCTAATGTCTCCCTAATCACTTCCTAATCATTCCATAGCGTTGTTGTGTGTGTAATCTTCGGAGTTCTTGCGTATAATTCCTCATTCTACTGTTGGTAAATTCTATTTCTATGTTATTCGTATTCGTTGGGGTTACTGTGTACATTTACGAAATTGGGAATATGGGGGTTTTGCAATGTGTAATTGTGTTATGTGATTATTGTATAGGAGAAGACTTCGTAGAGGAGCCTTTCTTATTGTTCGAGTTCATTCTACTGTTGATTGCTAAGGTAGGGTTTCCTACTCGGTTCTTGTTCATTGTTAAGACATGTTTGTTGTGGGACTATTGTTATCTGTTGATCATCGGAGTATGGAGATTGTTGTGACGATGTTGGTGTGAGGGTGTTGTGACGGCTGTGATGTCGTGTGATTATGATTGTGGTGGAGTCACTTGCTGGAGTGGCTTCACACCCTAGTTCGCCCTCCGTGGAACCCACCACGGGAGGGGATGTGCACATTAAGGGACAGGGATTGTTTCTCGCTCGTTGAGGAGCTGGACTAGGTGGGATCGGCTGCGGTCACCCACTGGCAGCGAGGATTACCTGTTGCGATGGGTAATCTGGCAGGGCTACACACTTCGGTGTGTAGTCGGTTACAGTGTGAGAACGAAATATTGGGATTGGGCGATGATCAGTTGATTACTTCGTTTGTTTGTCTGATATTGATTGAGTAATACTGACCCCGTTGTTGTTTGTGGAATATGTGGTGATCCATTCGGGGATGGTGAGCAGGCTTGACAGGTATTGCTAGTGATGAGCTTGGGGACAGTCATGGGAGTATTGTCATCACCAGTCATAGTATCACCGTCTAGGTCTTAGTTGATTTCTTTTATTGTTAGACATTAGAGTTGTATTTAGTTGAATCAGTTTTTGGATTTGGTTGATGTAAACTTTATACTTTACAGTACTTTAATAAATGTGCTCAGTTCAGACGCTTTTGATATGTACTAACCTCGGGCAACCGAGATGGTAAAACACTTTCATGGTAGGGTGGTCCTGGTAAGGCACCTTGGTATGAGGGTGTGTTACAAAGTGGTATCAGAGCCGAAGATTCCGGCACCTAAACAAATGAATTTAATGAACTTAGGGAGTCTAAATAAAATGAACCCGGGGAGAGTTGTTTGGAGCTACCGCAAAGACTCGGGAGACGTCCCGGAGTCGCAAATTGGCCCTCATTAACTCGAGCCGGTAACATGGGGCAAGTGTGATGAGAGTTGGGTTTTGTATGTACATGTATGTGAAGATGCATGTTGGTAATAGTTGATAGTTGAAAGGGTATGTGTTGAAATTTGTAAGGGCGGTGATTGGAGAAATGGTGTAGGTGACGGGTTTGTGAATGTTTGTTATGTTGGATTTAGAATATGCATGAATTGTATGTTGGTATGATTATAACGTGGCATTTAAGTTCTTGATGTTATGTGTTTGCTGTGGGAATAGTGAGCATGATAAAGAACTTTATACTGTATACCCGTCTATAGTGTTACTCGGCCGAGTAGGGCAGGTACTCGACCGAGTAGGGAGCACTCGGCCGAGTAACCAAGCACTCGACCGAGTGTTGTTTGGCAGTGAGTAGCAGTGGCTACTCTATAAGATAACTCGACCGAGTAAGTACGTATACTCGACCGAGTAGTAACTACTCGGCCGAGTGTTGTTTTACTCGACCGAGTGTTGTTTCTGAGTTTTTGACGTTTGCTTCTGGAGTCGAATACTCGACCGAGTATCTAGGATACTCGACCGAGTAGTCTTTACTCGACCGAGTATGGTTGTATACTCGGCCTAGTGTTCCTTTGGCGGAAGATTGTTACGTTTTGAGCCGTAGGCTTTTGTGCTTACGTTTCCTTATTTCTTGTCAGCTCAAAATGCCGCCCAAAAGAACTCCCGCGCAGATCCAAGCTTCGGAGATGACTCTTGATGAGGTTGCTCGCATGATTGAGCAACAAGAGGCTCTCCTTGAAGCTCTCAAAAATGTGGGAAAGGGGAATGAGAAGTCGATGGATGCTACTTAGCTCAGCATCATCATTGCTCGCTTCAACCCTCCCACATATGATGGGGTAGGTGAACCAAAGCTACTCCAGAAGTGGCACCGTGAGATCGAAGCTCTCATGGAAATGGTTAAGTGCCCCGAAGACATGATCGTCGAGCAGGTAGTGTACTACCTAAGAGGTGAAGCTGTAGTTTGGTGGCAAAACGTCAAGGAAGATGCTAGAGCTTTTTACCAGGCTGAAGGAGCTATTCCTTGGTCTGGGTTGAAGAGTGCTATGAGGGAGCAGTTTGTGCCGGAGCATATCCGACACAAGATGAGATCCGACTTTGATTCCTTTACCATGACTGAGGAGACAGTCACGGACTACTATCATCGGTTCCTGGAGCTATCTCGTTACATTGAGGACATGCAGCTAGGATAGAGAGGTTTGGCTCTCCGTTTTGAGAGGGGTTTATCTGCTAAGATCGTGAGTCGTATGCCAGCCAGGGTTGGACCTCAAGGAAGTGTATCTGAGAGCGGGTCAAGCTGAGAGAATGGTAGATCTCTCAAGAGAGATCGATGAGAGGACTGCTGCGGAAAAGAGGAAGGCTGACAGTGGAAGCAACAGTCAGTCGGCCAACAAGAAAGGGAACTTCAACCATGCCAAGGCCTTTTCTGGTGGAGCTGGTTTCTCCGGAGGATCTCGTGGCTCGGGAAAGAATGGAGGTCGGAGTGTGAGTGACAACTCTAACCTTACATGCTTCAACTGTGGTGGAATAGGCCAAAAAAGACGGGAATGCACGAGCTACAAGCCCGCAGACCGGTTCGGGGAGCTCGGCGGGGAATTTTTCTCGGGGGCCAACTCGAGTTTTGCTAGTAACCACGGGGAGGTTCATGGGGCAACAGAGGTAGACAGGGCAACCGGGCGGTTACAACCGCGGTGGTAGTGGATCATATCGGCGCGAACAACAAAGACCACCCGAGGATTCGGCGGCCAAGCCAAGTACCTCCAATGCTTCAGTTCAGGGTGAAGGACAGAAAAACAGTGGGAAGCTTTTCATGATGGACAAGAAGGAAGCACAGGATGATGCTCATGTAGTTACCGGTACCTTTCTTGTTCATAACGTACCGTCCTTTGTTTTGTTTGATTCAGGGGCTACACACTCTTTTGTGTCTAAGAGTCATGATGTGTCTATGGGTTTGGGAAAGTTTGAGGTTGTTAAATATGACGTGTTCATACCTTCGGGAGAGTCTGTGTCGTGTCTCAAGTTGTATAAGGGAGTATCCATGGTAGTTGGAGGGGTAGATTTACCAGTAGACCTGTTAGAGTTTCCTATGGATGGGTTCGAGGTGATTGTCGGGATGGATTGGCTGGGTAACTATGATGCCAGGATAGATTGTCGGCAAAAGAGAGTGTCCTTAAAGGGTCCCAAGGGTGTTAGGGTGTCCTATAGAGGGTTTGTGGTAAAGCCTAAGTGTAGGTTCATAGCTGTGATGACTTTAAAGTCATGTTTGAGGAAAAAGTGTCCCTTGATTCTCTGTCATGTGAGAGACCACCGAGTAGAGCCGCCGACAGCTTTTGAGATATCTGTGGTGCGAGATTTCGAAGACGTTTTTCTGAGGAGATACCGAGTTTGCCTCCCAAGAGGGATGTTGATTTCAGCGTGGAGCTTAAACCAGGAACAGGTCATATATCTAAAGCACCTTACCGTATGGCACCTAAAGAGTTGGCAGAGTTGAAAAAGCAGATACATGAGTTGCTAGGCAAGGGTTATATCAGGCCTAGTGTGTCACCGTGGTGAGCCCCAGTTCTTTTTGTACAGAAGAAAGATGGGGGTATGAGACTGTGCATTGATTACAGAGAGCTCAATCGTGTCACAGTGAAGAACAAGTATCCGTTGCCTAGGATTGATGACCTGTTTGATCAGCTAAGTGGAGCAAGTATGTTTTTCAAGATTGATTTGAGGTCAGGATATCACCAGTTGAGGATAGCAGATGAGGATATTCCTAAGACAGCGTTCCGATCTCGATATGGTCATTACGAGTACGTGGTGATGCCTTTTGGGTTGACCAATGCACCAGCAGCTTTTATGGATTTAATGAATCGGATCTTTACACCGTTCTTGGATAGGTTTGTGGTTGTTTTCATCGACGATATCTTAGCCTATCCTAAGACTAAGGAAGAGCATGAGGAGCACTTGAGGATAGTCTTGCAGACTTTGAGAGAGAATCAACTATATGCCAAGCTATCTAAGTGCGAGTTCTGGTTAGAGGAGGTGGCTTTTCTAGGCCATGTGATATCTAAGAAGGGGGTCTCTGTGGATCCTAGTAAGATTGAGGCCGTAACCAAGTGGGAATCGCCGAAGAACGTTGCTGAGATTCGGAGTTTCTTAGGCCTTGCTGGCTACTACAGGAGATTCGTGAAAGATTTCTCTACCATAGCGCGGCCTATGACATCTTTGATGAGGAAAGAAGTCAGATTTGTTTGGGATGAGAGTTGTGAGACGGCGTTTCAGACCTTAAAGGAACGCTTGACCACAGCCCCTATCCTAGCCTTGCCAGAGGGATTTGAGAACTTTGAGGTATATACCGATGCTTCAAAGAATGGTCTGGGTTGTGTTTTGATGCAGGAAGAGAAAGTCATAGCTTATTCTTCGAGGCAGCTGAAGCAATATGAGGAGAACTAACCTACTCATGACCTGGAGCTGGGTGCAGTTGTTTTTGCTTTTAAGATTTGGAGGCACTACCTTTATGGAGCAACTTTTAAGGTGTTCTCTGATCATAAGAGTCTAAAATACATGTACACTCAGAAGGAGCTTAACATGCGACAGAGACGGTGGATGGAGCTGATCGAAGATTACGATATAGAGATCATATATCACGAGGGTAAGGCTAATATTGTTGCAGATGCACTGAGTAGGAAGAGCGTTCATTCGCTATGTACAACCATGTCTTTGCTGAAATTGAGGGATGAGATGTCCAGGATGGGGATCTTTATGATACGAAAGGGAGATACCATCGGGGATTTGACGATCGAGCCAGAGTTGTATGAGAACATCAAAAGTAAGCAAGAGCTTGATCCTAAGATTCAGGAGTGGAAGTCAAGGGTAGAGAGTGGAACGGTTTCCAAGTTTTCTACCCATACAGATGGGAGTGTTCATTTTGATGGGAGATGGTGTGTTCCTGAGGATGCAGAGTTGCGGAGAGTGATCTTGACGGAGGCTCATTGCACTCCTTATTCAGTTCACCCGGGTGGTGACAAGCTTTATAAAGACCTTAAGAAGACTTTTTGGTGGCCAAACATGAAGAGAGATGTAGCTAAGTTTGTAGCCAGATGTTTGACCTGTTAAAGGGTCAAGGGTGAACAAAGGAGACTACAAGGTAAGATACAGTCTTTGGAAGTACCCGAGTGGAAGTGGGAGTCGATATCCATGGACTTCATTGTGGGGTTGCCTAGGTCACAGCAAGGTAACAACATGATTTGGGTGATTGTTGATCGGTTAACCAAGTCAGCCCATTTTGTTCCCATGAAAGATACTTGGTCTAAGATGCAGCTAGCATTGGGTTACAGGAGGCATGTGGTTCGGTTACATGGTATACCTAAAGATATCGTTTCTAATCGTGATGCGAGGTTCATATCCAAGTTTTGGCAAGAACTGCAAGAGTTGATGGGTTCAACTTTGAAGATGAGTACAGCCTTTCATCCGGCAACCGATGGTCAGACAAAATGGACCATAAAGACCTTAGAGGACATTTTGAGGGCATGTGTTATGGATTTTAGGGGCAGTTGGGAAGACAGGCTTGATCTGATCGAGTTTTCATACAATAACAATTATCATACGAGCATCGGGATGGCACCTTTTGAAGCTTTGTATGGCCGGAAGTGCCGAAGTTCCAGTATGTTGGGATGATAGTTCTGAGACGGTGGTTTTAGGGCCACAACTGGTACAAGATATGGTTGAGCAAGTCCAGTTAATTCGGCAAAAGATGAGAGCAGCTCAAGATCGTCAGAAGAGCTATGCCGATTTACACCGCAGGGACATTGAATTTGCGGTAGGTGACAAGGTCCTTTTGAAAGTGTCACCTATGCGAGGTGTTATGAGGTTTGGGAAGAAAGGTAAGCTAAGCCAAAAGTTTATAGGTCCTTATGAGATTTTGGACCGTGTAGGCGCGGTAGCTTACAGGTTAGCGTTACCACCAGCTTTGGATAGGGTACACAATGTTTTTCATGTATCTCAACTTTGGAAGTATGTGAGCGATCCGTCGCATATCCTTGAGATGGAGAACATCGAGCTTGATGAATCCTTGTCCTACGCCGAGATTCCTAAGGAGATTCTTGATCGCAAGGTTCGTAAGACCCGGAATGGTGAGACGGTTTTACTCAAGGTCCTTTGGTCTAATCATAATGTGGAGGAAGCCACATGGGAACCTGAGGAAGCTATGCGAGAACGTTTTCCTACCCTTTTTTATCAGGTATGTTTGGTTACGGGGACGTAACCGTTGTCTTTTTAGGGGGGTAGGAGATGGTCGCGGTCGTGTTTTGTCTTGTTTTGTTGTTTTGTTTTGAGTCGGGGTAGTGAATTTTGTGGTGACTTGTGTAGTTCTTTGGCGTTGTTACATGTGGTTAGTATAGTATTGTTGCGTTGTGCTGTGCCTTGTTTTAGAGTGGAGTGTGAACTTCGGGACGAAGTTCTTTTTAAGGGGGGAAGACTGTAATACTACGGATTTTCTTTGGTGACTACTCGACCGAGTAGAGCCTACTCGGCCGAGTAGTGCTGTTGTCGTGGGTTGTTTTGGTTCTGCCGAGGAATACTCGGCCGAGTATAGTGAATACTCGACCGAGTAGAGGATACTCGGCCGAGTATAACTTTACTCGACCGAGTATCCGGTCTGGCGAGTGTTATTTTGACGGTTTGATTAAGGAGTGTTTAAGATTATTTTTATATCCCGCGTCAGTTTCTAAACATCATTTCAAACTTCATCATTTCTACGTTAACCCTAATCTCTCCCAATCACTTCCTAATCATTCCATAGCGTTGTTGTGTGTGTAATCTTCGGAGTTCTTGCGTATAATTCCTCATTCTACTGTTGGTAAGTTCTATTTCTATGTTATTCGTATTCGTTGGGGTTACTGTGTACATTTACGGAATTGGGAATATGGGGGTTGTGTAATGTGTAATTGTGTTATATGATTATTGTATAGGAGAAGACTTCGTAGAGGAGCCTTTCTGATTGTTCGAGTTCATTCTACTGTTGATTGCTAAGGTAGGGTTTCCCTACTCAGTTTACTGTTCATTGTTAAGACATGTATGTTGTGTGACTATTGTTATCTGTTGATCATCGGAGTATGGAGATTGTTGTGACGATGTTGAGTGAGGGTGTTGTGACGGCTGTGATGTCTTGTGATTGTGGTGAAGTCACTTGCGGGAGTGGCTTCACACCCTAGTTCGCCCTCCGTGGAACCCGCCACGGGAGGGGATGTGCACATTAAGGGACATGGATTGTTTGTCGCTCGTTGAGGAGCTGGACTAGGTGGGATCGGCTGCGGTCACCCACTGGCGGCGAGGATTACCTGTTGCGATGGGTAATCTGGCAGGGCTACACACTTCGGTGTGTAGTCGATTCTGATGTGAACGAAAGATTGGGATTGGGCGATGATCGATTGATTACTTCGTTTGTTTGTCGATATTGATTGAGTAATACCGGCCCGTTGTTGTTTGTGGAATCTGCGGTGATCCATTCGGGGATGGTGAGCAGGCTTGACAGGTATTGCTAGTGATGAGCTTGGGGACAGTCATGGGAGTATTGTCATCACCAGTCATAGTATCACCGTCTGAGTCTTAGTTGATTTCTTTTATTGTTAGACATTGGAGTTGTATTTAGTTGAATCAATTTTTGGATTTGGTTGATGTAAACTTTATACTTTATAGTACTTTAATAAATGTGCTCAGTTCAGACGCTTTTGATATGTACTAACCTCGGGCAACCGAGATGGTAACACACTTTCATGGTAGGGTGGTCCTGGTAAGGCACCTTGGTATGAGGGGGTGTTACAATAATAGTTGAGCCTCAACCATCACCTTAAGGTTTTGGTTGAAATGGTTCATCTATCATGGTATCAGAGCCTTGTTCTCTAATTATGGCCTTTACCTCCTTTTTTTCTTTCATTCCCGTCCCAAATCAACCCCTTTTCTTCTCAATGACTACGTCTGGTGTTTCGTTCCCTAATACTCAAGATCCCAACTCCCCTTTCATCCTCATCAACTTCACCTCTTGCACACAACTCACCCCTCAAACCTATCAAACATGGAAAACGCAAGTTGGTGACATCTTTTTTGGCTTCGACTAGCTTAAGTTTGTCAATCGTTCCCACCTTATTCCTCCTGAAACAATCACCATTGCTGATACCAAGGTTTCCCGCCCCTATTCCCGTTCACTCAACTTGGAAGCGTCAGGATAGCCTTATTAAAGGGGCTCTTCTTGGCACTCTCCACACCTCCCTCACTCCCCTTGTTCTCAAGGCTACCACATCTCGTGATGTGTGGACTATCCTCGAGAAAACCTATGCTACCCGCTCTCGGGGTCATCTCCTTCAAATTAAGAACCGTCTTGATAGCATTCGCAAGGCTTATCAGTCCGTGACTGAGTAATGCTGGCTATCAATACGTGTGTGACTGAACTTGCCTTACTTGGCAAATCTATGGATGCAGAAGATTTGGTTGAGAAAGTCCTTCGTGGTCTTGACTACAAAATCTATCAACCTGTTATTGATGTTGTGCGCGCCCGTGACAACCCTATTTCTTTCGAAGCCCTTCATGAGAAATTGATCAACCATGATCTTAATCTTACCCATACCTGCCTGTTTCCCTTCCTGCCTCTGTTCATGCCGCCTCATATCGCCCCTCCTACAACCGCTTTTCCACAAAAACTCCCCCTCTCCTACCTACCCCCACCACCTCCCCTGCCAACCCTTCATGAGAAATTGATCAACAATGTGGAAAATAAGTGTGGGGGAGGAATTATCCTTGTAATATATGTATATAGTTCCCTTTTATGGCACCCAATTTTTTTTTTTTAAAAAAAACGAAAATCCCGCTAGGTGAAAACCCACAAGGGTGGGCGCCCAGGCAAAAATGGGAGGGTGACCGAGGACGGAATGAAAACCCGAAAGGGCATTCCGGTCAAAATGAAAAATAGAGAGGCGAGCCACCATGAGAGGAAAGAAAAGCTAAGGTGAAAACCCGAAAGGGCACCCTAGGCAAAAAGAGGGATTGTCAACAAAAAAAAATTGAAAAAATTGAAAAAGAAAGAAAAAATCTGAAAATTTTGAAAAGAAAAATACCAAAAAGATGAAGGGATAATAAGGGAGCAATAAGGAGGGTCTTGGAAGGAGGTTAGGTTAGGATTTAATTTCTTTTTGAGTCACAAAAATTTGCTCCAAATTGGTGGAATTATGTCGGTTGCTTGGTTGTAATTCTTTGTGATGTTTGGCCAACCAATTAACATGATCTTACATTGAATGGAGTGATAAATGGGTGCAATAAGGAGTTGGATTGATGATGTGTGAGGAGATTGTATAGGCCACTTTGGTATCACCTTGGGATAAGGTGAGAGTGGTTATTTCTTGCTCGATGATATAAGAAGGGTGGTTATGATGTTGATGAGTCGGAGTTGGAGGTGTGTTGTGTCTTGTAATGAGGGTGATATAATTAAGGAGGGGGTGTGAGAGGAGAGTGAGTGTCAACAATTGAGTCTAGATTTTCTTCTTTTAATCGGTGGATTGTTGATAAGTAGCATTTTAGTCGTATTTTACCTATACTTTTACTCTTATTCAACTCGATTTTATGTGCGCTAAATGACTTAATAGCTCCTTTATTACTAATTTATAATAATTAGTCATCTTAGTCATATTTAATAATTAGTCGTATTTTTATTGTTATAATATTCTTGTTGTTATTATTTTACTAATTTATAATGTTTAATTGTATTAGTCATATTTAATAATTACTCGGGTTTTTATAATATTAGTATTAATTTTATTTTATCATATATATTTTGTAGGCGGGGTGGAAATTCGAGTAAGTAAAACGAGACCGAATCGAGACGGCTAAAAGAGCAAAAGCGGATCAAATGAAGACCAAAATGAAAAGTCAACCATTGACTTAACAGTTGGCCATCATCATCGTCCTTCATCACCCCCTTCATTCACCTGCAAACAGCCACATTCACCATTAAACCATCATCAAGCTGCTCCATCAACAATTCACTCGCATCACCACCGTTCCCGCACTTCAACATCAACCCACTTCACCATCATCACCTCCATTCACGCACCTCCATTCAACTTTACCATGGTTGTCCAATACCCGCATCAATCAACCACAACAAACATCAGCCTTCATTCACTTCCTTCATCATCACCATATTTGCCCTCCATCAATTACCACCATTCACCATTCACCATTTCACCATTTCACCATCACCATCAACACACTCGCATTAACCTTTAACTCGCCACCACCATCTAATCCGATTCCACAACTCATCGACACCCTGCAACACCAATCCAAATACCGGCTGCAACCCGACATCAACTCGACATCACCATTCAGTCACCGTCATCTCACCATTTCAACGAGCAACCACAAGCAGCAACGACTGCCTCCTACCAACAAACTTTATAGTTTGTGCTCCTAGCCGGCCTACCGACTGCCTCCTACCCAACCGGCTGGGAATACGCAATTAATTATCCCTCATTTAGCAGAGAACTCCCTGCCGGCAAGCTCACCGACGGCCGGCCTACCGGCTCGCAGCACAAATCGTATCAAAATTGATCTCCTAGACGGGTGACCGTCTGCCGCTCCCTCAACCGGCTCCCACAACCATTAATTAATCGCTTTGTTTCCAGAAGACTCCCAGCCGGTGCCATCACCGGCGGCCGGTGGACCGTCTGGGAGAACAAATGCTGCGTCGTTCTCGTTTTTGCCTTTTGTGCTGTGTCGTTTGTCTTGTTTTAATCCCCTTCCCCTTTTTGGTTTTGGAGAGTCGTGTATTTTGTGTCAATGTTTGTATCATAATAATAATAATAATTATTATTAAGATTATTATTAGTAGTCTTAATAATATTATTATTAGTGTATTAGTTGTATTATCATTGTTAGACTAGCATAAAAGGATACCTTACATTACTCTCTCATTACACTACCTTAGAATTAAGAATAAAAACTTGTCGTTTGGTTGCCCACTAAATTACACAGGAACTTTAATTCATGTGAATTGCAAAATGGGTAGGTTGTTTGGTTACCCCAATTCACATAAATTGGAACTTCCCATGAATTCCAATTCCTCCATAATGGAGGAAGTTGCTTACCTAGATCCCCCTAGGTAAGTGGGAATGCCTACATGAATTACAATGCCTACATGTAACCAAACAACATTTTCTAATTCACATGAATTCTAAAATCATGTGATATGACACTTCCTAGGCATTATAAGTTCCCTTATGTAAGTTCATCATTTTCTCTCAATATTGTAGAACCCTAATACTTCCTCTCTCATTTTCATTCAATAAAAAGTTGTAATCTTTCTTTAATTACTAGTTTAATTCTTCCTTTGTTTATGCAAGTTCTTCAATTTCCAATAATTTACATTTAGTCATTTGGGTTGTATTTGGAAGACAAGAAGAAATTCATCTTCCATTATTGTCCAAGCTTGTTTCTTTCCTCTTTATTGGTACAATTCTCATCTTTTATTTACAATTACTTCATTAGTTTACATTTATTGTTTTTTACTTGTTGTTTTCATTCAAAGTTTCTATCTTTATGATGTTTAGCATGTTTGTGTGTGTATTGTTCCATTTTATTGTTAGTTTTTCATCCTTAAACATGTGTGAGTAGTCCTCATCTAGAGCTTAGGGGGATCTCGGGTCTATAATGGGTTTGATTTTGGGTTAGAATTATAAGGATTTGGGTGTTTTAATGGTTGTCACTTTCTTGCACATGAAGTGTTTGTAGAATTGCTCCTATGAAAGTTTGAGTATTTTCTCACATGTTTGGTTATCTTGGTGTCTATACTAATGGATGGACAATCTTGGCGTGTAGACTATTGGATGATCTTTGTGTATGTGTGCGATGAGTTTTAGTTAATCACATGAAAGTAGGTTAATAAATTCTAGGTGTCCTAAGACATTAGGCATAATTCCTTGACTATTTTGAATCACCTATTTCCCATTTTTGCCTTGTTTCATGCCCAATAACTCGAGTGAACCCGAAAGCTCTAGTCTTTCTCATATTGTTCAACTACAATTTCGTTAGTTTAATTTTATATCTATTTGCACCTAGTTTACCATTAATCAAACATCCTTCATTTATTAGGCTAAATTTGGACTTAAACGGACTAAGTATACACCCCCGTCATCTTTGTGTTCGACACCCTAATTATACTACTTAATTTGGGTTCTTTATAAATTGTTTTTGATTGGGAAATGACTGCAAATCCCTATATCAATTGTTAATGAGGGAGTTATAAGAAGAGAATTGCAAGGGAAGAGTGATCGAATTCTCCCATGCTCACTTGACGGACTCGGTTGATGTTTTACTTAGTCTTGAGTTTACTCGGGACGAGTAACAGTTCAAGTGTGGAGGAATTTGATAGAATCATTTGTGTCGTGTCAACTGTGTCAAATTAGGGCGTTTATTAAAGTTGTAAAGCCAATTTTGTGCACTAATCCTTGAATTATGCCGGCCTATTCCATTTGATTGTAGTTTGGACATATTGAACTTTATCTTGGTTTACACATCTCGGTGAATTCAAGCTTTCATGTCAATGATTCGAGATGGATATTCTATTTTGCACTAGCCAAGACATGAAGTTCAGCTAACCAAGCATGATTAAGTGAAGACGGGGAAGCAAAGGATCAAGGTGATGATCGATTTTTGAAGAAATACTCCCGAGGCTGGCGCAGTCTGCACCTTTCTTCAGAGCCTGCGCATTATTAATGAAATATGGGGCTAATTTTCCCCAATTGGGCTTTTGTGAGACACTTTAACCTAGATTCGTGTGTAGCACTATAAATACCCCAAGTTTTTGAAAAACAATTTATCTTATGCTTTGCTCTTAATCTTGTAATAATTTAAGACAACATCTCTCTTAATTTATGTTAATCATTCTCCATTTCTTGGGTTGTAATAAGATTATGGAAGGCTAAATCCTTCTCCTCTTGGTGTAATTTCATTCAAAGTTCTCAACTTTGGTATTGTAAAACTCTCTAATCTCTTTTAAAGTTATCTAATACTCTTTTCTTGTGCTTAATTTCTTATGTTAAGTGAATGAATGTGTAGTTTGATCACCTTTACTTCTTGCTTACTTGACTATAGCAAATTCTAAAGACATGGTTTAATCTATCTAGAATTGTTTGATGCAAACTTGTTGTGTGTTGATTTGGTTTAAAGGATTCACATAATAAGTAGGAAAGTTTATGTCTTTTCTCATTTGTATGGTTTAATCTTGTGCGAAATGATCCTAGCTTGAATATCTTGGTAAAATTCTTAATGCTCATGTTTAGTTGTCTATCATGGTTTAATGAATTGTTGACTAAACTTGAAGAGGACACATAGATGGTTTAATTTGTGTGTGCTAATATCTTGACATTGTGGTATGGGTGGATAACATTAAGAGAGTAAAAGAGAGTCAAACTTTATCATTTGTTGGTTACTAAGAAGAGATTACACGAAGTTCTTTCTCATTGTTGAATGCTTGCCTATTACTTATTTGTTGAATTGTCCCTTTAGCAAAGTTTTCATCTTTTAATCACTCTCCATGATTTGTCCAAACCAAAGATTCTCCTTTTATGTTTCCTACATGTTGACCATTGTTAATATCCATTGTTTGTGATTAGTTTTAATTATTGAGTCTTAATTGTCATTAGTACTTTAATTAATTGTTAGTCAATGGTTTCCAATTCAAGTTTTAGCTTAAGGTCCTTCTCTTGGGTTCGACCCTTACTTGCGCTTTACTATTATTGTCTTGTTTAGAAGTTAGTAGAGTCAAGTTAAGGTTATAAATTGTTTGTTTGATAGGTTAATTAGTGGATTTATGACACCCTAGTCTTTTCCTATCAACGGGGCATGCATGAACTGAGAGAGAACGTGCACAAGGGCCTGGTGACTGATAAGTACAAGAACCTGCTAGACGCTTATAAGGCTTGACATCTAGCAGCCTAAAACTTGTAGATCGGTCAAGGGTGATGTGCATCAAGCGAAGTCGTCGCAGGCTTGAAGCTATCAGGTATATACTTACGCTCACACAAGAAAAACCTTCAGAATTACGCACAACCTCAATATTCAAGAAATATTTGAGATCAGCCAAATCTGATAAGAGTTTTTCAAGTTAGGTGTTGCTCCAAACTTAAGTGTGATAGCTTTATCCCACATTGGTATAATAGTGGGGGAGTTATCACCTTATATATGGAAGTGTGTCATCTAGTGTTAACTAGACTATAGTGGAGAGATTATAGTCTCCCTAATTAAGCGTCGTGGTCGGCCGTCCGGCTCAGCTCCGTAACACGCGCGCGGTGGGGTGGGGCTACCTTTTTGTTACTAGTCGGAACATTCTCTCTTTGTAACACCCTCATACTCCAAGTGCCTTACCAGGACCACCCAGGTATAAAGATGTTACCATCTCGGTTCCCCGAGGCAATGATAATCATAAGACAATAACGAAACAACATTTAAATAGTATAAGTTTAGTGAATAAGAGACAATCCAAAACCAAATACCAAAATACGATTACATGTTCTCAAAACCAACTGTCTACTCAACTGAATGAAATGTCTAATAAACTACTCAGGCTACAGCGGAAGACTCTATCATCTGAAAGTGGCACATCCCAGCTATCCCATGTAACTCGACTCATACCTGCTCAACAACTGCTCACCATCCCCGAATGGATCACACAATTTATATAATCCAACAGCACAACAATCAACACAGCTCAAACATCACAGATATACTCCGAACTCCATCACCAACTCCACAATACTGACTACACATTAAAGTGTGTAGCCCTGTCAGAGTGCCCATCGCAATAGGTCACTCCACGCCGCCAATGGGGGACCGCAGCCGTTCCCACCTAATCCCCGTTCATCTCCGTTGAGCGATAAACCCAAATCCATTAATGTGCACATCCCTTTCGTGGCGGGTTCCACAAAAGGTGAATAATGGGCGTGAAGCCACTCCCGCAAGTGACTCCACTCAACCAGGGATGCGCCCCGAAGAACACAAACAGATACAAACAATCACAACTACTGAACAGCAATCAACACCAACAACTGTCACAATACTCGTATGATAACAAACAACAAACACAAATCACCACCAACACATTATGGGACTAATACTGAGTAGGGAAACCCTACCTGGAAAGCAACACAGTCAGACGATCTCAACAGCTGTTATCAAAAGGCCTCTTCTACGAATCCTCCTCTTAACATACATTCATACAATTACTACCAATCAAGAAACACAACAAAACCCCCAAATCCCCAAATTAGGGTTTAACTAACTTTAACGAAATACCATAAAAACAGTACGTAGATCTTACCGTCGACGCAAGGATCACAAAGGTGTAAAGAAAGGTGAATTCCGACCTTCCAAGCTCCGGGATTTGCCAATAATGCGATTGATGCGAAGAAAGTAGATTGTTTTCTCTTTTGAAAGTAATTAGGTTTGTAAAAGTGTATTAAGAAAGTGACGGAAGATTTATATATTAAATCGCATTATTAACAAAACCCGACAAATCATCCCCCCGTAAACCGGCTACTCGATCGAGTAGCTAACATACTCGATCGAGTGCCGCCTACTCGATCGAGTATCAAGGTTACTCGATCGAGTACCCAACATGTCTGAAACTGTTTTAAATCGTAAAACACCCTTACTCGACAGAGTAAGGCCCACTCGATAGAGTACCCAGAGGCTCATAAAACCGTAGTATTACAGTCTTCCCTCCTTAAAAAGAACTTTGTCCCCGAAGTTCAAACCACAACAAAACAAAGACCCACACTACTACACTCCCGACTCAACAACCAAAACAAAACTCAGCATAAAACATGTTACCAACCCGAACTCAACCCGACTCAACCACAACAAACATACTGACACAACATAAAAAGGTATAAAATCTCTTAAAAACTCTTCGCGATCATCTCCTAGCCCCCTAAAAAAACAAGGTTACGTCCCCGTAACCATACATACCTGATCAGAAAGGAAAGCGTAACGCTCTCTCATGGCCTCCTCTGCCTCCCATGTAGCTTCCTCAGGCTCGTGGTTAGACCAAAGGATCTTAAGCAAAACTGTCTCACCACTCCTATGTTAGAAATCTATATCTCTTTACTCAACATATTCATAATGTTATAATTTTAATTTAGTCATAAAATTAAAAGATGATCTTATGCATGCAAACTATAAGTAAAATAAGGAAGAAATCTTCATTCTTACATTGATATTTCGGATCAAAGGGCACAAGAGAGTTCTCCTACTCTCTTGTTCTTGAGCTCTCCTTAATTGGATGAACAAGGATTCAAGTACAGAATCCCTCCCAAGGTTTTATACCCAAAGTAACAACTTAATAAAATTAATATTATTATTACTAGAACAATATTAATTTTGTATAAAAATTGACCCAAAATATTTATTTTGTGCTCTCTAATTCGGTTGAGAGAAGGAGAAGAAGGAAAGCTTTTTATCTCTCTAAAAAATCTTATTATAGATGTTGAATGAATAATAATACACTAGTGTTTTGATGTAGTGTATAAGATAAATTATAGAGCAAAAGACCCTTGGCCTTGCTCTTTGAAAAACCGGGTAAGGGGGAAGGAAAGGGACCAATGCATGCACAAGGTGGTCTTCACAAGAGCAAGTAGGGTTGCATGGCTAGGTTTAGAAGGAAATGATTATGTTTACCACTAACATAATCAACACAATATGTTCCTAATACTCCCCTTAATTTCGGTCATTAGAGATAAAATGGACTCCATTTTATCTTTGTCAATTTGTCAATTTGTCATATGTCACATGTCACATAAAATTGTTATGTATTTTTAACATATTAAAAATCAACGCATTAATAAAAATACGTCATATACAAAAATCGACTTAGTAATTCATAATTACTTGTATCAAAATATTTTACCAATTATAAATCACAACATCTTGTATTTATAATAATTTATTCATTCAAATGCAATTGTTTCCTTAAACAATAATTTCATCTAAGTAATAAAACAATTCGATTACTTAGACCGTATCTTATTTAATCAAATTACAATGAGACACGTAAATATTACTTCCAAAATCGTCCGTCAATTTTAAGTAATTTAATTAACCCGTATCGTCATATGATCAATTAAGAGTGTTACCCTTTAGGTATGACCTCAGGGGATCAACTGGTCACCACCGTCTCACGACAGTAATGTCAAACTCTAGTCAGCCAATCATTACCGATATGTGTGGACCAGTTGACAGTAAAATATTACTTCCCAATTGTATTCTTTAAAATGAGATTTAAACATGTGATCATCATGATCAACAGTTGTGATCGCATTATTGTCGGAGGACACATATTCCAACCATCTCCCACTTGTCCTCGACAAGTGTGCGTCACCAATTCTCTTGTCCTATTAATATCTCCCACTCAATGCAAGGTGTCTTTCAGGTCGTACTTTCAAGTGATCATATCGAGAGTGGTTTCCTCGATCTGGAGAATAACTGATTGACCGGATTTATCCACCATGGATACATTCCGAGCGTGGCCACGCATTTCCAGTTCATTACTCCTCGAGTGGCCCTGAGATATTGTTATAACCCTGACTAGGGGTGGACAATTCCTATCGCACTCATTCCCTTCGACCAGCCACAGCCATCATAACCCAAAATATGCCCATTTGACCCCATTTACGAAGGTCGTAGTAACACAAATCAAAGTTAATCTAAAACTGTTCCATCTTAGGCGAATAGTCTTTAGTCAAAAGAATCGACTCATTAGAATACTATAGTAGCTCTCGCCACGACCAAGCTATATAAATTTGCCAGAACTCAATAAGCGGTCATAAGGCCCGACAAAATGTTCCTAACAGTCTGCCTATGTGATCGATTAGTCATTCTCACATGACTCCATGGCACTTGAACTTGCCATCAATCGCATCACACTCTAGTCACTTCGAGACGTCACCTCATACAAGTAACTATGGGCGAATACAATGCTAATCCGTGTTCACTTTAACGGGGTTCAATTGTCTCTACAACCCGTTTGAATGTAGCAAAGTATAAGGTGAGTTAATAATAACTCAAACGACAAATGTCGACATCACATTCGAGTAGTCAATACCATATTACAAGCTTGTGATGCATATCGTAAGTGTGTAAACACTTGTTGATTGCAATAGAAGTTTAACATACCATGTGTCCATGTGTTCAAAACTTCTTATAATCGCATTTTCCTTTACGTTCATGTTATCTTTCATAGCATGAACCTTACCAAGTACACATATAGGTTCCCAACCTTGGTTTGGGTCCTTTATCTTGAAAGAACTTCCATGTCGATTATCACATAACCAATGAATTTGCAGCGAATGATGTAACTTGCACTGATCAAGTCCTCCACCCACTCATAAGCACTAGGTAAATGTTTTGCAGAGTCTTGTAACAATTTGTCAAGATGATTAGCCTAGCACTTCTCACAAGTCCTAGCATAATAGGAAAAATTAGTTTTGAGTAGCTTCTTACTTCAACTAAGTACTATTCCAAAATTCTTATTTCTCCTTTTAGCTGAAAAGCTTAGGATTATCATAAATCCTTACATGTTGTTCGAATTTTAATATGTGCAACCTCTTGTCACACAACCGAGTCTTTTGTCCAACACTGAAATCGCTCATCGGATTCTCCTCGAGAATTCATGACGTTTCTTCTATGGCTTGCCAATGAATCATCATGCTCTTATGCATATGATTCATTATTAGACATGTGCATGATTATTCTAATGGTGGAAACATTAGTTAATAATAATCACGAGATCAACCATTCTTAGGTTCAACGAACGACCATGACTGCTAATGGCAATTCCATTTTCATTTACATGAATAACCTACATTTCTCGTTGATTCAATGTGTATATCTCAATACTTATCCAACATCTCTTGATGTAATTGGATTCATCATAGTCCATTTTCATCCAGAATTGAAAACTCAAATACTTCTTTGTGAAATAAAGTATTAGCTCGTCATTCTCAATGAGTAGTGAGTTATAAATTTTTACAAGATGATTGCTCCCACTAAATTCCATGTCTTCACATGATAATTTCCAAACTCCCACTTAATTCCACATGTTTCGAAATTGACTACTCAATCGAAACATTTCAAGAATTGAAATATATATTGCTTCGCCAAGTTATTAAGATAAAACCATATATGTTCCCACATATCCTTTCAAAATACCTATTTTGAAAAGGTTTCAATCTCAACCTTATGGAAAGAGATTTTAATCTCTAACTCATTCATTTTATAATGATGCGTGGCAATGTCATTATTTAAATATGAATAATATCTAATACACGTCCTTCAAAATACCCTTTTCGGAAGGAGGTTTAACCATTTCATTTTCATAATGAGGTTAAGTAATGACATTAGCGTGGTTAATACTTAACTTAGCTATTGAAGATATCGGTATATCAATCCTTGCAACTTTGATTCATTTAGGCTCTTAAGTAAATATCAATGTTGAAACTATTGGTCAAAGTTTATCTTAAACTAGTCAAAAACTCTTGTTAAGACTTTATATTAGTCATTCTTATTCCAAAACTTTCTTTTGGTCTCCTCGTGTAGTTATCTTGAGAACATATTCTTTTGATTACTTCACTTGGTCTCTATTGTCATGTAGATCTATTCGAGACCATAGATCTCATCTATTCGTGTGTACCATATAAAAAGGTATACCTTCATTCAAATCATTCTCCCTTGCGTAGATCTCATTTACAAAAGTACACAAATTTATCTTGGTGTTCTTTGTGTCCTTATTTTTCTCCCACTCTATCTTTAGAATGAATACACTAGAGATTCAAAGATAGCTTATGAGACACAAATAATGATTTTTGAAGTATAAGGAGGACTATCTCATAGGTTGACTTAATTGTTTTAGATTTTGTAAGTGTACTTGGTGATCGACATTCCTTTAAGAGAGTTCATTAACTCAATATCACTTTATAAATGATCATACACAAGCCTTAAGCTTGTGGACATATAATGAATCCCATCATTATAATTGTTTATTAGATCACTTTAAGTGAATGATCATATGTTTCTATGAGCAAGCGGATAAAGACGAATTTTAGAACAAGGATAAAAACGATAAAACGGGTGACTTGGGTTGCAAACCAAGCCACCATTATCCAAAATACAACCAATATCCAAAATACATTTCCATGTCGAACACGGAAATCAAAAGGTTCTAAAATCCGAAACATAATTTAAAATAAGACAATAAAAAGACAAGCTTCATGGAAGCTATTCCTAGCTTCTTGATGGTTTCTCAAGCTTGCTTTTATTTTCCCTTGTCTTTGCTTGGTGGAGGCCCTATTTACAATAAAAAGGGGATACATTATCACAACTTTGTATCACAATACCATAGTTGAATTAGAAACATAAAAGAAAGGATAGTCATTTACCTACTGGAGTGATCTTTCCAGCCTTAATGTCACCAAGGTATTTGAAACAATTTCTTTTCCAATGTCCAACACCATTACAATAATGGCATTTATCAAAAGGACCCTTCTTGATCGTGGAGGTGCTAGCTTCATAAGTCTTAGCTTTGGTGAAAGTGGGAGCTTGCTTCTTACCCTTCTTCCCATTCTTCTTGAACTTCCCCTTACTTTTGGTGCTTATGTTAAGCACATCCTTAGGTGGGTTAACATTTAACCCCATGTCTCTTTCGGCTTTCACAAGTAACTTGTGCAATTCTTCAAGAGACACGTCCTTGTCTTGCATGTTAAAATTCACCCGGAATTGAACATACACTTTGACCTTGGATAAGGAGTGTAGAATCCTATCTACAATAAGTTCTTTGGGGATTTCAACTTTTTTAATTTTCAAGGTCTCGACTAGCTCCATTAATTTGAGCACATGAGGGCTAACCTTTTGGCCCTCTTTGAAGTCGAGATCATAGAATACCGCGGTCGCCTCATATTGGACGATCCGCAGAGTTTGTGAAAATATCGTCACAAGCTTGGAGTAGATTTCATTAGCGGTGCCCATTTTAAAGGCTCTCCTTTGGAGATCCGTCTCCATCGCAAAGATCAACACATTTTTCATTGTGGCGGACTCCTTATGGTAAGCCTCATATGCTTCCCTAGTGGCGGCGGTCGACCTAGTATTAGGTTCGGGTGGAGAGGCCTCGGTAAGGTAACGAAGCTTGTCGTCACCTTGGGTGGCTAGTTTAAGTTGGGCATCCCAATCGGAGAAATTTGACCCATTCTTTTCAAGTTTACAACGATCCATGAAGGATCGGAGCCATGAAGTATTAGCGAGAGGTGTGGCGTTTGGGTTTGGAGTAGCCATTGGTTATGAGAAATAGAAGCGGTCTACAAAACAAAATAGAAGGAGTAAAACAAATGTCGTTTTAATAATAATACTCGTAAAATAAATTTAAATTTAAACAAGTTTTATTGCATTTATCTAGTGACCTCTACCCAACTTGATAAATGATTCCAAGACCCAAATTCATATTAATTTAGGCATCGGTAAAGCCGAAAAACAACCCTTATCAATATAACTCGGTGAATTAACATTTTAATCGATTCTACTTTTAGAACTCTTGGTCGATAAATTTACATTAAAATTTATCTTTAGCCCGAAACACATCCGGCAACCGTCGAGAATACTTTCGTTGAGTTCAACCCAAATTTCGATTAAATGTGTCCATGATCCAAATTTACATCAACTTGGGCATCGGTAAAGCCAAAAACAACCCTCATCTTTATAAATTCGGTGGGTAGACATTTATCACCCACTTCCCCTACGTAACAAGGTTTGTACCCCGTTAAAGCCGAGTGCACTCCCTCACGAAATAGGTTTTCATGGTTTCTACTATTTGGTAAGGCTATGTCTCAATTGATTATTTTAGCGAGAGGTCATGTCAATTTATTATCTAACACGTTTTAAGTGAACTAAAGCGGTGAACTACGATAATTCTAATTGACACGGTCGATAAACTCGATTAAAATGACAATGCATGTTTTAGTTATGGCGATTTAGCGATGCATGCAACATATAAATAAAATGCAAAACATAAAATAAATCCTATTATGGCCTTCCTAAAATAGAAAATCTAATTAACTATTACATATTCGGAAACCAACTCCATTGGTCCCTTGAACTTCGGTTATGGCACGCATCTCGAGGTAACACCGTCTTTATGTATCGCCTTCTTGAGTGACACCGTCTTCAAGGAACTCCGTAATAATTAAATTACATAACAAATTACATAATTTCCTATTATACATTTGTAATTAAAATAAAATAAATCTATTAAATTACAAAACGGTGATACGAGATCACAATAATTTACAACCGAATCGATATTCCAATACATTTCGGGTAATACCAATTAAAAACTAAGGCCATACTAAGTAAAATTACATAAAATAAAATTACATAAAATAAAATTATGACAATCATAATAAAATGCAGCATTATAATATATATGAACATGCCCAATTTTATGCTAAATCGCCTTTAAGGAGCCAATATCGTATATTTAACGGTTTTTACGGATTTGCGTGATTCAACCTTTTAAAATCACAATAAATTACATAAAATCATATTTATGCACAAGTTAATTACCCTAACCTCTTAGGACTCAAAATTAGTCTCCACTAACTATTTGACCATAATTAACTCATATTTCTAAAATTGTTCATAAATGGACCCAAAATTACAATAAAAATGCTATAAATTTCAAATAAATCACAAAAATTTCAAATAAATTCAAAAATTGAAATATAAACTCATGAACATTCTGGAAAAATACCATGACACTCATAATATTCAAAAAACTTAGGTTAAAATTTCGTAATTATCGGAAAAACTATGTTGCGGTTTATCGGATTTATCAATTAAAATCATAAACACACGAGAAAAATTATATTCATCAACTTTTCAATTTTAGATCTGAAAAAGATAATAAAATTCAACATGTGACGTTTATCCTTAGTCATGAAATATGTTTTAGCAATTATTTACTAATTAAGTCACTATTTATTCTATTTTTCATCAAAAATTCATAAATCATGCATAAAGACTTAATTATAGCCTATTATTTTACACACATCTTGTAAAATTTCATGTGACAACATACTAAATTTATATGACCAGATTCGAAACTTATCTCATATTAACCCATTTTTCAATTAAATTCGATTTTAATCATGAAAAATCCATATTTCGAGCATAAAAACTCCAAAAATTATGAAACTTTACAGGTAATCTAAAAACAATATATGTGAAAACATATCCAAAACCACTACAAAATTCGAAGTTTAGCTAATTTTAGTCCGAAAATGACATTTTAATCTTAAAATCACATTTTTAATGCCATTATTATATAAGATGAACAATAAAAATCCATAAATTAACCAAAATATCCTAAAAATATTTTAGAACCACAAACTTCAACATGCATAATTTATTTTGTGATATTTCATAATAACACAAATTTACAAGTTTTATATGTTAATCGTATAACTCGGAAAAACTATAACCGATTTGCATGCAAACAACCAAGGCTCTTGATACCGCTTGTTAGAAATCTATATCTCTTTACTCAACATATTCATAATGTTATAATTTTAATTTAGTCATAAAATTAAAAGATGATCTTATGCATGCAAACTATAAGTAAAATAAGGAAGAAATCTTCATTCTTACATTGATATTTCGGATCAAAGGGCACAAGAGAGTTCTCCTACTCTCTTGTTCTTGAGCTCTCCTTAATTGGATGAACAAGGATTCAAGTACAGAATCCCTCCCAAGGTTTTATACCCAAAGTAACAACTTAATAAAATTAATATTATTATTACTAGAACAATATTAATTTTGTATAAAAATTGACCCAAAATATTTATTTTGTGCTCTCTAATTCGGTTGAGAGAAGGAGAAGTAGGAAAGCTTTTTATCTCTCTAAAAAAATCTTATTTTAGATGTTGAATGAATAATAATACACTAGTGTTTTGATGTAGTGTATAAGATAAATTATAGAGCAAAAGACCCTTGGCCTTGCTCTTTGAAAAACCGGGTAAGGGGGAAGGAAAGGGACCAATGCATGCACATGGTGGTCTTCACAAGAGCAAGTAGGGTTGCATGGCTAGGTTTAGAAGGAAATGATTATGTTTACCACTAACATAATCAACACACTATGTTCCTAATACTCCCCTTAATTTCGGTCATTAGAGATAAAATGGACTCCATTTTATCTTTGTCAATTTGTCATATGTCACATGTCACATGTCACATAAAATTGTTATGTATTTTTAACATATTAAAAATCAACGCATTAATAAAAATACGTCATATACAAAAATCAACTTAGTAATTCATAATTACTTGTATTAAAATATTTTACCAATTATAAATCACAACATCTTGTATTTATAATAATTTATTCATTCAAATGCAATTGTTTCCTTAAACAATAATTTCATCTAAGTAATAAAACAATTCGATTACTTAGACCGTATCTTATTTAATCAAATTACAATGAGACACGTAAATATTACTTCCAAAATCGTTCGTCAATTTTCTGTAATTTAATTAACCCGTATCGTCATATGATCAATTAAGAGTGTTACCCTTTAGGTATGACCTAAGGGGATCAACTTGTCACCACCGTCTCACGACAGTAATGTCAAACTCTAGTCAGCCAATCATTACCGATATGTGTGGACCAGTTGATGGTAAAATATTACTTCCCAATTGTATTCTTTAAAATGAGATTTAAACATGTGATCATCATGATCAACAGTTGTGATCGCATTATTGTCGGAGGACACATATTCCAACATCCTAGTCTTCCTAACCTTCCGGTCAAGAATCATCTTAGGCACCTCAAGGTATGACAAAGACTCTTCTAGCTCTAAGCTCTCTGCCTCTAACACATGTGACGGATCACTCACATACTTCTGCAGCTGAGACACATGAAACACATTATGCACCCTCTCTAACGCAGCTGGTAAAGCCAAACGATATGCAACCTCTCCAACCCACTCTAAGATCTCATAAGGCCCTATGAACTTCTGACTCAGCTTGCCTTTCTTCCCAAATCTCATAACCCCACGCATAGGAGACACTTTCAGAAGGACCTTATCCCCAACCTGAAACTCTATATCCCTTCGATGTAGATCTGCATAACTCTTTTGCCTATCCTGAGCCGCTCTCATCCTTTCCCTGATCATCTTAATCTGATCAACCATCTCATGTACCATCTCTGGTCCTAGGACCACTGCCTCAGCACTATCGTCCCAACAAATCGGACTCCTACATCTCCTCCCATATAAGGCCTCGAACGGTGCCATACCAATACTAGTGTGATAGCTGTTGTTGTAAGAAAACTCTATCAAATCCAACCTCTGTTCCCAGCTACCACCAAAGTCCATCACACAAGCTCGCAACATATCCTCAAGAGTCTTGATCGTTCTCTCAGTCTGACCGTCTATCGCAGGATGAAATGATGTACTCATCTTCAAAGTTGTTCCCAAAGATTCCTGCAACTCTTTCCAAAACCTTGAGATAAATCTCGCATCTCTGTCACATACTATGTCCTTAGGGACTCCATGTAACTTTAGCACATTCTTCCGATAAGCCATAGCTAATTGTGCCTTAGTCCATGTATCTTTCATTGGCACAAAGTGAGCTGACTTGGTCAGTCGATCCACTATTACCCATATCTTATTGTTACCCTGTTGACTCTTTGGCAAACCCACGATAAAATCCATAGAAATGGGTTCCCACTTCCACTCAGGTACCTCTAAAGACTGAATCTTACCTTGTGGTCGTCGCTGTTCCCCTTTTACTCTCTGGCATGTCAAACAACGGGCCACAAACTCAGCTGTTTCGTTCTTCATCCCAGGCCACCAGAACGTGTTCTTTAAATCCTTGTACAGCTTGTCACCACCTGGATGTACTGAATATGGTGTACAATGTGCCTCTATCATGATTGTCTTTTTCAGCTCCTCGTCATTAGGGACACACCACCTACCATCAAACCTCAAGCTACCATCTGTATAGATAGAGAATCGAGACACTGTCCCTTTCTCTACTCCAGCTCTCCACTCAACTATCTTAGGATCCAACGCCTGTTTACCTCGAATATCGTCATAAAGATCAGGCTGCACTGTCAAATCTCCCATGGCATCCCCTCTCTGCATCATATGTATCCCAAGCCTCCCCACCTCATCTCTCAACCTCATCAAAGATAAAGCTGTACACAAAGAATGTACACTCTTACTACTCAAAGCATCTGCAACAACATTGGCTTTCCCTTCATGGTAGATAATATCCATGTCATAATCGCCAATCAGCTTCATCCACCTCCTCTGTCTCATGTTCAACTCCTTTTGAGTGAAGATGTACTTGAGACTCTTGTGATCAGAAAATACCTTAAAGGTCGCCCCACAAAGGTAATGTCTCTAAATCTTAAGAGCAAACACCACTGCACCCAACTCTAGATCATGTGTAGGATAGTTCTCCTCATAAGGATTCAATTGCCTAGAAGCATAGGCAATCACTTTACCGTTCTGCATCAACACACATCCCAACCCATTGTTTGAGGCATCTGTATAAACCTCAAAGTTCTCGATCCCTTCAGGCGATGCTAAGATAGGATTTGTGGTCAAACGCTCCTTTAATGTTTGGATCGCCGTCTCACAACTCTCATCCAACGAAACCTGTTCTCTTTCCTCATCAAAGCTGTCATAGGTCTAGCAATCTTGGAGAAATCCTTCACGAACCGCCTGTAGTATCCAGCTAAACCTAAGAAACTCCTGATCTCAGTAACATTCTTTGGTGCTTCCCACTTTGTCACTGCCTCAATCTTTTCCGGATCCACAGCTACCCCATCCTTAGAGATTACATGCCCCAGAAAAGCAACTTTCTCTTACCAGAACTCCCACTTGGACAGCTTAGCATATAACTCATGCTCCCTCAAGGTCTGCAACACAATCCTCAGATGCTCCTTCTTAGTCTTGGAGTAGACTAAGATGTCATCGATAAACACCACCACAAACTTGTCCAAAAACTATTTGAAGATTCTGTTCATCAAGTCCATAAACACAGCCGGTGCATTAGATAACCCAAACGGCATCACCACATACTCATAATGGCCATACCACGACGTGAAAGTTGTCTTTGGTATGTCCACCTCTCTAATCTTCACCTGATGGTACCCCGACCTCAAATCAATCTTGGAAAAGACTGATGCACCACTCAACAGATCAAACAGATCATCTATCCTTGGCAAAGGATACTTGTTCTTCACCGTCACTCGGTTCAGCTCCCTGTAGTCTATGCACAACCTCAAGCTCCCATCTTTCTTCTTCACAAAAAGAACTGGTGCTCCCCACGGTGATACACTAGGTCTAATGTATCCCTTCTGTATCAGATCGTCTAACTGCTTCCTGAGCTCCTCCATCTCTTTAGGACCCATCCGGTATGGTGCCATAGAGATTGGCCCCGTCCCCGGTTTTAACTCAACCGTGAAATCTATCTCCCTTTTCGATGGCAACCCCGGAATCTCCTCTGGAAAGACATCTGCAAACTCACTCACCACTGGTATCTTATCAACCGTCGGACTCTCTATCCGGTCATCTCTCACATGGCACAAGATCAAAGGGCATCCCTTACTCAGATAGGACTTCAAGGTCACAGCTGCAATCAACTTAACTTTGGGTTTGACCACAAACCCACGATAAGACACAGTAACGCCCTTAGGACCTCTCAAAGACACTTTCTTTTGATGACAGTCTATCTTAGCTTTATCCTTTCCCAACCAATCCATCCCGACTATCATCTAAAAACCATCAAAAGGAAACTCTAGCAAGTCTACAAGTAGATCAACTTGCCCAACTATCATAGATACATCCCTATACAACCTCCCACATGATACAGACTCACCCGAAGGTATAAAAACTTTCTCACTTACAGACTCATATACCCTCAAACCCAACCATTTAACATGAGTCGAAGATACAAACGACTGAGACGCCCCTGAATCGAACAAAACAAAGGTATGAATACCGTTAACAAGAAAAGTACCAGTGATAACATGTGCATCATCCTCAGCTGCTTTCTTGTCCATCATGAACAGCTTTCCACTGGTCTTCTGTCCACCTCCCTGAACAGTACTGGCTGATGTGGTCGGTTTAGCAATCGACCCCTGATTGTTGTTGTTGTTCGTAGCTGGTTTCTGATAGGAATTACCGCCATTGCGGTTACCTCCACCCTGGTAGCTCTGACCTCCCCGGTTAGACCATGACCCAGTCGGTCTATTGCTCGCATAACTCTGTGCCGGCCCCTGAGAATAGCTCCCCTGAGCTGATCTCTGAAAAGCTCCAGGTACACTCGTGCACTCATGTCTCTTGTGGCCTACACCGCCACAACCATAACAGGTCATCCCCCAACTACCACTACTACCCATACGGCCACGCCCAAAGGAAGCCCCAACACTGAACCCTGACCCAGAAGAAAACGCTCTAGCCTGATTGTGGTTGCCTTTCTTGTGGCTGGATTAGCCACCACCTTCACTCTCAGCCTTTCTTTTCTCAACTACTCTCTCCTGAGCCATCTCCACCAACCTCTCAGCTCTCCCAGCCCTCTCATAAGCTTCCTTAATATCAGTAAGGACTCCCACGGGTAACTTGTACATGATCTTGGGAGTCAACCCTATCTCAAACATCAGTGCTAGGTTCTCCTCACTCAAACTCATGTCCTCGGCATACCTAGACTTCTCATTAAACTGCTTGTAGTACTCAGCCACTGACATATCGGGTGTCATCCTAAACCCATCAAACTCCTCCCTCGGCATACTCCTCACATGCTCAGGTACAAACTCTTTCCTCATAGCCCTCCGAAACTCTTCCCAAGGTATAGCAGGTAAGCCCTGCTTCGTATACATCTCTCTAGCACTCACTTTCACCTTGTCCCACCACTCACCAGCTGCTTCCTTCAAGTATAACGCAGCTTGTTCTACTCTCATCTCATCAGGACAGTGTACTAGGTCTAGTATGTTCTCCATCTCACGATGCCAATTGTCAAGAAGATTTGGCTCCCCGGTCCCCTTGTACTCTTTTGGGTTAAACCTCGCTATATAAAGGCTGATCTTAGAGTGATCAACCACCTTATCCTTTCCCACTCTCTTTAGGGCCTCCGTAAGAGCATCCTGATGCTCCAACATCTTAACGACATCATCGATGTTCATGTTCTCAGCTCTCGCATACAAAGCGTTTTTCTTGGGCGGCATCTTGAAACTATATAAGAAAGGGTAGATATAAACATACGCACTATAACCCCAAAACACGAAAAACAGATCATTTAACACACTCGATCGAGTGCCTAAACCTACTCAATTGAGTAGAGGCTACTCGATCGAGTGCCCACCATACTCGATCGAGTGCCCCGACCTCGGACCCAAAACGGACCTTCGATCTCTAACATACTCGACCAAGTACTTTGACCACTCGATCAAGTGACCCCCTACTCGATCGAGTGCCCTATATACTCGATCGAGTACCCAAAAACGCGATTCTGGTTATAAAAACGTCAATTACCCACTCGATCGAGTCAGACCCACTCGACCGAGTTCCTCATCTACTCGATCGAGTACCCGCTACTCGATCGAGTCATGCTGACTCGTATATACTACCCACATGTTATCTCTCATATCCCAACATACTATACAACTTATAAGCTCCATATTATAATCTAACTACGCATGCAATTCTACACAACTCCTCATTCAATCAACAAAACAACTATTTCATGTTATCAAATGCCACCTAGTAAACATCCATCATGCTTCTTTATGCAACCAACATACAAACACACCCCACCAAATTTTTCAATCACGTTTTCGATCTCTACTCCCAACATCTAACAATTCACAACATATATCGTCACATTCCATACAAACTAGTAAACACCACATACAACTTTGACATATACCCCCCATGTGACCGGTTCAAAAAATTGTAGGGCGAGTTCGCGACTTTAGGACGTCTCCCAAGCCTTTCACTACCACAAATCCCTTGTATTTATGACGCTTCACTATTGACGCTATAGTAGAGCGTCGACCTCATAATGTACTTTCCGTCCTGTTATGACGCCTTATAATGTCATTGCCACTTACGCTTAATTTTGATTTGAGCGCAATTAGTAAAAATTGAAAATTCACCTAAAAGTCCAACGCGCCTAGGATATTCCGCCTCAACTATGCGTTTCTTCATCTTCGTCTCCCATTTTCTATTTTCCATGACAAAACCCTAAATAATACGATTAACTGCAAAAATCTCTCAACAATGATCGATTACTGCTACAATAATCAAAAATCTCTCAAAAATAATCGATGACTAGCAATAATCGATTAAAACAAACCCCTAAATTATTACCGGCTGCGCTAGTTGTTCAATTACTATTAACAATTGATTCAATTTGGATTCATGCAATCACCCAGTTACAAATTAAGACAAAGGTTTGTTTCGAATATATTTGCTGCGTTTATTTTTTAATTGATTTATTGTTGCTCTAGATTCCTTTGTTTTCTATTTATAAAGCTGGATCTAGTGTTTTTGTTCATTATTGAACTCCGTATCTAATATCTTGACTATAGGTGCATCGTCAATTAGTCAATATGGGAGAATTATGGCGCCCAATTTGAGTTTTTGAGTTTGTATTGATTTGGTTACGCCTCTTATACTAGTACGTTGTCGGTCATTCTCGATTTCTCGCCCCCATGTTTCATTTTTTTTTCCCTTTCAATTAATCTTTGAAACTGCGAGTTAACTTTGTCATTTACGGATAGAAATCTGGATTAGTAACTGAACTATAATTATTGGTTGCAATGAAGTTCTCCACTTGAACTCATTAATTTACTGAACATTTTTTAGTTGATCGAACTATAAATTCAAAGGAGAATTCATGTCAGATTTTAGTTACATAACTGTGGTTCATCTTTGTTGTGCAAACTTTGATTTTGGTTTTTTCTACTGACTGTAACTGAGGCGTAGAGTACAACTTCTGTGCTGCCAGCTGGTTTTGGATGTTATTGATTGTTGTTGGGTTCATGTTTGGTTGGTTTATTATAGGGCTCGTCTTGAAGTGAAAGAACGCAAAAAAGAAATGGGCTGAAAGGCTAACTCCGAGACCTAAGCCATAACCTTAAGCATCTGAAGGCGATGATGAAATGGCTGAGTATGAACCTGAAACTAATACCACTAAGTTGTTATCTTTCATGTGCCTACTAAAGGTTATATTGCCTTCTAGATCATTTGTTTGTTTTCTTTCTTTGCAATTTTTCAAATTTCATTGACTTTGAGTTGTTAAACACATATATAATAACTAGAGTGCACTGTTAAAACTGCTTTGACGGTTTAATTTGGGCATGGAATAATTCTTGATCAGTTGTGATGTATTCTATTTTTGTATGGAACATATATGGTATAATATAGGGAGTGGTTGTGGCTTCCTTATTGCCCAGTAAATGAAAATACTACCAACTTTCATGTCTACTGTTTAAGGGCTAAATTTTAGAAGGTAGATATTTTGCAGGTGATTATTGTTAACTAGTACAAAGAAATCTCTTAGTTAGATAACTTTTAAATTAGTTGCAGTTGTTCTGCTAACCTTAAATTTGATCTTCAATAATGGAATTTATCATCTTATCTGGATCCAGAGTCCCTCACACTGGTATTAATGAATGTTTTTTTCATATTACGTTCTCGAATGTGGCTCTGTATTTAAAACCTCTAGTTTTTGCTGATATACATGTTTCTTATTGGACTGTCATTTTTTCTTGTGGGTATAAGAAGTTTCTAATTCACACCCTATGTTGTGCTACACTTGATTTAAAGTTGGTGGTTTCTATTGGAATACGAATTTTTATTTGAGACCGTTGAATAAAGCTAGTTGGGTAGCCGGTCTCATTTGAATGCGTTTACAAACTAACTCCATGTAACGATCTCATGGGGGACCTCCTATTAAAAAAGTGTTTTTGATTATTCTAGGATATTTTGTAGTTACAATAAAGGGCATGGCAGCCCTGTGCACAATGGCGTCACCGCCAAGGCTCACCATAAGGGTGTAATAGCGGCAGACCTTTCCTGTCATTGTGACGAGAGGCCGCTACAAGGATTTAAACGCGTGACCTTTCGGCCGTACGACAACCCCTTAACCGATGCGCTAAGGCTCCCCTTCATATATTTTAGTTACGATAATCGAAATAATTGATTGCGTCTTTGTGTTAAACTTTCAGTATTAATCACTTAATGACTGATAAGAGTATACCTGAATAAGATTTAGATTATGTTTTGAAGAAATGTAGAGATGTTTTTGGTGTATGACAAGAATTTCTTTATACAATCGACATAAAAAAGATTCCTCTCTATAACTTAGCTTCAATATTTTTGTCTTTTGCAGATTCTAGTACGAAATATTGCTACCAAACTTCGATGTCGGCAGAATATGTTCGGCAAAATATGTAGGCGAGTGACACAAAAGTGTTAATTTTTGTCTAACTACAGGTTTTCGGCTTTTCGCCCTTTCTTATATCTTTGTTTATTTATTTTTATTTTTTGTTATCTTGAATTGATGCTAAACCATTGATATACTTATAATGGCAAGTCTTATTTTTAGATGATATTGTGAATGTCTAAGAGTCCGCAACTTATGCTAGTTAGTCTTATTTTCGTTTAGTTCTTCTTGGTTAGCAACTTAGCATGTTACCTTCTCTTTGTGCAAGAAAACCATAAATAATTCAGCATACCTTATGAAGTATAGGCAATTCAGAATTCAATGTATGATTGAAAACATTCAAATAAGTATCACCGTCTTAGCTTTGCCCGATGCTTGATGTTGAAGAATGCTCTAATCGTGGCAATGGACATAGTATATCAATAATGTGTAATGATTTGTTTCCTCAAAATCTCGAATGAGTGAATTCAGTGTATATTAATCAATGATTTGTTTATTCTCACGCTCAAATGGTTCACGAAGATCCTCTAACCCTGGTGGCGGAGTTGGTAGTACTGAAACTCATGTGTTTGTTTGTTACGTTGTGACGACTAAGTAATGCTCTGCTTTCTAAGTAAATTATTAACATGCAACTGACATCATATTTTATTTGGAGAGACCAAGTTATTTGAGGTGAATTTTGGTGAAGACCTGCCTTACATACTCTTGATGTGAATTAGATGTCCATACTGCTTTTATTTGTGATTCTTTGAATAAATCCCATACTGCTTTATCTGAGCTTATTCATTAACGTTTTTCTGACCCACTTCTATTTGATGTCCATAAAGAGGATTAATTGGACAACTAAGGTTGCGATGACGATCTCCTTCAAGGAACATGGATATCAAGCACGAATAATATTGTGATGATCTACATCTCTCGATTGAGGTATTGAGTTGTTTTTTAATATAGTTTTAGAACTTTCCGCCATAAATATTCAGGTCAAATATTTTTTACAAGGCATTTGACTCTTTCGTATTTCAATGCTTCACTATTAAACTCTCTTCATTTATTTGCCTTTTGTGGAACTTTGTAGTTAAAACCATATTTTCTTTCTCAAACTGAATTACCTGATACTAAATCGCCGCGCTCATTTGAAATTTGTAGGTTTCAAATTCTTCGGAAGGTCAAGTCGCACCGGAATAATGAGACGGAATGTTATCTGCTACAACTATCGCGTCAAATTATTTTATCAAGAGATTTTTTGTTCTAGTACCATTTGATAACTTGAGTTTTAATATGTATTTTGGATTAAGTTCAGTCAACACTCTTTCTATTTTGGCATGGTTGAATAATGTAATACTTGAATTGTAGTAGTAACTACTAATTTAATTATATTATGAGTATTTTAATTTCTAGTTTTCTTGGCTATTAATTATGAGGTTTTGTTACAATTTAACGACGACCCCAGTCGACAATAATGTAAAAACTTTGATTAAATATATGTCGTCGTGATGTATGTGAAACAAAATTGATGCATACAGTAATTCGTTATAGAGAAATCAATAGATGACGCTTAAAATCGTCATGAATATATAATTTTAGTGTCATGATTATGCCATAGAGTGACACTTAAAAGCGTAGTTTTTTTATTATTGACGCATAAAGGCGTCAAAATTGGTGACGCTAAAAAGCGTCAAAAAATACTGACGGCAACAATTTTGACGCTTTTAAGAAGCGTCGAGAATATAATAATCGACGTTTTTTTGCGTCAAAAGTTGGTTTCATACGCGTCAAAAATGCAAGAGATTTGTTGTAGTGTTTGCATTAGCTCCTACCACCTTTACTCCGGGTTCATTTTAATTGACTCCCTATATTCATTAGATTCATTGGTTACAGGTTTCAGGATCGCCTCTCTGATACCATTTTGTAACACCCCCATACTCCAAGTGCCTTACCAGGACCACCCAGGTATAAAGATGTTACCATCTCGGTTCCCCGAAGCAATGATAATCATAAGACAATAACGAAACAACATGTAAATAGTATAAGTTTAGTGAATAAGATACAATCCAAAACCAAATACCAAAATATGATTACATGTTCTCAAAACCAACTGTCTACTCAACTAAATGAAATGTCTAATAAACTACTCAGGCTACAGCGGAAGACTCTATCATCTGAAAGTGGCACATCCCAGCTATCCCATGTAACTCGACAAATACCTGCTCAACAACTTCTCACCATCCCCAAATGGAACACCACAGTTTTTAAAACAATAAACGGGGTCAGTACTAATCACACAACTTATATAATCCAACAGCACAACAATCAACACAACTCAAACATCACAGATATACTCCGAACTCCATCACCAACTCCACAATACTGACTACACACTAAAGTGTGTAGCCCTACCAGAGTGCCCATCGCAACAGGTCACTCCACGCCGCCAGTGGGGGACCGCAACCGTTCCCACCTAATCCCCGCTCATCTCCGTTGAGCGATAAACCCAAATTCATTAATTTGAACATCCCTTCTGTGGCGGGTTCCACAGAAGGCGAATAATAGGCGTGAAGCCACTCCCGCAAGTGACTCCACTCAGCCAGGGATGCGCCCCGAAGAACACAGACAGATACAAACAATCACAAATACTGAACAGCATTCAACACCAACAACCGTCACAATACTCGTATGATAACAATCAATAAACACAAATCACCACCAACACATTATGGGACTAGTACTGAGTAGGGAAACCCTACCTGGAAAGCAACACAGTCAGACGATCTCAACAGCTGTTATCAAAAGGCCTCTTCTACGAATCCTCCTCCTAACATACAATCATACAATTACTACCAATCAAGAAACACAACAAAAACCCCAAATCCCCAAATTAGGGTTTAACTAACTTTAGCGAAATACCATAAAAACAGTACGTAGATCTTACCCTCGACGCAAGGATCACAAAGGTGTAAATAAAGGTGAATTCCGGCCTTCCAAGCTCCGAGATTTGCCAATAATGCGATTGATGCGAAGAACGTAGATTGTTTTCTCTTTTGAAAGTAATTAGGTTTGTAAAAGTGTATTAAGAAAGTGACGGAAGGTTTATATATTAAATCGCATTATTAACAAAACCCGACAAATCATCCCCCCGTAAACCGGCTACTCGATCGAGTAGCTAACATACTCGATCGAGTGCCGCCTACTCGATCGAGCACCCAACAGGTCAGAAACTGTTTTAAATCGTAAAACACCCTTACTCGACAGAGTAAGGCCCACTCGATAGAGTACCCAGAGGCTCATAAAACCGTAGTATTACACTCTTTTATCTACTTCATTCTACATATTGTGAACAGTTCTCACTTTCGTCTTTGGTGTGCAAACATAGTACGGAAGGAGACGTTAACCCTGGAGTTGGTGACCAATGAGCAGTGGGGCATCATAGTGGGGATCTAACTGACTTAGGACAGTGTACCTATACAACGTCTCAATTAAGATTATTATTGGTTAGATAAGTTCACATTTCCTGCAAGAGTAATCACATGTAGTCATGTAGACAAGCACAAAGTTTTGCCCGACCCGACCCAAACCCGCCCGCATGATTAATTTGACCAGCCCTACTTCGCGCAATCTAGAGTAATAATTTGTCCAAGTATATTACGAAATATACGTTTTTCAAATTCTCTTATGCATAAATAGTACTCCGTAGCCAAATGCCAACTATGGACACATTTGAACGCAGATTGTCCAATAATGATGCAAAATGCGGCTTCAACTTTGTCCCTATGACCTATGTACGTGCCTAAGTCATGGTAAACTCAGAAAAAAAATAATTTAAAACGCGAAATAATTAATAAATAAGGTGACCAATTGCTCTATCTTCATGATCATAATTTATAAAATATTATTTAATTTTACGTTATTGATAAAATGTGTTCTTCACACTATTAGTGTGAATATGATTATATGTAAATTAGTTAAGTAAATATTTCTCCTTGATACTTGACTTAGTCTAGCCTTGTATTTAGGGTAGTTTTGCTTGTCACATATCTTGTATGATACTATATTAGTGTGAATATGATTATATGTAAATTAGTTAAGTAAATATTTCTCCTTGATACTTGCCTTAGTCTAGCCTTGTATTTAGGGTAGTTATGTTTGTCACATATCTTATATGATACTATATATACGTAATACAATCTCATCCCAATTCAGGGGATTACAAACTAATATGGTATCAGTGTAGGTCTCTAAACCCTAGATCGATCCTCACCTCTTCATTTTTTTTCTGCCTTCATCCATTTCGATGGGTGACAAAGAAACCACACCAGTCATCTCCCCAAAACCATCCTTACATCCCGTCTACACGGTATCCAATATACAGAATAAGGTCCGCGTTCTCGATGGAACAAAGGTTACGTATGCATCATGGGTTCGCCTCTTCACACTACACGCCAAAGGACACAAAGTTCTAATGCACATAATATTCGGTCTATTTTAGTTGGTAATGGCCATAGCATTCCTGTCCGGGGCTCGGGAACTTCTGGCCTTAATGCCAAAAACCGAACTTTATACCTTACAAACGTGCTATACACACCCCGAATAATCAAAAATTTAATTTATGTCCGTCAATTTACAAAAGATAACAATGTCTCTGTTGAATTTGACCCGTTTGGTTTTTCTATGAAGGATCTTCAGAATGGGACTACGATCCTGAGGAGTGATAGTAATGGCGAACTTTATCTCGTGTCCACCGAGTCTTCAAAGTCCTCTTCTTCCCCTAGTCACGGTCATGGTCTCCTCGTCTCCTCAAATGATGTTTGGCATAATCGTCTTGGCCACCCCGGGTCCAATATTCTTCAAGTTCTTAAGAGTCAGTGTGTCATCAGCTGTAATAAAGAGTCTAGCTCAAGTCTTTGTCATTCGTGTCAAATTAACAAACATAAACGATTGTCGTTTCATGATTCGTCCTCTGTTACTCTTGCACCGTTTGATATTATTCATGCAGATTTGTGGACTAGCCCTATTTTAAGTAAAACTGGATACAAGTATTATCTTATTCTTATTGATAATTTTACACAATTTGTTTGGGTTTATCCACTAGCGGCAAAATCAGAAGTTTACACAAAATTCCGACAATTTACAGCTTATATACGTACTCAATTTCAGTCTTCCATTAAGAATTTTCAATGTGACTTGGGTCGTGAATTTGATAATAGCTCTTTCAAATCCTTTGCAAATTAAACCGGTCTCCAATTTCGTTTCTCATCCCCACAAACATCCTCACAAAACGGGAAAGCCGAGCGTATGATTCGCCGAATTAATGAAATTATTCTTGCTCTCCTTTACCATGCTTCTGTTCCCTCGTCTTTTTGGGTCGATGCTCTTCATGCTGCGGTTCATCTCCACAATATTCTCCCTACTAAAATCCTCCATTATCGTTCACCCACTTCCGCTCTCTTTGCTAAAGAACCGTCTTACGAGCATCTTCGCGTCTTTGGTTGTGCTTGCTATCCAAACATGTCCGCCAAACGACCCCACAAATTAGCTCCACATTCCACTATGTGTGTCTTCTTAGGTTACTCACCTCAACATCGTGGGTATAGGTGTCTTTATCTCAACACGGGTAAAATTCATATTTAGCATCACGTTACCTTCGATGAGTCGAAGTTCCCCTTCGCTGAGTCCTCCTCACTTAAACCTGCCACTTACTCCTTCCTTGACCCCGTCAATCCCCTCCTACTCAACCACTTTGCCACACCGCCCCAACCCCCACCCATACCCACACCCGAACCCGAACCCGCCATGACTCCCTCCCCCACCCGATCACCCGAACCTCACACCCCTCCCCTCTCTTCTCAATCACCCATAACCTCGACCACCCAAACCTCCCCTGCCTCACCCACACATACTCCTACTCCCTCCCCTGTTTCATCTAACCCTTCGCCCACTACATCCACCCCCACATCCCCACCCCAGCCTACTCCCTCTCCACCGCCACCACCACCGCCTCCACCCCTCCCTTTCGTCCTCACACGATGAGCACTCGTGCGATGAACGAAATATTTAAACCCAAATCCCTCCTTGCCACGCAAACCCAACTTTTATCCCCTTTACCCAAATCACCTCATGAGGCTCTTCGTGACTCGAATTGGAATGCTGCCATGAAAGACGAATATTGTGCATTAATTGAGAATCACACTTGGGACTTGATGCCTAGGCCGAGTGATGCTAACATTATTTGTTGTTTATGGTTATTTCGACATAAAATCCGCCTTTATGGTTCTTTGCAACGGTTCTAAGGCTCGCCTCGTTGTTAATGGGAAATCTCAACAGGTTGGTATTGATTGCGATGAAACTTTTAGTCTTGTTGTGAAACCTACTACAATTCGCATTGTTCTTAGTCTTGCTGTATCTCATAACTGGGAAATTCACCAACTTGATGTCAAAAATGCATTCCTTCACAGTGACCTAGCTGAGACTGTTTATATGCATCAAACCCCAGGATTCGTTGACAAATCTGCCCCTACTCATGTCTGTCGTCTGCGTAAGTCACTATTGAAAGATCATATATCCATATTAGACTCTCTAATAAAATTAATTTATCTCATAAATTGTCATTTAGGTGATCTATGTAACATGCATGTTAATATGAAAGCATAAAAATGAAAGTATAAGGAAAAACAATTTTCATACATTGAATATATGGTAAAATGGGCACAAACTAGTTCTCCTTACTAGTTTTTTCTTGAGCTAAAATGATATGGATGATCCTCCTTGAAAAACCTTCAAAAAGAAAGCCTCCTTCAAGTTGCACCCAAGAACTACACCCACAAATTATCTTACAAATACTAACTAGATACTTGTAAAATAAACTCTTGATAATATGTAAATAATACTAACAATTTTAGTTATTATTTTTGTTTACTAACAACTTAGTAAATATTGATAGTTATTATTTTAGAGAGAAGGTAGATGAATTATTGTTCACATGCAAATGGTAGAGTAAAGAAGTGAGGTAGAGTGAAAATGTGAACAAATGATGGAGTATATAGGAGGAAAAGTGGCGGGTGGATGGAGTGTGGAAGTGGAGAATTTTGTCTTATATTTTTATCTTACATCACATGAAAAATGTTGTATAAGATTAATTATGGTAGTATACAAAATAAGGTAGAATGATTATGTGAGTAATCATCCACTACACTTATTTTACACGGTCCACTTGACCATATACGGGTCCATGTTGGTTCTTATATTTATCGCACAAATCCGTGAAATTATTATTTTAAACATCTTATCATGTTTAAATACTTCCATAATTAATTCATCCAATTCACTCCGTAAATATAGGTGTACCACTACACATATTATTTACGTACTAATATTAATCACATTAATCAATTAGTACAATTTTAGTAAATTAACAGTTAATTAACTAAAACCCGTTTCCCAAAACTTATTATTTAATTATCGCATAATTAAAAATAATAATCACTCCTCGAGTTCGCAACTCGAAATCTCTCTAAAAATAATCGACTAACCTCTTAGTCTATATATCAAGGGACTAAACAAATTGTATCTCATACAATTAATTAGTTATCAATTGGGGATCGTTCCTTTAGGTGTGACCGAAAGGGGTCAGTTGATCACCGCTGTCTCACGACAATAACGTCAAACTCTAGTCAGCCATCCGTTATCGATTTATGTTAATCAACTGACGAGGATCAAATAATTAAATATCTGATGATATTCCATTAATGAGATTTATTATGTTAACGCACTATTGTGGAGGACACTAACTCCAACAATCTCCCACTTGTCCGACACAAGGTGTGCGCTACCAATTCTCTTGTCCGTTTTAATCTCCCACTCAATGCAAGGTGTCTTTCAGGTCGCACTTGCACATGAACACATCGCGAGTGGTTTTCTCGATCGGGAGTGTGACTACCTGGCCGGAAAAATCTCTCACAGATTACTTCCGAGAGTGGCCACGCATTTGTAGTCATTAACTCCTCGAGTGGCCTTGAGATATAGTTACCCAACGTGGATGGACAATTCCTGTATGCCCTATCTATCCTATTGCACACTCACCATGACCTAGTAAATGCCCTTTTGGCCTCCTTTCACGGCACGACCTAGGACAAAAATCAAAGTCACTCGGAATCTGCACCTGCTCAGATAATAGTCTCCAGTCAAAACAATCGACTCATTTGAACATCTTAGAGATCCCCGCCACGACCAGGCGTCTATAATAGAACTTAGGGACTCTCTAAATGGTCACTTGTCCGCAAAGTGTCACACACTCGCCTATGTAATCGACAGTCATCACATATGACCTTATGGTGTTGAACAACCATCAATCGACTTACAATCTAGTCACTCCGAGACGTCACCTCATTAAGTGACTAGGGACAAAATACAATGTTCATCTTATTCACTTGAATAGTGTTCAACATTGTCTCCACAACTTATTCAGATAAACAAGGTATTAAAATTTAGTCACACTAAATAAAAGATTCATAAAAGAATGATTGCGAAAACAATGAATGTGATTATCATATATATAATAAGAGATACACTATCCAATTATTACATATCCATAAACTAAAGAAAATCTGGTACTCGTTTCAATCCCATTGCGACGACATGACCATCATGCTTAGCCTTTGATAAAGGCTTTGTTAGAGGATCAGCAATATTATCATCTGTCCCAACCTTACAAATGTCAATTTCCTTCCTTTCCACATAATCTCTAATTACATGGTATTTCCTTTCAATGTGTCTAGATTTGTTACTAGACTTCGGCTCTTTGGCTTGAAAAATAGCTCCACTGTTATCACAATATAGAGTGATAGGATCTGTGGCGGAATGGACTACTCCTAGCCCCTCCATAAATTGCCTAATCCAAACAGCTTCCTTCGCAGCCTCAGACGTTGCAAGGTACTCAGCCTCTGTTGTAGAATCCGCGGTAACGCTTTGCTTGAAGCTCTTCCAACAAACAGCTCCTCCATTTAGCATAAACACATAGCCGGATTGGGATTTCATGTCATCCCGATCGGTTTGGAAACTTGCGTCCGTGTAACCTCTTACACGCAACTCAGTTTCTCCTCCAAACACTAAGAACGAATCCTTAGTCCTTCTCAAGTACTTAAGGATGTTCTTTACGGCTATCTAGTGACTCTCACCAGGCTTGGCTTGATACCGACTTGTCATGCTCAAGGCATACGCAACGTCGGGACGAGTGCAAATCATAACATATATGATAGACCCAACAGCGGAAGCATAAGGGATGGTCTTCATGTGTTCAATATCCTTAGGGGTAGAGGGAGACTGTGACTTGCTCAAAGTAATCCCTTGGCCCATAGGTAGAAATCCTCTCTTGGAGTCTTTCATATTGAACCGGTCAAGAACTTTGTCAATATAAGCTTCTTGACTCAATGCTAGTATCCTCTTGGACCTATCCCTATAGATCCGGATACCTAAGAATCGTTGTACCTCTCTCAAGTCCTTCATTTGGAAGTCTTTCCCTAGCCACTCCTTAATGGAAGTGAGTGATGGAACATCATTCTCAATGAGCAATATGTCATCCACATATAGGACAAGGAATGCAACCTTACTCCCACTAAACTTCATGTATAAACACGGTTCTTCCACACTTCTAGTGAAACCGTATTGTTTAATAACATGATCAAAGCGATGATTCCAACTCCTAGATGCTTGCTTAAGACCATAAATGGACTTCTTAAGCTTACACACCTTCTTAGGGTTAGATGTTTCAACAAAACCTTCAGGTTGTATCATGTACACCTCTTCTTCTAGAATCTCATTCAAGAAGGCGGTTTTGACATCCATTTGCCAAATCTCATAATCATGAAATACGGCAACCACTAAGATTATCCTGATGGACCTAAGCATAGCGACTGGAGCAAAGGTTTCGTCACAGTGTAAACCATGAACTTGGGTGAAACCTTTTGCCACCAATCTAGCTTTGTAAACATCCACATATTTATCCACGCCGAGCTTAGTTTTATATATCCATTTACACTGAAGGGGTCGCACTCCCTCAGGTAAATCCACCAAGTTCCATACTTGGTTCTCGTATATGGAATCCATTTCGGACCGCATGGCTTCTAGCCAAAGCGAGGAGTCGGGACTAGACATAGCCGATTTGTAGGTAGTGGGTTCATCACTTTCAAAACGTAACAAAACACCATCCTCTTCGATGTTACCAAGGTAACGGTCAGGTGGATTAGAAATACTACTTGACTTTCTAAGAATAATTACCGTTTCAGAGGAAGAGGGAATGCTATCCTCCACGTTCTCCTCGACCTCATTCTCGGTTTGTGGCTCTCGAACTTCTTCAAGTTCAAATTTTCTCTCACTCTGTCTCCTAGAAATAAACTCCTTTTCTAGGAAGATAGCATCACGAGCCACAAACACTTTGTTCTCGTGTTTATTGTAGAAGTAATAGCCATGTGTTTCCCTTGGATATCCTACAAAAAGACATTTGTCAGACCTGGGTGCAAGCTTATTGCCAGACTTGATCTTAACGTATGCTTCGCAACCCCAAATACGCATGAATGACAAATGAGGGACTTTCCCTGTCCATATCTCATATGGAGTCTTATCGGCCGCTTTAGTCGGGCTTCGATTTAGTGAAAATACTGCAGACAAGAGGGCAAAACCCCAAAATGAACTAGGAAGCTCAGTTAGACTTATCATTGACCGAACCATATCAAGTAAAGTTCGGTTTCTCCTTTCGGCCACACCATTTAATTGCGGTGTGCCAGGAGGAGTCCATTATGATATTATACCACAATCTTCTAGGTGTGAATCAAATTCAATATTTAGATACTCACCGCCACGGTCGGACCGTAGGGTCTTTATCTTTTTATCCAATTGGTTCTCTACTTCTTTTTGAAATTCTTTGAACTTGTCAAAGGCTTCACTCTTGTTCTTCATTAAATAGACATACCCATATCTACTTAAGTCATCAGTAAAAGTAATGAAGTAGTGAAAACCTCCTCTAGCGATGATGGTTAATGGTCCACACACATCCGTGTGTATGAGAGCCAAAACCTCACTAGCTCGTGTCCCTTTTCCCGCAAAAGGTGCACGAGTCATCTTGCCTAAAAGGCAAGACTCGTATGTACCATAAGATTCGAAACCAAATGGTTTGAGCACTTTTGATGAAGCAAGTCTCTTAATGCGTCTTTCGTTTATGTGGCCTAAACGACAATGCAAAATGCCTCCAATTGAAATGGCCTTGCCATAAACCACATCATTAAAAGAAAAAGTACAACACTTGTCCTTAATCATAAAACAAAAGCCTTCCGCGTCTAACGCGGGAATGGAGATGATGTTCTTAGTTAAAGTTGGTACAAAATAACACTTATTTAAATACAACTCTAAACCACTAGCTAAAGTGAGCACATAGATCCCTACGGCAACGGCGGCTACTCTAGCACCATTGCCCATGCGGAGATCCACATCACCTTTTGCTAGTGCTTGCACGTCCCTTATACCCTGCAAATGGTTACAAAGGTGAGAGCCACATCCGGTATCAATTACCCAAGTGGAAGTACAAGCATAATTAACATCTATCACATAGAGAGAGGAAATCATATCAATAGGCGTCACACGCCCTTCCTTGAGATCCTCCAAGTATTTGGGACAACTCCTCCTATAATGCCCCTTTCCATTACAATGGGAACATTCGGCCTCGGAGAGCTTGACACTTTTTGCCTTGGGATTGCCATTCACAACGGCCTTCCCCTTTCCCTTGTCAATTTTCTTTGACGATTTCTTGAATTGGGACTTTTCTTTCCCTTTTCCTTTCTTGACTCCAAGGGACATGTTCTTTAACTTCATGATTAAAACATCCCCTTTTTCGCTCCCACTAGCCTCCATATCCCTCTCCGCTTGGGTGAGGAGTGCATGAATTTCATGGTAACTATTATCCATGTCATTCATATTGTAGTTTACCCTAAAGTGGGCAAACTTGGTGGGGAGTGAGTGGAGGATACGATCCACCACAAGAGTCTTAGGAATCTTACACCCTAGACGCTTTAGGATGTCAACATATTCGACCATTTTTAGTACATGGGGACCAACCTTTTGGCCCCTCTCAAGCTTAGCTTCAAAGAAGCGTGCCGCCGCATCGTATTGACGGACTTTAGGTGTTTGTGAAAACATAGTGATCATACGAGTAAATATCTCGTAAGCATTTAAAGAAATGCATGATAGCTTGAGCTTTGGCGATATTGACCATATCAACACATTCTTGATATCATTCAACATCCTCACATAGTCATCATGGGCGGTCCGCACCGCCGATGAAGCTCTTGCACCGGGCTCAATTGGAGGAGCATCAGTCAAGTAAGTGAGCACATTGTCGGACAACGCGGCACTTTTGATGTTGGATTCCCATTCAAGAAAGTTAATACCGTCATCTTTTAAAATACATTTGTCCATTACGGACCTTAGCCATAAATCTTTTCCTAGTGAAGTAGTCGATGGAGTTGATGAAGTTGCCATTGCGAATTAAAATGCTACAACAAAAAGAAAAAATTAACATTCATTGTTTTTAAAAATTACTTGTAAAAACATGTTTAGCAAGTTTTAGCATTTATATAATGATCTCCAACTAAATTATATAAATGATTCCAAGACCCAAATATTAAACAAAAATGAGCATCGCTTGGGCGAAACATCCCATAATTGCGTAAATTTGGTAAGTCACGTTGACTAATTCTACCTCTAGAACTCTTGGTCGCATTTAATTTCCTCAAATTCATCTACTAGCCCCGGAACACAAGACCGTCTTATATCCCGTTGAGTCCAACCAATTTTAGCGTGTGATAACCGCTTACCACCCTACTTACCCAAGGTAAAAAGAGAACACCCCGCTTGGGTGAGCGTGGCTCTAATGAACAAGAGATTCATAGGTGTTACTAATTGGTAAGGCTAATCTCAATTTTAGTTATGTGAGAGATCTTGTCAATTTAGTCATAAATTCCTTATAAGTGAATTAATTCGGTGAATGTAAATGACATGAATTGACAACCGCGAAAATAAAATGCATGTGAATGACGATTTTGGCATACGCGAAAATAAAACAAGCAAACATGTAAGCATATGAATAAATCCTAGTATGGTAACCTAGTTAATAAAAACTAGTCTATTACATTTCGGAAACCAACTCCTTGGTCCCTTGCCTCTTCATTCATTTAGTGGCTCTTCCTTGTGGGATTTGAACACCTTCCAAAAATAGACTCCGTCTCGTTGTAATCCGTCTTTTGGATATGATGGGGCAAATGGCTGAAAGTCCTGATGATATTGAGAATGCTTTCCTCAATTATTATCAGCACCTACTGGGCAGTGCTAATCCTGTGACTCCTGTATGTGCAGCAGCTGTTAGGACTGGCCCTGTTTTATCTGTTGATCAGGCTGCTCGTTTGATTAGAGAGATTTCTCCAGCTGAGATTCGAGCTTCACTTTTTTCCATCCCCTCTGACAAGGCACCTGGACCAGACGGCTTCACCAGTCAATTCTTTAAAGATGCCTATCCACTTGTGGGCACTGATTTGTTGGCTGCTGTGCAAGAGTTTTTCTCATCTGGCAAGCTTTTACAGCAGGTCAATGCTACTATTATCACCCTGATTCCTAAGAAAGATAGCCATGCTTCTGTTATGGACTTTAGACCCATTGCGTGCTGCAATGTGATTTATAAGTGCATTACCAAAGTCATTTGCACTAGACTCAATGAAGTTCTTGGTACTCTTGTTAGTGACAATCAAAGTGCCTTTATTAAAGGAAGGGACATTGTAGATAATATTCTTATCTAACAAGACCTTGTTAAGATTTATAATAGGAAGACTTGCTCCCCTAGAGCTCTGCTGAAAATTAACTTAAGAAAAGCGTATGACTCTATTGAATGGTCGTTTACTGATGGTATGCTGATTGCACTGAAGTTCCCTGATAAAATGAGGCACTGGATCATGGCTTGTGTGTCCTCTCCTACTTTTTCTTTATCCTTGAACGGCAACTTATTTGGTTACTTCAAGGGCAAAAGAGGAATCCGGCAGGGAGATCATATGTCCCCTCTGATCTTCACACTTTGTATAGAATATTTAACTAGAATTCTCAATGTTGTGATCTGCAAACCTGAGTTCCATTACCATCCTCTTTGTGGAAGGTTGAAGTTGAGCCATCTCTGCTTTGCAGACGACCTCTTGCTTTTTTGTAGGGGTGATCCTTCTTCTCTCATGATCTTCATGAGAGCTCTTAAAACTTTTGAGGATGCTTCTGGCCTTCAAGTTAATAAAGAGAAGTCTGAAATTTATATGAATGGTGTTACCCTGATGGACCAGAACAAGTGCTTAAGGTTATCTGGGTTTTAGTTGGGAAGTTTTCCTTTTAGATATCTGGGAATTCCCATTTATTGAATTTAGCTGACTGCAACAGATTGACTGAGAAGATGGTTCAAAAAATCAGAGCATGGGGGGCTAGGAAATTAAGTTACGCAGGCAGGGTAGTGCTGATTAAATCAGTCCTATCTCATATCCATACTTACTAGTGCAGGGTATTCATTATACTCAGTACAGTAATGAAAAAGATTGAAGGGACTTGCAGATCTTTTCTCTGGTCAGGGACTGAACACTACAAAACTCCTTTGATTTCCTGGGACACTTGCTGCAGAAGTCAGGATGAAGGGGGGCTAGGATTCATTCATGGTCCACATTGGAATCAGGCAATGATGGCCAAGTATACCTGGTGGATAGCAAATAAGGAGGATCATTTGTGGATCAAGTGGGTGAATGCCATCTATATTAAATAGCAGGACTGGTGGAATTATACTTCTTCCATTGGGACTAGCTGGACTTGGAGGCAAATCTGCAAAACTAAGGATCTTTTCAAGCAATGTTATACCAATAATACCTGGTATGGGGAAGCTTATACCGTACAAAAGGGGTATGCCTGGCTGCAAGGTCCTTACAGTAAGGTCCATTGGCATCATGTTATATGGAATAGACTCAGCGTACCCAAGCACTCTTTTATTTTCTGGTTAGTTCGATTGCAGAGAATCTTGACCAAGGATAGGCTTGCTAAATTTGGTGTACAGACTGATGCTACTTGCTTTCTATGCTGCAATGCTGTGGAAACCTGTGCTCATCTGTACTATGATTTTGTCTTGATTGCACGATGTTCAGAATCAGTGCAAAGCAGTTGGCCGCAAATCAATCTTCAGGGGACAGAAATTGTAGACTGGTGTATCCATATGTGATGTAAATCTCTACTCAGGAAGCAAATTATTATGGCTGGTCTTGCCAGTATGGTCTATCATATATGGATGGCACGCAACAAATGCCGACTGGAAGGGGCTGTTGATCATCCTAGGGTAGTGTTTCAGCATATAAAGCGTGATGTAATCCTTAGAGTTTCAGCTCGTTTAGGAGTGTTTAAGCACAAAGTTAGTTCTTCTTGGCTAGACCATGTAAGGACGTTCTAAAGTGTGTTTGGTACTTTGTAACCAAGTAGGGTGATGTAATTTCTCATGATTATGCTAATATATTAACCTTTCACCTAAAAAAAAAAATCCGTCTTTTGGAATCGCCGGTAAAAAAATAACTATTACAATTAAATTACATAGCTATTCCTATTATACATTAATTAATAAAATAAATTAAAACTATTAATTAATTACAAACCGACGATACGAGATCGTATTTAATTACAAACAAATCGATATTCCCATTCATTTCGGGTAATAACGATTAAAATTAACTAGGCCATACTAGGTACAAAAAGATAAATACTTTAAATAAATGACAATCATTCATTCAACTTAAATAAATATGCTTAAAATGCTGTAAATATGATGCCAAAATCGCCCTATCTATCATTCATTGGTATCCATCTCGGTTTTTGTGGATTTAATCGATTTTTAACATGTAAAAATCAATAATTAACTCTTAAATATCATTTAAGTCCAAACTAATTGTCCAAACTGATTTGAACCTCAAAATTAGTCCTCACTAATTTTATGACAAATTATTAGTTTGATTTGGTGATAATTTGCTAATTTAATCGATAAAATCATAATATTTAAGTAAAAATCCAAAATAATTGAAAAATTGCCCAAAAAGTTGAAACAAAAATTTTTAGTATTCTGGAACACTCCAAAGAACACCAAAATGTCAGGAAAATTGCCCAAAAATTCCGGATAAATTTTGTGAAGAAAAATATCTATATTTATCGGTTTTTAACCACTAAAACCAATAAACATCAAAACAAAGTGAAAACACACATACAAAATCACTTTTGATATTTAAATAATATTCTTAAATGTACATAAATTTATCATGGGCAGAATCAAAAGTTTCGAAATTATGATTAATTAATTTGACTTTTATCGACTTTTAACTCAAAAATCAATAAACATGCAAAAATTCGAACGAACCTTCAACTTTTTGCATAAAATCAGTAGAAAACATGCATGAACTACCATAAAAAAATCCATGCACCGAATCACCCTTTAACTAATTTTAGTCAATTTTTCACTAAAATGCGACATTTTGACTCGGTTTTCTACCAAAAAACATTAAAATTAGCAAAATAACTTCAAAAATCACCAAAAAATTCCACAAACCTTTTGAGATCAGTAGGTATGCATGTCCCAAAAATTTTGTGCTAAAACCTCTTCTAACACAATTTTTGAGTTTTTACTAATTATCTCATAATTCATTAAAATGCTTAAAATCAACATGCAAATTACAAGCCTAAGCTCTGATACCACTTGAAAGATCATAGATCCATATTATACTCTCTAATAAAATTAATTTATCTCATAAATTGTCATTTAGGTGATCTATGTAACATGCATGCTAATATGAAAGCATAAAAATGAAAGTATAAGGAAAAACAATTTCCTTACATTGAATATATGGTAAAATGGGCACAAACTAGTTCTCCTTACTAGTTTGTTCTTGAGCTAAAATGATATGGATGATCCTCCTTGAAAAACCTTCAAAAAGAAAGTCTCTTTCAAGTTGCACCCAAGAACTACACCCACAAATTATCTTACAAATACTAACTAGATACTTGTAAAATAAACCCTTGATAATATGTAAATAATACTAACAATCTTAGTTATTATTTTTGTTTACTAACAACTTAGTAAATATTGATAGTTATTATTTTAAAGAGAAGGTAGATGAATTATTGTTCACATGCAAATGGTAGAGTAAAGAAGTGAGGTAAAGTGAAAATGTGAACAAATGATGGAGTATATAGGGGGAAAAGTGGCGGGTGGGTGGAGTGTGGAAGTGGAGAATTTTGTCTTATATTTTTATCTTACATCACATGCAAAATGTTGTATAAGATTAATTATGGTAGTATACAAAATAAGGTAGAATGATTATGTGAGTAATCATCCACTTCACTTATTTTACACAGTCCACTTGACCATATGCGGGTCCATGTTGGTTCTTATATTTGTCGCACAAATCCGTGTAATTATTATTTTAAACATCGTATCATGTTTAAATACTTCCATAATTAATTCGTCTAATTCACTCCGTAAATATAATATACGTGTACCACTACACATATTATTTACGTACTAATATTAATCACATTAATCAATTAGTACAATTTTAGTAAATTAACAGTTAATTAACTAAAACCCGTTTCCCAAAACTTATTATTTAATTATCGCATAATTAAATAATAATCACGCTCCTCGAGTTCGCAACTCGAAATCTCTCTAAAAATAATCGACTAACCTCTTAGTCTATAAATCAAGGGACTAAACAAATTGTATCTCATACAATTAATTAGTTATCAATTGGGGTTCGTTCCTTTAGGTGTGACTGAAAGGGGTCAGTTGATCACCGCCGTCTCACGACAATAACGTCAAACTCTAGTCAGCCAACCGTTATCGATTTACGTTAATCAACTGACGAGGATCAAATAATTAAATATCTGATGATATTCCATTAATGAGATTTATTATGTTAATGCACTATTGTGGAGGACACTAACTCCAACAACTATATGGTCTAAAATAGGCACCTCGTGCATGGTTTCAACGGATTGCGACATTTGTTCTCTCAGAGGGTTTTCGAAGTAGTGTGTGAGATTCTTCTCTTTTTATTTATCATTCTGGTGCTGACATGGCTTACATTCTTTTATATGTGGTTGACATTATTCTTAACGCCTCTAGCTCGACTCTGTTGCAACATATTATCACATCCTTATCGCAGGAATTCTCTATGACGGATTTGGGGGTCCTGAACCATTTTTTGGGAATCAATGTCACTCGTAATGGCTCTGGTTTATTCTTGTCGCAACGTACTTATGCTGAACAAATTCTTAGTCGTGCGTCCATGAGCTCCTGCAACCCTACGGCCACACCGGTTGATGTCGGGTCCAAACTTAGTACCACGGCTGGTCCTCTCATTTCTGACCCTTCTCTTCATCGAAGCTTGGCAGGGGCACTTCAATATTTAACCATTACTAGGCCTGATATTACCTAAGCCGTTCAGCAAGTGTGTTTGTTTATGCATGCCCCGCGTGAGCCATATCTTCATTTCCTTAAACGACTGCTCCGCTACATTAAAGGTACGCTTGCTTATGGCTTGACTATTTCTCGTTCCTCCTCCCTCAACATTACAGCTTACTCCGATGCCGATTGGGGATGTTGTCCTGATTCCCGTCGGTCGACGTCCGGGTATTGTATCTTCTTGGGTAATAATCTTGTTTCCTGGTCGTCCAAGCGACAACCGACTGTTCTAAGTCAAGTGCTGAGGCCGAATATCGTGGGGTAGCCAATGCCGTAGCTGAGACTAGTTGGCTTCGCAATTTATTGTTTGAGCTTCGTGTTCCTATTACTCGGGCCACACTAGTCTATTGTGATAATATTTCCGCTGTTTATCTCGTTGGCAACCCGGTACAACATCAACGCACTAAACACATTGAACTTGACATTCATTTCGTGCGTGAAAAGGTCCAAGTTGGTGCAGTACGAGTTTTACATGTTCCCGCTGAGTATGAATATGCAAACATTTTCAATAAGGGACTTCCTCGTTACCTTTTCACTCGTTTTCGGTCCAGCTTGTGCGTTCGGCCTCCTCCCGCTCAAACTGCGGGGGCGTATTAGTGTGACTATGATTATATGTAAATTAGTTAAGTAAATATTTCTCCTTGATACTTGCCTTAGTCTAGCCTTGTATTTAGGGTAGTTATGCTTGTCATATATCTTGTATGATACTATTATATACGTAATACAATCTCATCCCAATTCAGGGGATTACAAACTAATACACACTTTTTTTTTTTTTGGAGGCACCGCATGATGTAATGATATAGGATATACGAAGGGCATACATTTACGTAAAAAGTGACCAAAAGATAAATCTACAGCCTCAACATTGCATACATCACTTTCAGAAATAATTAATACTCCGTAATCAAAATTCTATTATTTGGAGTTGTTTTCCTGACTTCATCAGCATATTCCTAGTGAAGCCGTATTGGAGCCATACCTACATTATTCCTTCTCTTTTTTAACAAATCTCTTCCTTTTCTGGTAATCGGGAGGATAATGAGACGAGACAGATCGCGAGTAATTGGAGTTCGACTCGGTAAAAGCTCAACTCATGCTAACTTGGTTCGAGCTCGTGTTTGGCCCGAGAACTTGACGAGTAAAGCCGATTTAACCATGACTCGGCTCAAAAGCTCATGAGTAGCTCGAGCTTGTGTAACTAGATAAAATCTTATACTTATTTTATAAAAATATTTTATCATGATTATATCTTTATATCACCAAATTAAATATTATTAATTTTCCCAATATTTATATATCTAGCTTTCGAACTGTGTTACTTTTTATTTTATTTTGGTTGTTGAAAACTTTCGAATCATGTTATTGAAAGTACCAAAAGATAAAAACAAAATTAAGATAATTTGAACATCTAGATTAAAATAATAAAATTAATATAAAGATAATTTGAACATCTAGATTTTGGGCCAAAAGCAGAAAGGGTAAATATGTAATTAAAGTTTGCATTTATAAATTATGGTTGAAGTTCGAAGATACAATCAGTCATTACTGAATCAATATTAATAATTATAGAAATAATCAAACACATTATCATTCACGAGTCATGACTAGTGAATATGATTAATATAATTTACATTTTATGATTTTATTGTATTTTGATAGAAATACTTCATGCAATTGCTAATGACGATGAACTAGTAATGTAAGATGGGGCAAGTGCACCACATGTCATCCTTTACCCAGTTAACATTCATACTTAAATTAGTGCATCACATGTCAATTTTGTTTTGCAAGTATAAAGTACCACGCCATTGACGACTCCGATCCAAATAGATCGAGAGGAAATTAGCCTATCTCGTAGGGCAGCACATCTATAAAATCCAATTTAACTACCCGCCTTATATTTTTAGTATTCAGTTAAGTAGTTGTAGCTTGACATAAAATTCCAACAATACCCTTTTGTATATTAATCAATTTGAAATTTTAAAACTTAAAAAAATACCACAAATATGAAGTAAATTACAATTATGCCATGGGTGTTACTCAAACTGAGTAACACCGGGTGTCGCTATCTCATTTTCCTAATATTATATAGGCGCGAACTCAGCTCAGGTTGAAAACTTGATAATGAGATTAATTTTTTCAAACTTCGCTCGAGCTTGAAATTTGGTTTCATGAGCACAAGCGCGCCGAGCAAGGTCACGCTCGTACTTGACTTGTTATCACCCCTTGCCCCGCCTAATTCCACCACCGGTACGTGAAATTAAGTGGAGCAAATAGAAAGTGTGATTGTTTCTGCTGAATAATGGAAAAATTAAAGTTTTTATTAGTTGAAAATTTCGATTTTGTCTACCATATTAGTAGTTCGCATTCAGTAAAAATTCCCGCCTCTACGATCAAATCCTGATTCCTTGGATAAAGGTATAACAATTACATATCTATGTTTATATTCGTATTAAATTGCGTGAGTAAAACTATTTGGTTTAGCTGGAATTTTGGTGATTTTGTCTTGAAGCACCTATATGCATATGCGTACCACGCTACCAACATACTCGCCAAACATGAGCATAATATGATACAAGATGCTATAAGGATTTCGGTAGGGAAATGTTTGTTATGCTATTCGTATGATTAGATTACATAAGACAAAACTTATAATCATCAATTGATTGAAACGGACTAATGACCTGGATGTCCAAATTTCAAACTTCCAATGCCATGTAATTTGGGACAAGAGATGTATTTCAAACTTGTCTTCCATTTCTGTTTACTTTCTATCGGTATTCAAAATCGCGATAAGTGTGATAAAAAGATTAGATGCTATCTTGTCACATTTTTGGTGGGCGGGTCACAAGAAATCTCCTTCTATTAGTTGGTGTGGTAGGCTTTTCCTAAGCCAACCTAAAGGGAATGGTGGTCTGGGTATTAGACGTATGAAAGAGTTCAACCAAGCTCTCTTAGCAAAGATTGGATGGAGAATGATCACCCACCCAGATTCTATTCTTAGTAAGTCTATTGGTGCTAAATATGGCCTAAGGTGGCGAGATGGCGATCTGCTTTTTAATGATGGCAAGAGCAATTCTTCGTGGAGATGGAAAGGTATCGTTTGGGGCCTTCAACTCATTAAACCTTTTTTAGCTTGGAACATCTCTCCACTTTCTGATCTTAGTGTTTGGAATACTAAATGGGTTAATGAGATGGTGCCGAAACCTCTATGTTTAGAGCTTCTTACCGATCCCCCTAATTTGAGTAATTTGAGAATCAAACATCTTATTTGTGACAATAGATGTTGGGACCGTAGATTCGGGTCTATGTTTTTTTATGAAACCTCTGTGAAAGACATTCTTGCTATTCCGATTCGATGCTCTAAAGGCAGTGATAACTTTTTCTGGTCGGCTTCATCGTCTGGAAATTACTCAGTTAAGATTGGCTATCACATGGCACTAAAAAAACTCATGGAATACTTCAGCTACCCCGAAAGACCTTTCAAGAATTCCAGCTGCGTGTATGGTTGTCTTTCAGAAAATCTTATGGAACCTACCAGGGCCGAAAAGTTGGATCATTCTTATTTGGAAAATTCTCACTGAATCGTTGCCCTGTGGGGATGGTTTCTTAAAGAGGGGTTTTGATGGCCCCTTTAACTGCGTGCTTTGTGATTCATAAGAAAGAGAAACGCCTGATCATTTTTTTCCGTGATTGTTCTTTTGCTAGTAGAGTTTGGGCTGGAAGTGATCTGGGGATTCGGGCTCAATCAGGGGATAATTTGAACATCCAGTCTTGGGTGTGCAACTGGCTTTCTGTTCTATTTAAGGCTGATAATAAATAAGAGGCTTGTCTTTCCTTTTTGTGTACTTGTAAACCATAAAAAATTGAACCTGCAATAATAAATAGAGGCATAAAAATAATACGGAAAACAAGAGTTTTATTATTGAAAGATTGAAGGTTACAATTTCCGTAACTCTCTTGATTCCATCTCTAGGTGATTTAGGGTTTTGATAGTGCTACGAGGGTCTTGTCGACTTAATCTCGTAGGGAGAAAAGATGGGGTCTTTTTGACTTATTTCATCCTACCTACAATTTGGTAGTGGGAAGACGGGGTCGTCTGAGACTTAATCCATGTGCTCTCCCCTTAAACCCTAAACACAAGATCTATATTTATAGTGAAGTGGCTTGGAGGGCAGGGTAGAATATTCTAGAATATCCTAATTTCCTAAGATATTATCACAATATTTTTTGATAATTATCTCTAAATAATTAAGATACAATAAAATAAATAGATACCAAAATATAAAATTTTGGTGTCTACAAATGCCCCCTCGAGACTGGTTGTAGAGACTTTGATGTTGTCTGCAACTTTGTCTCGAAACTTGCTACTAAACTTGACCCTTGAGAATGGAGATGAAAAGCGAAAATTGTCCCACCGGGCGTGCCAATTTGTAAACCATAAAAAATTGAACCTGCAATAATAAATAGAGGCACAAAAATAATACGGAAAACAAGAGTTTTATTATTGAAAGATTGAAGGTTATAATTTCCGTAACTCTCTTGATTCCGTCTCTAGGTGATTTAGGGTTTTGATAGTGCTACGAGGGTCTTGTCGACTTAATCTTGTAGGGAGAAAAGATGGGGTCTTTTTGACTTATTCCATCCTACCTACAATTTGCTAGTGGGAAGACGGGGTCGTTTGAGACTTAATCCATGTGCTCTCCCCTTAAACCCTAAACACAAGATCTATATTTATAGTGAAGTGGCTTGGAGGGCAAGGTAGAATATTCTAGAATATCCTAATTTCCTAAGATATTATCAAAATATTTTTTGATAATTATCTCTAAGTAATTAAGATACAATAAAATAAATAGGTACCAAAATATAAAACTTGCTACTAAACTTGCCCCTTGAGAATGGAGATGAAGAGCGAAAATTGTCCCACCGGGCGTGCCAATTTGTAAACCATAAAAAATTGAACCTGCAATAATAAATAGAGGCACACAAATAATACGGAAAATAAGAGTTTTATTATTGAAAGATTGAAGGTTACAATTTTCGTAACTCTCTTGATTCCATCTCTAGGTGATTTAGGGTTTTGATAGTGTTACGAGGGTCTTGTCGACTTAATCTCGTAGGGAGAAAAGATGGGGTCTTTTTGACTTATTCCATCCTACCTACAATTTGGTAGTGGGAAGACGGGGTCGTTTGAGACTTAATCCATGTGCTCTCCCCTTAAACCCTAAACACAAGATCATTATTTATAGTGAAGTGGCTTGGAGGGCAAGGTAGAATATTCTAGAATATCCTAATTTCCTAAGATATTATCACAATATTTTTTGATAATTATCTCTAAATAATTAAGATACAATAAAATAAATAGATACCAAAATATAAAATTTTGGTGTCTACAAATGCCCCCTCGAGACTGGTTGTAGAGACTTTGATGTTGTCTGCAACTTTGTCTCGAAACTTGCTACTAAACTTGACCCTTGAGAATGGAGATGAAAAGCGAAAATTGTCCCCTGAAGGCGTGCCAATTTGTAAACCATAAAAAATTGAACCTGCAATAATAAATAGAGGCACAAAAATAATACGGAAAACAAGAGTTTTATTATTGAAAGATTGAAGGTTACAATTTTCGTAACTCTCTTGATTCCGTCTCTAGGTGATTTAGGGTTTTGATAGTGCTACGAGGGTCTTGTCGACTTAATCTCGTAGGGAGAAAAGATGGGGTCTTTTTGACTTATTCCATCCTACCTACAATTTGCTAGTGGGAAGACGGGGTCGTTTGAGACTTAATCCATGTGCTCTCCCCTTAAACCCTAAACACAAGATCTATATTTATAGTGAAGTGGCTTGGAGGGCAAGGTAGAATATTCTAGAATATCCTAATTTCCTAAGATATTATCACAATATTTTTTGATAATTATCTCTAAATAATTAAGATACAATAAAATAAATAGATACCAAAATATAAAACTTGCTACTAAACTTGACCCTTGAGAATGGAGATGAAGAGCGAAAATTGTCCCACCGGGCGTGCCAATTTGTAAACCATAAAAAATTGAACCTGCAATAATAAATAGAGGCACAAAAATAATACGGAAAACAAGAGTTTTATTATTGAAAGATTGAAGGTTACAATTTTCGTAACTGTCTTGATTCCATCTCTAGGTGATTTAGGGTTTTGACCTTTGATAGTGTTACGAGGGTCTTGTCGACTTAATCTCGTAAGGAGAAAAGATGGGGTCTTTTTGACTTATTCCATCCTACCTACAATTTGGTAGTGGGAAGACGGGGTCGTTTGAGACTTAATCCATGTGCTCTTCCCTTAAACTCTAAACACAAGATCTATATTTATAGTGAAGTGGCTTTGAGGGCAAGGTAGAATATTCTATAATATCCTAATTTCCTAAGATATTATCACAATATTTTTTGATAATTATCTCTAAATAATTAAGATACAATAAAATAAATAGATACCAAAATATAAAATTTTGGTGTCTACAGTACTATCTGGACTATCTGGGTGGTAAGGTGCAGAAAGGTCTTTGATAATTCAGAGTGTTCCCCTATTGGTGCTATCTTACTGTACCAAGATTCTCTTAAATTGACTCTTTCTGCGGAGGATAGGAAATCGGGATCGTTACCTTTCCAACACCTTTGGAGGAAGACTTGACTAGCCTTAGGAATGGAGTTCTCTTTCCTTTGATCCAGGGTTCTCTAAACTGCTCTCAGTCTCATATTTATGTGGATGTTGCGTGGTCTAAAGAGCTTGTTACTGGTTTGGGTGGGTGTATCATGTTTGATAATGAGGTTGTGTCTGAATTCTGTATCAAAGGAAATGCTGAGAATGCTGAGCAAGCGGAAGCTTTGGCAATTAGGGAGGCCTTGAAGTGGGCGCTCTCTCGCAATATCCTTTAGAGATTAAGAGAGTACTTGGTACTGTGTCATTCATCCAATCCCTCTTTAAGAAAAAATTGTACTCGTATAGTATAAGACTCATGTTGTATATCGTTATATGTAAAATATTCGTAGTAAATAAGTTTAATAAGGTAATGATAATGGATAATATACGAGACTAAAACGAGGTGGTACATTTGTTAAGATCATGGGAAGAAATCGAAAATATTGGCCTCGACTTGTTTCCATAGTCCACCGTTCCTTCTTACTTGGTACACTTATTCCTAACGTAACGAAGGCACCAACGCATCATGTATTTTCTTTGACAATGAGGGCGCACTCGGAAATTAAATGTGTGATAATTTGTAAATCACGTATATTCAATAAATTATTCTTTTATATTGAAGGTTAAACTTTAACCCAAAAAGATGTTCTCCGTATAACCTCTGATTAAATTACTCCATTAACATTTTATATGTGAACCTATCTTGTGAACAATAATTTTAACACGATTGAAAATGTAGCGTAAAAATTACACATAAATTCTCGCATAGACCAAAAAAATAGCAAGTCTGGAGCCATGAGGTATAGTTCGAATTATGACAATTTTTTTTTTTAGGGAAAAATCAACTTTATTTATTCATGATTAAACAAATTTGAATCGGTAGCAACAAGATCAGATAAAGAGTCCGGCACCATCCTAACCCAAACTCTAGTAGTATAGAGTAAGGGGAGTAAATGAGCCATACAATGGGCCGCTCTATTACCGTCCCTACGAACAAAATTAAACTCAATACTATTAAACTAAGAAGCTAAATTTCGAATCGACCTCCCAATATTGCCCAAGTAACTCGACGGTAGGGTTTCCAATTTCAGCATGTTCACCAACGTCTTGCAGTCCGATTCCGCGACGATACTCACAATGCCCATCTGCAATGCCATTCGTAAACCAAACTCCATGGTTTTAGCTTCAGCAATCTCCGCCTCCCAACGCTCCCTTGTTTGTTGATCTCCAGCTCTCTCGATATGTCCATCGTGGTCCCGAATTATCACTCCCAAACCACAACCCATCTCCCCTAGTACCGCGGCATCGACATTAACCTTGAAAAATCCCTCCCGAGGTGGCTTCCATCTCGTTATATTCCCATCAGTCTTTTCATGTTTCCTCATCCCCTTCCCTTGTGCCCCATTCCACGCCTGCCAATAACCCCAAGCCGCTTTTTTTACCACTCGTCACGGGTCCCATGCTTCTCCTCCATGAAACTCTTTATTTCGTTGATTCCAGATTACCCATAACATAATGATTAATTTGCTTTGTTCCATCCCCCTGTTATTGGTGATGATGCTCTCAATTAAATATGGTAGTAACGGAATTCGATCCCAGGTCTCATTCACTTCGATACCAGCATTCTCCCAGACCGTCTGAGCATACGGACACCAAACGAGCGCATGTGACTCACTTTCCAATTGTCCCTTGCATCGGAAGCAGGTCGGGTCCGCGTCACTAACCCTCCAGTGGATATTCATGGCACATGGTAAAGCTCCCTTAACTGCCCGCCATATGAAGCTCTTCACTTTTGGTGGGACGTGTAGCTTCCATAGATTACCCCATAATTTCGAGCCCTCACTCGAATTGCCCCTTCCTTCCTTTTGCTCTTTCGTCCAGCGAATAAAGTGGTATCCTGACTTAACTGTGTACCTCCCCGACTTCTCATAGTGCCATATCAGCTTGTCCTCCGCATCTCCTTCACACAGTGGTATTTTTGCTACATCATGTACCTCAAAATCAAGGAGATATTGCTGCAAATTTTCGACGTTCCACCTCCTCGGTCCGTTCAGCATCCAGTCCGCAACTTTACTCCCTACTTCACCCCTAGCAGGCGAGATCAGTCGAAAAGAAGGTCCCCTATTTATCCATGGGTCGTTCCAAAAATTAGCCTTCTTACCGTCACCAATTAGCCAACGACCCCCCTCCTTAATCACCCACATAACCTCCATTAAGCTCCTCCAAATGTAAGACGGATGATGCCCCAAAACAGCAGTGGTAATGTCGCCATTTGGGTGATACCGTGCAGCTAGGAGTCGAGCAACCAGTGAGTTGGGATTGTCATATAGCCTCCAAACTTGTTTTGCTAGCATTGCTTCATTAAAGGATTCAAAGTGCCTATATCCAAGACCCCCGTCTCGCTTAGTCTTACACATTTTATCCCATGCCACCCAATGTATGCGATGTTTCTCCTCTCCATGTCCCCACCAAAACCTCGCCAGGCTTCCTTCCATTTCCGAGCATAGCTTTAATGGAAATTTAAAGAGCCCCATTTGGTAAGTAGGGATCGATTGGGCCACCGCCTTAATGAGGACCTCTCTGCCCGCAAATGAGAGCAACTTCTCTTTCCATCCTTTAAGCTTTTTCCATATTCGTTCCTTTAGCGAAACAAAAGCCCGAGTTCTATTCTTTCCCACAGTGGCAGGAATGCCGAGGTATTTTGACGGCGTTTGGACCACGTTTGCATCCAGCAACTCTTGCACTTCGTTTCTCACTTCCGCTTGGGTATTAGGGCTATAGAAAATCTCTGACTTTTGCATATTAAGTCGTTGGCCTGACGCTTCTTGGTACACATTGATGAACAATCTAATTGTTTCTGCATTCTTTTTATTAGCCCGGCTTAAGATGAGTGTATCGTCTGCGAAGAAAAGGTGGGTCAAAACCGGGGCCTGACTACATATCCAAATCCCATCAAGGCTTCTCCTCTCTACCTCCTTCGAGATTAACCGAGAGAAAAAATTAGCACACAAGATAAAGAGGTAAGGCGATAGCGGGTCGCCTTGTCTCAGTCCTCGTCTAAGATAAAAGGGTGTCGTTGGTAAGCCATTTATGAGCACAACCGATCTTACTGTTCTAACGCACCTCATCACCATATCGATCCATTTAGCCGCAAACTCCATTCTAGCCATAATTCGTTCGAGGAAAGTCCACTCCACGCGGTCATAGGCTTTGCTCATGTCTAGCTTGAAGGCCATGTATCCCTGCTTCCCCTGATGGTGAGATTTTATGTAATGAAAAGCTTCAAATGCTATAATAGCATTATCCGTGATGAGCCTACCCGGGACAAAAGCGCTTTGTTCTCCATCCACTAAGGCATTCAAATAAGGTTTTAACCTGTTAATAATCACCTTGGCAGCTAGCTTATATAGCACATTGCATAACGAAATGGGTCGGAACTCCCTCATATGACAAGCCTGCTTCACTTTTGGGATTAACACAATAAAAGTGTTATTTATATTAGCTATATCTTCCTCTCCTTCTAGGCATTTGATAACCAAATCAGCCACTTCACCACCGATAATATGCCAATATGTTTGGAAGAAATTAGCATTGAACCCATCCGGTCCCGGTGCCTTCGACGGCTTCATTTGGCAAAGGGCCTGAAACACTTCTTCCCTCCTGAAAGGTCTTGTGAAATCCGCATTCATCTCCCCTGTCACGTTCGGCGTGAGACATTGTACCACTTCATCCATTCTCGTCGGATTCGATGATGAGAAGAGTTCATTAAAATATTCTGTTGCCAGTTTCCCTAGTCCTTCCTCATCAGTGACCAAATTATCCTCTTCATCTTTCAGCCGGTCAATCCTATTCCTTCGCCTTCTATTCGAAGCCCTTAGGTGGAAGAAAGCAGTATTCCTATCCCCTTCTTCAAGGTAATTAACCTGGGAATGCTGCCTCCAATACCCTTCCTCCGCCATTAGAAGTTCATGCATCCAGCCGTGAACACACCATTTTCCTCTCCTCCACTACATCCATTGAGGGTGCACAATTGTCTAAGAAAATCAGGCGCTTCCTTGTCTCCTCAATCTGCTTCCGTAAATTCCCAAAACGGTTTTTGCTCTATTCCAAAAGCTTCATTTTGCATTGTTTTAGCTTGGATAGCGCCTCCAGCCTACCCCCAACATGCAGTTCCCCCATCCATGATTCTTGGATCACCCCCTCACACTCTTCATCTTTCGACCACATGTCTTCAAAACGAAACTTTTTGGCCTTAGTGGCTCTCGGTGGTTTATATAAAGCAAGTTTTATAGAGGCATGGTCTGACTTATCAAACTCCAAATGATGGAGCATGATAGTAGGGCAAGTCTCGACAAAGGATGCCGTGGCAAGAGCACGATCCAATATTTCGTAAACAGCCTCTGATTCTCCTCTTTTATTCCACCACGTATACGGCTTACCCACATAGCCTATATCAATCAGTCCGCATTCGTCCATTGCTTCTCTAAAATTGTCCATATCAGCTTGTTCCCTTATAGCACCCCCCCAGTTTCTCATGTTCAAACAGAATCTCATTAAAATCGCCTATAACCATCCAGGGAAGGTTTGACAAAACTTTTAGCTCTCTCAACAGTTGCCATGACCGCCACTTGTCTTCATGCCTTGACCACCCATAAAAACCCGTCAATCGCCAAGCATCAACCCCAAACAGTCCACTTATAGAGACATCAATATGATGAGCTGTGGATGAAATAACATTCACCTCAACTCCCTCCTTCCATAAGATAGCAACTCGAGCAGAGCGGCCAATCGAGTCTGCAGCCACACCATCATATCCCCCGATTCTCGTAATTACACTCCTCATCTCGCTAGCACTCATTTTAGTTTCCATAAGAATAACAACTTCCACATCCTCCCTCCGTAGCAACCCCCTCAACCTAACAACTGTCGGGTCGTTGCCTAGCCCCCGACAGTTGTAGCATAACAGACTCATTGGTCCCGGCGGGGTTGAGCGACCTCAACCTCCGCCTCAGGTGACATTACACCCATAGATAATTTGATTTTTTTCTAAGCCTCACCAATCTCCACTTCGTTTTGCCTTCGCTTTCTATCCTTCAATTGGACACCTATCTCCTGCGCTGCACCTTCTTTTACCACCCTCTCCATCTTCTTCCATTTAGCTGGCTCCTTTTCTCCCCTTCTACCCACGCTGTCCACCACCATATCAGTCTCTCTTTCCCTTGATGGCACTTCCTTCCTCATCCCCTGCTTGCTCCCACCTCCTCCAACATCATTAACATCTCGCACATTGTGTCCTCCTTCCCAGCCGCCCACACTTTCTCCCCTCCCCGACATCATCTCAGACATCTACTTCCCACCCCCCTCAACTACATCCTTCTCGACACTCCCCTCCTCTTCTTGCCTTCTCAGCGAACTGCTCCTCTCCCTCCGTCGCACAACAATATTCTGTAATTTATCAATAAGATTTTGTATGGCTTCCTCCTCTCTTTTCTGAAACTCCTTCTCCAACTCTCCTCCCAGCGCTTTCCCTCTATCAGTACTCCTTTCCACTACAGTCTTCACAGCTTTCCTTGGCGATGCCCTAAGCTCCTCGCTAAATTGTAGCTCGCCCTCTTCATATGGTCCCTCCTCACAATCCTTCTCCCCATGCCCAAAGATCCCACAACCATAGCAGAAAATAGGAAGGCGCTCATATTTCACCTTGAACTCCACCCACCTGCCATGAGCCATACGAACCCCTACCACCTTCTTCAGAGGCTTCCTAACATCATGCACCACCCGTATCCTAACCGTTCTTTCAATCTCTAGAGTCGCTGATTCCTCCATTCCCACATATTGTCCTAATTGTGACCCCAGATATTTGATATTAGCTTCATTTGTTCTCCCCCTAAGAAGAAGGTCATAAACCCTAACCCACAAAGGCACATGAAATAGTGGAGTATCTGTAAGCTTTCCCTCCCCACTTGGTTCATTAAAACACCCGATAAATTTATCGAAATGGCATGGTTGACCCTCGATAACTTTCGATCTATCCTTTTCATTCGCAAATTTAAACACAAAAATCCTTTCCTTCACATCCAAGACATTAGCCACAACAGTACCTTTTGATTGCCATACCTTAGCCATAGTGTCGATTGCTGCTTTAACGTTAATAGCCTTCATCGACCATATCCGTCCAAGAAGAATAAAAGCCTCCTTTGAACTGCCTTGCTCGTCTTCTGCTTCCCAAACGTAACTATCTTCGCTTAAATCTGTTTTGTAGAATTGTGCCCTATTTTCATCCTCCCTCATAGTTGATTTGTTTTTTTGTGCCCTAATCTCACCTTCACTCATGATTATTATTTTGAAAATAATGGTCTGTAACCCTAAAACTCCAAAACCGAGAAAAGAAAGCCTCGTAGATGACAACTTACAAAAGAAACTAAAAGAAAAAGATTTCCCACCACCGAAAATGAGGAGAAATCGCCTCGAGATCAAGGAAGATCAGGAACGGCGTCCAGTTGGAACCCTCATAGGCAAACCCTATAGAGATTTTTCCCCATCCTGAATTATGACAATTTGTAAGCTTTAAAATAGCGAGAAAAAAGAAAAAAGCGCGTTAAAAAAATACGAAGTAAAAAAGCAAAGCAAAAGCCAAAAACCATGTGACATTGCGTATGCATGCATGACAAACCAAAACACACACACAGCTCAATCATAAAATCTCCCATTTCTCTCTCTGTCTCTCCTTATTTTAGCAACATTCTTAAAAAAAACCCAGCTCAAACCTCATAAAAACCCCTCAAACTCAAACTAATTAATTAACTAATCAACCCCCCATTTCCCCAATTCTCAATTAATTAACATGTTAACCATCAGCAACAGCGAGGGAGGCGGAGACGCAGACGGTAGCGGGGAATTGTTAAAGAAGGGACCGTGGACGGCAGCGGAGGATGCTGTGCTGGTGGAATACGTGAGGAAACATGGAGAAGGGAATTGGAACGCGGTGCAGAGGAATACGGGGTTAAGGCGGTGTGGTAAGAGTTGTAGGTTGAGATGGGCTAACCATTTAAGGCCTAATTTGAAGAAAGGTCCGTTTTCAGTTGATGAACAACGGCTTATTATTCATCTTCACTCTAAGCTTGGCAATAAATGGGCTCGCATTTCTCAACATGTATTTTTCTTCTTCTTCTCTTTAATTTGATTTTTTATTGTTTTGTTTATTAATTTGATTTTTCCTCTGTTTTTTCTTCATGTTTTTTTAATGGTTTTTGGTTAATTTTATTGTTATGAATTTGAGTTTTTTTTGAAATGTGAAAATGGGTTTTGGGATGTTTTATCAGAGTTTGTGCCTCCATTTTTTATTGTTTTGTTTACTTGATTTTCCTCTGCTTTTTCTTCATGTTTTTTTAATGGTTTTTGGTTAATGTTATTGGTCTGAATTTGGGTTAGTTTTTTTGTTGAAACTAGTTTTAAACCCGTGCAAAAAAAATGCACGGGCGAGACGGGCGTGTGTCTTTTAAAGTTATGATATTTTAAACGATTTTATTGGATATAGCGATATACCATTGAGTTTATTTATGGTATAAATATATACTAAATTTAGATAGAGGATAATAATTTTGGGATAAGTATTAAAAATAAGGGTTTTTTGTGAAAAACTACCTTTTATTTAGGGGTATTTGTAAAAATAATACCTTATGTTATTTTTCTTGCTTTAGACTACCTTTGTTTTCTCTTTTTTTTGGTCAAAAACTACCTGTGCCGAAACTATGGCGAGATTTGATCGATTTAGTGACATTAACCTATCCCACATGACTTTGATAACATCAAACAACAATAACCAACTGCGTCCAACCCACAATTTAACTTTACATAAGCAAAATTTATGTTTTCACATTTCAGTAATACTACGAACATCTACTGAAGTAAACCGTAAGTACATTACGACTTCCCAAGATCGTGCCTAAGCAAGATTAAAACATAAAAGAGTCAAGGGAGATAGGTTTAAGCCGGAAAACTGACCAAATTTGTCTAGATTCTTAGCGTATGTAGTTATTGACCAAGAATAAAGAAAACAAAGGTAGTAGAAACAAAAAAAAAGTAGTGTAAGGTAGTCTTTTTATAAATATCCCTAAATATAAGCTAGTTTTTGACAAAAAAATCCTAAAAATAAAGGGAACAGTAAAATTAGAATAAAAAAATATTAGTTTTAAGCACAAACTATTAATTCATTTAACTGGGCCGGGTATACAACTTAATCCAAAGTCCATTATTATACTCTATAGCAACTCATTTATAAAGATCCGCATATCTCATACTTTAAAACCCTAAAGCTCCTTCACCTACGACACCGTTTTCTACATGCCTCTCTCATACCCTTCTTCGTTCATCAGTTCATCACTCCATCATCTTTATTGAAATCTTAAACCCAATCAGCCAATGTCATTTACATCTTTAATACAATCTCCAAGTTTTTTTTTATTTAGTTTTACAATTTCTTAAGCACAAATGATATTGGTATAAGTTCTATTCCTAAATAGTGATAATCTACAACCTTTTTTTCAAAACCAATAAATATTATTGTTGTGATTTTTTTCCCGATTTTGATATTATTTTCTCTTAATATCAGTGTACTTACGTATACAGTTTCTTATGTTTTTTCTTCATGTTTTTTTAATGGTTTTTGGTTAATTTTATTGTTTATTAATTTGATTTTTTATTGTTTTGTTTATTAATTTGATTTTTCCTCTGTTTTTTCTTCATGTTTTTTTAATGGTTTTTGGTTAATTTTATTGTTATGAATTTGAGTTTTTGTTGAAATGTGAAAATGGGTTTTGGGATGTTTTATCAGAGTTTGTGCCTCCATTTTTTATTGTTTTGTTTACTTGATTTTCCTCTGCTTTTTCTTCATGTTTTTTTAATGGCTTTTGGTTAATGTTATTGGTCTGAATTTGGGTTAGTTTTTTTGTTGAAACTAGTTTTAAACCCGTGCAAAAAAAAATGCAGGCGAGACAGGCGTGTGTCTTTTAAAGTTATGATATTTTAAACGATTTTATTGGATATAGCGATATACCATTGAGTTTATTTATGGTATAAATATATACTAAATTTAGATAGAGGATAATAATTTTGGGATAAGTATTAAAAATAAGGGTTTTTTGTGAAAAACTACCTTTTATTTAGGGGTATTTGTAAAAATAATACCTTATGTTATTTTTCTTGCTTTAGACTACCTTTGTTTTCTCTTTTTTTTGGTCAAAAACTACCTGTGCCGAAACTATGGCGAGATTTGATCGATTTAGTGACATTAACCTATCCCACATGACTTTGATAACATCAAACAACAATAACCAACTGCGTCCAACCCACAATTTAACTTTACATAAGCAAAATTTATGTTTTCACATTTCAGTAATAACTACGAACATCTACTGAAGTAAACCGTAAGTACATTACGACTTCCCAAGATCGTGCCTAAGCAAGATTAAAACATAAAAGAGTCAAGGGAGATAGGTTTAAGCCGGAAAACTGACCAAATTTGTCTAGATTCTTAGCGTATGTAGTTATTGACCAAGAATAAAGAAAACAAAGGTAGTAGAAACAAAAAAAAGTAGTGTAAGGTAGTCTTTTTATAAATATCCCTAAATATAAGCTAGTTTTTGACAAAAAAATCCTAAAAATAAAGGGAACAGTAAAATTAGAATAAAAAAATATTAGTTTTAAGCACAAACTATTAATTCATTTAACTGGGCCGGGTATACAACTTAATCCAAAGTCCATTATTATACTCTATAGCAACTCATTTATAAAGATCCGCATATCTCATACTTTAAAACCCTAAAGCTCCTTCACCTACGACACCGTTTTCTACATGCCTCTCTCATACCCTTCTTCGTTCATCAGTTCATCACTCCATCATCTTTATTGAAATCTTAAACCCAATCAGCCAATGTCATTTACATCTTTAATACAATCTCCAAGTTTTTTTTTATTTAGTTTTACAATTTCTTAAGCACAAATGATATTGGTATAAGTTCTATTCCTAAATAGTGATAATCTACAACCTTTTTTTCAAAACCAATAAATATTATTGTTGTGATTTTTTTCCCGATTTTGATATTATTTTCTCTTAATATCAGTGTACTTACGTATACAGTTTCTTATGTTTTTTTTCGCTTCTCGATTTCTCAAAAAAAAAAAAATTATCTATTTATCATATATTTATATGATTAATTTTTTAAAAATTTAACTAATTTCTTAAAATATATAAATGCCAGATTATTAAGGATATATTTGTTTTCAAACTTTGGATCGAAGTGGTTTAGTTCTAGTTCAAGTACAAACACACTTGATAAACTAAATTTATTTTAATCAAGTTTTTCCTTTTCGTTTTTATTTTTCTTTTACAAAATTTTTAGGTACATGAATTTATTATTTTTAAATTTTAATTTTATTATTTATAGGAAAGAATTATACTATAAATTTCAATTTTATTTACTACTATCACAATTTATGAAATTAAATGAATTGTATTTACGTTGAATTGTATTTATGTAAAATCTGATACAGAGTAATTGAATAGGTTTGAAAACATGGGGGGTCCTACCTAAAAAAAACTTTTTGCAAGCCCTAAAAATCAGGAGCCAATGAGAAGCCAAGAAAAAACTTGGCTTTTATACTATGTAGTTGCTTTTTTTTTTTCTAAAACAAGTACACTTAATCGCATCACAATATAAATTATAGAAAGAGGAGAGATTTGAATCTGGGCCACAATACTTCGGCCTTACCACTACACTTCAATTTTTTTTAAGATATCTTCGGTTTTCGAATGTTTTATCAAAGTTTGTGCCTCCATTTTTTATTAGTCGAGGTAATTTAATGGATTTGTTTTATTTTTCTTTTCATATAATAATACCCTATAGTTCTACAATAAATTATCCCGGCTTCGATTTTGGTCAATAGCCCTCCCTAAAAAAAAGATTAGACGACTTTTGATTGTGATGGATGAAGTATCTAATAAGATTGTTATGTAATAATATAAGCGGTATATAATACTTGTACGTCTCATTCATTATAAACTCGGTTTATATTGACCACCTCGTAGATGGAATTATTGTATATACCATGTTACATGTTTTTATATGGGGATTATTACGGTAATTTCTTTCCTAGGAGGAAATTCTCTAGTTGAAATATGTGTAGAAATGATCAGTTCAATGTGTGTGAGTCTATTAGTGGAAATGTACAAAATAACGCGCGCACGGTAGAGAACATAGACAAAAATAGTTTAGATTGTTGCGTAGGATTTTGCAGACATCTTCTGACAAATCTGTAAACATAAATTTAGAGTATCTTGATTGCAGTAATAATTACAGATGAATACTTACGTGGAGTAGTCATTAGATCTGATAAGGAGATTCTTTGAAATCAACAAGAAGATAAAACTTCAATCTTTTGCCTTCTCCTGCCTTCCTTATTCTCTAATTCTCTTCTTGTGTGTTTCTCTTAATGAATATGAATTAGGTTAAGACCACAAACAGGTGTAGCTTTTATTATATAGGTGGCAGGAGGGGCATAATTAGATAAGTGGGCCTAATATGTTAATGGCCTGTAAACATTAACCGTAATCCACTTAGTCTATTACTCCGACTAAAAACCCGAAACATCATATTTAGCTATTATCTATTAGAGTGACTGACGTCAGTAATTAGGTCCACATAATAGAGAATTAATATGATAATTCTTACATTCTCTCACTTGGACCATATTACTGACCTAAACATAATGTCACATGCAAACAGAGTCATAAGTCGCGCAGAGAACTAAATGAATACATAATGGGTTTATCTTAATTACCCTGATCATTCCGAACAACTGGTTGCGTCATGGCGGAAACACTACTATACAAGAGAAGTGGTCCTTCCATATACTACGGACCAATCATTTAGAATAATCAGTCTATACAAGGAGCAAACATAATCCCCGATAATGTCCTTGAGGAAAAAGGACTGATTCTGTTAATCGTGCAATAATAATGTATACAATAACAATAATACGATACAGAAAATCGTTCGGAAACCATCATCATAAGAAAACATAAGTTGATTAATCAAAACATAAGTGTCATCATTACAAAACACTAGCATGATCCAAACACAAACGAAAAGCCTTAATGATTATCCTCCAGACCCATATCAGTAGCATGCTTTAAAAATGTCTTTGGAGGTAACCCCTTAGTTAAAGGATCTGCTATATTGGCACTAGTCGTGATGTGCTCAATTGACATAGTTTTTTTTCCGAACTTCCTCCTTAACTGATAGGTATTTCATTTCCATGTGTTTTATACCTTTAGAATACCTATCATTCTTCGAAAAGAAGACAATTTGCGGCATTATCACGAAGAAATTTTCAGTGCCTTGCAATGGAATTCATAATGCTAATCCCGAAAGAAAGTTTCGCAACCATAAAGCTTGAATAGTAGCCTCAAAGCATGCTACAAATTCAGCTTCCATAGTGGATGAGGCATTAATTGTCTGTTTAGCACTCTTCCAGGAGATTGCCCCCCCCCAGCTAAAGCAAACACATAACCAAAGGTGCTTTTCCTTGAGTCCACACATCCTCCAAAATCTGAGTCGGCATATCCAATAATCTCAAGCTAATCAGTATGTCTATAAGTGAGCATTTTGTCCCTTGTTCCCTTTAAGTACCTTAAAACTTTCTTAGCCACACTCCAATGACCCATTCCGGATTGGTGATATCGACCCAACATACCCACCGCAAAACTTATATCGGGTCTTGTACGGACACTGCGTACATTAAGCTTCCAACTAGAGATGCATAAGGAAAGTTTTTCATGGCATTTCGTTCTAGTTCAGTCTTAGGACACATGCTTTTGAACTTATCCCCTTTCGAATAGGAACATCATTGGGATTACATTTTACCATGTTAAATCTTTCTAAGACCTTCATGATATAGGCTTTCTGAGACAACCCTAATGTCCTTTGTGATCTGTCTCGAGATATTTCCACCCCGATCACATAGGACGCCTCTCCCATATCTTTCATCTCAAAGTTGCTTGATATGAAATCTTTAGTTTGATGTAATAGTCCCAAATCATCGCCATGCGATGAGTATATCATCGACATATAAGACCAAAAATGCAAACTTACTCCCACTGATCTTCAGGTATATACACTGATCAACAGTGTTTTCTTGAAACTCAAAGGAGGTGATGGTATTATGGAACTTAATATACCATTGCCGAGAAGCTTGCTTAAGCCCATAAATGGACTTCTTTAATATACAGACTTTGTCCTCTTTGTCATCAATAATGAAGCCTTCAGGCTGAGCCATATAGACTTCTTCTTCCAAAATCCCATTCAAGAATGTCGTTTTCACATCCATTTGATGTAGCTCTAAGTCAAAATGAGCTACTAAAGCTAAAATGATCCGTAAAGAATCCTTCTTAGAAACTGGAGAGAAGGTTTCATTATAATCAATGCCTTCTTTCTGATTAAAGCCTTTAGCTACCAGTCTGGCTTTATGTCGTTCAATATTACCTAAGGAGTCGTGTTTGGTCTTAAAGACCCACTTGTAAACTGACCTTATGACCTACTAGTAAATTGACCAACTCCCAGACCTCATTCTTAGCCATAGACTCCATCTCTTCTTTCATGGCATTAATCCATTTATCGGAATTATCACTATTCATAGCTTGTGAAAACGTAACCGGATCATTATCCACACTAATGTCAAATTCACATTGATATACTTCATAGTCATCTGAAATAGCTGGCCTTCTAGGTCTTGTGGACCTTCTTAATGTTGTTTGGTCTTTGTATCAACAACCTCAGTGGCGATGTTATCATTCGGGAGTGGAGGATCATCAACATTAGGTTCCACAATATTGACTGAGTCAACATTATCATTATGTGGAACTTCATCAATAGAAATTACGACAACGCAAAAATTGATTGCTTCAGATTAACGCAATGGCGAGATCTAGGAAATCAACTAATAATAATACAAAAAAATCTCAAAAAAAAACAAAATGGAAAGCAAATCTTAGTAGAAGAGGAACTCTTAGAATGAAGTGATGAAGATGTTCAGCTGAATGATAAGCCGGCGGCGAGATGTCTCCTTCCCTATGATCTGGACCTTGATCTGGATGAGCCTGTGACAGTGGAGGTGGTTCAGGAAGGATCGTGGACGGAGGTGCTCTCCAGGAAAATTAAGAAGACAATTCAAAAACCGTCGGAATCTGCTAACCCTAAGGTATTACTTCAACTATCTGAGGAAGATGTTGCTTCTGAAATTAATTACTGGAAATCGTCTGTCTTCTGTTATATTCTTGGCGCAAGTCCCCCTTGGAATGTTGTTGAAGGTTTTATTAAACGCGTTTGGATGAAATTTGACATTGATAAGGTTTCATTCATGCCTAATGGAATCTTCCTGGTGAGATTTAAGACAGTCGAGATGAAACAGAAGGCTCTACTGTCTGAACAGCTAATGTTTGATAGCAAGCCTGTGATTGTGAATGAATGGAAGCGGGATTCTGAGCTAGTTAAGCATGACTTAGAGTATGTTCCTATTTGGGTGAAACTTTCTGGGCTTGAATTGAAGTTCTGGGGTCAGAATGCTCTGAAGAAAATAAGTGGCCTAATTGGGGAATATATTCGATGTAATGATGCTACGCAACAGAAAACCTTGCTGAACTTTGCTAGGGTTCTGGTTAAAGTTAAACCTGATCAGAATTATCCTAATAGCATTGAGTTTTTGGATGAGAAAGGAAAAGTTCAAAAGATTAAAGTTGGATATGACTGGTTGCCAACAAGTTGTAAAGGGATGGGGCATTTGGCGGTTAATTTTAGGAAACCTTCTCCTACTACTAATACTTCCAAGCCTAGAGGACCCAAACAAGTGTGGAGGCCAGTAGCTAGGAACCAGGCTCCTACTCGTGCACCTGCAGCTGCATCTGCTCCAGTAGCTCCTTCCCCTATTGCAGCTACCCAAGTTCCTACCCCTGTTCCTTCTCCTATGCTGCAACCAACTGTGATTCTAACTGAGAAAACCCCCTCAGTTCCTTTTACCCCGGCTAGAATTCTTACAAGGCTGAACTCTCAAAATTACAAGAAGGATGGTGGTCCAAGTAAAGCTTCTTTTATGGATACTTTCAGTGCTGCAGTTCAGAGATCAGTTCAGATGGCCAAGGGAGGAATCAACAGTAAGAGTGCTGTAATTGCTAGAATTGTTGAGGAAGGTTCCACCTCAAGAGTTGGTAATGGATAGGTTTGGTTTCTGGAATATTAGATGACTAATAGCCTTAATAAGCAAAAGGAAATAAAGTGGTTTTTCCATTCTAATAATATTGGGCTATTTGGTTTGGTTGAAACTAGAGTTAAGAGTAATAATTGGTTAAAAGTTAGGAATAATTTATGCTCTAGCTGGGCATTATGCACTAATAATAGTCTTCATAAAAATGGTAGAGTGTGGTTACTTTGGGACCCTAATTGCTTTGATGTTAATGTTGTGGATATTACTAGCCAGACCATTCATTCTTTTGTTCTGAGCAAGATGACTGGTAGGAAGTTTTGGTTTACAGTTGTCTATGGCTTTAATCATAGTGCTGGCAGAGAGTTGTTGTGGAATAAGTTGAAGGAGTATGATGTTTCTTGTCAGGAGGCTTGGGCTGTGGGGGTGATTTTAATAATGTTCTGAATTATAATGAGAGGATTGGGTCTGATATTACCTCTGCTGAAATTGCTCCCTTCCAGGATTGTGTTCAGTGGTGCCAGTTGCAAGACATTCCAGCTACTGGCTCTTTTTTCACTTGGAATAATAAACAAGGGGTGGAGTCTAGAGTCTATAGTAGAATTGACAGGATGTTGGCCAATGCTGAATGGATCTCTAATTTTCCTGAGGCTTTTGCTAACTTCTTGCCTGAAGGGCTTTATGACCATTGTCCTTGTATTGTTCAGTTTGATTCCTTGGTTAGTAGAACTAGAACTCCTTTCAAATATTACAACATGTGGTCTATGAGTTCTGAGTTTGATGGGATTGTTAGAGAGGCTTGGAATGAGCACATTGTTGGGACAAAAATGTTTCAAGTGGTCTCTAAGCTAAAACTGTTGAAGAGGGGGCTCAGGGCTCTCAACAAGAGGGATTTCAGTGATATAGAGAATAATTGTTCAATCACTAGTATGGCCTTGACTGAGGTGCAGAAAAAGCTTAGGCTTAAGCCTATGGATCCTGAGCTTATTGCAGTTGAGATGGAGATTGCTAAGGAGTATGCTCAGCTACAAAAGGCTAAACACATGTTCCTTTTGCAGAGGTCTAAATCTGAATGGGCTACTGAAGGAGATGATAATACAGCGTATTTTCATGCTAGTATAAAGAGTAGAAGAAGTAGGAATAAAGTACTTCAAGTGGATGATATGTCTGGAAAGACTCCAACTGAAGGGCAAGGTATTAATGATGCTTTCATTGAGTATTTTACTCACATTCTGGGGTCCAGTAAAGAGGTTATTGATGTCCATGTCCCAACTGTAAGGAGAGGGGTGCTGGTTTCTGATGAAATGCATGTTGTTCTGCTGAAACCTGTAACTGCTGATGAAATCAAGCTGGCTTTGTTTTCCATTCCAGGGACCAAAGCTCCTGGCTATGATGGATACTCTAGTCAGTTTTTTAAAGATAGCTAGGATGTCATTGGTGTTGGTATTACTGAAGCTGTTATTGATTTTTTCCAGAATGGTAGGATGCTCAAGCAGTTGAATAATACGGTTTTGACTCTTATTCCTAAAGTTGATAGACCAACCTCAGTTACTCAATTCCGTCCCATTGCTTGCTGTAACACTCTATATAAGTGTATAGCTAAAATTCTGAGTTCTAGGTTGGGTGCTATTCTTCCCCTGATCATAAGTCCTAATCAAAGTGCCTTTATTAAAGGGCGAGATATTGTTGAGAATATCTTGATTTGCCAAGATTTGGTCAGGCTTTATGGTAGAAAAGCTTGTTCTCCAAGGATGTTGATTAAAGTGGACCTTCAAGCCTATGATAGCATTTAATGGAGGTTCATCAAACAAATGCTTGAGGCATTGTGTTTTCCTGACAGTTTTGTTCACTTGATTATGAAGTGTGTGTGTACCCCTTCCTTCTCTTTGGCTCTTAATGGGGATTTCTTTGGTTTCTTTAAGGCTAAAAGAGGGATTCGCCAAGGGGATCCACTATCTCCCTTGTTATTCACAGTTTGCATGGAGTATTTGAGTAGGGTGATTTCTGTGGTGCAGGAAATGGATGGTTTCAAATTCCATCCCCTGTGTAAACCTCTGAAGTTATCCCACCTTTGTTTTGCAGATGATCTTCTCCTTTTTTGTAAGGGTGAGAAGGATGTGATAATCATGCTGTTGAGGGCTTTTGAAACTTTTTCAAGAGCTTCTGGTTTGTGTATGAACCAGAGCAAGTCTAGTCTGTATAGCAATGGTGTCCCTTCTGGAATCATGTCTGAAATTGTTCAGTTGACGGGAATGGTTGAGGGACATCTTCCCTTTAGATATTTGGGGGTTCCCATTGCTTCAAAGAGACTCTCCGCCCTTGAATGTGCAAAATTGGTTGATAGGGTTATTGAAAGGATTAGAGATGTTGGGACGAGGAAATTGTCTTATGCAGGCAGGTTGGTCCTTGTCAAGTCAGTTCTGCGTACCTTGCATTGCTACTGGGCAAGGATTTCCATTCTTCCTGCAAGTATCCTCAACAAAGTTGAAGCCTTATGTAGAAGTTTTCTCTGGCAAGGTAAGGAATCTGCTAATTCTCCTCCTTTGATTTCTTGGTCTACATGCTGTAAAAGTAAAAATGAAGGTGGACTGGGGATTACTGATTTGAGGAGGTGGAATAGAGCAGCATTGGGTAAGTATATCTGGTGGATTAGTCACAAAAAGGATCACTTGTGGGTCAAATGGGTGCACTCAATTTACATCGAAAATTCTGACTGGATGTCTTATATTCCTAAACCTTACTCTAGCTGGTCCTGGCGCAAAATTTGTGCTGTTAAGGATCTTCTGCAAGAGGGATTTTATGGACAGTGGTGGCTTAAGGAGGGTAATGCTTACTCCATTCAGCAAGGTTATCATTGGCTGGGTGAAGATGATGTACCAAAAAGTTGGGCAAAGTTTGTTTGGAATAATATGAGTTTACCAAAGCATTGTTTCATCGGATGGCTTGTTGCAAATGAAAGACTCCTCACTAAAGATAGGCTCCAGCATTTCCATATTAACTCAGATTCTATATGTTATCTCTGTGGACTGGTGGATGAAGATCATAGGCATCTTTTCTTCAACTGTAGTTACAGCAAAAGGTGTGTGAAGCTGCTCTCTCTGCGTGTGGATATTATTATTCTCACTGTTGATGTCATTCAATGGTGGATTAAGTTGAGAATACGAAGTTTACTAAAGAAGAAGATACTTGCAGCTCTCTTACAAGGACTAGTTTATAAAATATGGGAAGCTAGGAATCATTGTAGGATTGAGTTTGTCATAGCTAGGCCTGAGTTTATAGTTTCACAGGTAAGGAAGGAAGTGATGAGCAGGGTTGATTTCATATGTAACCCAGCTGATATAGAACGTATTAGGCAGTGGTTACACTAATAGTTTTTGATTAGTGTGTTGTTGATGTAATTGGACGGTTCAATTGGTTTATTAATATACTTACATTTTACCAAAAACAAAAAAAAAATCAATAGAAATTGGAGGCAAAGGAACTGGAATTGCCACCCTAACCTCATTGACGACGACATCCCTTACCTGATCACTCCCACTAACTTCGCCATTCTCAAGGAATTTGGCATTTCCGGTTTCAACAATTCTTGTCTTGTGTGTAGGATAGTAAAACCTATACCCTTTGGACTTTTCTGGATAGCCGATAAAGAAACCACTAATGGTTCTAGGATCAAGCTTCCTTTCATGTGGATTATAAATGCGTGCCTCTGCTGGGCATCCTCATACATGTAAGTGTTGAAGACTTGGTTTCCATCCTTTCCACAGTTCAAATGGTGTCTTTGAAACTGCTTTACTGGGAACCCGATTTCCAACATACACAGCAGTCATAAGGGCATGCATCCACAACTTCATGGGTAGAATGATATTACTCATCATTGTCCTCATGACCTCTAATAGGGTTCGATTACGCCTCTCAAAGAACACCATTCATCCATGGAGAACCGGGAGTTGTGTACCGAGGGACAATACCCAAACTTTCAAGGAGTTTTGCAAAAGGACCAGGATGTTGTCCTGATTCATCATATTTGCCATAATATTCACCACCCCTATCGACCTTACGATTTTCACTTTCTTTCCCAATTGCCTTTCCACCTCCTTAATGTAAACCTCTAAAGCGTTTCATCGATTGAGATTTTTCATGCAAAAGGTAAAGATAACAATAACGTGAATAATCATCAATAAAGGTGATGAAATATTTCTCTCCGCTCATGGAGGGAACATCAAATGGACCACATATGTCTGTATGTATAATTTCTAAAAGAGCAGTGCTTCTTGTGGACCCATTCTTGGTATGTTTGGTTTGCTTACCCTTAATGCATTCCACACACGTCCCAAAATCCGTAAAATCAAGAGAAGGTAGTATATTATCTTTAACCAATATGCTCATTCTTTCTCTTGAAATATGGGCCAAACGTTTATGCCACAAGAAGGAGGAACTTTCATTAGACCTTCCACGTTTCGAACTAACATTATTATGCAGGGAAACATTATGAGAAACACAAAGAGATTCTGAAAACAATTTATCTAAATAAATTCGATACAATCCGTTTTCCAAAATTACAGAACCAACAAAAATATTGTCTCGAAACATACTGAAACAACCTTGTCCAAAACTTAATTTAAAACCATCATTATCTAACTTAGAAACTGAAATTAAATTGCGTCCGAAGGAGGGAAAATAAAGGGTATCCTCCAACTTCAACTTGAATCCAGTGCTTAATTCCAAGCTAAACCTTCCAATGGCTTCTACGGAGGCTTTATCTTTATTCCCCATGTATAGGGAGGCCTCATTTGGATTTATGGTTCTTGTCCTAAGGAATCAAGACAAGGAATTCGAAACATGTACATTAGAGCCTGAATCTAGCCACCATGTATTAGAAGGAACTTCAACATAATTTGATTCGAAACATACAAAAGCCAAAGGCTTACCCTTCTTTTCGAACCAATTCTTACGCTTTATGCGATCATTCGAAAGTGCCCAGGTTTCTTACGGAAAAAAAAACAACTTTCCGCTTCTTGATATCCTTCTTTATGCCAGATCCAGATAAGCTTATCGAAGGGCGGACTTCATGCCCTTTCTGTTTCCAAACCTACCCTTAGATTTCCCGCTTACATGATGCACATAATGTGCCAGGATAAGCGGTACTTTTACTTGAGGCATCGGCCTCATCTTTCTGTTTGATTCTTTGCCGCTTCGAACCAGTTTATTAGTCAATTCATTAACACTCCAAATTTCCTTAACAGTGTTGTAATGAAGATGGAAAGCATCAAACTTATCAGGCAAAGAGTTGATGATAAACTGGGTGAGGAACGGATCCTCAACTTTCATGCCCTGTTTTCCCAACTTAGATGCCAGATTCGTCATGTGTAACACATGCTGCTGCATGGTGGTTACACTCTCATTATACTTAGCAGTGGTAAGTTCAGACATAAGCCTTCCAGCTACCGCTTTATCGGTAGTCTGAAAGCGTTCCTTAATGATTTCCATGTACTTATTGGCTGTGTTACAGCCTGTCTCCGAAATAGAGGACTTAATGTTTGGTGCAGTGGTAAGACGCAAAGACTATCAGATTTCTTCCACCAGTTATACTCTTCAAGTACTTCTTTACTCGCATCGGTCGGGTTCACCGGAGCCGACCCGGTAAGCACTTGATCAAGTTCAAGGATCCCTAAATAGAACTCGAGATGTTCTTTCCATTCTGAGTAATTAGTACCATCAAGTTGTGGAACAGCTTGGACACAGTTATTGAGAGAGCTTTGCAACGGTACTGCATTATGAACAATGCTCAAAACAGGCTTTGAGTTTAACACACAATAGCAATTATGACTAAAACTTGAAACTTAAATGAGTAACTCATAAACATTCATCAGGCAAGTATAGTATCTGTGGACAACCTACACATGCTTAATTACATAATAGAGTATACTCTCCTTAATGAGTGTTTCACTTTAATGTCAGGCTACCTGTGGGTAAAACCTTAATACAAGTTACTTTACTCTCCTTAATGGGTGTTTTACTTTAATGCCAGGTTACCTGTGGGTAAAACCTTAATACAAGTTACTTTACCCTATTAGATGCTTAGTCGGAAATTCACTACATAATTTGAGTCCACTGTGGCGAACCTCAACCTAATGTGAATGTTCAATATGGTTCCATTATGAGATTTGATCGCGTACGAGATGAAATCACTGTGGTGAATTTCAACTTGTCATAATGCGAAAGTCTCTTACATTCGATATCAAATGATATATTTACACAAATAATATGTAGGCTTACAACAACAATATGATAATTATATTAATTTATGTACTTAATAATATAAATATCACACGAGCATACATAATCAAAAATAAGGTATCGTAAACTATAATGCGAGAAGGTACTTTTTCATGCTTAAGAGCTTCGATCGAGTGAAACATTAGCTCGATCGAGAACTATTACAAAAAAAACATAATTTTTAACCAAAAACGTCCTGAAACTCAATGAAGACGCCAGAATTAGGCTTAAAAACGCTAACCCTGTTGTGCAGTCTGGTTTAGAACACCGTTTACACTCGAAAAACATTATTATAACATCAAAATCCGACACTCAAAACTGATGAACAGTAACTTTCTGCGTGAACAGTGCGCGTGAATAGTGCTGTCGGTGAACAGTGTAGATGTGCGATTAAGAACCATAAACAATAAAATACAAACATCATACGAATTGAAATAACGATTAGGACATCATAAGAATTGAAATAATGCAATTACGGCATCATAAGAATTGAAATAATTCAATTAGGGCAGCGGAAACAATCATAATCAAACGAGTAAACAATCAACCATGAATGAAAATGATAACATCATAATTAAACATTAATTTCATTCAAAAAACATAATTGGAACATTAATCAGAACTATAACTGCAATCACAATCCTGCTCTGATACCACATGTAAACATAAATTTAGAGGATCTTGATTGCAGTGATAATTACAGATGAGTACTTACGTGGAGTAGTCATTAGATCTGATAAGGAGATTCCTTGAAATCAACAAGAAGATAAAACTTCAATTTTTTGCCTTCTCCTGCCTTCCTTATTCTCTAATTCTCTTCTTGTGTGTTTCTCTTAATGAATATGAATTAGGTTAAGACCACAAACAGGTGTAGCTTTTATTATATAGGTGGCAGGAGGGGCATAATTAGATAAGTGGGCCTAATATGTTAATGGCCTGTAAACATTAACCGTAATCCACTTAGTCTATTACTCCGACTAAAAACCCGAAACATCATATTTAGCTATTATCTATTAGAGTGACTGACGTCAGTAATTAGGTCCACATAATAGAGAATTAATATGATAATTCTTACAAAATCTTCTGCACGCACTGTATTTGGCGCATATTCACAACTGTACTATTCCTGTTGTTGGTGTACTGAGATTTTAGTGTGGTACTTTGTTGGAATATCCTTACATTTTTGTTATTTTTGTCTTTGCAAATTCTAGTACTTGAGTATTGGCACGTTTTTCTGTCTTTTGTTACCTTGACATCTAAATTGTGGTCCTTCTAATGCCAATTACCATCTTTTCTATGTCTATACCTTAAAAAGGCATAGTAACACACTAACACCAAAGAGAAAACGTATTACGTCACTTATTATTTTAATAGCTTGATTCTCATGGTGATTTACATTTCCGAGTGGTGCTATGTCCGTCTTTAAAAATTGTGATTGTTTTGGTTGGCAAAATGTAGGTTTATATGTAGACTTCTGCTTTGCACATCATATATTGACATAACTAGTGTAATAAAGGGCAAATTATATCCTACTCCCAGGAGTAGGGAGTAAGATACACTCATGGTAGTTATGGGCAAAAAAAAAATTTTAAAAAAAAAATAAATAAACTACCCACTACATTTTTAACAGTACCTTACTCAATTTATCAAATTTAAAATCCTACTGAATTTATTAAATTCGTAGTTTTCTTTCATCTATTTGTATTCGAGTTTTATCAAATTTACAGTTCATAATCATCAAATTAGACCGATATTCGCTAAACTCAAAGTGAATATAACAGTGTCATAAAATGAATATCACATTACATAACACACGTTCATCAAATTACACTATCATAATCATTTAAGTCAACGTGAATATAATAGTATCATAAGGTGAATATCACACTAAATACTACATATTCATCAAATTATATTATCATATTCACTAAAATCAAAATGAATATAATAGTGACTTATGATGAATATCACATTTGATAAGACATATTCATCAAATTAAATTATCATATTCACTAAATTCTGAGTGAATATGATAGTGTCATATGATGAATATCACAATCGAAACCACAAATTTAATCATAAATAATGAGTGATAAAAAAAATAAAAACTCGATTTTAATTATGCTATTATACAACTTTTAGGGTTTAATGTAATTTCAACACAAACCCGATAAATTAGAATTTAATTAATCAAAACAGGAAGTAATTTTAATACATACCTGATAAGTTAGAATTTAATTAATCAAAACTCGAATCAAGATTAAAAAACCACTGTATTGGATGGAAAATTAAATTTTATGGACGATTTTTTTTTGATAGAAAAGGAAGAATAGTTTGAAACAGAAGAAAGAAGAGTTTATAGAAAGTGATAACTGTACCATACACCTGGGTGTATGGTATAAGAATTGGTAATAAAGAGTGTTTTGAATTGTCATATGCGAAGATCAATAATAGGTTGACAATAATATCGTAAATTGGAGATGTGGAAGTTGTACATAGTTTCGGAGTTGGGACATGTATAATTGTATCTTACAACTAATTTAGACATATAGTGACGCTCACGGCTCACATATATTTCGAAGATAAGATGATATTCATATTAACGTCTTAATTTATGGTTTCTTTGTGATATTTGAGCAGTTGCCCGGGAGAACCGACAATGAAATCAAAAACTTTTGGAACACACGAGTAAAGAGAAGACTACGACAAGGCCTATCATTATACCCGAATCAAAACCATTCAAATCCAACCCAGTCCACAAAAAGCCCACCACATCAACCACTGGTGGCATCTCATTCTTCCTACAAACAAACATCAAATAGCAACAATAACACACTTTCCCTCTTCAACCCTGTTTCAGTACCCTCTTCATTTTTCTCCTTGCATCCTCCTGCTCCATTTCTGCCCCCTCAGTTCTTGAGGGGCTGCCCGAGTACCTTTTTGGGTCATCCTTATCCCTCGCCATCACAAATGAGTGTATTCCAGCTTAGGCCAGGTGGGTTTGGATTTGATTCAGGTCAAGTACCTCCAGTTCGTTTTGATTCCGAAGGTTTCAATTTTGATAACCTCAGTAACTTTGAGCTCCCTTCAAACCAAAATGTGACCAGTGACGAGGAGATGGTAGATAAAGTGAAAGTTGATAGTGATAATCCAAATGTGGGTCGGACCAAGAGCGGGTTGTTGGACGACTTGCTGCAAGAAGCACAAATCAAGGTGGCAAATCGCAGAGTAAAGAGGGAGAGAAATGATTGTGAGCTTCAGTGGGACGTTTCATCCTCTGATACTTTTTGCACCGGTAAGAACCATGTGATCATAGGCTTATTGCATACACGCTCATTTCAAGTCATTTACATACGATCTATTGATTCATTTGTGCGGAGTATTAGTTATGAGAATAACTCTTATCCTCCTGGGATATTAACACAGGAATGAAATCCGAGAAGCCAGAGGACAAGCGATTGAACTTTGGGAAGGAAGTGTTACCAGACATTCTTGACCTTATCCCGACGCAAGTTGAGTCTCCTGAAAGTTGCCATGGGGGTGGCGAAAATCCAGTTGCGCAATCAACCTCAGTTGTTAGTATAGATGATCAGATACGACAGGGTGCTCAGCCGCCTCTACCTGTTTTGAGTACCTCCGATTATGAAGATGATGGTGACGATTGGAATCCAAGGTGCTATACGTGGGATAACTTGCCCACTATCTGCTAATGTTATTCTGTTACACATTATTAGACCATGGTATTATTAATTTAAGGTTTAATCTTAATTGTGAAATCAGCTCTCTCTGCCTGAACTCGACCTTCGTAAATGTCGCAAATACCGCTTCAAGATGTTGTCGTAATCTTCTCAAAGTCCCCACTCAGATTTAATATCTTATACATGAAATCGTAATTTATTTAGAAAGAGGTTACAGATGCTAATTTAATTCTACTCTGTCTGAATCATTTACTTTGGTAAACAGCATCATCAACATTTTTTCTTTTGCAAATTGAAAAGAATGAGGTAAATATTTGATAAGAGGTTGGTTTGTCTTGTTTGGTGGGGGTTTGAATTTACATTTTTTGGGTGAAGCTTCCTGAGCAAAATAAGTCGCTTAGATCGCCACAGATTAGGTCAATTTCGATCAAGTTCAATGAACAAGCCTCCAAATAAACTTGTAAACCGTACTTCCAACATTGAGTGACTGACAAACATTAACAAATTATTTTGCAAATAAAACGATACTTCTATTTGCTTTACGAAATCATCATACAATGGTAAGGACTAAGGAGGTTGCTTTACGAAATCATAAGCTAAGGAGCATGCTTCTCTATTGGTTCAAGTTGTATTAGAAATCCATTAGGGCTAGGTTAGCCAAGAATCTAAGATCAGCAAAGACTCAACTTTGAGTCTCTCCACACCATTTAACATAGTGTGCTTTCCCTAACCCAGCTCAGTTGTATGTAGAGAGTAAATATAAAAGGGAAATCTAAATTGGCGTACATGCCTCCCAACAAGGAAAATAGATCCTTCGATTTCTCTCCCACCTCAATAACATGTATGGAAATCGAGTAACAGGATAAGAATGAAGGTGGTGAGTACCCAAATAAACATGTTAAGGAATGGCACTGAACAGGAAATAAAATAAAACAATTATTATAGAGGAGACAATTTAACATCCACAAAGTCAAACAAATAACGTAAGAACTTCGAAAGAAAAGCATCCGAGGAACCGGTGGCACTAACCACAATCTTGATTGATAACTAGCATAGACTATATACAACTTTGGTCTATTTCTCATAGAGCTTATTTACACAACCCCAGCAGAACACGCTTAAAGGTCCCCAAAGGTATTCTCACCGCTGTAGGTCATGTAGAGAAATCCATCTTCATCTTTGTGCTCCTCATAAATGGCTGACATCATAGCAGCTGGGGTACAAAATAGAAGCATATCATAAACAAGATTCGAGTAGAAAATGGGGGTGAATTGGTTGCTAAATCTAAGTATTCCTGTTCTTACCTGTAGGTGGTAGAATGTTCTTCACAAAAATGAATATGGCCTTTTCGGCACTGAGCTTTATCCTCTTCCTAACCACATAGACAAACTGGCCGACACTTAGGTCAGCAGGAACCAGGTACCTACAAGGACAACAAGGTGTCAGACGAGATTCAAGTGACTCATCACACCTGATTTCAATATATATGACACATCGGTTAGTTCCACATCATATTGTTAATGTGATCTGATATGGATAGTGAACGACCCTTTCATGTTTCCTAGATAAAGGAATCAATGCAAAAGATTTTACAATAATTTCGCATGGCTCTCCTTGGTAGTCTCTTAAGTGAATCAACTCAAATGCTCTCACAACAGATACAGAAAGTAGTCTCTTAAGGGCTTAAGGCAGCTAAGCATTTTAAACTATAAAGACTATCAATATCCCACTTAACGATGCTACAGAGAAAAGGTAAACAATTCAGGATGCATAGCTGTAGAAGCTACATACAAGTACTGCGAACACAGTTACAGAAACACAGCATACTAGCAAAGCAATTAAGCCATTAATGAAATCACAATGAGAATATTGTACTCACTTCTTCTTGTCAATATCGGGGATGTCACTTTTTTCAGCCTTCTCCACAATAACCTAAACAAAACCCTCAAATAAGTTTAAGAGGGACACACAAGTACTAAGAAAAAATCACCATTCAATTAAAAAAGAGAGAAGGTATAAGAGAAAATATCATACAGGGATTCTGTCTGGGTACTTCTCCCTTATGCGGGCAGCTTCCGCCTGCCTGCGTTCTGTCGTGCAGCAGAATCAAAAATATTAGTCACACTAGTTTTAGACCCTTGCAAAAATATGCACGGGTATATTTCATGTAATAATAAAGTAATACGGAGTATGATAATAAAGTAATATGATAATAATAATAATAATAATAATAATAATAATAATAATAATAATAATAATAATAATATATTTTATAATTATGCCCGTGCAGATAGAATTTTACGGGATTTAATATTTAAAAACTTGAATAAATAAGGTACTAATAAATTTATCATTTGAAAAATTTAAATAGTTTTGAAACTCTTGCATTTACATATAGAAGAACTTTATTTTCAAACTAAAATCAGAAATATTAGAAGAATTAATGAAATGAAGAAAATAATGTACATATATACCGTAAACACAGAAAATGCAAAGAAGGAGAGGAATGTCAATGGCACTGGGCTCCGGAGCCACAAATGCGATTTTGGTGAATATATTTAACATGGACGAACATGAAAATAAACGACAATATTAGACATGTTAAAATATGACCTATTTTTTTAGGATCAAGCACCCGTAAATCTTGACCCGCGACCCAAAATGACCCTGAATCCGAAATGACGTTATTCTAAGGTCGAAAATCGACCCAACCCGTTCAGCCCGATGGGTCAAAAATAAATGAAGAATATTATTAAAATATTAATATTTTTATTTTATATTCGAAATAATAAATATAAAATACAGTATATTATTTTTATATTTTTAATTAAAAAATTTATTTAAACGTCAATTTTATATCATTAAATAATAAAATAATTATTAAAATAATGAATATAATAATATTATTAATATTAAATATATATAATTTAATTTTAAAAAATGTTTTTCGGCTGGAAAATGGTAAACTAAAAGACGTCATAAACTTTTATCTGACCCGTATTTTGACCCTAATCCGACCCAAGACGCGTATAACCCGACCTGTAAGGCCCGACTCGAGACCCGACCCGTTTGACAGGTCTACACGACATTATTGTCCACTACGGTAAAACAAAAAATGCAGAAGATATAAAGCTCAATCAAACAAAATAAGCCCAAATTAAAATATTGACCAACAATATTACTTATCTAGGAGATTCCTAACCTAAAAGCTCACACTTAGGCCGCCTCATTCCTTCATGACTCCATCTCACCTCATCTCCCCATCTTGTTCTTTTTTTTCTTAAACTCTTTACATCCTTTTTTTGGTTTTTGCAATAAAAACTCTCTCTACATCCGGAGATCATTTAATCTTTCATCCCTCATATTACTCAACTTAAACAACCTTTTTCATCTCTTCTCATTTAATGCATAAAAAAGCTTTTCGATAGACCAAATTAACAATTCTATTTAAAACTATAGGATCAGAATTGAAGTTTTAAGTTAATTATTAAAGAAAACAATTAGAAGAAATTCTTGTATGCATGCTCCAAAATTTATATTGAATTTTTTTTTATATTCACTTGCATGTATTTTAAAGTGTATATATTTTTTTTCAATTTCTACAAATTTTATATCAGTAATTTCAAATTTATTTATTTTTATTGTCGTTCTATATTTTGAAGTGGTTGTAAATATTTTTTTTGGATATTTTGTAAATTTGTTTCCATTGTAATGTATCTACCTCTAATACAGTATAAAGATGCATTTTCATAAATTGTAGATTTACCTAAATTTGGATACTTCATACAATATCTATATTTGAAATAAATTGTCAATTTTTGGGTTTGTAGTGAATTTCATAGATTTAATCTCATTATTATTTTTAATTTTTTATTTATTTTTATAATAAATAATTGAAATTCTAATTTTTTTAATTTCTTTTTTTTGTAGCTAATCAATTGGATCTGATGATAATTGTCTTTTTAAAAAAAAAACATAAAACTACGAAATTGAATTTGTTCACAATAGTAATTGAAGACAAAAAATTTCATATTCTGTTTTTTGAACTAAATCTCATCGATTTAATGATTTTTTAAATTTTTAAATATTTTTAGTTATGTTCATTTAGTAATTTTACAGATCTATTTAATTTTTTTATCTTGTTGTTTAGCACATAAATATGCCAAATTTCCCTTTTTTATGCATATACTATGTTTAGTTTATGATTTGATGTAAATCAAAACATTTTAATATGTGCATAGTGAAATTCTGAAAAAGGAAATGAAAGAGAAATTAAATGTGGGGGATTGATTTGAGGAGAGAGACTAATTAATTGTCATATAAATCATGGCGGGGTCCACATGTAAAATTTATCCCTAAATTCAGCGGCCAATGAAAAGTCACGAAATAACCTAGCTTTTATACTAGGTAGATATCCATAATAAGCAAGACAAACCACCTCAAAGCCATAGGGAAAAAAATGTATTGCTATCAATTAAAAAAATGATTTTTATAAAAATGGACGTCTTACCGTGGTAACGGTCTCTTACTTAAAAGAACAAAAATAAAGAATTTCTTTCAGCAATTCTACCTGAAATTCAGCCCACTAAAAGTCCGAGTAAAAGAAACGAACACATATAATATGATCCTTATTCACCTTTTTACTCTCACCGTCGTCCCTATCATTTGTTTAAGTTCAATTCAATTACCATAACAAAGAATTAAAAAAAATCGAAACGAGTGATAACTATTCCTCTCTACACAAGTTCGCCAAAAATTTCGGGCTCAAACACAAACAAAACACCACAATCAACTGCAATCAAATAACAAAAAATATCCGTCCCAATATTACAAAATAAAGTTTTCAACTTGGATGCAAATAAAGCAACAGATTCATTAATTCAATCGATCATTACTTTAAGAGAAAATTACAAATAACCACCTGTATTTGCGTATTTTTACAAATAACCACCACGTATTTCTGTTTTTACAAATAACCTCCAGACTTTTACGTATACTCCCCAATCACCCCCGTATATTTGACCCGAAACTCGTTTTTCTTATTTTCCGACTCTTTGATTTACGATTTATCAAAAATACCCATATTACCCTCATCGACTTATACACTATTACAATCTGTTAAATTTAACAACGGGCCTGGGCCACACCCAAACGGAGGAGAAAGAGTCCACAACATAGGCCCAAGAGGGTTCCACTCTAAAACCAATTGGCGATGGAGGGAGTAGCCCCTTGCCTTATAAAGTGGTAATTCTTCTCCTCTTTTATCAATGTGGGACAACCCTCACATGTGGAACTTTGGGTTTCTTCATACAATCCCAAATTCACACAACATATCTATCTTCCGTGAGACCCAAATCAATTGATTCATCTGGAACTTATTAAAATCCCCCAAATCAATTGATCCAATTCAATTGAGCCGAGAAAATCAATCAAATTTAGAAAACTCAATTCAGTTGTAGGACGAAAATCCTTCACAAAAAAGAGACTAAAAACGTTTACAAAAAAGGGGACTAAAACCGCTTACAAGTTACACCTAGGTCATAAATCGAAAAAGGGGGGAATTTCAAACCCGAAATAGCGAATTCATGAATAGATCGAGCTACGAATTATGGTGTTGAGATAGGCAGGTGTGGACTGATGTCTGCGGGTATGAAGAGTACAGCAGAGTGATGCTAAGTGCTGGTGTGGGACTCGACCATGGTGGTCGAATTGGAGCGGTGGAGCGGTGGTGGCGCCAAGGGGCTGCCGACAACATTACAGTGGTGAACTGGACTCGGGTTTATATCGAGCAAAATTGTTACTTTAAGGTGACGCTTATGGTGGTGAATTGTTGATTGGGTGGTTGATGGTGGTAGAGTGCAGGATGAGCTGGAGCTGGAGGGTTGAGATTTAATGAGCTGCTTCCGGCGTGGCGTGGTCGACGAGTGGTGTAGCAGGGTCGTTGTTGTGGTCTAATCTGAAGGAGATGGGAGGTTGAAGGTGGTTGAATATGGTAATTGGTAATGGAGGATTTGAGGGGATATCATATCTGGCTAAAGTTTCGGAAATAGCTTGAGAATTTAGAGTTTGGGGATAACCTGGGGAAAAGGGCATAGAATTACTCCCTCCCAGTCACTATAATGTTCCCCCTTTCTCGAAACGGATTATTCAACTAATGTTCCCCTTTCTATTTTTAGAAACTTTTACTCTTATTTTATTCATCCCTCTCTCCTATCACCAAACCCCACACAACTCTTTTACTCCTATTTTATTACTTTCCTTTATATTTTGGCCCCACAATTCTTTATTTAATTACTAATAATTCATCCCTCTCTCCTATCACCAACCTCACACAACTCTTTTACTCCTATTTTAATACTTTTCCTTAAGTATTGTGTCCATATCAAATGGGAACAATATAGTGACTGGGAGGGAGTATGTTGTATTTTTTGAGTTGATGAGGGTAATATGGGTATTTTTGATAAATCGTTAATTAAAGAGTCGGAATATAGGAAAAATGAGTCTCGGGTAAAATATACGGTGGTGATTGGGGAGTGTACATAAAAGTCTGGGGGTTATTTGTAAAAATAGAAATACTGGTTATTTGTAAAAATACGCAAGTACAAGGTGGTTATTTGTAATTTTTCCTTACTTTAATTATTCAAACTAAAATACTGTAAAAATAGAAGTGAAGAGAAATTAATTACCAAGAGGATGTTGCAGCTTGAAGGAACTCTCGGCCATATCGATAAAATTCAGAATTCAATCAAACTACAAATTAAATCAAAATTGATAGAATTAGGGTTTTACAGAAGTCGATAAACAGAATCAAATCAAAATCGGAAAATAAGAGAAGAAATTGATTGGAAAAATGATTGACTTACGAGATGAAGGGGGGAAGAACAAGAATGGATGAGAGAATTAGGGATTTGGAAAAAAGGGTATAATTATTATTCAACTTATAGTAGTCTAAAGTCCGTGACACTCAAGAAAACTTGACCAACCGAAGAAAGAGTCCTTCACCTTTTACACTTTTTGTGTTTCGGCTGTTTTTCTGAGTAAGGGTTTGCCTGGAATCCATGGAATTATTAAGGGGGTAAATTTTATTGGGCGATCATTACTGGAGAAATTAATTAGTGGGGTAATGAGTTCCTTGATGATATGTTTGGCATAAGAGTAATGATTACTAAGTAGATCTTTTACTCCCTTAATCATTACCCGGGGGGAGGGTGGTAATATATTACCCCTTCACAAGGGTAATAATTCCAGGAGGTAAATAATTACCTACATACCAAACATGGGAAATACACCTCACATATTACTCCCCTATTCATTCCCCTCCTATTACCCTCAATTCAAGCAAGCCCTAAGTGTTGATTGGGCTTTTCGTTGATACCCAGTTGTTAAAGGTATTACGAATCGTCCACAAATTTAATGAACTTCCCAAATTATATCTCTTGTCCCAAATATTGCAGTTCAACTATCGAAATATTGCAGTTCAACTATCGAACAACAAATTAAAACTAACAATTATAATATCGAATACAAGTTGTGAGATTAATATTGTCACTTGGAAAATTGGGACACTTATGATTTGTGTAAGAGACTCTACTCACATTACTATCAAGACCTTTAGGACTTAACTTAAGTGAGACCAAAATGAGCCCAAAGATCGACAGGTAGGTCGGACCATTGCAGATGGTGTGGAGCAAACTTGGCAAAAGTGACCCGGAAATTCACATGTGACTCGAATTGACCTGAATGTTTATTATTGCACGTAGTCCATTATTCATAAATAACTTGATAATAAAAGACCCGAAAATCACTTGAACTAGTTTTCTTGCCCGTGCGTTGCACGGATATTAAAATAATGTGTGATAAATTTCACAATAATATGGAATATAGACATATAGTACATCGTTCATGTCTAAATTTTTATGTATGCCGCATGACCAACAAATAATTCCCGTTAACATAATATTGACATAAGAATAAAAGAATGTTTGATTAAAAAAAATACTTTTTTGTAGGAAAATAAAACAAATATGAAGTTTATATATACATGATACTTGGACTGATAGTTTTTAGAAATTGTTCATTAATACCTGTTTGTTTTTCAATTGGTCAAGGAAAACAATAATATTTACTTTGCATAATCAACTCAATAATGCAACAAATCTCCTTCTTTAGAATAACAATCATAATTTAATCATTGTTGGGTCAAATGGTAGTTATGTAAAAACATATATAGGTAGTTAAATGTTATATCTTTCGGTCAAACTATAGACGTACCTTTGAATGTGAACCAAATTCTAACGCAATACTACATGGCTGGGGCTACTTATGAAACCCCCCCCTATAATAATAGTCTTGCCCCCCATCTTCTCATTTGAAAGAAAATCCTTCACGAAGACGCATATTTTTCTTCCCTATTCACACACATGATCTAAAACAATCTCATCCCTTGAAATATCGATCCTCATCTTCGAAACTTCTCTCAAATTTATCCAACAAAGTGAAAAACTAAACCCCTACTTCTGGAAAAATCCACAATCCAATGGAAACTAACCCTTGCTCTCGAAAATGTTGTTAGAATTAAGATTTTACTTTAATTTGGATTGATGGGGTCAAGATTAAGTTTATCAGTATGATCTTTTGAGGTTTCTTCTTATTATTCATGTTACCTATATGTTTTAATGCAAGTGATATTTTGCTGATAAATAACCTTATTTATTATCACTATCCTCGTTAAACTCATCACCCTCCACAAATGCACCTTCCCTCCACCCCACTAATTTACCCGCAAAATAAAATATCAGCCACTATGATTAGTTCTCACTACTTGAAACAACCTTCAATCCACTATCACTATCACTACCTTTCTGCCACGTTTTACATCTAAGAAGTCATAAATCACATTCATCTCCATGAAACACCAATCTTTACTCCAGTTGATATGGATCATTGTCTCCCTTATCGAAGACAATTTATTTCTCCTTCAACAAAGAAAAGTTTAAGAAACAATCTTCCCTCTTATCTCTCTCCCTTTCCCTTCCTAGTCTTTTTCTCGTCCTCTCCCTTACCTCCATTCCAGATTATCAAATAAAATGTTTGGGTACTATGTTTGTAAACTGAATAAGTTTGAATAATATATATATCCACGAACTTTGCTATTTATTTCATTTTGCATAAATAAATCTTACTACCTCCATCTCATTTTTATTGTCCTTTTTTCTTCAAATTTTATTATCGTATATTTGTTATCCCCTTTCTAGATCTAGTAGGAAAAACTTTACTCAACCAACTCGTCGTAATCAACCGCATTCCCACTCGAAACAACCTTTAGCCCACTACTTAATCCCTTCGGTCCACACATAAAATGGTCTAAAATGCAAGGCTTTCACATAACTCTTGAAAAGTCCATCTAACTAACAGAAAACTAACCGCTACTTTCTGAACTTCATCATTTTCACATCCCGTAAAGATTAAGTTGAACATGACAAAACAAAATGCAGAAACTTGGGTTTTATTTGATAACGACAGATTGAACATTTTTTTTAGCATTTTGAGAGTTTTTACACTATTTAAATAACAAATGTGCTATTTTGAGTGTTGATCAACATATTGAAATAGTAGATTGTGGTGTAATTTCCTGTTTTACATTATGACCTTTAATTAGTATATTATAAGAAAATAAAAGTTGAGGTTTTTTTATCTCTGAGGAAATTAAAGATCAAACTTTATCTTTATCATATTTATAATTAATATTCTTCACTTAAAATATATAAATTTAAGCAAGTTCAAATAAGTTAGCTAAAAGTTATAAATCACAAATTGTACGAAGCAGTATAATCATTTTTTTATTAATATAAAATAAATGTCATAAACTTCATGAGGATATTAATGCGGTAGAGAACTATAGAAGAGTTGGCAAGTACGTGGCCCTCTTTTAGGTTTAAATATTTTCATTTATTTTTATATTTTTGCCTAAAGGTGGTTAAAGTATCGTATTATGCATGACGAATATGAACCCTTCCCCAATTCGTATCTCTCCCTAAATTATAGTGATGATGTGCTCAATTTACACAAAAAAAAATATAGCATCAACAATAATTAGTTTGCTCCATATAATTGAATAGTACAATTTTTTTATGCATGTAAATTTGTCAAAAGAAAAGCTTGAGAGAGACGGTCTTCACTATGTTAGGGAAAGACTACTCTTACCCTTTTATGTCTTTTTCATGACTTTTTTTTAATGTTGATCGTTGCTTGAATTGAATTTTAATCTTATACATATTTCTATAATAGGTGTATCTAATTTACCTTCAAGCCTCATTCAAATCTATATTATTACTCGTGGTACCATTTTTACTTTAAATTGTAAAACAATAGCACAATAAAGTTTTTCAAAATATTTACTCATTTGTCATAATATGATATTTCGATTCGCAAATTAGCAGCAACTTTCTTTATCTTTTAATACTCCTTAAAAAATAGATATCAAACTTTGCAATTATCAATAATTTGTGAATATCTTATTTAAATTTTGATTAATATATTTGTATATAATGATAAATGAATGTAAATAGTATAATAATAAATTATCAATAGAAGTTGAAGTGTTTTGTGAGGGAAATAACTTTAAAATTAATAGGATAAATACATATGACATTTGAAAAATAAACTTCGTATTATGTATAATTAAATATGACATTAGCAATAACAAAAGACGTATGTATTATGCATGCACATTTGTCATAACACAGTTCGCCCTAGGGCCTTTTAGCCTCGTAATACCTCATTTTTTTAATCGGAAGTTGTTATAAAATTGGATATTATAAATATATCGAAGGTTTTTTTTCCTTCTAATTTAATAAAAAGTGAACAAATACTAATGAATAATTTTTTAATATTAATAAATTGTAGATAATTAATTTATTTCATATTTTTAATAATAAAATTGTAAAATAATTAATTAATTCTCATTTCTAATAGGAAAATCATATTCCTAATTATAATAGAAACTTTTTAAATAATTATTATCTCCTAATTCTAATAGTATAATTGGAAAAAAAAACCCTTAATAAATTGTTAATTTATTTCCTATTTCTAATAGGAAAATGGTAAAATAATTAATTAATTCTCATTTCTAATAGAAAAATTATATTCTTAATTATAATAGAAAAATTATAAATAATTAATTATCTCCTACTTCTAATGCTAATAGTATAATTAGGAAAAAAAAAACCTTCTTTAGTTATATATATTGATGATTGATTCTATCAAATTGGAAAATAGCCGACACAGCCTAGTCAACCAATTTGTCAGGTCTATGGTTAGGGCTGAGCATGGGTCCAAGACCGGACCGGACCGGACCAAACCGGATCGGACCGAAGACCGAAAATAAATTTTTTGTGGACCGAAGACCGGACCTAAAACTTTCGGTCTTGGACCGGACCAAACCCGAAATATTCGGTCCGGTCCGGTCTTAGACCGAAATGGACCTAAAACTAATTCTTTCACTATTTCGTGTATGATGATTACATTTAAGTTTCACTAAATTAAATGTCGATGAATAATTAGACGATTGTTTTTGAGAAAAAAATACTCAATATTAATTTATAATGTCTTGTGAAAATAAAATGGTAATTTAGTTTATAATATTCTAATGATAGTCTTTATAAACATAAATATTCGGTCCATTTGGTCCGGACCTAAAATATCCGGGTTTGGTCCGGACCGGACCGAAGACCGAAAACTCAAAAAATGAGGACCGAAGACCGGACCTAAAAAATTCGGTCCGGGTTTGGTCCAGACCAAATGGTCCGGTCCGGTCCATTTTTCCGGTCCGGACCTAAAGTTGCTCACCCCTATCTATGGTAGAGCACAAAATCTCATTGTAGAGGGCTCAATTAGTGTTTTTCTTTTTTATTTTTAGAAAAACAAGACCTATACATAAACAAGTGCCCTCTTGATGAGAATGAATAATGCCATAATGGTGTTAAAGAGTGGTTATGATTATGTAGTTTGGCAGGAGTGGCTCGACCATTACAAAGAAACACAACTTTAATACAAAGAGAAGAGACATGATGGGATTCATAATGTAATCTCATGGAGTAATGATAACGTTTGAAAGGAAACTGTTGTTTTAAGGATGAGTAATCACTTTTTAGTCTTATTATTTTGTGACTATCAGCATTCAAAAAATGTATACAAATTCACACCAAAAGAATTCACTCTCCTCTCTATAAAAAAAATGGAGAGTAGAATCCTAACCAACCTATACTCTCTATCTCACTCACTCTCATTCTTTTACATTCACAAAATCAGCATCATTTTCTACATACGGTCGTATTACCTACAAATTGATCAAACTACGAAAAACACTTGATCATTGAGTCGATTCTTCCTGAGTTTGGAAGACTCTTTTTTCAGTAATGTTTGTAAAAGATACATCGGTCAGCCACTGGTTAGAAAGCTGAATTATTCCAAAGGGCATGCCTACTTTCACCACAACGTCGGTGGACCTCGCCCATCCTCTCCACTGACTTGCAGATGCCACTACAGCTCCAGTCAAATGATGCAACACAGACATTGCCTGCCTGAGCTTTCCACTCACAATCTGGTATGGGATATACACACAAATGCCAACACTTAATAGTTGTACTTTTTACAATTTTGCCTAGATAAACAAACATTAGCCTAACAAGCTCAAAGCCATAGTATCAGTACAACAGATTGTTCAGTTATTTGCAAAGCTAATTCAGTTAAGTTCAGACAAACTTTGTACTCCGTATAAAGTGAAGATAAGCAAAGATCAATACAATCCAGGTTAAAAAAAAAAATCAAAGAGCAATTGTTAATTGTAACATTCTTGGACGGAACGACTAATTATAAATGTGTTATCTAACTATTTTGTAACAGAATGATAGAGATGATACCAATTTAGGAACAAATATGTAATTATGTGAGAAGAATATTAGGTCATATATCATAGTGAGGAATACGGGGTTGTCTCCAGTCTCCACCTTATGACGTGATTAAGGCAAGTCGAATATTGTGCAAGCATTCTATTATCTTACATAGAACATACTTCGAAAAACTTTCCAGTTGAAACTCAACTTCCTATGTCGAGAAAATGGGTCTGAAATCAAAGATATTCTCCCGGCAGGCAGAGATAAATTAGTAGCACGGGGTGGTGACTGCTAACCCAAATACTTTCTCTTCCTCCTTGAATTCCTATGTACGCCACCCCAAATAAGTGAATAACCCTAGAAATACGAATAGTGAAAATCCAATCGGGATTTTGCTACCCTAGATCTGTACCTCAAGTCCCCAACCGGTTTTCATGAAACATGAAAACATTTAAGATCATTATGCATTAAGAGCTCTTCTAGATTCCTACCAGCTATGTTACTCAAACTTGGTTAGATATATCTAACATGAATTCATGTCAAAGTGTTGGACTCGGCTAGTTTATGGAAAAACAAATCATATTCTTGGTCTCAAATAAAGTGTCCCCTTGTCATATCCATCGCCAATAGTCGAGTGGTGGACACAAGTACGAGAGACAATATAAAGTCTGTGTAAACTAGGCTACCAAAAGAAAAGATTAAGTTTAAATAAATGAACACGTGCTGGAAAGAGACAGACACGAAGAAACTTACCAGGAGGAGTGCCACAACATAATCTGTGATCATCTATGTGCTGTACATCTAATCCGATAAACCAAGCACCTATTGAAACATCTTCATTTGCATACTTGTGCAGAACATGCCTGAAACATGAAAACCACAGAGTATAAAAACCAACTAATCATCAGAATTAACACGCCGTATTTGGCAATCGTAATCAACCACTCACTTATTTATTGATATATAAGGTGCTAAATCTTTTGAAACTGCATATAGTTGCCCTGTTGCATGCCGAAAGTATCTGTTTCCTTCATCTCCAAACTTCCAGTGCTCAGGCTCATGATACCTCACTCCCCTGCACGAAAATAAACATGCATTATTAAATGTCATCAGTTTTCTCCAGATAGTGTAGTGGATCATAGATCAAGGGAAAGAAAACTAACGTACTTTTGAGCAAGGACGGGACCAGATTTCATGCATCCTATGTATATCCTAGGCTTAGATCGATGTCGGATTAAGGTTGACGCTAGGGTTCCTGCAATATAGCAACATAAAATGAATCCTGGTAGATCATCAACACATAGACAGCCTTGCATGAACAATTTAACTCCAAGGTTAAACACCTCGAGCCTTGTTTAAGCTTTACACTTTACACGAAACACTCCTCCATTCCAATGCTTGCACTTTTCAAAATTCCGCCCACATTTTGAGAAGTGTAAATAACTCGTATGAATGGATAGTGTAGCCTTTCAAGTGCACAATACTGTTTATTGCTTTTCAAAAGAAATAACAGAAAAACTTATCTTCATTGTAGCAATATACGTCAGGGGGTAGGATTTGAAACAATTGAATTTAGTATAACAGAGAAACCCTTTACCTATATTTACATGTACATCATCATCAACTTTGACATAGAACTCAGCATCCCACATAGCGACAGCAGTTGCGAAATATATTTTCGTCTTTGCTGAAAGTTCAAGATATCCCTCAACATGTGGCTATCCTCATATCAGACGTGAAATAAGAACCAGGTTAAAATGGGATATTTAAAAGATCAACAAATTTAATATTAAACATCTGCCTTCTTTCTGGCATTGACATTTTACATGAACGATGGTCCAACTTTAACTGATCAACTCACCAGCCGTAGAAAGTCTCCATGCTTTTGATCTTCAGCCTCAATGGCTCTATCCAAGATACCACCAGCAGTAGCACTGATCATAACAGCAGCAAAAAGCACATAAGCTACGCAATAAATTGATGATCTTCTCTCTTGGTTTTTTGAGCTTCAACTAACAAAATAAAGAACTACGTACAAGAGCAATTCATTGAACCAAGCATATGACATCAATGGATATGCACTAATTTAAACGTATATAAAAGTTAACATTATGGTCTTATGCTTAAGAGAACGGTTGTTGCAAGCTACCGAGTGTAACAAGGGTACTAAAGATGCAATTTTAACGATGTATCATGTGATGAGGTGGTTTCAGTAGTTGTCATGCAAGGTGAGAGCACTCCTTACACAGCCCTATTCATAACCCAGGCAAGGAGCAAAACCAGAATGTGAAACTGGGGACATTGTTTGGAATTTGGATTATGGGTTTAGGGGGAAGGGAGGGAGGGATGAAATTCCTTTAGTTTGGATTGGGTTGGATGGAAATACCTAAATAGAGGGATCCATTTTCCTTCCATCAAGGCAAATCAAAATCCTTTTAGGGTGTGTTTGGATGGAGGGATTTGGAGGGAAAGGAAAGGGAAGGAGAGTAGGGAATTTAAAATTACTTGTTTGGATAAAAAAATAAGGGTGGAGGGAAATGGAGGTGGGGGGATTTGGAGGGATCCATTTTTTTTCCTCCAAGGCAAATCAAAATCTCTCCATAATAAGAAAGATTTGGAGGGAAATGTATCCAAACACCCACACCCCATTCCCCCTCCCCTTACCTTCCCTCCTTTTCCTTTCCCTTTTCCCCCCTCCCCTTTCTTTCCCTCCACTTTTGCTATCCAAACACACTCTTGAGGTAAGAAAGATTTGGACAGGAAGACCCTTGCTCCATTCTCCCTTTCCTACCCTGAGTACCCTTCATCTCTCTTTTCTCCCTTTCCCTCCTTATTTCCTATCCAAGCAATGCCGGTAAATCGGAAAAAGCACATAACATTCCAAGATTTAAATAAAATTTCATATGAGCATATTCTATCTTGTGTTGCAAAAGAGAACTTTTTATGATCCTGTCTTGAGAGTTGCCACGCTTAATATAGGGAAGACTGATGATAATTGATAAACATTGACAATTTGATCAGTCAGACCTTCGTGATTTGTAAAGAACGCATGCTAATCAAATATGACCATACAATTTTGACACAAAAGAAAAGGACCAAGTTACTTTGAGATTTCACTTTAGCTATGTGTTGTCTGTTGACATAATCTACACCCCTGTCATGACAAATAGACACTTCATTTTTGGCCAAAATAAACATGAAATGTTTTTACAAAATAGCTGTGCTGACTTTCGACAAGCATCCGCATCTGCCTTTTGCAGCTGAGTCTTAAGTAAAATGGCAAAAAGTACAAAATACTACATAACCAACCTGTGGCCAATGACAAATTTCATTACTATGCCCTTTTCTTCTTCTAGTTTCCTTCTCTTCTCTCCTGTTTAACGAAAATAAAGAAGTTAAAAATATTGGCTAATTTTCAACCTGATTTAAAGACAGAGGAGATCAGCAGATGATGTTGTCATAGAACTTTACAAACCTTAAGGCATCCAAGTAGCACGTACAGAATCTCGTCTCTTTCGGCTACTGAAAGCAGTGTTAATGCCAACTACCATCAAATATTTCCTTTTGCCACTAGATTCAGACACAGGGGATCCTTCCATTATAGATTCTTGTGTAGCCCTTGCAGAAGCTAGTTCTATCTCTAGGCTTGATATAGTTTTGTCAAGTGACCTGCATTAGAATGACATACAAATTTTATTAATACAAAAACTAATCTCCGACATCAACCTCAAAGTAACCACAATACCAAAGCATAAAGCTTACTGAGTTTCGGTATGTGTCTTTGAAGTCTCAAACTTTCCACCAATCTGCAAAAGCAAAATTATGCTGGTCAATAAGTAAAGGAGAAAGATTAACTATAAAATTTGGTGCAGCAAATCATGTATCAACGTACTTACTGTTTTTTCATGGGAGTTCTCCTCGATCAAATTTTGTCTTCCATCTTCTAGGGTAGCTCGTCAGAACAATACTTTCTCTTCAGGCTCTGACGAAATCCTGTAATGAAACGCATTCTAGGAGCATGAGTGCATGACATGGGATGTCCATTAATAGTACTTACTAATAGCATAAAGCAGAATTTTGATATATAAAAGCGAAACTAGCATACTGAATAATGGCCACATCATTGGCAAAGTCGCCACAAAATGGTCCTACATGATATACCCAAGTCCTGAACTATCTTTGACTATGATTTCTATCCCTTGAAGTCTTCCAATATAACGATCTCACAAAAACTAGGACATATTGCATAATCAGAGCAGAACAAGTTATCCTAGCAAAAACACGAATCCAAACTGATGCAGACTCAACAACATTCAGAGGTAACATAGTGACATTTTTTTTGGCCATACAATCCATCAAAAGCCTTATGTTAGGCCTCAAAATGTAAAAGGCAAATCTAAGATATTCAAGAGCTCTTGGTTGAATTGGAAGAGGACTCATCTGCTTAGCCTGAGGTCGCTATGTGCAAGCCCAAGGACTACAGCCGTATTAAAACGCATGAGTGAGAGTTTTGCCGTTTTATGTGGTCTTACTTATGTTCAAGTTTCAACTAAATTGGATAGAGCAACCGCAAATTGGCCAATCTAAGAAACAACTGCAAACATGCAACATAACACTTGCAAACATACAATCATGGGAAACTAAAATCCCATCAAAGTCTCAAAGTTCGAATCATTCAAGTCTCCCACTAACCTAACTATCAAAGCACAACATCCTAATGGGAAAATTAAATCACCTCAAAACATCTCATATCAGATAATGAAATGAAAGCTTTTCTTTACCATAATCAGGGAAAGATAAAAGGATCAAGTCATATCAATTTGGACAATTTCCAACCATTCAGAATGCCACCAAACTAATCATTGCTTCAAGTACAATTTACTATATTTGGAACAACAGAAAGTGAAATCCCTCCAACATGGTAATTTAGATGACAACTATTGATCATTGCCTCACAAAATGGAAATTCTCTAGTGAAAGAACAATCATTTTTTTCTAATAAACAATACAAATTTGGAAAGAAGGATTAAAAAGAGGAGAATCAGTCAAATTGCCAAGATTAGTGTTAATTGTGCAATTAAGCTGTCTTTTACTAAAAATTACTTCCTCCTATACATTTGGCTTCTATCATTGGATTAAAATACTCGTTACAAAATAATAAAAATGATGAGAACCAAATGAACCGGAGGGAGTATATCATTAAACCCATCAATCTGAGCATCTGAGCATAAATTCCAACTAATGACCAAAAACCCACCTCAGAAAACTCTCTAAATTATCAATTTAATCTACAAATACATAATTAAGAAGAGTAAATTACCAGCTAGTGTTAATTGTAAAAAGAAGAATCAATCAAACTGTCAAGATTAGTGTAATTGTGCAATTATGCTGACTGTAACTAAAACTTTGTCAGTAAACACATCAATCTGATTATAAATTTCAACCAAAAACCACCTCTCACTAAATTACACCCTCCATTCAACTCCACACTACCACTTTCTTTTTTCACGTTTGCAACGCGTCTTTTACGCGCTAAATATCGTAAACTACGTATTTGCAAAAAATATAAAAGTTAGATATTTTTAATGTACTCGTAACGACGAATAAAACAAGATCTCACATGAATATATTTTAACTTATGTATTGGGAGAAAATTGAAATTGAATGCTTAACTATAAATAGTGTACAAAATAGATAATGGTAGTGTGGAGTTGAATGGAGGGAGTATGAAATTAACCAAATAAATACTCGATTTTTCCCGTTTATTTATTTACCTTTTTATTCTTTGCGAGATGTATTTTAATAAAAGGTAAATAAATGATCGGGCCTAAGGGAGTACAGAATTAAGGAGAGTAAATTACCAGCTAGTGAAGAACATGCCAGCACAAAAACATCCAATACAAAGAAAAAACGTCAATTTACGAGAAAACAACACATTTTTGTGAGATGAATCATTTCCTCTACTCTTCCAAGACATAATTTTTCACTCAATTCTTCAATTTCTCTTCTTTTAAATTGAATTTCCCAAACAAAATTAGCTGATTGTAAACAAAACCCACTTCAATTAAAGATCCAAGAAACTCAAAAAACCATTTTACAAATCAAAGTAACAAAGTTTGCATCCTTCAGAAAAAAAGATTGGAATTTTCAGAATTGAATGAAGAATTGATTAATTTCTAAAATTGTCGGTGCTGTTGATTAGATTTTATTGAGGGAAAAATTGAATTGAGGGAAAAGAATAAAAATAAATGGAGGAAAATGTAAGTAATGAGCTAGTTTGGAGAAGTTGTCAGGGAATGCAGTCTTCTTAACGACGACCCACCTAATTTCAACTGTTTTTTTTAAGTATTAAAGAACGCAAAGTGTGGTTCATGGGAATCGAACCTGCAATTAATTAAAACACTTCAATTTACAATTCACACTCTAACCAAAACACCAAGCATAGTTTTATGATTTATTAGGGCGTTTAAAATTAAATATTTAATAATAAGACTATAAATGCATTTTGGGACTTGAACAGTAATTACTCAATATTAAGTTTAAGCACTTGATTTAAACAATTAAATTTGCTTGGAGTGGTGGTTAGGTTCTATAGACTATGTGTTAGTTTTGTGGGAGGTCCTATGTTCGAATCCATTTAACAGCGTTTTTTTTTTTTTCAACAAACACCCAAGTCGCTGTGGGGGATGGCGTTTTGACCTGAAATCGCTTTCCCGCTCAGCGACCTAAATCCTAAACCTAGCATCCCCAAAACGAGCCTACGTGGACCCATTTTGGATAATTAGTTTCAAAGTGACCCCATTTCGTTAAATTCTTTGTTATTAAACCCCATTTTGGAAAAAAATTCTGTTGAATTAGATGATTTACATTAGATTTGTAGATTCGGATTCGTCTACAAATAAGGGACACGTGGAATAAATATGGTATTTTAGGGTGTGTTTGGATTGAGGTATTTGGAGAGAAAAGAAAGGGAGGGAGAGTAAGGAATTTAAAATCATTTATTTGGATAGCAAATGAGGGTGGAGGAAAATGGTGGGGGAGCGATTTGGAGGGATCCAATTTCCCTCCTCCAAGCATAATCAAAATCTCTCCACAATAGGCAAGATTTGGAGGGAAATTGTATCCAAACAACCACACTTCATTCCCCTCCTCTTCCCTTCTCTCCCTTCCCCTTCCCTCCTTCCCCCTTCCCTCCCTTTCTCTCCACTTTTCCTATCCAAACACACCCTTAGTGTTGTCAAAAGATGAGAAGTACCACCTAAAACTATTAAAAAAAAAAAAAAACGAGGGTAACAACCTAAGTATTAAAGAGACAACGCTATTTGAAATATGGGTTTTTTGTCAGAAACTACCTTTTATTTAGGGCCATTTGTGAACAACTACCTTTCATTTTATTTTTGGCTTTCAACTACCTTTCATTTCTTCATTTTGCGAAAGACTACAAAAATCCACTTCCGCCTAAAAAAAGTCAACTTTCCGGCGTTGACTTGCTCTTTTCTCCCTTTTTCACACATAAAACCCATATTTCTCCCTTTGTTCACCCAACAAAATCCGAAAAAGCTCATCTCCATGCTCAACACCTTATCAAAAGTTTGTTCAAAGCAATACCAACGCATTAACCATCTCAATCTCCATCTCCGTCGTCACCTTTACTACCACTTTCACCTTCACCTTCACCCTTACAGTTCAACAACCTACTATCCATCTAAGTCATATTAAAGTACCTTCTTTCTCACTTCATGGTAAGATGGAAGGTATACGAAACTAATAAGATAGTAGCACACAAGTGATCCTAAGAGTGAATCCATGATTATTTTCGAATAATTAACATTAGAAGTTAATTTTGCCAACAAGGCCATAATAGATCATTATTGTTGAAGAATTATTTACCATGTTAAGGGTAAGAGATAAACAAATTGAGGTGATTAATGTTGGATTTAATCAATATTAATCATCGATTATTAGGGTTATGAAGTAAAGAGTTAGATTCAACATGAAATGGTAAGTCAACGCCGGAAAGTTGATTTTTTTTCGCCGGAACTGGATTTTTGGTAGTCTTTCGCAAAATGAAGAAATGAAAGGTAGTTGAAAGCCAAAAATAAAATGAAAGGTAGTTGTTCACAAATGACCCTAAATAAAAGGTAGTTTCTGACAAAAAACCCTTGAAATATTACTAAATCTCCGTCGTAATTATTTCGCAGATAATTTATTTACCCTTTCTTTATCTTCTGTAATTACTTGCTTGCTTACCAAGGCTTGCATTTTGATGGTTCATTTAATATGGTATCAGAGTCACTATGACCAAATGTCACGGTTCAAATCATGACAACCTCCAATAACTCACGAAGTGAAATTTCAGCACATGGTACGGGGAAACCCGTGCACTAACCACTTTTCGAGCCCAATGGACACTCGAATGAGGAGGCATAATAGAATATATAAATATAATAGTTGGTTTTGGTTGAGATGATTCATCTAACAAACGCCACATTTATAGAAAGAAAATGCATATAACCCAATGCCTCAATAGCTAATAATATCACTTTTATCAGAAAGTGTTTTAATATATATACTTGTGTCTTCATCAATTAATATATCATAATAATATTCTAATTAAGTAAGAAATATGTAGTAAATCAAGTACATATAGTTCAATTGACAGAAAAAGATGTCACTTTGAGTTGCTCTGCAAGTGCGATTTCGTTAATATTGTTCATTAGAATATCTATTAGTTTTCTTGTCCGTGCGTTGCACGGATATTAAAATAAGGTGTGGTAAATTTCACAATAAAATGGAATATAGACATATAGTACATCGTTCGTGTCTAAGATTTTATGTATGCCGCTTGACCAACAAATAACTCTCGTTAACATAATATTGTCATAAGAATAAAAGAGTGTTTGATTAATAAAATACAATTTTTAGGAAAATAAAACCAATACGAAGTTTATATATATAAAACCAATACGAAGTTTATATATTTAAATTTGGTCATTAATACCTGTTTGTTTTTCAATTGGTCAAGGAAAACAATAATATCTACTCTGCATAACAAATCTCCTCCTTTCGAATAAGAATCATAATTTAATCATTGCTGGATCAAATTGTAATTATGTAAAAACATTTAGATGTAGTTAGAATGTTATATTTCCCGGTCAAACTATATAAGAATGTGAACTAAATTCTGACACAACACTACATGGCTAGGGCTGCTTATGACGCCTCCTCCCCTCCCCCCCTCCCCCCATTGCAATAGTCTTGGCCCCCATCTTCTCATTTGAAACAAAATCTTTCATGTAGACCCCTATTTTTCTTCCCTATTCATACACATTATCTAAAACAATCTCATCCCTTGAAAGATCGATCCTTGTCTCCGAAATTTATCTCAAATTTATCCAACCAAGTGAAAAACTAAGCCCCTACTTCTAGAAAAATCCACCATCCAAGGAAACTAACCCTTGCTCTCGACAATGTTGTTTTTTTCGGAAAATAAAACCAATATGAAGTTTATATATATGATACTTGGGACTAAGAGTTTTGAGATTTTGTTCATTAATACCTGTTTGTTTTTCAATTGGTCAAGGAAAACAATAATATTTACTTTGCATAATCAACTCAATGATGCAACGAATCTCATTCTTTAGAATAACAGCCATAATTTAATCATTGTTGGGTCAAATGGTAGTTACATAAAAACATTTATAGATAGTTAAATATTATATCTCCCGGTCAAACTATAAACGTACCTTTGAATGTGAACCAAATTCAAACGCAATACTACATGGCTGAGGCTGCTTATGACACCCCTTATAACATTAGTCTTACCCCCCATCTTCTCATTTGAAACAAAATCCTTCACCCATACCCCTATTTTTCTTCCCTATTCACACACATGATCTAAAACAATCTCATCCCTTTAAAGATCGATCCTTGTCTTCGAAGCATCTCTCAAATTTATCCAACCAAGTGAAAAACTAAACCCCTACTTCTAGAAAAATCCACAATCCAATGGAAACTAACCCTTACTCTCGGCAATGTTTTTAGAATTAAGATTTTACTTTAATTTGGATTGATTGGGTCAAGATTAAATTTATCAGTATGATCTTTTGAGGTTTCTTGTTATTATTCATGCTACCTGATGCGTGCCATTTATATGATGTTTTACATCTCTTTTTACACGCATTTCAGAGCTCAATTGTGCCATATATGCCCATATTTCTCTATTTTCCTCTACTTTCGTGCTTTTACACTTTATTGCAGAAATGTGGAGAATTTAGCGGGAAATCAAGCCAAATCTGTTCCCGAGTAAGCTGCATTGCAAATGACGTTAAGGAACCGCTTAAGGAACAAGCTTGGTGCGCAATCCAAGGCCCGAAAGACAAGTCCACGAGTTAAAAGAAGTCAAGTAGCAGCTTAGCCAGTCGACCGACCAACCTAGTCAGTCGATCGACCAAGACTCGGTTCCCAGAAGCTACTGTTTGCTGATATTCAGTCGATCGACCATCCTGAGTAGTCGATCGACCAGACTTCGATTCCAGACGAGATTTAGAAAGCCCGTGAAGTTTTAGGTTTTGGAATAAGTTGTTGCGTTAGTTCCTATATAACGTAACAGCAGCATGTCGAATAGGGATGAGGTCTTTTAGGGATAATTTTACATAAAGTCTTAGATTCAAGTTTGCATTCAGGGATTGTTCGGATAATTAGGGTTTGGATATCGAATCTTGCTTTGGAATTCTGCCTTTATTCTTAATCGTTTCCTCTGGAATTTTCGGTATTGTTCTGCCCTAATCTTAAGTTCATTGTTTTGCTTTCATTGTTAGTATAGAATTGATAGTTAGTGATCCCAAGCCAATTATCGCTTCATCATTATTGTTGTTTACATCAAGTATGAATTCCGTAATAGTCATTAGTTTTATTGTTGTTTTTACCTTCGCCATGAGTAGCTAAATAGCTTGTGCTAGGATGTAGGCGATTTATGGCTAGGCGGCAATAGGTTAGACACGGACTGAACCCGCGTGTCAGTCGATCGACTGACATAGTTGGTCGATCGACTGACCTTGTAAGGTTACCTTCGTTTTAATTGTTTTTAAACTTGTATTTAACGAATCGAATGCATGCGACCAGTTAGATACCTCTTTTGTGACTGACCCATTAGACCGAGAGGTAGGGTAGGTTGCTTGACCGTCAATTAATTCGACTAAACTGTGCTAAGATCGAAAGATAGGTATAGTTTAGACCATTAGTCGCTTTTCAGGACGAAAGTCAGTATTAGTGACATTAGGGACCTTTAGCGAGATCGAGAGATGCTAATTGTTAGGAGTGGACCGAGAGGACCTCTTATTTCCCGCCTTACTTGTGTTTATTTTGACCGACCTAGTTTTGCCCGCCGAAGCTGTAATGACCCGAATATCCTAGTACCTTTCTTTTATCTGTTTAAATCGTATTTTTAGTTTATTATCCTTGTTTGCTTTAGACTTAGACCAACTCAATTCAACCCCCATAATAGTTACCTTAGACTGATCATAGAACAACTAGAATTTACAACTGCCTCCTTGTGGATCGACCCTGTTACCACTAGCCTAGGTTAGTCTTAATAGGAGTTTATAAATTTTATCTTTGGTACTCACAACGACGGGTATCAAATTTTGGCGCCGTTGCCGGGGAGGCAATAGTCCTAATTCTAGTTGTTTTTATTTTCTAGTCTTTCTTAGTTTAAGGAACATTCGTTCCTTAAACTGTTCTTATATTTTGTTGTAGTTTCCTCTTATGCGCAGGTCTCGGGGTGGTCCATTCGCCATTTGATCCGAGAGATTGAAAGATCTTTGCACGTTAAGAGGAGATTATTTCAAGAGCAACAAGTTGGAAGAGCCTAGTTCTCACTCTAGCTTTTACGAGAACGAGCTGTTCGAGGAGAATCCACCTTCTTCACCCGTTTCTACATCTTGGTACCGAGATTACTTCTCGGAAATTTCGGTCATGGCCGAGGAAGCGAGTATAGCTAGTTTTTCCGAGCCGACACCGATTGGATTTGTACAAAGGGTTCGAATTACGGAGAAGCTGGAAATTCGAACCAAAGCCCGCCTACATTACTATGGTCGAGAGAAACCGGTTTGGGGAGCTGCAAATGAAGATGCAAAGCAAAGCACATGGAGACCTTCATTGACTCTGCAGCGCTATTCCCCCACCATTTGGAGTGACCGCGGACCAAATCAAGGAGACCATGTTCATCTTTTCCCTTCGTGATGCCGCAAGGGAATGGTATAGGGATTTGGACAAGACCGTTCGGGAGATCACGATTGGAATACACGGCATTGGCGTTCTACAAGAAGTACTTCTCGCTTCAAGGACGATCGCTATTAGAGCTCAAATTACGGGCTTTAAACAAGGGCCAGATGAGAACTTCCACGAGGCATGGGTCCGATTCAAGAAGTTGGTGCGGACCATACCGCACCATGGGATTGCGAAGTGGAGTTTGTGCAATCATTTCTACAATGGGTTGTACGACGATCAGAGGGCCATTTTTGATGCCGCCAATGGGAGATTCGCTGAAAATTTGGGAGCAACCAAAGGGTGGAAGATCATTGATGATCTCGCTACCCACAAGGCCGAGTATGGGAATTCGAGAGGAAATCGGAGGAGAGTGCTGAATCTTCCTCTGTAGCTGCACTTGAGGCTCTTACTGCAAGATTTGACAAGTATGAGCTAGGAGGGGTCTCTAAAGGTGGGATATACCAAGTCAACGCTGTGACAGACGGTCCCTTCGTCTGTGAAAGGTGTGGAGTTGAGGGCCATGTCTCGAAAAATTGCCCTAGTCCATTCGAATCTTGCGCTGCCTTCCAACACTATAGGCAGACGAACACATACTTCGAGCCGAGCCACCCGAATTTGAGTTGGAGAAGCCAAAATGTCCAAAATCCAACCCAACATCCACCACAGCAGCAGCCGTATGTTCCGCCTCATCAAAAGCAACAACAATACCAGAAGCCTCCTTATGTGCCGCAGCAGCAACAAACGCAAAATTCTGAGTTTTCGGAGCTTAAGAATCTGTTGCTAAAGGAGTCCCAAGCAAGAGAGGCCGGAATGAAGTTACTTGAGAGCCAAATTGCTCAACTAGCTAGTAAAAGTAACACTCGAGCCCCCGGACACCTACCCACTCAACCCGAACAAAAGGAGACCCTAAATGCAATCACCTTAAGGAGCGGGTCCACCCTTGACGGTCCTGCTATGATTGAGGATGCTGTCGAGAAAGATGAGCCAGAAACAAGCAAAGAGAAAGCTTCAACGAACAAATCAAAGAAAAGCGAGTTCTGCACAGAATTTGATCGATCGATCGAAGTCCCTAGTCGATCGATCAAACACGGGTTCGTGGAGCTTCGAAGGCTGTGCATTCCGGTCGATCGATCGAGGGGGTGGTCGATCGACCACCATTACTGCTGATATTGAAGAGTCTCGTCCTTTAATGCCAAATAACCTACGAGACCACTTGTTTCGGGGTACCACCGTCCCGAAGATTTTAGGGGCAAACCCGAATCGATGGGTCGATCCGGCTCAGTTCGACCCAATGACGGTCAATGGGTCTCATTTGAGACGGTCTGAGGAGGGGTCCAGCTTCAACAAAGAGAAGGTGACGGACTTTCAGCCTAAGTCCAAGGACGTCGGCGCGCGCGAATTAGAAGAGAGGGCTAAGGTACTCCTTACTGACCCCATATCAGGAGAGACTCTTGCCAACCAAGGAACAGGTATCCTTTAGCAAATTTGAGAAAGTTATTCGTAGCTTAAATGTTCAGGTACCCTTTCTTGAGTTAGTTAACCAAGTGCCAGCGTACACTAAGTTTATGAAACAGTTATTGTCAAAGAAAAAATCACTTGAACATGTTCATACTGTTGCATTAACTAAAGAGTCTTGCTCTTACTTGTCTCACACTGCGCCCCATAAGTTAGAAGACCCGGGCAGTTTTTCCGTCCCTTGTAGCATAGGTACCTTTTCTATCGAAAAGGCTTTATGTGATCTAGGAGCTAGCATAAGTGTCATGCCCTTAAGCCTAGCTAGGAAGCTTAAACTGACCAGGTTTGCGATTACCGAGATGACAGTTCAGATGGCTGACCGATCTGCGGTCGAGCCCATAGGAGTCCTAGAGGACGTGCCGTCCAAATAGGGAAGTTTTTCTTCCTGTTGACTTTGTTGTCCTTGACATGCCTGAGGATGACCATATACCCATCATTTTGGGTAGGCCATTTCGCACACCGCTTTGGTGCGATCATCGACGTCGGTAAAGGTACCCTGACTTTCAAAGTGGGAAAGCACTCCATTGTTTTTGCCCAGCCGGCTAAGAAAAAGGACCCCATGTGGCCTGTCACCTGTAACACGGTTTCTGAAAAGAAATCATACTTTGTGCTTCGAATCGATTGTCCCTATTACTACTTTCAGTATTAACCCCTCCGCCCCAGAATGGGAGCACGAAGGAGGAAGACTTTGTTGTTTTAGATAATGCAGGAGCTGGTTTGGGGAAGGAAGAATCATTGGATGCTCCAGCTACAACAGAGCCTATCGTCTCGAGAGGAGGTCTTGGATGCCTAAGTTATGGGACTGACGAGGAAGTGGAAGATGAGCCAACCAAGGTGAGATGGGCAGAATTGGAGTCCGACGATTCCGAGGAAGTCCTTGATTGGGGAGATGACGAAGCTGATCAGCTGATTTCTCCGACCGTTGAAGCTGAGAAGGGTGCAGCTGATAATATGAGCACCATTGAGGCTACCTCTAGTAGCCAGAAGCCGACGAAGTGGGCCATCCCTTGGTCCTTTTTGATCAACTATTAGTTGATCAATTTTCGTTATAAACTTCCTTTTATTGCTTTCGAACTATTTTTTTATTTGTTTTTGTGTGCGCGAAAACTTCGCTTTTATTTTGTTTGCTTAGATTTTTTATGCATTTTAGACTTTTTCGGGGTTTTGCGCAATTTTGGGCGCGTACTATTGTGCATTTGCAGGTATTAGAGCTTATTAGCTCGAATCACTGAGCAATTACGAAGAAATAAGACACTGCAGCAGTGTTTTCAGTCGATCGACTGGTTTCAGTGGTCGATCGACTGGGTTGCGGGTTACAGGAGCTACTGTTCAAGATCATCAGGTCGATCGACTGCCCCTGTAGGTCGATCGACTGCTGCTGCTGCTATGTTCATTCACGACCTTTCCCCTGCTGAGTTTGGTCGATATGCGGACTTAAGGGAGTTTTCTACTCCACTTTATTTTCCGTCGAATTGTCTATTTCTTCTTTTGTCTCATTTATGCACAATTTTTACGTTCCAAAATTGCTTTCTTCCGTCTTATGCGTGGTTTTGATTATTTTTCAGGCACTCTTGTCGGTAGCACTGCTGGCTACTGAAACCTCCTAGCTCACGCTGGTTTGGGGAGGTTTCCTTTGCTGCGCTTAAAGTCTTGTGAGTTCCCAAGTCTTTACTTTACGTCTTTGTTCTTATTTCCCTTTTTCTAGCAAATTCCCGTTTTCCATTTTTCTTCATTACATGATTTTGCACAATGGGGACATTGTGCGATTTGGTTTGGGGAAGGGTTTTGCGTCGCACATCATTTGCTTGCATTCACGTTTACATTCTGTTTTGCATGGTTCATTTCACATATATACAAAAATCAAAAAAAAAATTGAATAAATTCAAAAAAAATTCCATAAAATGCACGTTTATTTTAGCATATAGGTCGAGTCGGAACGGTAGTATTTCTATGATGATTTAGCATTTGCATCTGTTTTGCCTGAGCCTTGCTTGACTTACATGTTATTAGTAGAATCGTTAGTGCATATCTACGAGTTTTTCGTTAAATTATTTGCTGAGCCTGAGACTTGACTTTAATAATTGGCAAGCTACATCATATATTCTGAGTTTTTAGAGCTTATAACTGGTGACATTCATGACCAGTTCATCTAGGAATGTGAGTAGTACTCCTTATGAGACATGTTTCCTTAATTTGCATAATTATGAATTTGATCTACTTAATACCTGTATGCATTCGGTTTGTGGTTAGTTGACACATGTGGTAGAGGTCCCCTTTTCTCATTTTACCCATAAGCTCCACATCTGCCAAAAATACCCCTTTTTGTCCTATTTACTACATACTACACATAGCCTGCCTTTGTCAAGCTAGTAGCTTAGTTTTTGGGATTGTTACGCGTTTTTGGTAGCATTTGCTCATGTTTGAGATATTGTTGGGAAGATGAAAAGATGGAAAGAAAAGAAAGAAAGAAAAGAAAAAAAAGAAATGAAAATGAAAATAAGAAAAAAAAAGAAGAGTTTCTGTACTGTTCAACGCAGTCGATCGACTGCTCATTCAGGTCGATCGACTGACGTGCGTGAAATAAGAAAAAGAAAGAGAAAAATCAATTCGCATACTTTATCCTGTATCTTTTGGCGATTTTTGCTCCCATGATTTATTTATATCCTATGGGGAGTTTTATTGATTTGATAGTTTGGAGATTGTGAGTTTTGTGCTTGCTATAGCACCGTTTCGTTTGATTATGAGAAAGAAGTTGGATGTTGTTACTTTGGTTCCGTTTTGGTACTAGCTTGATCACCTGTACCTCCACTTTACCATAAAATGTTTTGCCTCTTCTTACCCATACCTCACATTTCCATAATTATACCTCGGCATGTGTCAATGGTCATTTGTTTGGTTGGGATGCGTATGTACGGTCATAGAGGTCGTCTTCATAATTTATTGCTGGCATGTCTTCATAGGTCGTAGTTAGGTGAGAGTCACTACAAAATTAATTCTTTCTATCTTACAAATATATCACCTGTGCTTGATTGAGTGATTTGAGCGACCCGCGAGAGTCCAATTTGATAAGTCTCTATAGTGTGATTCAAATAGATTTTTGACGACTTTGTAATTCGTTTGCATGATTCACATTACTAGTTGATTGTTGGTTGTGCATTAAATTGGTTTAGGCCTTACAGTTTGCATTTCGCTCTGAGTTTGAACTCGTTCCATTAGGTCATTAGATCGAGTCTAGTTCTTGCTTGGGGACAAGCAAGGTTTGGTTTGGGAAGATTTGATGCGTGTCATTTATATGATGTTTTACATCTCTTTTACACGCATTTCAGAGCTCAATTGTGCCATATATGCCCATATTTCTCTATTTTCCTCTACTTTCGTGCTTTTACACTTTATTGCAGAAATGTGGAGAATTTAGCGGGAAATCAAGCCAAATCTGTTCCCGAGTAAGCTGCATTGCAAATGACGTTAAGGAACCGCTTAAGGAACAAGCTTGGTACGCAATCCAAGGCCCGAAAGACAAGTCCACGAGTTAAAAGAAGTCAAGTAGCAGCTTAGCCAGTCGACCGACCAACCTAGTCAGTCGATCGACCAAGACTCGGTTCCCGAAGCTCTTGTTCGATATTGGTCGATCGACCATCCTGAGTAGTCGATCGACCAGACTTCGATTCCAGACGAGATTTAGAAAGCCCGTGAAGTTTTAGGTTTTGGAATAAGTTGTTGCGTTAGTTCCTATATAACGTAACAGCAGCATGTCGAATAGGGATGAGGTCTTTTAGGGATAATTTTACATAAAGTCTTAGATTCAAGTTTGCATTCAGGGATTGTTCGGATAATTAGGGTTTGGATATCGAATCTTGCTTTGGAATTCTGCCTTTATTCTTAATCGTTTCCTCTGGAATTTTCGGTATTGTTCTGCCCTAATCTTAAGTTCATTGTTTTGCTTTCATTGTTAGTATAGAATTGATAGTTAGTGATCCCAAGCCAATTATCGCTTCATCATTATTGTTGTTTACATCAAGTATGAATTCCGTAATAGTCATTAGTTTTATTGTTGTTTTTACCTTCGCCATGAGTAGCTAAATAGCTTGTGCTAGGATGTAGGCGATTTATGGCTAGGCGGCAATAGGTTAGACACGGACTGAACCCGCGTGTCAGTCGATCGACTGACATAGTTGGTCGATCGACTGACCTTGTAAGGTTACCTTCGTTTTAATTGTTTTTAAACTTGTATTTAACGAATCGAATGCATGCGACCAGTTAGATACCTCTTTTGTGACTGACCCATTAGACCGAGAGGTAGGGTAGGTTGCTTGACCGTCAATTAATTCGACTAAACTGTGCTAAGATCGAAAGATAGGTATAGTTTAGACCATTAGTCGCTTTTTTCAGACGAAAGTCGTATTAGTGACATTAGGGACCTTTAGCGAGATCGAGAGATGCTAATTGTTAGGAGTGGACCGAGAGGACCTCTTATTTCCCGCCTTACTTGTGTTTATTTCAGACCGACCTAGTTTTTGCGAAGAATTTCGTAATGACCCGAATATCCTAGTACCTTTCTTTTATCTGTTTAAATCGTATTTTTAGTTTATTATCCTTGTTTGCTTTAGACTTAGACCAACTCAATTCAACCCCCATAATAGTTACCTTAGACTGATCATAGAACAACTAGAATTTGTTGCGCCTCCTTGTGGATCGACTGTTACCACTAGCCTAGGTTAGTCTTAATAGGAGTTTATAAATTTTATCTTTGGTACTCACAACGACGGGTATCACTACCTATTTATTATCAACCTCATTCCCACTCGAAACAACCTTTAGCCCTCTACTTAATCCCTTCGGTTCACACATAAAACGGTCTAAAATGCAAAGCTTTCATCTCTCTCTTGAAAAGTCCGTCTAACTAACAAGAAACTAACCGCTACTTTCTGAACTTCATCATTTTTACATCCCGTAAAGATTAAGTTGAACATGACAAAAAAAAAAACGTAGAAACTTAGGTTTTGTTTGATAACGACAGATTGGAATTTTTTATTAACATTTTGAGAGTTTTTACACTATTTAAATAAGAAATGTGCTATTTTGAGTGTTGATCATCGACATATTGAAATAGTAGATTGTGGTGTAATTTACTGTTTTACATTATGACCTTTAATTAGTATATTATAAGAAAATAAAAATTGAGTTTTTTTTTTATCTCTGAGAAAATTAAGGATCAAACTTTATATTTATCATATTTATAATTAATATTCTTCACTTAAAATATATAAATTTAAGCAAGTTCAAATATGTTAGCTAAAAGTTATAAATTACAAATTGTACGAAGCAGTATAATCATTTTTTTATTAATATGAAATAAATGTCATAAACTTCATGAGAAAATTAATATGGTAGAGAACTATAGAATAGTTAGCAAGTACGTGACCCCCTTTTAGGTTTAAATTTTTTTCATTTATTTTTATTTTTTGCCTAAAGGTGGTTAAGGCATCGTATTATGCATGACGAATATGTCTCACCCTTCCCCAACTCGTATCTCTCCCTAAATTATAGTGATGATGTGCTCAATTTACACACACCAAAATAAATTATAGCATCAACAATAATTAGTTTGCTCCATATAATTGAATAGTACCGTTTTTTATGCATGAAAATTTGTTAGAAGAAAAGCTTGAGACAGACGGTCTTCACTATGTTAGGGAAAGACTACTCATACCCTTTTATGTGTTTTTCATGACTTTTTTTTAATGTTGATCGTTGCGTGAATTGAATCTTAACCTTATACATATTTCTATAATAAGTGTATCTAATTTACCTTCAAGGCTCATTCAAATCTAAGTTATTACTCGTGGTACCATTTTTACTTTAAATTGTAAAACAATCGCATAATAAAGTTTTTCAAAACATTTACATTCATTTATCATAATATGATATTTCGATTCGCAAATTAGTAGCAACTTTCTTTATCTTTTACTACTCCTTGAAAAATAGATATCAAACTTTGTACTTATCAATAATTTGTGAATACCTTATTTAAATTTTGATTAATATACTTTTATATAATGACAAATGAATGTAAATAATATAATAATAAAAAATTATCAATAGAAGTTGAAGTGTATTGTGAGGGAAATAACTTTAAATTAGTAGGAGACATACATATGAGATTTGAAAAATAAACTTCGTATTATTTATAATTAAATATGATATTAGTAATAACAAAAGACGTAGAGGCATATTTCAGCGTTCATTTTACTCTTTACATGAGTAAATTCCATGTAGTACATATTATGCATGCACATTTATCATAATCCAGTTCGGCCTAAGGCCTTTTAGCCTCATAATACCTCATTTTTTTAATCGGAAGTTGTTATTGATGGGGCATATTCTGCACCCGCTGACCGAGTCAACACATTGAGCAAGGTCAAAGATATCCGCAGCAAGTCAACGACTTAGACAAACCTAACAAGACGCAGACTGTCGGCTTTGTCTCTTGTGCCTCGGCTAGGACAACTAGCCAGTAGGGGCACATATCCGCGAACTCATATCCAAGACCCCTCGGCGGCGAATCATCAGGGCCCGCCGGCCTGCCATGGGTCCCTCGGCCGAGGGTACATCAGTCTTTCCACCTGCTAGCCACTTGGCCACTACGTGACAAAAGGTGAAAGTCTATAAATACTCCTCAACCCTCATTGAGGAGAGGATCCACATTTTAACCTAAGAATCACTATTCATCTGGTAATATCTTCCTTATCTCTCTACAATATATACTTCGCCAAGTAACAACAACTTATCCCTTTAAGTTTACTGACTTGAGCGTCGGAGTGAGTTCGCTCGGTCCAAAGCCGAGCCCTCAGTTTGTTCATCGTTTCAGGAGACCGCAAGGAGGATTCAACCAAAGACGTCATTCTACAAGCACGGGTGGTAACAAATAACTGCTCTGGAATTACACCCGGAACAATTGGCGCCGTCTGTGGGGAGTGATACTAGAAGCTAGTCACATTCATTCCCAAACAAAAAAAACAAAACAAAAACCCACCCAAAAAGCTAAGAAGATGTCGAAACAACAAGAGGTATTCGTGACTGACGAAACCGAATTCTACCAAGATGATACCGTCCACAATTCTGGAGTTGCGCAACCCTCCACCGGCCGGGTAATTCAACCGGAGTACGGGATGCCAATAATACCAGATACGCCGCTGCCCGCCAACCAGGTCACCATCATGGGACACATGGTTGATGCAGCAAAACTGAAGCTACTCCTGGACCTAATTGATAGTACGCCGGCTCACACTGTCACACCGACAAGAGCGGCGGAACCCGTCCGGGAGACCGGGGCAGAATGTGACTCCAAGAGACTTGAACGGAGCACCGGAAGAAGCGGGCCCGTCAAGACGCCGGGGAGCCCAAAGTGCTAGTGGTAGACCGAGTCCTTCCCGCACTCGCGGGAGGACGGTGTCGCCGCAGACCGACGAGGCTCCCCCTGGAGAAGTGAAAGAAGTCCGACTCACCAGAGTCGGAGAAGAAGTCCGACTCGCCAGAGTCGGAGAAGAAGCCCGACTCACCAGAGTCGGAGAAGAAGCCCGACTCACCAGAGTCGGAGAAGAAGCCCTTCCCGCCGCGGGGAGAGGAGCCGGACTAGGGATGCGAGGAGCCGATCACCACGTGTCGTTCAACACGTGGTCAGACAGCCCCTCAGCGCCTACGTCCTAGAGGTCCCGGTGCCGCCCAAGCTAAGGTTGCCATCCATATCTTACAAAGGAGAAGGCGACCCAACCAACCACGCCGAGGCTTTCGAGTCTCACATGTCGGTGTGGGAGCAGCCTGATGAGGTTTGGTGCCGAGTTTTCCCTACGACTCTGCAGGGGATGGCACAAAGTTGGTACAAGGGGCTACCCGATGGGTCGATATACTGTTACGCCGACCTAAAGGACATATTTTTAGCCCAATATTCTTGCAACAAGAGGAGGGCCGTCGAGACATCGGACCTCCTGACTATCAGGCAGGAGGGAGGCGAGTCTCTCCGAAGGTATGTGAAAAGGTTCGACGCCAAGGTTCAGCAGATTCGTGAGTGAACAATGAACGGGGCGCCTTCGATCGATGAAAGGCCTCCCGAGAGGAGACTTAAAAATGAGCTCATCAAGTGCGGCGGCTTGCACCTAGACTCGCTTGGGGGGAAGATGGCCGATCAAGCCATTAAGGTGGAGGACTACCACAAAACCGGGTAGGCCCCGACGAGGCCGGGCACTCAGAGAGTAAGAGCGCCCGGGAGGACAACCCGGATGAAAGACGCCGTGACAATAATAGGTCACGGTCGACAGTCCCCAAAAATGTAACTCGGTGGGCGCGGGGAGTTCGGAAACGTACTACCGTAAGCGGTACAATGATCACACCTCCCCGGTTGTGTCGCCGCCGAGGTCTTCGCCCGAGCAAGAACGAGGGTCGAAGTGGGAAAGGCCTCCTGTGCCGAGGAGTGACGGTGACACAAGCCGATCGTGAGTACCATGGCCACACCGCCACTTAATCGACAACGCCGCATCGAAGAATGCCATCGAAGAGCTGATCCGGAAGGGGAGCCTCGACAAATATGTCGCCAAAGGCCAAAAGATTGATGCCGGCGGCTCGAATAAGAAATCCGTCTTTGAACGGATAGGAGTAATCCATCTTGTCATCGGGGGCAACGAGAACGGTGGGTCCGCTCATGGGCACAAACGGCACCTGAACGAGCTGTATCAGGCCATCAACTTTGTGCCCAAAACAGCGATCCCCGCTTCCAACATCCCCGACATGACTATTGTAAAGAAGGACTACGAGGGAGTCATCGCCCCTCACAGCGACCCGCTCGTAGTCCACTTGGACATATCCAACCACCTGGTCAAGAGGTGCCTGATTGACACAGGCGCCTACACGAACATCATGTTCGGGGAGTGCTTTCTCAACCTCGGCCGAAGGTTGAAGACTTGAGCCCCCGCACCAATCCGCTATCTGATTTCTCGGCGGCCTACGGTACCCCGGGGGTCAATCGATCGCCCGGTGATGTTCGGCGAGGGGAATGCGGCTAAAAATGTCCTAGCTGAGTTCATGGTCATTGACGGCTCGTCCTCCTACAACGTTCTCATAGGCCGAGTCACTCTGAGCGAGGCCGACGCAGTAATGTCCATACGGGCCCTGACACTGATGTATGTCTCGGACCGGGGGGAAGCGCATAAGCTCATCTCCAAGGACGAGAAGGACGAGGTGGTCAACGTCCAGATATCTGCCAGAGGATGCAACATGCAGTCCCTCAAAGTGGCAAAAAAGTCAGAGAAGGGGAAGAGCCCATCCTTACAACAGGAGGGCAACCTCGTGGATTCAACTGTCGGCATGGTCGAGGGAGCCGAGATCGAAGAGGTGGAAATTGACCCGGGCGCACCGTGACTATCGGTGTCAACCTGGAGCCAAAATTCAGGGCCGCTCTCCTAGACCTGCTGAGGAAGAACAAAGACGTCTTTGCCTACTCAGCGACCGAGATGCCAGGCGTGAGCCGGGAGGTAATTGTTCACAAGCTGAACGTACTCCCCACCGCTCGCCCTGTCAAGCAAAGGATGAGGAACTCCTCAGCCGAGAAGGATGAGGCCATCAAAGCCGAGGTAGATAAATTATCGCGGCGGGCTTCATCATGCCTTGTACTTATCCCTGAGTGGTTAGCTAATGTCGTAATGGTGAGGAAGTCGTCGGGGGCGTGGAGGATGTGTGTAGATTTTACCAATCTTAATAAAGCATGCCCCAAAGATTGCTATCCCTTGCCTCGAATAGATAGTTTAATTGACGCGACGGCGGCGTGGTACACTATCTTTGAGCTGTTGGACGCCTTCTCGGGGTATCATCGGTATTCATGGCCGAGGAAGACATGCCTAAATGCGCATTCATCACCGCTAACGGCACATACATGTACAAAATGATGCCGTTTGGTTTGAAGAACGCCGGCGCAACTTACACAAGGCTGGTGGACAAAGTGTTCCAAAATCAAAAAGGGCGGAACATTGAGGCTTACGTTGACGATGCTATTGTAAAAAGCAAGTCTGACAGCGAGCACTTAGCCGATTTACACGAGATATTTTGTTCACTAAGGAAATACAAGATGAAGCTCAACCCAATGAAATGCAACTTCGGTGTCCGGGCAGGGAAGTTCCTCGGCGTACTTGTCAGCGCCAGGGGAATTGATGCCAATCCAGACAAAGTCCAAGCAATCCTAGACCTGCCGGAGCCGAGGAATCGAAAAGAGGTTATGATGCTGACCGGGAGGATGGCGGCTCTAGCCCGTTTCATCTCCCGGTCAGCCGACAAGAGCACCCCATTCTTCAAGGTGTTGAAGGGGAATAAAGACTTCAGCTGGGGGGAGGAGCAGAGCACAGCTTTCAAGCAACTAAAAGCTCATCTTCAGACTCTCCCGACCCTGTCCAAGCCGATGCTGGGGGAGACGCTATATCTTTACATAGCAGTCACCTCGGCCACGGTCAGTGCCGTAATCGTCAGAGAAGAGGATAAGCAGCAGCACCCAATCTACTTTGTCAGCCACACGTTGTTGCCCGCCGAGAGAAATTACCTGCTGATTGAAAAAGCGCCTTTCTTTGTCGTCGTCGCCGCCGCAAGGCGAAACCCTACTTCGACGCACATCCCGTGACGGTCTTAACCGACCAGCCATTGGAGAAAGCATTGGAAAAATTTGAGCAATCCGGCAGGCTCATCAAATGGGCGAGAGAGTTATCCCGCCGGCATTCGTACAAGCCGAGGCCCTCGATAAAGGGACAGCACCGCGATTTCCGGCCGAGTGCACATACCAAGAAGAGCAAAACCCCGGAGTATGGGAGGTATACACCGACGGGTCCTCCACGACGAACGGCTCAGAGCCGCATACTTATCATCAGCCCAAACGGGGACGAGTTTGAGTACGCCTTGAAATTTACCTTCTCGACCTCAAACAACGAATCCGAATACGAGGCGGTGATAACCGGAGTCGAGCTAGCTAGGGTCGCAGGGGCGGAGCACATCATTTTGAAAACAGATTCACTTTTAGTGGCTAATCAAATCAGAGGAGAGTACGAGACTCGAGACGACGGAATGGTAAGATACCTGGAAAGGGTAAAAGCTGACACCTCAAAGTTGAAATCTTTTCAGATACAATGCATTCCTGTGTCCGAGAACAACCGAGCCGACGCTCTCTCGAAGCTTCACGGTTCAACCATCAAGAATGTCACCGAACCGTCTTTGGTGGACATCGGGAATGCCAAGAGCATTGCGAGGCCGTCGGCATGGTGAGTAACATAGAGACCGAGACAACGTGGATGACTCCGATAATGAAATACAAATTGACAAATGAATTATGGAGGACCCGATCTCTCGCAGAAGATAAAGAGGATCGCAGCAAGATACTTGGTGTTTGAAGGGGAATTGTACAGGAAGTCCGTGACGAGGCCACTCTTGAAATGTGTCGGCCCAGCCGACGCGGAGCTAATACTGACAGAAATTCACGAAGGCATCTGCGGCCATCACATGGGGGCAAGAACACTAGCCCACAAAGCTCTCCGAGCCGGCTACTTCTGGCCCACCATGCTTGCGGATTCTAGAGCCAAAACCAAAAAGTGCAACAACTGTCAAATGCATGCTCCGGTGATACATGCGCCATCCCGAGACCTGCAGCCGGTACTTAGTCCCCTTCCTTTTGCACAGTGGGGGATGGATCTACTAGGGCCATTTCCAACGGCATCCAGCGAAAGAAAGTTCTTGATTGTCGCCGTTGACTACTTCACTAAATGGGTTGAAGCTGTAGCAGTACCTGCGAAGACGACGGCGGCCGTAAGAAAGGTAATCTGGGAAAATGTCATAACTCGTTTTGGGTTACCCCAAGTCATGGTATTCGACCACGGCCGAGAGTTTTGGAGCGACACAATAATGAGCTGGCTGGAGGAACTTGGTATCAAATTTGCATACTCCTCCTGTCCGCCACCCACAGAGCAATGGACGGAGGCAGCCCAATAAAACAATCCTCAACGGTTTGAAGAAGACAAAGTCGAAGACCTAAAGGGAAGATGGGCCGATGAACTACCCGGCGTCCTGTGGTCCCTCCGAACCACGGAGAAAGAAGCGACGGGGCAGTCCATTCCACTTAGTCTACGGGTCCGAAGCGATCCCGCGATAATGAAGCAACGGTGCCGACATTCGGAACGGCCACCTTTAACCCGGTTGAAAATGAGGAAGGCTTAAGAACCTCCCTAGACCTGGTCGAAGAAAGCCGAGATACAAAGACGCCTCAACTTGGCAAAGTATACCAAAACCGAATGAGAAGAGCTTACAACCGGGAGAGTCCACAAAAGGGATTTGAAAGTAGGGGATCTAGTCCTAAGAAAGTCGGCCGCCACCAACAAAGGAAACATTCATGGTAAACTAACGGCCAACTGGGAGGGTCCCTACAAAGTGGTTGAAGAAATGAGGCCGGGTACATACCGGCTGACCGACACGGAGGGTGTGCCTTTGATGAGCCATTGGAACACTGACAATCTCAGGAAATACTTTGTGTAGCGGCGGAGGTGTCCAAAACAATTGTTGGCACCCCAACGCATGTTTACATCTAATGAAGAATCACCTAATTTTTCCATCAAAGTGTTTATCCCCTCCGCAGTCATATCGAGGTAGACGCCACGGCCCAAGCCGGGCAGTCACCCCAAGAAGTAGACGCCACGGCGATCACTACGGCGCGGTTAGATTGACAGATACGAACGCCGTCGCGCAGTAACCCCTAGTCGCCTCGGCCCACCGAAGGCCTGGGCAGGGGACACAACGGTCGATACGCTAACGAACGCGTTGTCGCGCCAGAACCCCTAGTCGCCTCGGCCCACCGAAGGCCTGGCGGGGGACACAACGATCGATACGCTAACAAACGTCGCGCGCAGAACCCCTAGTCGCCTCGGCCCACCGAAGGCCTGGCGGGGACACAACGGTCGATACGCTAATGAACATTGTCGCGCCGTAACCTCTAGTCGCCTCGGCCAACCGAAGGCCTGGCAGAGGACACAACGGTCGATACGCTAACATGTTCACAACGGCGGTTGGGAAGCGCAATTCCGACGCCTCGGCTAGACCGAGAGTGAAAGAGGAAGCGACCAACATGCTAACATGTTCAAGAAAAAGACGTTAAACGCAGTTGAGATACGCATTTCTAGCTACCTCGGCCAAGCCGAAGGTAAAGATGAGAAGCGCTCAATTAATAACGCAAGAAGACAAGAGAAGACCTCGGCCAAGCCAGAGGCAAAATAAGCAAACTCTTATTAAAAATGAACAGTTTAAAAATGAGAAGGATACAGACGACGGCCGTCCCCATAGGGATAAGCCAAAACGCAACCTACCAAAGTTTTACAAAAACAAGGAAAAGAAAAGCAAAAGGTTACAGACATGACATTTGAAGCGCCAAAAGATGGCAGGGAGGGAAGGCTCAGTAGTTGGCCCCCGAACAGCTAAAGCTATCCGAGACGCCGGGTGAGTCTGGTGACGACCGCCCGTCTCCCTACGCTTGTTGCTGCCCACCATCGGCAGCAGCAGCATCATCTTCGGTGGCCGGCCCAGAGGAAAGCTCGTCATTTCCACGTGCCTTCAGCCTTTCAGCTTCCTCTTTGGCCTCCTTCACCTTCGCATCGTAGGCCGCCTTGGCCTCGGCTATCTGAGCCGCCTTCGCCGCCTCCGCCTTCTCCGCAGCCGCTTTTTCCGCAGCATCGGCCATCTCATCCAGAAGCTGTTTAAATTTTTCCCACGGGAAGGAGCCTTCAGGAATGAGCTTCTTGATTGCCTCCCTGGTCGCTTCCTCGGCCTGATCCCGGAATTGAGCGCACATGTTAGGGATGATCTCAGTTTGAAGCATCTCAATATCTTTCTCCCTTTGGGCAAGGACAGCCCTAGTGTCCCTATGTGCCTCCGACTGAGCCAAATACATTTCCCTCCATTCTTCCCTCTTGGCAACAACGGCGTCGTAGCCGCCCTTATACCTGTCCCGCTCCTCCAGCAACTTGGCAGAGGTGGCATCAGCAGCCTCAACCTTGGCCCTCTCGGCCAATAGCAGCTTCTCAGCTTCCTCCGCACGCTTCCGAGCAGCAAGGAGGTCAAGCTTAGCCTTCCCGGCTTCCCCCTTTGCAGCGGAAAGATCAAGCTTAAGCCGTTCGATCAGTGGCGCAGCCTGGGCCATGGTCTTTTCTTGCTCCATAATGTGGGAGCCGGCTAGTTGAGTCCACTTCGCCAACCTCTTGTATATTCTCGTCCCCTCTGCCATAAGCTCGGCGGGGGGAACCTTCTGGAGTAAGGAGTCAACGGTGACATTTCTATCACTCGCCTTCTCAGGCTGCTTCTCTAATTGCCGCTCAGTGAGAACGGCGGCTGCCGACGGCGGATCTAGAAAAAATTCACACAGCGCATCCATGTCAACATTCATTGACACATCAGAGAGTCTGTCATCGGGAATGCATAATGAACCAGCTAAGTCTGAACCACAGGTTAGGTCCGTACCAGTCCGAACCTTCTTAGATGAGGGACCAGGTGAATCATTCTTTTCCCCGGCAATGGTAGAAGCCGGCAGTGGCTCTTTTCTCTTCTTTGGAGGAGGAGGGCCCTTCGCAACGGTCACCACCTCCTCGGAGACATCGATGACCTCCACATGCTCCTTTTGGACCGTCGGGGTTGAAGAGGGAGTTGGGATCGACGCCGTCGCCGACCTGGACGCTGCCCTTGGTTTTCTTTTCGGCACGCCTCCGAGAACCCGTGCTTGAGCCACCGCCGGATCCAGCGCCTTCAGCTGCTTGTCCATGAGTTCGTTGGGAGCCAGTCTACGATCGCGCGCGTCGGCCTGAGGATGCCGCTGAACGACCTTACCCTCCTTATCAAGCCCTAACCTCTTCAAGGTCCCCTCGGATGAGTCCAGCCAAACCGGTGCAAGAAACCAGACAAGAGTTACATGAAAGAAGTAAAACAAAGCTCTAAAAGCAGGAGCATAAAAGGCAAAGATGGGCCTCACACCGACCCTACTCACCCCGGTTGAGGGCCGGTATGAGGCCGACGCGGCAAAGCAGCTCATCCTGAAGAATAATCTGAGTCGGGGGCACCCATCCCTTCTCAAAGCATCAACATTTGCATCGCCCGCTCTTCATCCGCATTAAGAGGAACCCTACTGGCGTCCATCTTGAGCTTACTCCGGGAGACCCATTTTTCACGCTCCCCCTTACTCTCGCACCGCAAGTTGACTTGGTGCTGGAAGGACCGGGGCAGCGGATAGTCATCCGGCACCTTAACGTACACCCACCGCTCTTTCCAGTCCTTGCAGGAGGAAAGCTTATCAACGGAAGCGTAGCCCGACTCCATCTGCACACTGTACCACCCCACTTTACCGGAGGTCGATGGCCGAAGATGATGAAGCCGGTGGAATAAGTTAACTGTAGGGGCCTCCCCCTTAAAGAGACAGAGCCACACGAAGCCAACTATCGTCCTAATGGCCAACGGATGCAGTTGAGCCACAGCGACGTTCATAGCTTCGATGATGGCCGTGACGTATTCATTCAAAGGAAACCGGAGCCCATACTCCAGGTGCCTAATATATACGCCGATGTGACCCGGGGGAGGGCAACAGACCGCCTGACCCTCCTCAGGGATAACAATTTTGTACCCCTCACCGAAGGAAAAATGACCCTCGAAAAGAGTTTCACCAGAACAACTGGCGAATTTATTGGTCCAGGCACGGTCAAGACCAGTCATGCAGGCCTCGCCGTGATCCAGGATACGCGGCCTCACATCACCAGAAGGAATCCTTTCCTCACGGTCATCATCAAAGTCTTCATCAGCCTCGTCATCATCCTCCCAACCCTCCAAAACTTTCGGGTCAACTTCGGGAGAAGGAGACCTAGGACCCCCGGACCTTAGCGGGACGGCGGCCAGTGCCTCCTCTTCATCAAGACGCGACGGGGAACCCCCCGGCGCACGGTTACTAGGACCGGCATCAGCAGAAGACATGATTCACAACGAAAACTTAACAATGAAAAAGTTAAAAATTTGTTTGTTTACCTTGAAGAAAAGTGCTACGCCGGAGTAACAATTCTGAAAGCTAGAGAGAAGTTTCGTCAAAGAGGGCTAGAAAGAAGAGAATTTTTGAGAAAATGAAATTGATGGCCAATTTCAGGGACTAACTACCCTATTTATAGGGAAAAGCCCATGAAGGAGGACCAATCAGGGCACAGCCCATGAAACGTCAGCCAATCAGCAAACAGACACGTGTCAGACATGCAACCACGGAATGTCAATCGTTGCAACAGTTGAACGTCAATCAATGAAACAGTGACCAAGCGTCTTCAACACGCCCCTTCATATCTCTCTGCCTATTCATCTTCCTCAAAAAAATTCCTAAGTATCTGTTCTCCGCCGGCCACATGATCAACCAAGCTAGGTAGCACCGGCCGGGGGCAATAAAAAACAACCGGCACTCTCAACCCTAGCCAAGCGTCTTCAATACGCCCCTTCATATCTCTCTGCCTATTCATCTTCCTCAAAAAAATTCCTAAGTATCTGTTCTCCGCCGGCCACATGATCAACCAAGCTAGGTAGCACCGGCCGGGGGCAATCAAAAACAACCGACACTCTCAACCCTGGTCTCGGCTAGCGTCACTTTCTTTTCCACATCGGATGCCCTTTACGCATCCATGTGGAGGGGGGATATGGTACGGCCTAAGCAGAACCAAGCCGAGGTAGAAGAGGCCGGGGCAGATAATTTTCTTACGCAGAATATACGCTCAACATACATCGGAGCCCATACCACGGCATAGACTACGCTGGGGGCAAATTGATGGGGCATATTCTGCACCCGCTGACCGAGTCAACACATTGAGCAAGGTCAAAGATATCCGCAGCAAGTCAACGACTTAGACAGACTTAGCCGACGCAGCTGTCGGCTGTCTCTTGTGCCTCGGCTAGGACAACTAGCCAGCCGGGGCACATATCCGCGAACTCATATCCAAGACCCCTCGGCGGCGAATCATCAGGGCCCGCCGGCCTGCCATGGGTCCCTCGGCCGAGGGTACATCAGTCTTTCCACCTGCTAGCCACTTGGCCACTTGGCCACTACGTGACAAAAGGTGAAAGTCTATAAATACTCCTCAACCCTCATTGAGGAGAGGATCCACATTTTAACCTAAGAATCACTATTCATCTGGTAATATCTTCCTTATCTTTCTACAATATATACTTCGCCAAGTAACAACAACTTATCCCTTTAAGTTTACTGACTTGAGCGTCGGAGTGAGTTCGCTCGGTCCAAAGCCGAGCCCTCAGTTTGTTCATCGTTTCAGGAGACCGCAAGCAGGATTAAACCAAAGACGTCATTCTACAAGCACGGGTGGTAACAAATAACTGCTCTGGAATTACACCCGGAACAGTTATAAAATTGGATATTATAAATATATCAAAGGTTTTTTTCCCTTCTAATTTAATAAAAAGTGACCAAATACTAATGAATAATTTTTTAATATTAATAAAATATCGATAATTAATTTATTTCATGTTTCTAATAATAAATTGTAAAATAATTAATTAATTCTCATTTCTAATAGGAAAATCATATTCCTAATTATAATAGAAAAATTTTAAACAACTATTATCTCCTAATTCTAGTAGTATAATTAGGAAAAAAAACTTAATAAATTGGTAATTTATTTCCTATTTCTAATAGGAAAATTGTAAAATATTAATTAATTTGTATTTCTAATAGGAAAATTATATTCCGAATTATAATAGAAAAATTGTAAATAATTAATTTCCCAATTCTAATGCTAATAGTATAATTAGAAAAAAAAAGCCTCATTTAGTTATATACTAGATTTAATGCCCGTGCGATGCACGGGCCTATTTATAGTGTTCTATCATGTACTCGTATACTATAGTAACAAAAAAAATGTAAAAAGCATATAATGCAAGAGGGGAGGAGGTAGATGCCTCAAAGTGATCCACAAAAGATACATAGAATATTGCTTATTTTTTTTACATCTATGTTATAACAGTTAAATAAACCAATCATCCTATAGTAATAAACTTAAAAATAATAATAGTATTATTTTGTTGGAGTTTGTAATATTGCATGAAATATTACCTATCTTTCAATAAAAGCGTTCGATGGTCATATTTCAAGGATAGTTGGGGTAAAACTCAATTAATTTCAATAAAGAGATAAGTACTTTCAACATTTTAACTTTCTCCCAATTCTAACAACGAGACACCCTTAATTAATACTCCGTATCATCATACCCTAAATTCCGTAATGCGACTTGCAATTACTCTTCGCATATCCCATGACTCTAGCTCTTTTTAGCTTTAATCTTAATGTAGTTGTCGTCCGGTTTCGATCGGAACATGTCAAGGCATGATATATGTAGTATTACGTTGTACAATCTACCTCTTCGTAGGCTTTTCTCCCTTGAAACTCTTTCATATTATCCAACAAAAAGGTGTCAGATCGTAAAGTATTCTACTCCAATTAAGCTTCAAATTATATTTTATATTATATTTTCTTTTGACATTTACGTGTAATGTAGTTAGTATGCCAAGTAATCGAATAAAGTTGTAGGATTTAATGTACGATAATGATATTCATAATATCTTCTAGCATTATGATTTAAAGTATTTTACGAATGTTGGGATTTTAATATCGCTCGAAAGTCATATTTAAAATTAGACCATCGGAACTCGATCGAAAAAAAACTTTCATTAATCACTCGTCTAGAAAAAATACAAATTATATATAAAAAAAACAGCACAGATCGACAATCAACAACCAAATACGGAGTATAAATGTACTCAATGTGTTTGCTTCTTTTTAAATATTGTGGATATTATTGAGATATGTACCACAAGAAGTATAGAGATTCTCATGTACACAATACCCATCTTGGAACTTTAGAAACTATATTATCTGACGCCGTCAATAAATAAGTAAATAAATTTGTGAACCGTAAATTTTATAGATACCTCTTGAATCGTAGTTGATACATAATTCCAAAGCTATTATCACCATATCATACTTTTATTAAACCTGCAAATAATTTGCAACGATTAAATTCAAATAATAATAAATCGAAATATGAGGCACATTTAAACACATCAAGCACACAAATTCAAAATAATTATTACTACAAATAAAAAGCTTTTGAGGGGGACTACAAATAATTGAAATAAAGCACCACAAATACTCATTTATATTATTTAAAAAAAAAACCTACGCTATCAATTTGGACGGGAGTATATTGCATATACACACACACATTGAGTCTCCTTAGTTTGATTGAAGTTGTTCTTAGTAGAATATTACATTATCTCTTTTTTTTCTAGACAAAATTTTATCTCCTCATTCAATACGTCAATAATATATGTTATATCTAATAATCTAATCACCAAGTTTTTTATATATTATTTTAAAATTGCTCGAAAGTATTTCATAAACGTTGGACTCTCTATAATCGCTCGAAAAAAGTTTCCTTTATTAATATAGATAGATTGATTGATTGATATATTGATTAATTGATTGATTGAATTGAATTATGATTATCATAACTATATTTTGGGACGATCTATAACCGCGTAAGTAGTATTTTGAAACAACCTAACTTTTCGTTGCATTAAAATTTCTTACAGAAAATTAAAGAGTAGACATACACATCTAGTTGAATGGAAGGAACAAATGAGAATTTGTGTATTGAGCTAGGTTGCACGGATAATCCTTCTAATCGACGTTTTCGTGTCAGACACAACACTCGTCGGACACACGTCAAAACGTGTCGGACACTTGTAAAGCCGTGTCTAACTTTCATCTTTTATTTCGGCATGTGTCCGACACGTGTCCATGGTATTTGGACACACCTGACCTCCAAACGGAATCAAGTTGAATTTAAGTTAAATGGCGAGACTTGTTACATGGTTAAATTTGGTGGGGAAATAAGTTGAATTGGAGACAAATGATATTATTTAGACTAGTAATGAGATGTCGAAATAAATTGATTATAAGTTGGTTTTGGTTTTGGAAATGAGAATAAGTTATAATTAACGTAAGTTTTACTTTCACTTATTTAAATTTAATATTCAATACTTTTTTAAAAATAAAATCACACATATAATAACTATAGAATATATTATATGTTATACTCCCTCCTATTCAAAATAAACTTCCCTATTTCCTTTTCCGTCTATTCACAATAACTTCCCTATTTCCTTTTTTGGTAAGTGTTTGTGTGGTCCAAATTTAATTGTATGGTGGGTTGGTGTATTTGTGTGGTCCAAATTTAATTATATGGTGGGGTAGTGTGTTTTCTTAATATTTGTGCCAAAATGAAATGGGAGATTTATTGTGAATAGGAGGGAGTATTAAATTTAAATGCCGTGTCCCGTGTCCTAAATTTCATGGGATACCGTGTCACGTATCCGTGTCGTGTCCGTGTCCATTTTGGTGCAACCTAGGTATTGAGAGGTACTTCCTCCATTCAACTCCACTCTACCTATTTCACTTTTGTACACTATTCACAATCGTGTATTCAATTTTGATTTTCTCTCGATACGTAAGTGGAAATATATTCATGTGGGATCTTGTTTGATTCGTCTTTACGAGTACATTAAAAATATCTAACTTTTATAATTTTTGTAAATACGTAGCTAACGATATTTAACGCGTAAAATACGCGTTGGCAAACGTGAAAAAAGAAAGTGGTAGAGTGGAGTTGAATGGAGGAAGTAGTTTGGAGTGCGTATTGAACTAGTATGTCCACATACAAAATTCAAATAACAAAGTGTCAAAGTGAAAGAAAATTGTACTGGTGTGCTTGTTTGTGCTGAATGAATGTTCTGCTTCAGTGGTGCCTAGTACAGTACAGTACTACACATGCCATCTTCGCTTTTATTAAAAGCTACTCCCTCCTATTCTCCACCATATGTGCTTCCTCACTCACCTCTTATGAGTATTTTGTGAGAGGAAATGACATCCGTCACAAGCTTGTAACGGATATCGCCGTCTTCAATGAGAGTTTGTGTCTCCATATTGTTCCCCTTTGTTGGGGACACAAGAATTAAGGAGGGGAATAAAGTATGAATTGTGAGTTGGGTGGGGTTTGGTGATAGAAGAGAGGAATGAATAAAATAAAGAATTGTGAGTTGGGTGGGATTTGGTGATAGGAGAGAGAAATGAATAATTAAGAATTAAATAAGGAATTGTGGGTTGGGTGGGGTTTGGTAATAGGAGAGAGTAATGAATAAAATAAGATTAAAAGTTTCCAAAAAAAAAAAAAAAAAAATCTGAATAATCCGTTTTAGGAAAGAGGGAAGAAAATGGAGAATAGGAGGGAGTATAATTAGAATTACTCATGTTTTGACCGTGTCTGTTAAAGTAATGTGTAATGTTCATCAACAATATTTACAACTTGTCCCTTTACGTTTCTGTACGTACGTTGCTATGCTGACAACGAATTGCAAGATTTGCAACCACCTGAATTCTTGCTTAAAGCATTTGGCCGACGTCCTTAGTATAATCTCTTCATGTACGTTTCTAAGGTGAATGGAGATATCTGTTTTTATTTTTGGTGTTAATTAGGAGTACCCTATACTGACAGTTGGGGTAATTTTTGAATTCATGTCCATTTGATTAAGAGATGAGAGCATTTACCATTCACACCAGCTAACTTTAGTTAAGATATCTGTTTTTATAATAAAACGGATTAAATATCATCTCACGAAGACATATATAACAAATCTTTTTTTTTTTAATGTATCAGCTTTTGTCTTATTCCTGCTACATGGTTACACGAGCATATTTGATTCGTCTTATGAGTTATGCCTCTAGGCACTTGAAATTAGGACCTTATAATATTGGTTTTGTAATTGCTTAATTATACATTCATCTATCCTAGGGCGGATGTATGTGTTACTATAGGGGGTCATAGGACACCCGTAAGCTGAGAAAATTTTACCATAACTCTTAGATGGGGAGAGTTTCTCTCCATTTCCTAAAAAGAAATGGATAGGAAATGGATAGGCTATTTCCTTTCGGTGATCAAGATCGTATTCTGACGTCATCGAACGGCTTAAAATTTATGGGTAAAAATAAAGAGATAATGAGGTTTGGTGATAAAAATATTATTAAATAAGTTTAAGAGAGAAAATGAAGAGAAAAAAAAATGGAGAGGATCAATTTCCCTCTTAAATACCCAATGATAGGACCCGGCAATATAAAAGTAGGACACCCCATATAACAACCTGCTAGTATTCTAATTTGCCTACAATAGTACGTTGTGTGTGTCATTCATCATACTGTACAATTTCACATAAACATGAGACAATAATCCAAAATTAAATCTTTTAATAAATCAATGAGCAATTATTTCAATTTATTGCTCACTAAAACACTTTAATTGCTTTTTTTTGGGCTAAATTTCTGATTAAGACCGTCTTAAGTTAAGACGATGCTCATAATCGATTTAAATAAGGCAAAAATAAAAGGAGAGTTGTGAAACGTATTAAATTAACTAATTAAGACGATATTAAGCACATTTGTTTCTTTACTTTTGTTAATACTCTTTTAATTAAACTTACTCTATGGACCTATCTACTCGGACTCTAGCCTCTAGGTGTCGGAGACAACTATCGACTATGATAATTGTCCGTAAATTTTCATTTTTTTGGGTCTAAAATAAAGAGTTGAATTGTATGTCGTGTTGGACACGAAACACACGACCAAAGTAAATTGTAGAAATAACATAGGTATTTGTGTTATATTATACCTAAAACTTACAACTTTTACTTTTCATTTTATTTTAAGAAAAAACTTGGCGGATTTTGTAGGTGTGTCGATAAGCTTATTTGTTCAGCCTATACTTCGTTATTTGTAGTAAGAGGGCTCCATTTCGGCTATTTTAGGCTCGAAAAAAAAAGGTTGGTCACGAAATTTTCAAAGATTTTTTTCATCCACAAAGAGCTATAAAAGGGACCACGTAAAAAATATTTTCTGGATCCGCCACTGAATATATGCGTAATCTTATGGTATACAGAAAGACAACCAAGCAAAATTTCACATGACTCAAATATATTTTCTTTCATATATTGTAGTAAGAAATTATGGGAAAAAAAACATTTTAATTTGATTTAAAAAAGTATAATTGCATGTTGAAATTTAATTTCATGTAAATTGATTTATCAATTTAATCGATCTCTTATTGAGATAATATTTTGTACATTATTTAAACATTTTCTAGAAGAGAATCAAAAGTAACTTATCTCTCCGTTCGAGTTTCAATAACAAATTATGAAATTTACGGAAACCATTTCAAATATCCCAGTTATGGATTAAAAACTTAGAAATTTGAGTAATTTGACAACTTAGAATTATAGTTTAGGTTCATAATTGAGATACTTGAAACAATTGGTCTCTCTTGTGACGGTCATAAAAGTGACAACTTTAAGATAAAAAGTAACCCCTCAATGTTACCTATCAAATAATGATCATATTTTCTTATTAAAATGGTCACATTTGAATCTGTCACAATTTGTAACGAAAAAGAGCATGTGTATTTGAAATGTTTAGCCGTTTAGGTAAAATTTATTAGTTCAAAAATTTAAATTAAACTGAAAACCCTAAGAGGGCGTTTGGTTCGGGAAAGGGAAAGAGAATGAAATCAAGAAAGGGAAATAAGGAGAATAGAAAGGGATCCCCTCTAATATACCTTATTGTTTGGTTTGTTTCAAAGGAATAGAATTAATTAACACCAATCACCCCCTTATTAAATTCAACCACCACCACCAATGACTAGGACCGCCTCCGTCTATCACCTTCAACAACCGTCGGCCGCCAGCGCATTGCTACCATTGCCGAAAATTCCCCAGCCCCACCACAGTACTCAACCCGCCCCGCATTTCAAACCCTCAACCGACCATCATAAACACCACTAAAAGCCTCGAATAACTCTCTCCCACCACCGAAGTTCACTCCCTCACCACTGATCTGGTGTTTTTAGGGGTGGGGGAGTATACTACGGTGGTGGGGGAGCGGTTTTCGAGATTTAGGTGGAGCCTATGACGGGTGTTTTGACTCATAGTGAGGGGTTGTGAGGCATGATAGGCGTCGATGTAGGTGGGCTGAAGATCTCTTCGGCGTGTCGCCTTTCACATGGTCGTGGTAACAATAGTTAAAAGGTGGTAACGGGAGGTGTTGGTGATTGTAAGGCTTACAAAGGTGGTGGGGTGGTGTTGTATTTAGAGACGGTGGCGACGGGGTGGTTGTGCTGGTGGTGGTGACGACAAATGTGGTGGTGGTTGCAAGTGATGGTGGCAGTAGTGGTGGTGGTGGTTGATGATGAGTGAGGTGGTTGAGAGAATGAGAGGTAATGAAATCTCATTCATTAGGGGGGTGAGGGGTAAAGAGGTAGAGTTATATGGGGGTAAGAGAAGGGTAAAGGGAATGATTGAAAAAGGCAAACAAACATCAACAAAGGGAATCATTTGGTTTAATTCCCTTTCCCTTTCTTGAAAACCCCTAACCAAACGCATCCTAAATTCTTTTGTCAGTGGAGTAGTTGTACAACCAAAATTGATGAAACGAACGGTCAAGATGAGAGTAGTAAGGGCTAGGGCAGAGTAGGGATCGGGTATTTGATTCAAAGTGCTAGTTCGGATCGGATATCCATATTAGAAATCCTGAAGTTAGATATCCAATATCCAAACCAAATGTCTCGGATATCCAATGTTCGGGTACCCAAAATAATCGGATCGGATGCGAATATCCATCGGATATCTATACTTTTGAATTTACTTTAAAATTAAGTTTGAAACACGATTATATTCATAGTTTTACATGATGATTTTCTTTCGTATTCTTATTCCAATGTTCTCGCTATAAAATTTAATTATCACCTAGATATTTCTCTAATATTTTAAACATTAATTAAGTTGTTGTATCAAATAAAATTTTATTTTCTCGAAATTATACTAGAAAACTGAAGAGTTAAGAACGATAGACACCTAAGAGGGGGAGGGGGTGAATTAGGTATACCTTTTAAAATTTTTATCCTTAACTTGGCTAATTAATTAACTTAGGTAAAGAATATTGAAGTACAAGACTTGAGAAACTTAATTGAATGTAAGTTCACAAGAAGGTATAACAGTTATATGTCACAGTATAGGTGACTGTGACACAGAACTTGATTAGGTACATGCGAGAAATAGCAAAGTGGAAGAACGTAAAAGTAAATGAACAAACAAACGACATTTTAAAAATTGGTTCAGCCTCTACTCCGAGGTCTACATCCAACCGTTATTTTATTGCTTGTTTAGAAATTTACTCAAATTTACTAAACCCCTTACAATGAAAATAACTCGCCAACCTACTCCGGTTGCACTCAAACTTAAAGCTACTCCGCTTCAAGAGTTTATGGGTTCTATCTCAAGGTGTTATAGAATTTTGAATCTCAAGATTTCACTAAATGAACATGGAGATCACAATTAAGATCTAACACAAGAATCATGGAACAAACTCATTATGTCACAGTACATCAAACTGATACTTGGAGGTTTTACAGCTTTTTTTCGAAAACAATTTGCAAACACTTGAAGAACAAAGCTTTAAATGCACAAATAATTTGCAAAGTTTTACAATAAATGCTTTGTAAGTCTTAAGAAATAAATGTGACTAAGACACTCTATTTATAGTGGATTTAGTCTTAGGTAAGTACAACTTGGGAAAATTAAATCCATTATAAAAATAGTAGCCTTGAGTGATGGTAAGTGTTAGACTATAGGCTTGGGGCTTAAGAAATCAGAAAACTTAAGGTACTACACTCAACATGTGACCTTTTACCAAAATGGCAAAAAACTTTTCTTACTTTAGAAGTTTGACAAGTCTTCTTTGCCATTTTAGTAAAAGGTGTTTGCACAAATCTAGAGGCTTAGTCAAGTGGGTTTGTAGCTCCAAAATTTCAGATTATTTTCAAGCTTTTGAAAATTCAAATGTTTAAGGTTTGAAATTTGCAAAGTTTTAACACTTAAAACATTTTGGTCAAAATTCCTCCTCCGTACGGTAGTACCAGAAACCACAGTACAACGTACTTTTGCATGGTTTTGCCATAACTTGACTTAAATGAGAATGTTGCATTTACTCTTTAATTTTTCGACTAAGACTTGAAAAATATCATTGTCTTGACTTTCTTGATTATCTTGATCATCTTGAATCATTGTTGAAAGTCCATTTGATTGCTTCAATCACTAATCATTTCAACTAAGAGCAAACAATCAAATAACAAAGGGACTTGGCATCATCAACACAATGTGTTCTAACAAATTCCCTCTTTGATGATGACAAGTACAAACATGTGTGATATTCCCCCTTAGCCCATGGTTAGTCAGTCTTTGGTCATTTCAACATAAACATAATTTATAAACATGATCAAGGTAGTCGAAAGGTGCAACATGCTTGACTGAGGTAAACCTTCTAATCATGGAAGCTAAGACATAGTCACGGTGAACATTGGCCGAAGAGTTAAGAGATCACACATAGCATAGTTGAACTACTTCCCCCTCTTGACATCATCAAAGGAGGATAAAACATGTTCAAGGATAGCGAAAATAGTTCAAAACACACACAAATAAGTTCAAGCATAAAAAAAAACATCCAAGAGTTGCAAAATAAGTTCTTAAAGCAAAGAGCCGAAAAGCTTAAGGAGGAAGAGGGTTAGAAAGGCAACATCAAATTTACGAGGATGACTTCTTCTTGTCAAGGCGTTCAAGGAGATCTTCATTCATGGTACGTAAATCACTCATCTCATCCCGTAGCTTAGCATTCTCCTTGACCAAGCGATTAACCATTCCCAAGAGTTGATCCAACTTACTAAGCACAATTCCAAGATCAATAGAAGCTTGAACTGTGGCATCACCTTTTCCCAGATTTTTCTTTGTCAATTTCCCATTTTGAATTTTCATATTCATTCGGGAAAGGAGACGCGGAGTCATCTCATCACTTAGCTTCTCAACAGCGGGACTCCCTTTCAACACTAAACCTTCCTTCTCGAAAATTAGAGAAAGCCATATCCCATATGGAACCACTATATTCTTATCATAATTCCCGTCTTGAAATTCAACAGCTATCTCATTAATGCGGTGGAGCATGAGACGAGGAAGATTAATGGGAATATGTTTGACAATATGGTGAATGAGGAGCATGTCGAGGAGAGAGCACCTCCCTCGACTATTATTGCTAGGTACGAGATTCCTAAAGCAAGATTGAAGATAAATCGAATTGGGGCCGGGAGTTCAAGGGCATAGACATTTGTAGGACCATGTTCCTCATGAGGTCTAAGAACTTTCATAACCTCGGTAGATGTGACTTCCTCAACCTCACCCCAGTCACGTTTTGGAAAGGTGGATAACCCAGCATCATTAATCTCTAAATGGGCCGCAAGTTGTTTAGTTGTGAGGACAAGGGGTTTTTGATTGATGTAGGCCGAGAGGGTACCAGATGCAACATTAACTTTGACAGTAGCATAAAGTTGAATAATCTCGGACAAGTAAATATGGCTATACTTGTCCAAAAGATTTATCCAACTTTGAGCTACCATTGCCTCTTTGAAGTACTTAAAGGCGGGTGAAGAGTCATACCAGGATATTTTGTATCGTCTGCCACTATGAAACCAACGGTGCAGAATACTGTGACACAGCTTCAATGTTTCTTCGGGAAGGTCAATGGAGTTAAGATGATTTAAGACATCATTTTTGAATTGATCGGAATGAGGTGCAACAATCAGATCCATGCATGTATTGAGGGGAATCTTCTCCTCAATAATCTCATCTTCATCAATTGTGTCCAAACTTGGCAGATCCCGATGATACCGAGGTCGTTTGGGTGCCTTGGTTATTGAACCGGATCCCTTTATTCTTTGAGTGACTTTAGGTTTGATGGGGATGCTTCTGGTGTTACATCGTCATCATCACCAAATATTTCGATCATCTTTCTCTTGGATCGTGTCCGAGAGGACCTTTTTGGGAAGAGTGGATCAAGCCCATCATCAACTTCCTTCCCAACATCACAATCATCAACATTAATCACCTCTTCAACAGTAGATGCCTTTGTTGCATCACTCTCAGCCGGCGCATCTTCCTCCATTCTTTCATTCACTAAGTCTTTTAAGATTTCATCAATACCATCATCCTTCTTTTCCTCACTTGATTTTTCTTCGCTCTTTTCTTTTTCCCTTTTCTCATTTATCTCACTCTCTTTTTCTGATTTTTCATCATTCTCCTTTTCTTCTTTTTCATTTTTCTCATCGATTTTTCCTTCTTTTTCTGATTTTTCTCCACTCTTATTTCCTTTCTGTATTTCACTCTCCTTTTCAACATCCTCTTCACTCTTTTCTTTCTCAACATCACCTTTTTCTTGTTTATTTTCATCATTTTCCCCCTCCTTTTCTTTCGAGATGCCATCTTTTGCTTTTGATTTCACACCTCCACAGTCTTGCATGTCGGTGTTTCTTCCTCATCAGACTCAATATCTGCTTTTTGATCCAAATGAAGTGAGATGGGAGGTCTCCTTCCATGACCGCCTCTGCCACGCCCATCGCCTCGTTTTGCAGTTGTTTTCTTTCGTGTCACAGTAGGCTTAACGGTAGTAGAGGTGGTGTCTTTGGTGGTTTTGGTCGTGATGGGAATAGTTTCTGCAGCGGTTTTGGGAGCCATTTTTTGCTTCGCAGTGAACTTTGGATTAAAGGTGATTCTAAGGTTTACAAGTTCTTTGGACATTCGAGGTTTTGGAGGCATCTTTGAGTATAAAGGGATTGATTTGGACGGTTTTTGAGAATAAAGAAAGTTTTGAAAAGGATTTTTTTTTTATTGTTTGGTGGATAAAAGGAATTGTTTGTGTATTGGTATGAAGGATAATAATGTGTATGGTGGGGTAAAAGAGGGAGTTTAATGTGGTTTTATGAGGGGCACGGTTAATGAGAGGTAGGTGGAGTGTTTAATTATGATTGATGAGACATAAAGTGGGAGTGGCTCAATGCAAAAGAGAGAAGCTTAAATGCAACTAAAGGATTTTGATTTAAAATGCACGGTTCATATTTGCATGCATATTATGTTTATTTTGCTAATTAACACATTAATTCCAACCTCTAGTCAATCATTGAAGAAAATAATTTATTTTAGCTACATGTCACCTAATAAACCAATTTCCGACCGAAGTCTTACGAATTGTTCTCTTTCCAACGGTTTTGTGAAAATTTCCGCAATTTGATTTTCCGTTTTACAAAAGCTTAGACATATATTACCCTTTTCAACTTGATCACGTAAAAAAATGATGTCGTATGTCGATGTGTTTAGTTCGTGAGTGTTGTATAGGATTCTTTGATATATTGATTGCACTAGTATTGTCACAAAATATAGGGGTAGTCTCGAAAATAAGGCCATAATCATGCAATTGTTGACGTACCCAAAGAATTTATGCACAACATAGAGCGGCACTCACATATTCACTTTCGGTCGTGGACAATGCAACGGTGTTTTACTTCTTAGAAGCCCATGAAATGAGACACGGTCCTAGGAAAGTAGCAATGCCCGATGTGATTTTCTTATCCAATGTATCACCGGCGTAATCCGCATCCGAAAATCCTACAAGATCAAGTTCGTAGTGAGTTGGGTACCAAAGATATAACCCTTGTGTTCCAATCAAATACCTAAAAATCCGTTTAACGGCTTTGAAATGTGATTCCTTAGGATTTGCTTGGAAACGAGCACAAGCACACACACTAAATTGTATGTCGGGTCGACTAGCGGTTAAGTAGAGTAAGGAACCGATCATACCTCAATATACCTTTTCACTAATACTCTTACCATTTTTGTCCTTGTCAAGCTTGACTTTAGGCACCATTGGTGTAGGCATTGGATTAGAATTGGTCAACCCAAACTTACTTAGCATTTCTTTTAAGTACTTTTGTTGATGAATCATTGTTCCATTTTCACATTGTTTGATTTGAAGACCAAGAAAAAATCCAAGTTCTCCCATCATACTCATTTCAAATTCGGAAGTCATTAAATCAGAAAAGTACTTATAAAGAACATTATTAGTTGCTCCAAAAATAATGCCATCGACATATACTTGCACAAGCAACAGTTTATCTCCTTATGACTTGATAAACAACGTTTTATCCACGGACCCACGTAAGAAACCTGTTCCGGGTGTAATTCCAGAGCAGTTATTTGTTACCACCTGTGCTTGTAGAATGACGTCTTTGGTTGAATCCTCCTTGCGGTCTCCTGAAACGATGAACAAACTGAGGGCTCGGCTTTGGACCGAGCGAACTCACTCCGACGCTCAAGTCAGTAAACTTAAAGGGATAAGTTGTTGTTACTTGGCGAAGTATATATTGTAGAGAGATAAGGAAGATATTACTAGATGAATAGTGATTCTTAGGTTAAAATGTGGATCCTTTCCTCAATGAGAGTTGAGGAGTATTTATAGACTTTCACCTTTTGTCACGTAGTGGCCAAGTGGCTAGCAGGTGGAAAGACTGAGCTACCCTCGGCCGAGGGACCCATGGCAGGCCGGCGGGCACTGTTGACTCGCCGCCGAGGGGTCTTGGATATGAGTTCGCGGATATGTGCCCCGGCTGGTTAGTTGTCCTAGCCGATGCACAAGAGACAGGCCAGCAGGCTGCGTCGGTCAGGCTGTCTAAGTCGTTGACTTGCTTGTGGATATCTTTGACCTTGCTCAATGTGTTGACTCGGTTAGCGGGTGAAGAATATTCCCCATCAATTTGCCCCCAGCGTAGTCTATGCCGTGGTATGGGCTCCGATGTGTGTTGAGCGTATATTCTGCGTAAGACAAAATTTTATGCCCCGGCTTCTTCTACCTCGGCTTGGTTCTGCTTAGGCCGTACCATATCCCCCCTCCACATGGATGTGCAAAGGGCATCCGATGTGGAAAAGAAAGTGACGCTAGCCGAGACCAGGGTTGAGAGTGCCGGTTGTTTTTGATTGCCCCCGGCCGGTGCTACCTAGCTTGGTTGATCATGTGGCCGGCGGAGAACAGACGCTTAGGAATTTGTTGAGGAAGATGAATAGGCAGAGAGATATGAAAGGGCGTGTTGAAGACGCTTGGTCACTGTTGCATTGATTGACGTTCAACTGTTGCAACGATTGACATTCCGTGGTTGCATGTCTGACACGTGTCTGCATTTCTTTGATTGGTCGACGTTTTATGGTCGTGCCCTGATTGGTCCTTCTTCATGGGCTTTCCCCTATAAATAGGGCAGTTAGTCCCTGAAATTGGCCACCAATTTCATTCTCTCTAAAATTTTCTTCTTTCTAGCCCTTTTTGACGAAACTTCTCTCTAGCTTTCAGAATCGTTACCCCGGCGTAGCACTTTTCTTCAAGGTAAACAAACAAATTCTTTAACTTTTTCATCGTTAAGTTTTCGTTGTGAATCATGTCTTCTGCTGATGCCGGTCCTAGTAACCGTGCGCCGGGGGGTTCCCCGTCGCGTCTTGATGAAGATGAGGCACTGGCCGCCGTCCCGCTAAGGTCCGGGGGTCCTAGGTCTCCTTCTCCCGAAGTTGACCCAAAAGCTTTGGAGGATTGGGAGGATGACGCCGAAACTGATGAGGACTTTGATGATGTCGGCGAGGATGTTGGAAGGACTCGTCCTAATGAGGGAGAGCGAGTTCATCATGGATCATGGCGACGCCTGTAAGGTCGGCCCTGACCGTGCTTGGACCCACAAATTCGCCAGTTGTTCCGGCGAAACACTCTTCGAAGGCCATTTCTACTTCGGCAGGGGATACAAAATTGTTGTCCCTGAGGAGGGTCAGGCCGTCTGTTGCCCTCCACCGGGTTGCATCGGCGTGTACATCCGGCACTTGGAGTATGGGCTCCGGTTTCCGCTGAACGAATATGTTATGGCCATCATTAGAGCCATGAACGTCGCCGTGGCCCAACTGCACCCCTTGGCTATTAGGACCATAGTCGGCTTTGTCTGGCTCTGTCTCTTCAAGGGGGAGGTCCCAACGGTTAATTTATTCCGTCGGCTTCACCACCTTCGGCCGTCTTTTCCTGGTCGCGTCGGATGGTACAGCGTGCAAATAGAGCCGGGTTACGTCTCCGTTGATAAGCTTACTTCCTGCAAAGACTGGAAAGATCGGTGGGTGTACGTTGAGGTGCCGGATGACTATCCGCTGCCCCGGTCCTTTCAGCACCAAGTTAATCTGCGGTGCGAGACTAAGGCGGAGCACGACAAATGGGTCACCCAGAATATGCTTAAGATGGACGCCAGCAAGGTCCCTCTTAATGCGGATGAGAGGCTGGCGATGAGGCTTTTTGAGGCGGACAAGAGTGGGGTGCCGAAAAGACGGATTCCCCCAACGCAGATCATTCTTCAGGATGAGATGCTCTGCCATGTCGGCCTCATACCGGCCCTAGCACAGGGTGAGTGGGGTCGGTGTGAGGCCCATCTCTGCTCTCAATGTTTCTGTTTTTTTTTTTTGAATTTTGATTTAGTTCTTCTACTTAACTCTTGCTGTGTTTCTTTTGCAGACCACTTTGGACCGGACCTGTCTGAGGATATCCTCCGGAGAATGGGGCTGCACAAGGATAAGACCGTTGCTGATTTGCACCCTAAGGCTCTGGCCCGTGATCGCAGGACGTCGCCGAATGATCTCATGGATCAGCAACTGAAAGGCCTGAATGTGGAGGCGGCCCAGGCGAAGGTTGCTAGTAACATGCCGCGCCAAACGCGGAAAACAAAGTCTTTGGCGGCGACGGCGTCGACATCAGTTCCACCTCCCATCCCTTCAGCCCAGAAGGAGACGGTGGTGATCGTTGATATAACCAATGGGGGGGACTTTGATGCGGAGGGATCTCCCCTTGTCCTTAAGAGGAAAAAGTCTACCCCTGCTGCTGCTGCTGCTACCGAGGGCGGCAAGGAAATGGGCCCTCCGACCAAGAAGTCTAAGCACAGTGCGATCTATCCTATGGCTCGGACTTTAGGTTCATTGGGCGTTCGATGACAGCTCTACGGTTTGTCCATGAATGTTGACATGGATGATTTGATTGAATTTTTTGTAGATCAACCGCTGCCGTCCACCGGACACAATGTTGAACGGCGTGCTGAGAAGAAGACTTTGCGGGGGAGTGGCCAAGATACCACCGTTGTCACCTCCTTCTCAAAGCCTACCCCCCTCCAGATTAAGTCGGAGGGCCTAAGCCTGACCCGGTCACTGGCGAAGTGGACTGATACGGCCGGTGCTCTTATTCTGGAGCAAGAGAAGGTCATTCTTTGAAGCGCCCCCACGCTTGAGCGGCTCAGCTCGAACTCGACGCTGCGAACAAAGAAGCCGAGAGGGCCAAGACTGAGGCAGAGGAGGCAGTCCGTGCTGAGAGAAAACTCAGGGAGGACGCTGAAAAGGAGGTCCTTGCTGAGAGAGCCAAGGCCGAGGCTACGGCGGCTGAAGCTGCTAAGCTGCTGGAGGGGCGTGACCTCGTTAAGAAGCACGCCGACCTTTACCGTACGCAGAGGGACGAATGGAGGGGCATGTTTCAGGCCCAGGGGAAGGTGGTTCGGAACAAGGATGCTATCATCAACCAAAGGGAGGAGGACATTGAGACGCTCCAAACCGTTATCCTCCCTAACATGTGCGTCCAATACCGGGACCTGGCCGAAGAAGCTGCCAGGGAAGTGATTGGGGAGCTCTTCCCTCTTGATGGTTCCTTTCCGTGGGACAAATTTGACGAGCTGTTTGATGACAAGCTCGAAGCTAAGGAGAAAGCCGCGGAGGAGAAGGCCAAGGAGGAGGTACGGGTGAAGAAGGAGGAAGAGGTGGCTGCGGAGAAGGCAGCCCTTGCTGAAAAGGCCAAGGCGGCCAAAGAGGAAGCGGAGAGGATGAGGGCGGTGAGGTCGCCGAGGCCGAGGTGCCAAGAAAGCCGAGGCCGAGGCTTGAGAAAGCCGAGATCGCGAAGACAGACTTCCGAGTCGCCCAACAAGGACGACGCGCTAACGCTGTTGATGACAAGCGAAACGGGCGTAGGGGAGGCGGCGGTCGTCACCAGGCTCACCCGGCATCTCGGATAGCTTCAGCTGTTCGGGGGCCAATTATTAAGCCTTTCCTCCCTGCCATCTTTTGGCGCTTAGATGATATGTCTGTAACCTTTTGATTTTCTTTTCTTTGTATTTTGTACAACTTTGGTAGGTTGTGTTTTGGCTTATCCCTATGGGGACGACCGTCGTCTGTATTCTCCTCACTTGCAACCCGTTGTCATTTTTAATAAGAGTTTGCTTATTTTTCCTCTGGCTTGGCCGAGGTCTTTTCTTGTCTTCTTGCGTTATTAATTGAGCGCTCTTTTTCATTTTTACCTTCGGCTTGGCCGAGGCAGTCAGAATGCGTATTTCAACTGTGTTTAACGTCTTTTTCTTGAACATGTTAGCGTGTCGACCGTTGTGTCCCCTGCCAGGCCTTCGGTTGGCCGAGGCGACTAGGGGTTACGGCGCGACAGCGTATGTTAGCGTACCGCGGCGTCTACTTCCTGGTAATGACTGCCGCAACGTCTTCTCTTGATAGTGACTGCCGTGGCGTCTACCTCTTGGAGTGACTGCCGTGGCGTCTACCTCTTGGGGTGACTGCCGTGGCGTCTACTTCTTGGGGTGACTGCCACGACGTCTGCTTCTTGATAGTGACTCCCGTGGCGTCTACCTCTTGGAGTGACTGCCGTGGCGTCTACCTCTTGGGGTGACTGCCGTGGCGTCTACTTCTTGGGGTGACTGCAGTGGCGTCTACTTCTTGATAGTGACTATGGGGGGGAATGAACACGATGGAAAACTTGGACAATTCTTCATTAGATATAAACATGCGTCGGGGTGCCCACAGTTGTCTTGGGCATCTCCGCCGCTATACAAAGTATTTCCCGAGACAGTGTTCCAATGGCTCATTAAAGGCACACCCCCCCCATGTCTGTCAACCGGTATGTACCCAGCCCTATTTCTTCAGCCACTTTGTAAGGACCTTCCCAGTTAGCCGTCAGTTGCATCCATGAGGTTGCCCTCCTGTTGTAAGGATGGGCTCTTCCCCTTCTCTGATTTCTTTGCCACTTTGAGGGATTGCATGTTACACCCTCTGGCAGATATCTGGGTGTTGACCACCTCGTCCTTCTCGTTCTTGGAGACGAGCTTATGTGCTTCCCCCCGGTCCGAGACATACATCAGTGTCAGGGCCCGGATGGACATCACTGCGTCGGTCTCGCTCAGAGTGACTCGGCCTATGAGAACGTTGTAGGCGGACGAGCCGTCAATGACCACGAACTCAGCCAGGACATTCTTAGCCGCGTTCCCCTCGCCGAACATCACTGGCAGTCTGATTGACCCCAGGGGTACCAGGCCGGCTCCGGAAAAGCTGTATAGCGGGTTGGTGCAGGGGCTCAAGTCTTCAACCTTCAGACCGAGGTTGAGAAAGCACTCCCTGAACATGATGTTCGTGTAGGCGCCTGTGTCAATCAGGCACCTCTTGACCAGGTGGTTGGATATGTCCAAGTGGACTACAAGTGGGTCGCTGTGAGGGGCGATGACTCCCTCGTAGTCCTTCTTCCCAATAGTCATATCGGGGACTTTGGAAGCGGGGGCCGCTGTTTTGGGCACAAAGTTGATGGCCTGATACAGCTCGTTCAGGTGCCGTTTGTGCCCATGAGCGGACCCACCGTTCTCGTTGCCCCCGATGACAACATGGATCACTCCTATCCGTTCGAAGACGGATTTCTTATTTGAACCGCCGGCATCAGTCTTTTGGCCTTTGGCAACATACTTGCCGAGGCTCCCCTTCCGGATCAACTCTTCAATGGCATTCTTCAGATGCCGGCTGTTGTCGATAAGGTGACCGGTGTGGCCGTGGTACTCACGATCTTGGCTCGTGTCACCGTCCCCCTTCGGCTTGGGGGCCTTTCCCACTCTCGGCCCTCGTGCTTGCTCAGGGCGAAGACCTCGGCGGCAGATACGACCAAGGGGGTGTGGCCATTGAACCGCTTCTGGTAGTACGGTCCTGAATTCCCCCGGCGCCCGCCGAGTTTTGCTTTCTGGTGGACCTGTCAGACCGTGACCTATTATTGTCACGGCGTCCTTCGTCCGGGTTATCCTCCTGGCGGCTCTTTCTCTCCGAGTGCCCAGCCTCGCTGGGGCCTACCCAGGTTTTGTGGTAGTCCTCCACCTTTATGGCCTGATCGGCCATCTTCCTGGCGGAGTCTAGGTCCAGGCCGCCGCACTTGATGAGCTCATTTTTTAGGTCTCCTCTCGGGAGGCCTTTCATCAGCGCGAAGGCTGCCAGTTCGCTGTTCAGCTCACGAATCTGCTGAACCTTGGCGTCGAACCTCTTCACATAACCGGAGAGACTCGCCTCCTCCTCTGTCGATAGTTAGGAGGTCCGAGGTCTCCACGGCCCTCCTCTTGTTGCAAGAATACTGGGCTAGGAATGTGTCCTTTAGGTCGGCGTAACAGTATACCGACCCGTCGGGTAGCCCCTTGTACCAATTTTGTGCCATCCCATGCAGTGTCGTTGGGAAGACTCGGCACCAAACCTCATCGGGTTGCTCCCATACCGACATGTGAGACTCGAAAGCCTCGACGTGGTCGGTTGGGTCGCCTTCTCCTTTGTATGCTATGGGTGGAAACTTTAGCTTAGTCGGCACCGGGGTCTCTAAGACGTAGGTGCTGAGGGGCTGTCTGACCACGTGTCGAACGACACGCGGCGATCGACTCCTCGCATCCCTAGTCCGGCTCCTCTCCCCGTGGCGGGAAGGGCTTCTTCTCCGACTCTGGTGAGTCCGGCTTCTCCCCGACTACGGTGAGTCGGACTTCTTCTCCGACTCGGTAAGTCGGACTTCTTCCACTCCCTGGGGAATGCCTCGTCGGTCTTTGCGACGACGCCGTCCTCCCTTGAGTGCGGGAAGGACTCGGAGTCCGCCACTAGCGCTCGGGCTCCCCGGCATCTTGACGGGGCCGCTTCTTCCAGGTGCTCCGTTCAAGTCTCTTGGAGTCACATTAGGCCCTGGTCTCTGGACGGGTTCCGCCGCTCTTGTCGGTGTGACAGTGTGAGTCGGCGTACTACCAATTAGGTCCAGTTGCTTGATTTCTTTGCCGCATCAACCACGTGTCCCATGATGGTGACCTGGTCGGCGGGCAGCGGCATATCTGGTATTATTGGCATCCCGTACTCCGGTTGAATTACCCGGCCAGTGGAGGGCTGCGCAACTCCAGAATTGTGGACGTTATCCTCATGGTAGAATTCGGTTTCGTCAGTCACGAATACCTCTTGTTGTTTCGACATCTTCTTAGCTTTTTGGGTGGGTTTTTGTTTTGTTTTTTTGTTTGAGAATGAATGTGACTAGCTTCTAGTATCACTTCCCACAGACGGCGCCAATTGTTCCGGGTGTAATTCCAGAGCAGTTATTTGTTACCATCCGTGCTTGTAGAACGACGTCTTTGGTTGAATCCTCCTTGCGGTCTCCTGAAACGATGAACAAACTGAGGGCTCGGCTTTGGACCGAGCGAACTCACTCCGACGCTCAAGTCAGTAAACTTAAAGGGATAAGTTGTTGTTACTTGGCGAAGTATATATTGTAGAGAGATAAGGAAGATATTACCAGATGAATAGTGATTCTTAGGTTAAAATGTGGATCCTTTCCTCAATAAGAGTTGAGGAGTATTTATAGACTTTCACCTTTTGTCACGTAGTGGCCAAGTGGCTAGCAGGTGGAAAGACTGAGCTACCCTCGGCCGAGGGACCCATGGCAGGCCGGCGGGTACTGTTGACTCGCCGCCGAGGGGTCTTGGATATGAGTTCGCGGATATGTGCCCCGGCTGGTTAGTTGTCCTAGCCGATGCACAAGAGACAGGCCGGCAGGCTGCGTCGGTCAGGCTGTCTAAGTCGTTGACTTGCTTGTGGATATCTTTGACCTTGCTCAATGTGTTGACTCGGTCAGCGGGTACAGAATATGCCCCATCAAAACCATTTTCCAATAGAAACATTGAAAGCCTATCATACCAGGCCCTAGGAGCATGTTTTAAACCATAAAGTGCTTTATCAAGTTTAAAAACGTGGTTGGGAAACTCGTTGTTTACAAAACCCGGAGGTTGTTCAACAAACACTTCTTCATTAAGGTATCCATTTAAAAATGCGGTTTTGACATCCATTTGAAAAAACTTTATACCTTGAAAAGATGCAATATCTACAAGAATTCGTATGGCCTCAAGCCTAACTACCGGTGCAAAGGTTTCATCATAATCAATTCCTTCTTGTTGGTTAAAACTTTGCACCACTAGTCTAGCTTTATTCCTTACGATTTCTTCAACATCATCTAGCTTGTTGCGAAATACCCACCGTGTACCAATTACAGTACGTTGGGAGGGCCTAGGGACAAGATGTCATACCTTGTTCCTTTCGAATTGCTCCAATTCCTCTTGCTTGGCAATCACCCAGCATTCATCAGTCATGGCTACTGTGACATGGTCTGGTTCGATTTATGAGATGAAAGCATTGTGTGCACATAAATTTTGAAGCGAAGATCTGGTTTTTATTCCAGAGGTTAGGTCATTGGTTAGATTTGATAAAGGATGTGAGCTTTGATGTTTCTATTTTTTGGGGATAAGTGGGTTAGAGGATTCGGTTTGTTCGTCTGCAACAGTAGAGGGGACTGTTGCATGAGGATTGTTTGAAGGAGGTGATTGTGGTTCGTTTATGATTAGATTGGACTGTTCTTCACCATCCTTGTTCCCCCTGGATGAGGTAGCATCATCTTGTGTAGGAGGACGATTAGTTCCTCCTAAATTTTGGACATCCTCCTCATGCAACAGTGGCTCCAACTGTTGCTCAGCCTCTTCCACCACTAGATCCATATCATTTCGTGTCATACCAATCTCAAAATCATCATCATATTCATTATCCTCATCATTAACCTGTGTGTTTGACACAAAAATACTAGATTCGTCAAATATTACATGAACGCTTTCTTCCATTTTCATAGTCCTTTTGTTATAAACCTTATAGGCTTTACTATGATCGGAATAACCAATAAAAACTCCTTCATCACTACGAGCATCAAATTTGTCAAGGTTGTCTTTTCCATTATTGTGCACAAAGCATTTACTACCAAAGCATTTTAAATGTGAAAGATTAGGTTTTCTTCCTCGTAGTAGTTTATAGGGAGTTTTCTCAATGATTGTTTTAATCATGACACGGTTGTAAATATAACAAGATGTGTTTACGGTTTCGGCCCAAAAATTCTTAGGAACTTTAGAGCTAATGAGCATAGTCTTAGCCATATTTTCAAGAGTTCGATTCATTCGTTCAACAACCCCATTTTCTTGTGGGGTTCTTGCGGTCGAAAAGTTATGACTAACACCATTCTCATTACAATAAGACTCAAATGACAAGTTCTCAAACTCGGTTCCATAGTCGGATCTCAATGAGACAAGTTTATAACCAAATTTGTTTTGAACCTTTTTTACCCAAATTAAGAACTCATCAAATGTTTGTTCCTTAGAACTTAAGAAGAGAAGCCAAACAAATCTTGTGAAGTCATCTACAATGACACAAATATAACGACTTCTACCTCTACTCACAATGCGCATGGGACCACATAAATCAATATGAATGAGTTCAAGAGGTAAGGAAGTGCTAACAACCTTTTTGGATTTAAAAGAGCATTTAATTTGTTTTCCTTTAACACAATCATCACAAAGTGATTTAAATTCAAACTTAATGTTAGGAATGCCGTCAACTAGATCAAGTCTCTTGAAGGTGTTAAGTGTCTTAGCATTTACATGACCAAGTCGTTTGTGCCAAAGCCAAAGGTCGTTCTTTTGAACACTCATGCATGATAGTGATTGACCCGACAATGAATATAAGTTAGTCATGTAGACATCTTTGACACGTTTACCTTCACGTATGAGTTCTCTAGTTTTTCCATTGATGATTCTACATTCACTAGCAAGAAATTCTACAATATTACCTCGATCACATAGTTGTGAAATGCTCAAGAGATTGTGTTTCAAACCTTTGACAAGCAATACTTTGTCGACGCATAATGACTTGACTTACCAACTTTTCCAATACCAATGATTTCACCTTTCTTGTTGTCGCCAAAAGTCACCATGTCACCATCGTAGGCTTCTAGCGAGAGGAATTGGTTTTTATCTCCCGTCATGTGACGAGAGCATCCACTGTCTAAGTACCAATTGCTGCTGCCCCTCACTAATGCCTATAAGAAATCAAACATTTAGTTTAGGAACCCAAACAAGTTTGGGCTCCTTCTTGACAACGACCTTTTTGACTTCCTCTTTCTTGATCCACACTTGTTTAGCATTTTTAGTGTTTCTTTCTAAGTCACGGACTCTCTTTTCACAACCATTAAACTCATGACCTGTTTTGCCATAATATTTACAAATGATGTACTCAGGAAGACCAGCATACTTTCTTCTTCGGAAGTCAGTTTGGCTTGGGTCCTGGTTTCGAGTGCAATAGTGTGTGCTACTATTTCATTTGAAACCAAGTCCAGCTTTCTTTGCAAATTTTTCATATTCTTGTGATTGTTTCAAGAGAAACTCCAAAACATTCTGACTTTCTTCCCATTTTAAGTAGAACATATTAGCCTCATCTAGCTCTTTAGTCAATGTTTTGATTTTAGCAAGATGATTAAGATTCAATTTACCCAAATTATCGAAAGCTTGTTTTGCAAGTCTTGCTTCATCACTAAGTAACATCCCAATTTGTTCCAATTGTTTATTATCCATTTTGACACAATGTGAGGTTAGCTAGAAGAGAGTCGCGTTCTTTGGTTAAGGAAGACACTAATTCAGTGAGAGTATCTATTTCTTTTCTCGACTCGGATGCCACAGTAGAGACCTTTGTGGCATGAGTCTGTTCAGCCCTTTTTAACATCTCAATTTGAGTAAGAAGGTCATCATTTGATTTTTGAGCTCGTTCTAAGGCACTTTTGACATGACTAGACTCATCATTTAACATTTCAGCAATCTTAACAAGATCATCTTTTTCATTGTTACGAGTAGCTAAGTCAATCAAAAGTTGGTCACGTTCTTGAGTTAGTGACGACACATTTCCTTTGTTAGAACTGGATGCAACATGGATGCAACAGTGCAGAGATCTGTTGCACCCGTTTCATCGACCTTGTTAGCTAAAAACAAATTTTGTTTTCGAAGCTTTTTAATTTCTTTCTCAAGACTCAACATGGAATTAGGTTGATCATTCTCATTTAGACTTTCTTTTAAGATGACATTTTCCTCAGCTATGTCCTCAATTTCGATTTGCATAGCTTCCCATTTATTAGTTTGGACACGACATTTATCAATAAATTGGTCTAGGAGGAGACAAACTTTGTCTTTAGAGAAGGACCGAACCTTTTTCTTGAGCTTAATTACCTCATGGTCTGAATCAGAGTCTGAATCTGCGGAGTGAGCCATAAGACACTTGATGTCTTCTTTCTTTGAAGATTTGGAAGCATTTTTTGAGGAACTAGACGAGATGCTAAGTTTGGCGTCTAATTCATCCTCAAGGACATCGTCCTCTTCAGAATCAGACATGCCCCAAATAGCAGTCATTATTTTGTTTTTGTACTCACGTTTAGCGGAATCACGTTTTTCTTTGGATTTGATATCGTTCCACTTTGGGCATTCTTTGATTTGGTGACCTTTGTCACCACATTTAAAGCAACCAACAGTAGAATTAGACCTTCTCCTAGCAAAACGACGTTTGCTAGAATTATTGCTATACCTTTGAGAGTTTCGACCATTAATCATGCCAACAATGTTTTTAGTGAACATTGCAAACTCGTCATCTTCATCCTCCTCATCACTTGAGAGAGCATTAAGAGCGAGTCCTTTCCCTTTAGAGCTTTCAATAGAACGTTTCATGAGAGTTAACTCATGAGCCATAAGTGAGTCCATAAGTTCATCAAGGGTAAGCAATGAAAGGTCCTTAACTTCCTCAATAGCCGTAACCTTCGGTTGCCACTTTTCAGTTAAGCTACGAAGAATTTTACGGACTAGATCCTCGGATTGAAAACTTCTACCTAAACTCTTAAGGTCATTGACAAACTATTAATTGACTCGTCTTTTTCCATATTGAACATCTCATATTGTTGCATGAGAAAATCAATACGATATTTTTTGACTTGTGACGTTCCCTCATAAGCAAGGCTTAGGGTGTCCCAAATCTCTTTGGCCGAAGCACATCCAGATATACGATTAATCTCTTGATCACCGATCCCATATTGAAGAACAGACATGGCCTTAGAGTTTTTCTCGATTTTCTTATAGTCGGTCTCAACATACTTATCCTCACTTTTCAAGGTACTAGTGCCATCAGCATTAATCACTTTCGATTTTGAGGGGACCCTTTTGAATGATTAACCAACATTCATAGTCCGCACTTTTGACATAGTGCTCTATGTGATGTTTCCACCAGGCATAGTTTTCTCCCTTGAAAATGGGATACTTAGTGTGTTTTGAATCGTCCATAACTATAGGATCAACTCTTTGAATTTAACCAATATTAAGAGCACGAGGCTCTGATACCAATTGAAGAGTTGAGAACGATAAACACCTAAGAGGGGGAGATGGTGAATTAGGTATACCTTTTAAAATTTTTATCCTTAACTTGGTTAATTAATTAACTTAGGTAAAGAATATTGAAGTACAAGACTTGAGAAACTTAATTGAATGTAAGTTCACAAGAAGGTACAACAGTTTTATGTCACAATATAGGTGACTGTGACACAGAACTTGATTAGGTACATGCGAGAAATAGCAAAGTGAAAGAACGTAAAAGTAAATGAACAAACAAACGACATTTTAAAAATTGGTTCAGCCTCTACTCCGAGGCCTACGTCCAACCGTTATTTTATTGCTTGTTTAGAAATTTACTCAAATTTACTAAACCCCTTACAATGAAAATAACTCGCCAACCTACTCCGGTTGCACTCAAACTTAAAGCTACTCCGCTTCAAGAGTTTATGGGTTCTATCTCAAGGTGTTACAGAATTTTGAATCTCAAGAGTTCACTAAATGAACATGGAGATCACAATTAAGATCTAACACAAGAATCATGGAACAAACTCATTATGTCACAGTACAGCGAACTGATACTTGGAGGTTTTACAGTTTTTTTTCGAAAACAATTTGAAGACTTTAAAATCTGAAAAACGTTTTGCAAACACTTGAAGAACAAAGCTTTAAATGCACAAATGATTTGCAAAGTTTTACAATAAATGCTTTGGAAGTCTTAAGAAATAAATGTGATTAAGGCACTCTATTTATAGTGGATTTAGTCTTAGGTAAGTACAACTTGAGAAAATTAAATCCATTATAAAAATAGTAGCTTTGAGTGATGGTAAGTGTTAGACTATAGGTTTGGGGCTTAAGAAATCAGAAAACTTAAGGTACTACACTCAACATGTGACCTTTTACCAAAATGGCAAAAAACTTTTCTTACTTTAGAAGTTTGACAAGTCTTCTTTGCCATTTTAGTAAAAGGTGTTTGCACAAATCTAGAGGCTTAGTCAAATGGGTTATTGACTCCAAAATTTCAGATTATTTTCAAGCTTTTGAAAATTCAAATGTTTAAGGTTTGAAATTTGCAAAGTTTTAACACTTAAAACATTTTGGTCGAAATTCCTCCTCCGTACGGTAGTACCAGAAACCACAGTATAACGTACTGTTGCATGGTTTTGCCATAACTTGACTTAAATGAGAATGTTGCATTTACTCTTACATTTTTCGACTAAGGCTTGGAAAATATCATTGTCTTGACTTTCTTGATTATTTTGATCATCTTGAATCATTGTTGAATGTTCATTTGATTGTTTCAATCACTAATCATTTCAACTAAGAGCAAACATTCAAATAACAAAGGGACTTGACATCATCAACACAATGTGTTCTAACAAAAACTATAGTTTCGGATTAGATCGGATATGCAAATGTTTTAATTCTAATATTCATATCCAAACCAAAGCAAAGATTTCGGATCAGATATCCAAACCAAACTTAACTTTCGGATCGGATTCGGATCGGATTGAATATCAGATCAGTTTGGATAATCGGATGTTTTGCTAAGCCCTAATAAGGGCATAGTGCACATGATGCACGTGTAGCTAACGTGAACCTCTCCATAAATTTAACATGCATGCGTTACATAATCACTTAATCAGTAGACATGTAGTCGGTGATTTCGGTCCCCTCATACCCTAAATATTGTACTCCCAACATCATCGTACTTTTCTACGTCGTCATGATTTCCGAGTTATGTGCTCTGTGATTGTTATCATCAAATCTTATTTAATTAATCAATCTCTAAATAGATTACACAAGTATTTAATAATCGTACGTACTTGTTTATGAATCACGAGTATTTATTAGAACAAAAACTTTAATTTAATAATTAATATTTAATCAGGAGCGGCCAATAGAATTTCGTGGCCCTGTTCCAAATGTTATATAAAGGCCCTGTTATAATCGTCTCATATTTTTCAAGTTATATGCAAATGTAATTTTTTATGTATTATATGAACACCCTTGTCATAATCCTCTCATAATTTTCGAGTCTTACAAATGCGAACATATTATTTAACGCCTTTAATATTTGACGACGGCGTAATTTTAAATTATCAAATACCAAGTATTTGAAATTTATAAAGCGAAATTTATTAGGTGTCTTGAACTAGTAAAACCCATAAACAGTATACTACATATCATCATAATGCATTTAGGATGTAAAAACAAATCATAGTATTCCTCTATTAGTTTAGTTCATTTAGCTCGGCTATTATCATTTTTTTTTTTTGCAAAACAGATAAATAAGATAAAATTTAAAAAATGGAGTAATGTAACTTAATTATTAATAATAAAATATTCGTAACAAGTGTTATTTTTTGAAATGATATTTTTCATGAGAAATAAATATATGAAAATTATCACGATAAAAAAATAAATCACCTATAATGTTAAAGTCAAAATAGTAGTTGCCATTTGAAAAACTTTAAAATGTCAGGTGAGGGAATCGAACCCCTGACCTTCAGCTATTTGTCTATTCAAATAACTTAGTTCTTCACCACTGAATCACTGCAAGTTTAGTGAACTTTCAGTGTATCAATTACTATTAATCTTCATCTTAGTCCAGAGGAGGCCCTTAGCGGGGTTGGGCCCCGGTGCGGCGAGCCAAATGGACGGGCTCATGGCCGCCCCTGTATTAATAATGATACGTAATTGATTAGCAAGTACTCATACAGTCGTGCTATGCATTTAGGTCCCGTTCTTTTGAAATTTAACTTGCTGAACTGAACTGAATTTATAGGAGCTAAACTGAACTTATAGGAGCTGAATTGAACTGCACTTATAAGAGCTGAACTGAACTAAACTGAACTTATAGAAGTTGAACTGAACTTATAAGAGCTGAACTGAACTTATATGAGGCTATGAGCTGAACTTATAGAAGTCGAACTGAATTTGTAAAAATTTGCATTTTATATAAGTTAATTTTTTATACAAGTATTACAATACATTACAATAAAAAAAACTACATATTACATTTTTTTTTTCTAACCATCCTATTTTCGTATTATCATCCTCCTCGTCACTTTCATCTTCATCTCATCATTGAATTCATTGTCTCTCCAAATGTCTTTTACTATATTATTTCGTACCTTGTACATAACTTCCTTACGCTTTGTTTCAGACATGTCTCAATCTGTTGAGATTAATGAGGTATATGTGAAATAAGGGTAAAAATATTAACAAAGCGTCTTGTTTGTGATGGACCCGGTCCGTCATAAACTTGTGACGGATAGCGTTTCTCTTACAATAAGGGGGGGGGGGTGGTGGTTATGGAGCACCCTATGGATAGTGTCGGGGTTGTGGAGCACCCTATGGATAGTGCCACTTGCATATTGTGAAAGGGGTAATATCCGTCTTCAGCTTGTGACTTATAGTGCCCGTCTTCAATGAGAATTTGTGTAATATTAATTAGATAGATGGACTTGTGAATAAGTAATGAGTAGGCGGTTTAGCATAAACAATTACAAAGGTCATTTTTTTTTGTTTTTTATTTAAGAATAATGATATGTGTATTTGATAATTTTAATATTGGATTTTTTTTTTGCATTGATTTAAATGAAAAACGCACTATTTTTTTTTTCAATTTGTCAATATTAAAAAAGGGGTATGAATTTGTAGTTAATATAAGTTGTATGAACTTGTTTAAACTGAGCTTATAAGAGCTGAACTAAATTTATAGAAACCGAACTAGACTTATAGAAGCTGAACTTAACTTAACTTATAAGGGGGGAACTGAACTTAACACTACTACAGATACAGGCTATAACAACGGTCAAAAACCGTTGTTATATAAAAAAGCGGACGTTGTTAAAGCGTCCGTTGTAAAAGGTTTTAACAACGGTTGGTTTTCTTAAGGAAACCGTTGTGAAAAATATTAACAACGGTTTTAAGTATAAAAACCCGTTGTGGAAAGTGTGACTCAATTTTGGGGGGAAAGTTATAACAACGGGTTTGAATATACAAAACCGTTGTTATATATAACGACAACGGGTTGTTTGTAAATAACCGTTGTTGTTTTTTCTTAAAATATAAAAAAATAAATAAATTAAATATTACTAGATGCATGTATAATTACGGCCCGTTTGAATTCCGATGCATGCAGAATATCCCTTAAATTAATTACCAACGGTTTTGAAAAAACTTATAAATGTGACTAGCTATAAATATTAAAGCATCCTTTACTAACATTCATTAATTGAAACAACATGGCAATGAACCCTAATTTTATCAACAACGAAGAATGGCTTACACAAACGATTGAAGATGATGGGAAGGTTCTCGCCGGGTTTCCCGCCGATCAACACCCATTAATCAAAGCATCCCTTGAACATCAACGGAATTATTGGATTAAGAGGCGTGAAGCAGTCCGGCTTGTCAACAAAGCCTCATCATCATCATCATCTTCATACCCTCGTCGGCCTGTTACTCGCAACTTGGCTGACCGAGAGATATGTTGAGTTGTACTCTTCCAACCTTATCTCCACATGCAAGTCGTGTCCTTGCATATATTCAATCTGTTATTGCAAAATATGAAGCCAATGACCCCGGAAGTTAGCGGTATACCGAGTGGCGTGATTGGTGGCGAGGTTGAGAAGCGCTTTTTACGCTTAACCAGGGGTTGTTCCGGCTTATTATACATCTTTTGATTTCGATAATTCTTTGTAATGTATTTGGTTTAAAATTAAATGAAATGATCATTTTGAAAGTGTTGAGTTATGCTTGTTTGATTTGCTTCCATTTTTTCAACTCCATAGATCTATCTGTCATCATCAAGATCCAGTTAATTCATCGCCATCATTGTCCAATAAGATTTGAAGCAAAGACATTGAGAGATATATGATGATGCGATTATGGCACAACTTCCTAACATATATATTAATTAAAAAACAACTCAACCCACACATTGCTTAGTATAAATACATTGCATTATCTCAACTAACATGCATTTCCATTATCTCAATATATTCTCCAAACCCTAACTGCTAAAACAAACTCCAAATAAATTAACCCTCTCCTTAATCTTTCAAAACAAACTCCAAACTCCAACAAAATGAATGATATATCATCCTTAAGACTCTTACTATGCTCGATCCGTACTGAAGGACGCCAAAGAAGATGGAAATGAAATAATTAGAAACACATACATGGAAATGAAATAATTAGCAGATCTTTGAACGGAACCTAATGGTCGATAAAAACACATACATGGAAATGAAATAATTAGAAAAATAAAATAATGACGATGAAACAAACCTAATAATTACAGAACGTACGTAAAGAGACGATGAAATCAACAGTGACGGCGAGAAGATAAAGCGACGATGAGAAAGAGAGAAAGAGACGATGAGAAAGTGTGTGTTTTGTGTTTGTGTTTGGCTGCTGCTGGGTTTGTGTTTTGTGGCTGCAGCAGACTTGTGTTTGTGTGGTTTATAGTATGGAAGGTATTGACAACGGTTATTAAACAACAACCGTTGTGAAATATGTTTTAACAACGGTTGTAAAAAACACCCGTTGTTAAATAAGTTTTAACAACGGGTTTCAAAAATAACCGTTGTGATTACTTTTCACTAACTTTGCGCCAATTTTGCGCCAAATTATTAACAACGGTTGTGCATGTGTGACCCGTTGATAAAACGAATAACAACGGTTTTTATAACCATACCCGTTGTAATTGATTTTAGTAAAATTCGCGCCATACATTCTACAACGTCTATTGTGATTTTCGTGAATAATCGTTGTTAAAGGGGCGTTGTAGTTGCCTGGATTTGTAGTAGTGTAACTTATAGGAACTGAACTGAACTTATAAGAACTGAACTAAACTTATAGGAACTAAACTCAACTTAAAGGGAGTGACTTTAAATCCAAAAGAACAGGACCTTAATCGTGAATATATATGATAATCCCATACTTTTTACAACATTAATGGCGAATCTTGAAATGAATAACGGGGGCTAACACTTAACACACCCTAAATCTCATATATAGGAGAATATATTCACTTAATTACCTAGCCAAAAGAGTCGAGTGCTAATTTATTGAGTGACATTCAAAAGAGTCGTTTCCTTCTTTTTTTTCTTCAAAATCCTCTTATTTTATGAAAATATTAAACATATAATACTGAGTATAATGATATTAAAAATAAGCAATATTTGAGAGGTAATAGCTTATTTGTGATTTCCTTTAGTTTAAGAAGTGATTATAGAGGTCAATGATAAAGAAGGATGCTAATTAGCAAGTACAAAAAACAATTAAGCATTTTTTTTCCAACTTGGCATGTTATACTTGCTAACATTCTTATGACTGTTGTGCGGAAGCGTGAATATCCCTTGTTGGGCCTCTGCTGCATCTGTGTCCACAATCCATAATAGTACGATATTGTCCGCTTTGGGCCAAGCCCTCACGGATTTACTCTTGGGCTCCTTCCCAAAAGGCCTCGTACTATTATATTTTATGGACACTTATAAAGATGATCTTCCATCTTTATTCTACCGATGTGGGACAAGGGTTTGCACCCTAACAATCCTCCTCTCAAACCAAGGACCATCATCTTGACTCGGACCTTGACCTACATGGAGGACTCTCCCACTCTACAGCCCCAACTTCTAGACACCCGAAACATCACAAGTCTTGATAACCTCCCCTTAGCCGACACACCATGCTATCACAAATCGTCCATGTGCCCTTCTTGGGGATTTGCTACACATGCATATCGAACATCCTCTACATCCAATATACCCTGGACCGGGTCCGTCACTTCAGAAGTCCTAGAACACAAACGGTCTTTGGCATCCAACCTGGAAATGACCCACCAGACCTGTGGCACCCAATCTGATAAGGGTCCACCTGATCAACAGTTCTAGTACACAAATGGTCTTTGCTCCACAAGACCTATGACGCCTTTTCATCCATTTAACTCTGGACCGGGTCTGCTCAAGGACTCACCTCGAGCTAGGAGTTCCATGCCTTATAGTGTACAACTTCAAGTCTTGGGCCTGCTGATGCATCCTCGTGTCTAGCCCAAGCCAAACCTTGAGCTCTGATACCACTTGTTGTGCGGAAGCGTGAATATCCCTTGTTGGGCCTCTGCTGTATCTGTGTCCACAATCCATAATAGTACGATATTGTCCGCTTTGGGCCAAGCCCTCACGGATTTACTCTTGGGCTCCTTCCGAAAAGGCGTCGTACTATTATATTTTCTGGACACTTATAAAGATGATCTTCCATCTTTATTCTACCGATGTGGGACAAGGGTTTGCACCCTAACAATTATTGTTGTAACGGAGGCGTCCCGTTACCCAAACAGTTAATTGATAAGGCGATAAGAACAATAAATAACGAATGTAAATAAAGTTGACACAAAGATTTACGTGGTTTACCAGTAAAATAACTGGCTACGTCCACCCTGCGAGGAGATCAAATGTCACTATTGTGGAGAAAATAGTACAGCAGTAAACCGGTACACACGCGCTCAATATGAGCCAAAAGTATACCCTATTCTACCAACAAATATAGTAGTCTCAAAGGAACAAAAGAGACTACCCCAATAAGACGAAGGACAAATAATCTTGAGGCCTACCAAGATTTAAACAAACTCCTCCGTTCTTCAAAGACAGACGAACACCAATAATAGAGCCCGGAACAAACTGAGTTTTCTTCTTCAGAAGGAACCTCACAAATCGACCCTCTTTATTGTGCTCTCAAATCTCTCTCTTAATTAACCTAGAATAAAACTTGGGTCTTTATATAATTATTCCACCCAAGATAAAATATCTAGACTAATAAAGAAATAAAGTAATAGGAAATAAATACGGACTATTCGTTTCCTAAAACAAACCAAAGTCAAAGCTAAAGAAAGAATCTTGTATTTCCTAGAAACACTAAGCCACGTAGCAAATAAGAGCACCCACTATCTTTCCAATGCTAAGTAGTTGCGTCACTTGCAAAAGGGACGAGAGACAATATCAGACCAAAACGTGATACTCGCGTTGGTTGTGGCTACTTCTGATTTTTAGTCTTCGCTTTAATTCTTACCTTAATTTAATCTGTCTTCGACACAAATTCAAGGCATAAATTCCTAACAATGACCATTGGCTTCAGTGGTGGAGCCAGCAGAGGCGCTCGCACTTGTTGGTAATTGAAAATTTTCAAAGTTTTTAGTTAAAATTTTCCAACTTTTTTCGAGTTTCTCTTAAATCATTACTCTTTCGCTTCCGTTGATATTTTTGGCCCCCGCTGAGATTAAACAATTGAAGCTACCGAGCTACTATACTTAATACTAGCTTCAATTGTTTGGAAATGCAATATTTTCGTTTTCCTCAATTCTTTTCGTTACAATACGGAGTAGTTAGTGTGTTAGTGTTTCCAAAATAACAACACTCCAATAAATTTAAGACGTTGGATTTTAAAACTGCCCGCGGCAACGTAACACAAAATTCATGTTTCTAATCCACACCACACCAAATATAAATTAAATAATCAATGCCAAATATGAGAAACTACTCTCTTTTTAATTTGATGTTTACCAAACATATTACATAAGGTAATACTTTCAAGGTTTATGGATTATTATTACCCAAATAATTGCAAATTTAAGATTTTGAGATAATAGTAGAGACTTGCATCACTAAATTCGACGTAAAATGAGATGAGCTCCATGTTGAGGCTACGAGTAATAACACCCATAGGAGCATGAGAATACGATGGTGAGAGCTCAAATGCAAACTTCTGCAAGAAAATGGATAATGCCATCTTAGCTTCTATGATGAGTGCAAGGTTTTGTCCAATGCAATAGCGAGGGCCCCAATCAAATGGTAAGAATGTATTAGTACCATTGGTTGCTTTCCCCACGGCATCGGAAAATCTCTCCGGCTTAAATTCTTTAGCATCATCTCCCCAATATTTGGGGTTATGATGAGCATGGATAATAGACATTTCAAGTAATACGCCCTCCGGTAGATATAAGCCTCCTAATGTTGCACCGCCGGGTTTGATTCTTCGAATAACTGATGGCGCCGGAGGATATAATCTTGATACTTCATGTATGATCATTTTCATCTGTTACATAATAATTGTTACATAATAATTGTGTTGAATGATATTGAGCTTATATTTACTACCTTAATCATCTCTTGAGTATTGAATAAGTTTTAATTAGTAATTTAATATTTAAGTGTAAAAATTAAAATAAAATAATCAACACGAGTTACAATGGTCAGTAATAACTTATATAGCTCATTTAATAATATGAATAATAAGGTGCTTAAATTATCGATAATGAGGGTGACTTACTATTTTCAAACGGTTTAATCCTTCAAAATCAGGTGGATTCGTGCCAAATGTTGCAAGAACTTCTTCACGAGCTCGATCTTGCCAATCTTGATGTTTGCTCAACAAAATCATCGCCCAAACTAAAAGCATAGAGGTGGAATCATGTCCAACAAAATAGAACAACTTGCATTCTTCTATTAAATCCCGAAAACTCATTCTCAACTTTTTCTCTTTTTTTGAGGTAGATTCTATTAGAATCCCCAACACGTCATCCTTACTTCCTTCTCCATTCTTCATTGCTTTAACTTTTTTGTCAATTATTTTTTTCAATAGATGTTCTATTTCTGCATTCTTGTCTTTAATCATCTTGTTGGTCTTTGTTGGCACATATCTATATGAAATCGCGATCTTATATTAGATAAATAAGAAACACGTAAAAATGTACATCAATATAATATAGTGAAAATTATTAATAACCACCTAATATTTGCTGAATTTTACAAATTACCATCATGTATTTTGTTTATTACAACTTACCACCTCCATTTCACCAAATATATCTCACCTACCACCGTATTTCATTCTGGATCATTATTTTACTTAAATGCCGACTTGTTATGTTAATAAATTAAAAAATGACCAAAATATCCTTACTTTATTTTCTCAAAACACATACTACCACCTAAACTAAAAATAAACAACATCATTCATCACCAACACCCAAATAACTAGGGCTCCTTCTCGAAGATGGTAACTTGTAATAAACGAGTTCGGGATTTATGAAAAATGATAATAATAATAATAATAATAATAATAATAATAATAATAATAATAATAATAATAATAATAATAATAAAAATAAATTTAAACTAAACATAACTTAACTAAACTAAACTAAATTTAATGGATCTGAATCAAATCAAACTTATAAGAACTGAAATTAAGTCTAAACGATCAGGACCTAAGTGTCTCTTAACATTAACTAAATATATATATCATAAAGCAGAAATAATGTACATATACTTACTTCCATCCAGGAATATAAATAGAGTTGACAAGAGGAGCAACGCATTTTTGTTGTTCGGAGATAAGTTCAAATATTCTTCTTCCGTCATCGTATGTGCTACCAAATGCAATTCGAGAAATTACATCTCCGGTCAAGCTGGTGAGATATGGGCACAAATCTATCTCACGTGAACTACTTGTGGCTAATAATTTATCCCACTTGTTCACTATTTCAATAACGCTTGTGTAAAATGCTGGAAGTGTTGTCTGAAACAAATGCGAGCACAACTAAATCATTATCGTTGAATAAGTGAATACTCTTATTAATTAGATAAAAAACTTATCAATCAATTATATATAAATTCTGGTCTTTTTTTCGGTTTCTCTCTCTAGTTAGTTAGATAAAGCTCTCTCAGGCTCGACACCATTAACGATGTTAAAAAGCTTGCGCCATGGCTAGGGGGAGGGGTTGTCCTTCCAAACAAACAATACTATCAGATTGCTCTCTTGATTTCGCATCTACTGGTATCAATTTCGATCATTCTCTTTCTGTATGTCAATATCATGTACGTAGTTCTCCGACTATTAATGATCGATGCCATCTTAAATGTTCTTCCTGCATCTCCACGTGTTACTACTGTTAATTGTTCTTTATTTTCACCGATTAATACATCACCTGGTATAGTTGGAGGAAAAAATTAGAGTTTTGCCTAATTTAGATGAACAGGCAGGGACCTCCATTGTTACTCCCATTATTTCTCCTGCGACTGTAGTCACCAATTCGAGCTGTTCCGAGACCAATTCTAGGATTCCCAATACTGGGATGACTACTAGAAATTGGGCTAGTGTTGCTAAGGGGAAGGAACCCATGTGCATGAATTTGTTTTATCATGAGGATAGTGCCAAATCTGATGAATTTGATATTCAATTAGAGGAGATTCAGGATGAAGTATCCAAATGGAAGTATACTTTAATGGGGAATGATCTAGGAGCAAAGCCTACCCTAATACAAATGACTGACTATGTTCAGAAATACTGGATTTGTGGTACCTTACCTGTAGTCCAGTACTTTAAAAAAGGGTTAGTTTAGCTTCAAATTTGATAATGCAGAGAGTATGTAGGAAGTACTGATGAAAAGACCATGGTCTATAAGATCTAACTCTTTAATCTTTAAGCAATGAACACCTTACTTCTCATGTGTCATGGAAAGTGTGTCAATTGTGCCTGTTTGGATCCTTTTCCCTGACTTGGATCCCTATATGTGAACTGACTCTATACTAAGTAAGATGGCAAGTAAAGTTAGCAAGCCTCTATTTGTTGATCTGACTACTACATGTAATGCTAGATTGTCTTTTGCTAGGGTATTGGTGGAGGTTGATGTTAAAGCTGCCTTGCCTGAGCAAATTGTTATAAATGCTCCCTATATTGGCCAGTTTGTTTAGAGGGTTGTCTATGAGTGGCTTCCATATTATTGCAACATCTGTAAGAAACTTGGACACACAAAAGCTAGAGCAAAAGGGATGTGGATAATGTCCAAAAGAAGACTGATAAACCTGTCAATTCAGAGACTGTCAGAGAACCTGTGGTTGAACAGATATATAACCCTGTTGTTAAGCCTAGTCTACCTGTTCCCAGTCACTCTGACCAATACTAAGCCTCAGGATGCTTTTTGTTAGGTGATACCTCAGATTCTAAGGTAGTGGAATCAACCCCTTTGACTGATGGCGAGGGTTGAGAATGCAGTGAGCTAGTCCCTCTAACTCATGACGAGGAGACTGGTCCATTGTCTCAGGAGGCTGTAAAGCCCTCAAAATGCAGCGAGTTAGGGTTGGAGTCTGGTCAGGTTGTCATTGGGACTGAAAGAGTTGGGAGTGGAGCTATGGTTCATGTTGAGGGTGATGCAGATCCTGGTGAGCCATCTCTTTCTCCTAACAGATTCACTGTGTTGTCAGTAGAGGAGAATAATGGTAATAATTAAGCTATTTTGATCCATCATGTTGAGGAGAAATCCCCTGATGGCTCTATTAAATGATAATCTTTACTTGGAATATTAGAGGCTTTAATATGCCAGTTAAGCATATAGAGGTAGTACAATATCTTAGGAATAATAAAATTGACATCCTAGGGATTTTGGAAACAAGGGTAAAAAAGAAAAAATCTAATGAAGTTTTGAGAAACAATTTTGGTAGATACTCAAATTATTGTAATTACAATAAACATGTCAATGGTAGGATTTGGTTCTTACGAAATTCTGCCACTGTAAATATTTCTATGTTAGAGGAACATGCCCAAGTTATCCACTGTCAGGTTAATCATTTGATTACTAGTAGAGTTCTGTATCTTTCTGTTGTCTATGAGAGCAATAATGCTGATAGAAGAAGGGACCTCTAGGTTTCTATTTCTCAGTTTGCTACACATGTTAGACCCTGGCTGGTAATGGGGGATTTTAATGTTGTCAGATATCCTATTGAGAAAATCAGTAGTCATCTTCCTATTGCATCTGAAATGATGGATTTCAACTCATGCTTCCTTAGTTGTGACCTGGAAGAAATGGCTGACTCTGGACATGACTTCACTTTGTTCAACAAGCAGGAGCCAAGTACCAGAGTTTATTCTAAGTATGATAGAGCTCTTGTTAACTCTACCTGGACTAGTCACTTTGATCAAACCTCCTTCAATTTATTTCTCCTGGCATCTCTGAACACTGCCTTGTTATGGTCACTTTTTGTGGTCATCACCTGCCTCAAAAGAAATTCAAGTTTCTTAATTGTTGGGCTGATCATCCTGGCTTTAAGCAGCTTATTTCTGAAGCCTGGTCTGGTGGAGGGGTCACTGGAAACTCTATGTCAGGCAAATGAGCAAGCTTAAAAAGGTTAAGCACCGGCTTAAGCAGTTGCAATCTCACCACTATTCCAACATAAATTCTAGGATTATTCAAAAGAAAGAGGAACTGCACCAATGTTTCCATAATTTAAAGGCTGGCCCATTTTCTTCTTCTCTCATACGAAGAGAGAAAACCGTTTCTCAGAATCTTGTCAAATTAAAGGAAGTTGAAGTTAAAATTCTCACTCAAGCTCCATAATATCAAGCATAATGATATCAGGTCTAGTTATTTTTCCTCAAAAATAAAAGAAAAGCAGTTAACACAATATGTTGGTGAACTTCAGGGGGTTGATGGTATTACTCGCAAAGGAAAAACTGAAGTTGATGATGCCTTTGTGGAGCATTATCAGCAGCTCCTGGGTTGCTCTGCTGTGGTACATGACAAATATTGATATTATTTCCAAAGGGCCCTGTGTAGAGGAGCCTGACATTAAAGCTCTTATCTGTCCTATAACCAGAAGGGAAATCAAAGAAGCTCTATTTAGCATTCGATCAATTAAGAGTCCAGGACTTGATGATTTTTCATCTGGGTTTTTCAAAGTCGTTGCATAGGATATTGTAGAACATAATTTTTGTGTTGATGTGGAAGATTTATTCAGGAAGCGCTTTCTGCCTAAGCAAGCTAATGTCACAGTCATCTCCCTTATTCCAAAGAAGCCAGTTGTTCAAACTGTAAGCGACTTTAGACCTATATCTTGCTGCTTCGTCATTTATAAAACCATCAGTAAAATCTTGACAAACAGGCTGAAAGTTCCTATGCCAAGTTAGTAGGAGAGAAGCATACTGCTTTTTTACAAGGTAGGTGCCTCTTTGAAAATGTGATGCTAACCTAAAGCCTTGTCAAAAGCTATACCAGGAAATAGTTTACTCCCAAATTCATGTTAAAGGTGGGTATCAGTAAAGCTTTTGACACTCTCCAATGGAAATTCCTTCATAATATACTTGTTCATCTAAAGTATCCTGCTACTTTTATAAAGTGGATCATGGGGTGTGTGTAAGGCTGCTGGTTTACTGTAAAGGTCAATGGAACCAACTGTGGATTCTTTAAGGGCAAAAGAAAAGTTAGACAAAGGGATCCCTTGTTCCCTTACTGTTTGTACTAAGCGTGGAAGTTCTGTATTGGTGCCTCGGGGGAATGTGCGACTCCCCTAATGTCTCCTTTAATCTTAACTGCCCTAGACTAGGCCTTACACACTTAACTTTTGCAGATGACCTCATGGTCTTCACAAGAAGAGACTTGCCTTCGGTGCAAAAGGCCACTGAAATACTGGATATGTTTGCTGGCTGGTCTGGTCTTCGAGCTAACCTCGATAAAACAGAGGCTTACTTTGGAGGGGTGAGTCCTGATGTTAAGCAACTTATCCTCTCTAGCTACTGTCGGCCTAAAGGAAGGTTTTTTTTTTTTTCATTTAGGTATTTAGGGTTTCCCATTAATCCATCCAGGCTTTCCAAGGACATGTATAATGGTTTGCTGATTAAGATTCAGTGCCTATTGCAAAGGTGCTCGGTTACAACTTTATCTTATGCTGGTAAACTGCAAATTATACACTCTGTCATTTTTGGTTTCAGAAATTTCTGGTGTTCTAGCTTGTTCTTACCCAGGCATATCTGTAAGACTATCACTAAGCTTAGTAAGGGTCTGTTTTGGGGATGTATGGATGGACATCAAAGGCTTGTGTTTAAAAGTTGGGAAAATATATGCTCCCCTAAGACTGAGGGTGGTTTCCAGATTAAGAACTTCTCCTCTTGGAACAGGGCAGTCTTACTCAAATTGATATGGCAGCTTGATCAGGATCAGGGGACCATTTTTACTCATTGGATTCAAAGCTACCATCTTGCTGATTATTCCATTTGGGAGGTGTCTAGCAAGGAGCATTTCTTAGAGAGCTTTAGAGGAATTTTGCAGGTTAGAGATGCCTATGTCCAGCAGCTAGACAATAAGTAAGGTGTGCAAAATTTGCTCTCAAGGTGTGTCATTCGAGGGAAATTTTCTGTCATTAGTGCCCACAGTGAACTCAGACCAAAGTTTCCAGTTAATAATTGTTTTAAAGCCATACACAATGGTATCTTGCTACCTAGACATAGGTTCATTCTCATGTTAGCAGTCCAAAAGAAGCGAGCTACAATTGACCAGCTGCAAATGAGGGGGATTCAATTGGTAAATAGGTGTTACTTGTGTCATCATGGTGCTGAATCTGCTCGTCACTTGTACTTTCACTGTGCCTATACTCAGGTTACCAAATAAAAAACTATACTTAGTGAATTCGTAGAATCTGACGATTCTACGATTCGATTCTACCGATTCGATCCTACCCTCTCCATCGATTCAAAGTAGAATCCCGATCCTAATAACATTGGCCGACGCTGGAGTTTAGAAACAAAGAACAGACGCATCCCCAGCCACACCAGAGAAAAAAGTCGGCCACCACCTGAATATAGCGAATAACAACAAAAGAAGACGAAAAACTCCGATTGAAGAATATAAGGGTGCGAGGAGGCTCTCGCCGGTGGCCTACAGAGGTGCGCTGAGGTCACCGGCGAGGTGGAAAAGCGGTGGGAAAATTAGGGTTTTTTTTGGGGGGGGGGGGATTTTTTTTTATGCTGTCTTGGTTAGGTTCTTTGTTGCAGAGTATGTATATATATAAGTATCCATTGATTACTTAATTAGTCAAATGAGGCAAAATGTTTATAGATTTCCTAAATTCGTTTGACCTAATATTATTGGGTCAAGATATTGAAAAAATATTTTACACTATCAGTCAGTACTATGATTTTACTATATATCTTTGATGACAAAATTCTTAGATATATTGACTATATCACATTTTAATAGTCTTTAACTAATTAAAATATAAATTTTATTGTACTAAAAAGTTGTTAAATTTCATTATTCTCAATTTCTCATCCATTGAACATAGTGGCTACCCTTTAAATTTCAAAAAAAGGTTCCCTTACTAATTTACATTTGATATATTATCTAATTCAACAAATTATCCTTCTTCATACTTCAACTTTATAAAAGAATTATTAAAATATCTATACTTTGCCTAAAAGACTGACAATATCCTTCTTAAATATGCAGGTGGAATTTGTTTTTCGTGGATGGGGCCTACGCCTTTTATAAATATTACAGATCCAATTTTATTAATCGATGCCTTTTCTAGAATGCATGATTTTCTGAAGTTACAACCCAATCCACTAGTGGCTTCAATTGCTTGCGGACTTGCTCATTACGAGGGTGATAAATGGGATATGCATAGGAAGCTACTCAACCCAGCTTTCCATATACACAAACTGAAGGTATCTGATATTTTAATTATGTATATATAAGTTTTCCTAATTTAATTCCACTTTAATAAATGTATGACAAACACACATGTATATCAATGTCCTTAATGCTTGATCTAAACATTATTTTTCACTTTTGGAACCTTAAACACAACACGTAAAGTTGTATATATCATTTTCCTTAAATTAATAGTAAAACATAGTAATCAATTGATAAGTTGTTTTTTTTTTTGCAAGAAAGATATTTTCCATATATTTCAAAAGGGAATTATATGAATTTCCTTACAAAATAGTATAGCCCTTTGCCTACAAGATACTCTATGTTAAACACCCAATTAGGCGTTTAACACATCAACTAAGACATCAAACATAGGCACCGAGGCATGATCGACATAGCAAAACAACATTAATAGTTGGTTTAATCTCCCTACAAAGAGCTTCTATAGATCTCTCCTTATCTTCGAAAACCCGCTTGTTCCTTTCAGTTCAAATATAGTAACCCAAACATGACAATGCACAGCTTGTCCGTTTTGCTTGCCATTTATCAGAATTGCCTCTCCTTCGAGCATATGCCAACAAGGAGTGTAATTGAAGATCAAAACACTTATTTATACACAAAATATCGATAGTTAATGAGTTTAGTATCATTTCATGAACATGTTTCTACAACTTGCATGAAATTTAGATTTTACGATGTCATTATATAAAAATATATTTTAATATGTTTATTATGGAGTCAAATCGTAGGATCGTAAGATCGTAGAATCGCATTATGATCCTACCTCTAGAAAATTTCAAATAGATAGGATCGTAAGATTCTACAAGCATGATAGAATCGTAGAATCCGGGATTGGTCAAGCATTTTTGGATCGTATTATCGTAGAATCATAGGATCGAATCGGGATTCTGACAACAATGGCGTCGGCTTTAATCGGGTTAGTGGGTTTGAAATCTCTTTGCTTTCTTCCTCTTTCTCTATTCAATTAGTCACATCTTTCGTCCTATGTGACTTGAATTCCGAAAGACTGCTTTTAGTTGCTTCTAATTTCATCTATGGTTCATTTTAGCTCTTTGTCAATGGATTATATGTCTCTTCTTCTTGATCTTGGTGATTTGTTGATCTTGGATGACAATGGTTTGGATGATGAAGATTTAGTTAGGTGGGTTATGAGTATGGGAGAGCCCTCTTTTTACTCCATTCATATGATAAAGGATCGTGGTAATTCCCTTTTCAAAGACGGCAATTTCTCCCTGGCTATTAGTCTTTATAAGTTGGCTCTTAATTTTATTTGCTGTCTTGCCATTCCGCCCACTCACAATCAGTCAGAGGCCTCTTCCCTTGCCATATCCCTTGTGCTAAACTTAGCTGCTTGTGAGTTAAAGCTGTCTCGTTATATTGAGGCCCGCTGTTTGTGCAATCAAGTCCTAAAAATTGAACCGTGTAATGTGAAAGCTTTATACCGCCGTGGCTCCGCCTTAAAGAAATTGAATTTCCTTGCGGAGGCGCTAGATGATTTTGAGCATGCCTTGAATCTAGACCCGAATAATAAGGATGTTGCTCGTGAGTTGAACTCTGTTTCTGAATGCTTACTTTTGAATCCCAATGGTAAATGTGTCGCTTATCATTTTGATCCCTTAGGTAGGGACAAGAAAGGTAAGAAATATCTTATAATTGCTGAGATGGACAACAAGTTTGTAATTCCTGATGTTCTGAGTGAAGCCTCTTGTAGTAGTAGTAGCAGTATGGAGTTGTTGGAAAATGCGTTATGCAATGAGCAATCTGCAAGTAGAGGGAGTTCAGACCTGCTTATGGACTCTAACACCGTCTCTGAGTCTTACTCTCCCTCACCAGTTGAGTATGATGGTAAACCCTCTCTTTTCTTTACCCCGGAAACTTCCAAATGCAGCTTCTCTAACAAAAAGCAAGTACACAAAAAATTGTATCTGTCTTCAAAAGATTACGAAAACTTGATGCTTGGGAGGAATTTGCAATTTGTCCATCCTAAATCGGGGGCTTACTTGAAGGTTCGCCCTCTCTTCACATAAACTTCTACTTTGGCGGGAATTCCCCGTGAAAATCCTTCACGGGAAGCAGTAGTTTCCTCTTTTTCCTCTTCGCCTATGAATCATTTTACTGTGGACATTGGTCCACCTAATAATTTGGTTAATTTTCATGAAGATGTTGATTCTCATGAGGTTAAGCGACCTCGTTTGTCACATGATAAGATTTCTGATTATTCTAGGGAGGTTTGCAAAGTTTCTTTTAGTGATAGCAACTTTTTAGACCAATCTGACAAAGTCGGTCCTAACCCCTTGCCAAGTCAAAGTGAGTTTGTTTTCTCAGCTCTAAAGAAGCATTCAATCACAGCATGTAAGAGAGCATGTACCCAGGTTGTGGGAAAGTCTTCTTGCCAAAATTCTTTGAAGCATGTTCGAACTAAGGTAAAGAACGAGTCTATGTTGAAGGTTAGCCGTTCATCTATTTTTTGCAGGTTTTTGAGAACAGGAGCTTTGAAGATGGTTGCAGGTTTTAAGACAAAGGAGGAAGGCTCGATCCAATTTGACTATCATCCACCGTTTAAAAAGCGTCGTCTTTGTGTTCTTGTCAATTCTGTTTGTAATATTAGTTATGTTAGTTGTGTTTCTACTAGTTTAGAGGGTTGTAATGACCCTCGGTTTGTTTTGTAACTGGTTTGTATGTACTCATATATTATGTAGTATATAAAAATAGTACACCTTTGTCTAAAAAAAAATGGATACTTATATACATATTCGTTTCAGTATCAACGACTATCCATCTACTCCACCAAACATGGACCTATCCACGTAATTTATGTAAAATGACATATATGGTTATAGACTAGATAATAGTATATCTAAATTTGCATGACTATCATTGAATCCATAGAATTTGAGAAATGCTTTAGGTTTGTTTCATCATCTTTGAACTTAGTTAAAGCCAAACTTGAACTTGATAGTTGTCATTATTCTTAAATAAATGGTCCATACAATTAGTACTACAATATTTATAATTTTAAACCTTTCTTAGCGAATTACAAATAGATTAATTGTCACTCACATAAATGACATGAAGCAAGTACATACTAATTTCAAATTTTACATGGGTAAGTTAATGAACACAATATAATTCTCACTCAATTCATAATCAATTTGTTTATATTGGTTCTTGAGTCATTAGTTTGATTTTATTAGGAGATTGGGCCTATACTAGGTCCGACTACCATTAGGGTTAAGGCCATATTAGGGTTAGGGTTTTATTAAATTGGGAGGTATTATAAATAGCTCACCATATCGATGTAAAACAACACCATTCAATAATATAGTTATCAAGAGTGTTGAATCATAATGCTACCCACTTATTAGGAGATTGGGCCTATACTAGGCCCGACTACCATTAGGGTTAAAGCCATATTAGGGTTAGGGTTTTATTAAATTGGGAGGTATTATAAACACCTCACAATATCGATGTAAAACAACACCATTCAATAATACAGTTATCATTTATGCATTCATCTCCCCTCTATAATAATCTTAACATGGTATCAGAGCCTCGTTCTTCAGTCTCTATAAACCGCTTCCGCATTCTTACCGGTGGGTGGCTGGAAATTTACACCCACCGGTAGGATTTTTAACCACAAATAATAGTTTATGTCTTTGAATTCAAAAAAAAAAAAAAAAGAGAAAAGTATTTCCACCGTATGATTTGTCATTAGGTACAAGATGGTGGAATAATCAAGACTCATCTATCATCATGTCATGGCAGTAACATCCCTCTTAAATCAAGAAGCATGAAAAAAATATGTTATTTTGCCCTTAACCAAATATCAACTCTCACAAATGACGTCTCTTCTCTTACCTCTTTTGAAATTTACATCAAATTTTCCGATTTTGATCAAGGTGGTACAAAAGAAAAAAACTGGCGAGTTACGCAAGAAAATTGTCTGGCGAGACCAATACGCACTGAAAAAACTGGCGAGTTACGCAATGAAAAGTGTCTGGCGAGACCAATACGCACTGAAAAAAACTGGCGAGTTACGCAATGAAAAGTGTCTGGCGAGTCCAATACGCACCCCCTTACCACCCTGTGAAGATGAGAAGGTTTTACGAAGAAAGATCGAGATGAAGTGATGAAGACGTTTTTTTTTATTATCATTTTTTTGTATTTCTCCAATCGTAAAGTTCGTACTACGTACTGTCTTTACGATTGCGGGAGGGTACTAGGAGATTGAGCCTATACTAGGCCCGGCTACCATTAGGCAAGCTATATTAGGGTTAGGGTTTTATTAAATTGGGAGGTATTATAAATACCTCACCATATCGATGTAAAACAATACCATTCAATAATACAGTTATCATTTATGCATTCATCTCCCCTCTATAATAATCTTAACAGATTTGCCCTTTACGTGTGTAGTGGACAACAAAAACACACAAGTATCTGCAAAATGAAAAGGAGAAGTTAGTTACTATTGAACAATATTGTAGGATCTTATCCATGATAATGCAATATTGTTATTATTGTTATGTAAATATTAGGTGCATAATATCTTAGCTATATTAGTTAACCAAATTATTGGTTACCATGTTTATTGGCATGATATTAGGAAGTAAATATTATGTAAGTTGTATATATGCCGGGGAGTTGTACTCCTTCATCATTCATTCAATATACACGTTCAATCTTTGCATTCTCCTATGTTTTTCCTCCCTTTCATGGCATCAGAGCACTAATCCTGGCTCTTTTGTTCTTCTTTTAAAAAAAAAAAAACAAAAAAAAAAAACAAAATACAACAAACAAATTGACGCAGGATGGAATTTTAATCCCATCTGCATCTGATAAAAAACCAGAGTTCATACCCCCTTCATCACCTCTATATTTGCATCCTAGTGAAAGCACAACCCAATCTCTATCTCAAATACCTTTTGATGGAGATAATTATCAGTTGTGGGCAGATGCAGTCCGGAACGGTCTCGATGCTAAAAACAAATTAAGTTTCATCGAGGGTACCATCAAAAAACCGGTAATTGTGGAAGGCGAGGCAGAAACTCTTGAAGCCGTTGCTTGGCGTCAGTGCAATGCTATGGTTAAGGCGTGGTTGCGAAATTCGATCCACCCAAAACTTCATTCCAGTATAGCTTTTTCAGAGACTGTCGTGGAAATTTGGAAGGAACTACGTGATCGATACTCTGCTGGTAATGCGCCTCGAGTTCATCAACTCAAAAGTGATTTAAATGAATGCAAGCAGAGGAAAAATCAATCCGTAGTCGAGTATTATACTCAGTTAAAGGCCATTTGGGATGAGTTGGGAAATTATAGTAAGGTTCCTCGTTGTACTTGTGGAGCTGCTGCCGCCATGCTTAAGGAATGTGAAGAAGCGAAAGTCCATCAATTTTTGATGGGACTCGATAATACTCTCTATGGCCAAATTCGATCCAATTTATTAATGGAGGACAAAGTCCCTCCTTTAATTCGTGCCTATGCTCTTGTACTCTGTGAAGAATGACACCATGCCATCACCAAGGAAAAGGAGGTATCAGCGGATGCAGCCATGGTTGTGCAGGTTGCAGAAGGTCCGAGCCATGGCGGGAATGTCAACTTCGATTCTGTCAAGGATGGTGAATACATCAAAGTTATCCGCTGCACTCATTGCAAAAAATTATGGCACACGGAAGATAAGTGTTGGGAAAAGCATGGCAGAGGTAGAGGCCGTGGGAGGCGTGGAGGTCGCGGTAGAGGTAATAGAGGCCGTGGCAACCTGCAGGCGCATGCTGCTGCAGTGACGGAAGAAGATAACTTCACCCCTGATTTAGTTATACAGTTGCGGAGTCTTTTGAACAAGGGCGAAAGTAGTAAGCAGACTTCAGGTATGAATAATGTAAATTATGGTCATTGGTTACTCGATAGCGGGTGTTCGCATCACATGACAGGTAGACGGGATTTGCTAGTTGATGTTTGGAAAGGCAAGGCATCTACCGTAAGCCTACCAGATGGGTCACGAATAGTGACAGTGGAACATGGCAGAGTAATTTTAAATGACAATTTTACCTTGAAGGACGTACTTTACGTTCCGTCGTTAACTTGTGATTTGATTTCTATACAACAATTAATTACGGAAAACAATTGCGTTGTGACTTTTTATAATGATCATTGTGTGATACAGGACCAATATACGAGGATGAAGATTGGGAGGCGTGAGCACATTGACGGGGTCTATTATTTCAAAGGAGAGAAAGGACATACGGCTGCTCGAGCAAATGTGAGCACAGATTCTCAGTTGTGGTACAAACGTCTTGGACATCCCTCTAGCAGTACTTTGCCTCTCTTCTCAGATTTGGTTGGTTTTAATTTGTCTTGGAATTTGAATAATATTTGTGACCCGTGTTGTCGGGCTAAACAAACTCGGTCAATTTTTAAGCCTAATAATAAGAGAAGTGTTGAATTGTTTGCCTTAATACATTGTGATATTTGGGGACCCTATCACACAAAAAGCTTATCGAGGGCACATTATTTTCTTACTATTGTCGATGACCGGAGTAGATATGTTTGGGTACGATTGATGCGTGATAGGCAAGAAGTAAGCCAATTTATGATCAATTTTTGTAAAATGGCCAAGACACAATTTGGGAAGGGGGTTAAGGTAGTACAAAGCGACAATGGAACGGATTTTTTGTCCAATACTTTGAAAGATTTTTACAATGAGCATGGCATGATTTTTCAAACTAGTCAAGTCGATACCCCACAACAAAACGGTAGAGTAGAACGAAAGCACATATACATATTGGAAAGAGCGAGAGCTCTTCGTTTTCAAGGAGAATTACCTATCGAATTTTGGGGAGAATGTGTCCTAACCGCTGCGTACTTGATAAATAGGACGCCTACCCGATTACTTGACGGCTTGACACCTTATGAAATCTTGTATGGAACACGACCTATTTTTGATAATGTTCGAGTTTTTGGTTGTGTGTGCTATGCTCATAATAAAGATCGACCCAAAGACAAATTTAATGAAAGGGGTAAAAGGTGTATTTTTGTTGGATATCCTAGTAACAAAAAAGGATGGAAGGTCTACGATTTAAAAAGAAAGTGCATTTTTAAGTCAAGAGACGTTATCTTTTATGAAAACGTTTTCCATTTCGTTAATAATCACTCCATGCCTCAACAAGATATTAACCAAAATAATACACTTGCTACACCTTTATTTGTTGATGACTTGCATGACCCACGTGAACGAGGGGGTGCATTGGACAGTAAGGAATCACAAATTGAAAGCAATGAGAATAGTAGAAATGAGAGTAAGATGGGGGAAACTGAGCCGAGTGCATTCATTGATGAAGAAATAGTAGACATACCCATCCCAGAGAGCGATCAGAAGAACGATGAGGAGCCTCTTCATGGGCAGCCTGTTAGTAATGATGAACCTGTCGTAGGAACAGGAGCTCGGCAAAGGTTCGACCCTTATTGGAAGAAGGACTACATTTGCAAGTCGACTCGGATCATCAACCCCACTGATAATGCTCACTCCTCACAATCGTCTTCCAAAGTAAAAGGTACTCGTTATCCCTTGATTAATTATGTCACAACAAATTGTTTTTCGGATAATCACAAGACTTTTTTAGCGAAAGTTGACGAAATTCGTGAGCCACGAAATTATCACGAAGCATCAAAGGTAAAAGAGTGGCAGGAGGCGATGGAAAAAGAATTTGATGCACTTGAGATGAATGGAACTTGGAAGGTTATTGATCTTCCAAAGGATAAAAAACCCATAGGTTGCAGGTGGGTATACAAAGTCAAGTACAAAGCCGATGGCACTATCGAAAGATACAAAGCAAGGTTAGTTGCACAAGGGTACACTCAAGTAGAGGGCATAGATTATCATGAGACTTTTGCGCCCGTTGCCAAGATGACGAGTGTTCGTTGCTTGCTTGCTGTGGAGGTTTCAAAGGGTTGGTCCATTACTCAATTGGACGTTAATAATGCATTTCTCCATGGAGATTTAGATGAGGAAGTGTACATGCGGATGCCACCTGGTTTCGAAAGAGGAGGTTCAACCAAAGTTTGCAAATTAATGAAGTCATTGTATGGACTTAAGCAAGCTTCTCGGAATTGGTTTGCGAAATTGACAGACTCATTAACGAGGTATGGGTTCACTCAATCAATGTGATGCGTGTCGTTCAACACCAAAAATAAATGCCAACAAGCCTATACTATAAATAGCTAGGGAAGTCGGGTCGAATCCACAGGGAGATGGGAATCCTATAGTCAACTAAGTCTGTCGAAAGTAACCAAAATGGGGGGTTTGTTGTTTGTTTTTCTAAGAAACTATGAGCAAAGGAAAGAGTAAAAGGAACGAAAAAGAAATAAAGTAGAGATGAATAAGAGAGAAAAATACTAGGATTGTCGGTTCACCATGGCTTCTAAAGTCCGGACTAAATCGTAAATGCCCTAAGTTCACGCTGTGGGTAATAAACGTCACCTTTCGGTCCTTAGTTCGCCCTAGGCAATACTAGTTTAGCTTTCGCCCTAGCTAGCAAAGATCCTAATGAAACGTTGCAGAACTACTCCTTTTCCAATCTTTCGATCTAGGAGAGGGGATATCGAGACAGTTAATTGAGTGCGTCGACTCAAACAATTAAAAGATATTAAAGCAGCAGATGCATACAACTAGACTACGGGTACTCTAATTAATTCGTCCTTCCTACGCCATGGCTACCCTAAATCCTAGCAATGCGATTAGCTATTCATGATCAAAATAGAGGACAATAATGGCAAACAAGTGACAATAGATAACATAATAAATGAAACTGAACTAAAACTATATTAAAGATAATACCGAGTTCAACGAAGGAAGAATTGAGAAATGGCGATGAAAAGTATTTCTGATCCAAAAACTAAAGCAATAGTCTCCGTTTTACGTCCTCAATCCGATAATTAGGTCTCTAGTATTCCTTGCCTATTTATATGAAAAAAATAGTAAAGAAACAAGGCGTATAAAATAACAACACAGCCGATCCAAAGCCCATCAGCGCGTGGCCTCTCGATCGAACTCCACAGTTGCTCGATCGATAACTTTCCCTAAGTATATCTCTCGATCGAGAACAGTACATCTCGATCGAGGCCTTCGCCTTTACATTCACTCGATCGAGAACAGGATATCTCGATCGAGGGGTTCTTGACACTCATGCCTCTCGATCGAGCTAATTTGGGAGTTCGATCGAAAGGTCTTAACTTCTTGTGTGTTCTCCTATTCCTTTGGATGCCTTCACGCATCTCAAGACGGTAAGATTTCACGCCGACTCTCTTAAGTAAGCTTGGAGGACCACAAATAGGCTGATTTCCAGTCATTCCGGTTCGTATCTACAAATAATGCAAAACAAACCAAAGTAGGCTATTCTGGGGCATTTGTAATGAAATACTACGAGATAAGCAAAGAAATGTGTGCTAAAAAGGCCTAAAAAGGTCTATAAGAAATGCACACATCAAACTTCCCCAAACCAAACCTTTGCTTGTCCTCAAGCAAACTAATGCAACTAGCTAGGACTAAAAGGATAGGAGTAAAACATAGACAAGCTGAAGACTGTTGGCTTAAACCATTTAATGCATAAGAATCAACTACTCAAAGCCCAAAGTCAAAGCAAACGAATTTATGCATATTTCAAAAAGATGTTGAACTTTCGACCTTGCAAGACTTTCAAAATCGGACTCTCACGGGTCGCTCAATCACACAATTAAGCACAAGGTGATAAATAATGTAATGATAGAAGGAATAAGAAACACTCACCTAACTGCAACCTATAAGAACATGCATGCAATCTAACATGAATAAAGTCTCTACAACCGTACATATGCATTCCAACCAAACTGATGACCAAGACACATGCCGAGGACTTACATATGGGTAAGTGAGGTAATGGGTAAGAAGGGGCTAAAATGAATTTGGATATGTGGGGTTAATAGCCAGGCTAGCAACAACGGATCAAAATTATAAAACTTCCTAACTTCATACTCAACTAATTAAGACAAAACAGTGCAAAATGAATGCACACAACTCACTAAACACCATAAAATTGTCAACTCCTCATAAGATATAGATTAAACATGGGAGTATAAATCACAACATATAGTCTTTCATTTTCCGCATATGATTTTGATTTTTTTTCTTCTTCTTTTTTTTCTTTTTTTTTCTTTTCTTTTCGGAATTTCCTTTTCTTTTTTTTTTCATTTTTCTTCACTTCTTTTTCAATATTTCTCCTTCATTTCCTTCACCCATCCATCTCATGAAAAGATATAATAACCAACTGCAAATCAACACATTCCCAACATTGCTACCATTACTAGCTCGGCTAGGGTAGGAAAAATATGGATTGTAGCTAAATAGGGACAAAATGGGCAATTTGGCTATGTGGAGCTCATGGGTAAAATGAAATAAAGGGGTTGCCTCTCCAAACATGTGTCGCCAACCACAGACCCGAATGCATACAGGTACTAAGTAGACTAAACTCATGCTTATGCAATTTGATGTTACATGCCTTATAAGGAGTAACTACTCACTTCCTACATGAACTGGTCATGGATGACACTAGTTATAAGCTCTAAACCTCAGAAAATGATGTAGTTTGCCAAAGTTTCAAGTCAAGTCTATTTTCTCAACGCATTTTGAAACGAAATTCGAGAAATTGCAAAGACTTTTTCTAAAAGATGTGAAACAATGCAAGGCTTAAGCAAAAAGACAGTCATCAGCAATGAAAAATTCCTATCAGACTCAACCTAAAATGCAAAAATAAACATGATTTTTCTTGAATTTTTCAATTTTTTTGAGATTATTAATTTTTATGAAATAAAATACAATGAAAACGTAAGAAAACGTGATAACAGAAATGCAATAAAAACAACATGCAGACACGATATGGATGCAAACCCTCCCCAAACCAAACTGTACAATGTCCCCATTGTACAAAGTAAAAAAAAAAGAGATGCAAACTACAGAGAGGGAAAGCCGAAAACTTACAAAAGCGCGCAGACCACGGACCTCCCCAAACCGAACCAGATAGAGAGGTTAGTAGGGCTCTCGATCGACAAAGGATCAGGTCGATCGAGAAGAACACGGTACTCGATCGAGACAAGTAACACTCGATCGAGGCTTTTAGCGGCGCACAAACTCGATCGAACAAGTAGGAGCTCGATCGAGTGCTCTGAAGGGGAAGGACCACTCGATCGAGCAAGAAGGCTACTCGATCGAGGGCTGTTGCATCAGTAAGCAACAGCACGGTACCTGTGCTGTACAATTTACGCATAAACTCTATTAAAATTGTTCAAACGCACACCAAACAGAAATAAAGAATGTCAAAAGTTTCAAAAACAAACACAACAAAATACAATCGGGTTGCCTCCCGAAAAGCGCAGGTTTATGAGGTCCCGCACGACCTAAAAGCGTCAAACATCACTCTCCGCCATCGCGTCGAAAAAGAGAACTTCGACGCGTCCAATCACAGCATCGGCCCCATAATAATGCTTCACAAGATGACCATTAACTTTGAAGCGATTCCCCTCGGAGTCCTCTAACTCAACTGATCCAAATATAGTGACGCCTGTCACCGTGTACGGACCACTCCACCTGGACTTCAGTTTACCAGGAAATAGTCTCAACCGGGCATTAAACAGTAACACCTTTTGCCCAACATGGAACTCACGGGGTACAATCCTCTTATCGTGCCAACGCTTAGTCTTCTCCTTATAGATTCGGGAGCTATCATAAGCGTTCAGCCGAAACTCCTCCAGCGCATCTAGCTGCAATAAACGCTTCTCACCACACAAGTCAGCATCATAATTAAGCTGGCGGATAGCCTACCAAGCTTTATGTTCTAGCTCAACAGGAAGATGACAAGACTTTCCATACACTAAACGATACGGTGAAGCACCGATTGGTGTCTTAAAAGCCGTCCTATAAGCCCACAACGTGTCCTCTAGTTTAGCACTCCAGTCTTTCCGTGATTTAGACACTACTTTACTCAAAATCTCTTTTAGTTCCCTATTAGAGACTTCGACCTGTCCGCTAGTCTGAGGATGATACCCCAAACCTCTACGGTGTTTGACACCATATTTAGACAGCAAAGCAGTCAACTGTTGTTCTCTAAAATTCATACCCCTATCGCTAATGACGACCCTAGGGACACCAAAAACGGGGAAAAATAATCTTACGAAACAGCTTAATCACGGTCCGGGCATCACAATTGGGAGTGGCAATTGCCTCCACCCACTTGGACACATAGTCTCTGACTACGAGAATATACCTGTTACCCTGGCTAGACCGGAATGGCCCTTGATAATCAATGCCCCATACATCGAAAATCTCAACCTCTAAGATGCCGTTCTGGGGCATCTCATGTCTCTGGAAATGTTTCCGTTCTCGACAAGCATCACAACTAGAAACAAAAACTTTATTGTCGGCGAAAAGAGTTGGCCAATAAAAACCTTTCGCAATACCTTAGCCACGTGACGCGATGGACCGTGGTGTCCTCCACAAGGGGCCGAATGACGACCTTCTAGGATAGCTTTGGTCTCCCATCTGCGGAATACACAGTCTGTAGAGACCGTCTGCGCACTCCTTAAATAAATAAGGGTCATCCCAGAAATATTGCCGTGCATCGTGTAAGAATCTCTTGCGCTGCTGATGAGATAAATTCGGTGGCAATGCCTGACTGACAGTAAAGTTAGCATAATCTGCAAACCAAGGTTCAACACCATCCTTAGAATTCACAGAGGTAACAGAAAAAACATCAACAAAAAATAAGGAGTCGTCAGCGAAAGAATCATTAATGGGAAGAGAATCCTCCCCCTCCTGTTGCGTCAGACGCGACAGATGGTCAGCTACGACATTTTCTGCTCCCTTCTTATCCTTAATCTCCAAGTCAAACTCCTATAAAAGGAGTATCCATCTCAGCAATCTGGGCTTAGCCTCCTTCTTGTTCAGAAGGTGTTTCTGTAATACTCCGTATTTATAAGTCTTGGAGTACTCTATCGAGTAGGCCTTACTCTGTCGAGTAAGGGTAAGTTGCGAAATAAAATAGTTTCTGACCTGTTGGGTACTCGATCGAGTAGCTGGGGCACTCGATCGAGTAAGGGGGTACTCGATCGAGTACCTTGGGTACTCGATCGAGTGTCCGGTTTTACGGGGAGTTTTCTCGGGTTTTGTTAATTATGCGATTAAGGTATTTAAGCTTCATCGTCATTATTCTAAATTACTTTTACAAAACCTAAATTCCTGTTTAAGAGAGAAAGCAAACAAGTTCATCTTCTTAATCGCATTCTTAGCAATTCCCGGAGTTCAGACGGTCAGTTCTTGTCGTTGTTTCTTGGTTGAGTTCCTTGCGTCGAGGGTAAGATCTATGTACCCTTTTTATTGTATTTCCTTCGATTTGGTTAAACCCTAATTTAGAGATTGGGGTTTTATGTGTAGTATGTGATGTGGTAGTCTCTATGTGTTGTATGATAGGAGGAGGGTTCATAGAAGAGGCTTTTTGACTCGGAAGAGAGACCGTCGATTGTGTGCATACCGGGTAGGATTTCCTACTCGTATTAGTCCCATAATGGGATATTGGTTGATGTATTGTATTTGGTTGTTTGATATAATAATTGTATTGTGATTGTGGTTGTGATCGTTGTTGATGGTTCGCGAGGCGTGGCCTCGGCTGAGTGGGGTCACTTGCGGGAGTGGCTTCACGCCCTAGTTTCGCCTTCGTGGAACCCGCCACGGAAGGGATGTGCACATTAATGGACAGGGTTTATCGCTCACTATGTGGAGCGGGGATTTGGTGGGTACGGCAGTGCGGTCCCCCGGGCGGGGTGGTCCGGTGGACGGTCAAGTATTGAGATGGTGGGAATTGGTTGTTGTGTGTGTGTGTGTGTGAGTTAAGTTGTTTGTTTATCTTATCATTGTTGTTTATATTGATTGTGTGATTAGTACTGACCCTGGTGTTGTTTTGTAAACCTGCGGTGATCCATTCGGGGATGGTGAGCAGATATTGCAAGCAAGTATTGAGATGAGTCTGGGATAGCATTTTGGGATGCCACGACATGATGATAGGAGTCTTCCGCTGTAGCCTTTAGTTTATTTACATTTCAGTTAGAATAGTCAGTTTGAGAACATGTATCGTACTTTTGGTTTGGTTTTAAGGATTGTAACTATTCGTTAATCATTTATAATAAACGTTGTTTCTTCATTGTTGTTTGATTATCATTGCCTCGGGTAACTGAGATGGTAATGTCGACATAGCTGAGTGGTCCTGGTAAGGCACTTGGAGTATGGGGGTGTTACAGTTTCAGCGCTGCATGATCTGTAAAAATAATAACTTTAGAACCCAACAAATATGATCTAAACTTATCTAACGCATACACAACAGCTAAAAGCTCCTTCTCCGTGGTAGCATATTTCACTTGAGCCTCATCCAGAGTTCGGCTCGCATAATAAATCGCGCTCAGCGTCTTGTCTTTCCGCTGGCCTAGCACCGCTCCTAGTTCATAATCGCTGGCATCGCACATAATCTCGAAGGGCAGCTTCCAGTCCGGAGGCTGGATGATGGGTGCAGAGACCAAAGCCTGCTTCAAAGTGTTAAAAGCAGAAAGACATTCATCATTAAAATCAAAAGGAGCATCCTTTAAAAGCAACTGTGTAAGTGGTCGAGCAATCTTTGAGAAGTCCTTGATAAACCGGTGATAAAAACCAGTGTGACCAAGGAAACTCCTCACCCCCTTAACATTAACTGGAGGGGGTAATTACTCGATTACTTGCACCTTTGCTTTGTCTACCTCAATACCCCTGTTGGAGACTAAGTGCCCAAGGACTACGCCCTCATTTACCATAAAATGGCACTTCTCCCAGTTTAGCACCAGATTAACCTCAATACATCGCTGAAAAACTTTATCAAGGTTAGCTAAACAATTATCAAAGTCATTCCCATAGACACTGAAGTCGTCCATAAAGACTTCCATGATAGACTCGATATACTCAGAAAAAATCCCCATCATACACCTCTGAAAGGTAGCAGGGGCATTGCACAAACCAAAAGGCATCCTGCGATAAGCAAAAACACCCTTCGGACAAGTAAAAGTAGTCTTTTCCTGATCATCTGGGTGAATAGGGATCTGGAAGAACCCTGAGTACCCATCCAGATAACAGAAAAACTCATGAGAAGCCAATCTCTCTATCATCTGATCAATGAAAGGAAGGGGGAAATGATCTTTCTTGGTGGCGGCATTTAATTGCCGATAATCTATACACATCCGCCACCCGGTCACTAGTCTAGTAGGTATTAGCTCATTATTTTCATTTCGGACAACTGTGGTACCTCCCTTCTTAGGTACCACCTGAACGGGACTTACCCATTTAGAATTCCCAACTGAATAAACAATACCTGCGTCGAGTAGTTTCATAACCTCAGCCGTCACAACTTCCTCCATCTTTGGATTCAGCTTTCGCTGACCCTGTCTGCAAGGTTTGTGATCATCCTCTAGCTCAATCCTATGTATGCAGACATCAGGGCTGATGCCCTTAAGGTCATCCAACGAATATCCCATCGCCTTCCTATTTCTCTTAAGAACAGTCAATAAAGCAGTTAACTGTTCGTCGTTGAGCTTAGCACTCACAATCACTGGGAACTGCTCAGTATCATCAAGAAAGGCATACTTAAGGTAAGAGGGAAGAGCTTTACGCTCGGAGACCTTTACCTCGACTGAGCACAAAGTGTGTGCCAAGTTCTCTACCTATTCCAGCTGAACGTCAGACAGCTCTATCTGATCTGTAGTAATTCCAAGCAGCTCCTCGACATCATCCTCGTCATCTGAAAAATCTGCACACTCATCTAGAAACATCAAAGACTCCTGCGGATCCTTAACTAAGGAATCCGACCAAAATTCGTAAGCAGACTCATCAATAATGTCAACAGAGTAACAAGTATCCTCTATCATCAGTCTAGACAAGGTCTCGGGCAGACTGAACGTAATCACATCATCCCCTACCTCTAGGGTCAACCGCCCGAGTTTGACATCGATAATAGCTCCAGCTGTACACAAAAACGGTCTACCCAAAATAATCTGGGTACGGGTATCCTCAGCAATATCTAATACAATAAAGTCCACTGGGATAAAGAATTTGCCCACCTTAACGGGCACATCCTCTAAGATACCTAAGGGCCGTCTAACAGATCTGTCGGCCATCTGTAGGGTGATATTGGTCATTTTTAGGTGACCCAATTTAAGCTTAGAAAAGATAGAATAGGGCATGACACTGACACTAGCTCCAAGGTCACACAGCGCCCTATTTAACACCACATCTCCTATAACACAAGAAATAGAGAAACTACCCGGGTCCTTCAGTTTAGAGGGAGACTTTCCTGAAATTAGACTACTAGACTCTTCCATGAAAGCGACAGTTGCTGTTTCTCCAAATTCCCTCTTACGCCTAATAATATCTTTCATAAATTTTGCGTAAGGAGGTATTTGGGTAATTAACTCAGCAAAAGGAATAGTTACCTGAATGTTTCTTACCATATCTGCGAATTTGCTGAATTGTCTCTCCGTCTTTGTGTCGTGTAATCGACTCGGGTAAGGGACCTTAACCATAGGAAGTGGGTCCTCTTCTTTCTCTTTACCTTTATCAGTTCTCGACACCCTCGCAGCACAGGAGGGTACCCCACTACGGTCAGCATTGGAATGCGTGTCCGCAGGCTCAGTTTCTCTCGATCGAGGCTCAGAAGTGCTCGATCGAGAGCTTTTCTTGTTAACCTCTCTCGATCGAGAGGTTTCATCGTGCAGATTACTCGATCGAGAAGTACCGTCTCTCGATCGAGTGGTTTCTTCCTCAGCATTGGTCGATCGAGATGTAAGTTCACTCGATCGACCACCCTTCAGCAATTCTTCGTCATTTTGCTTTGCAGTGATCCCTGCCTCGGCGTTTGAACTTTCTGGAGTATGTTCTGGTCCGTCATAAGTGCGACCACTCCTCAAACTTATTGCATTGACCGGGTCTTCCTCTAAGCACATTGACTCACACTTTTCAAGCAGTTTACGGAAGACATCCGCACCAGATTCCTGCTCAAGATGTTGCGTGTGAATGGCGGCCCTTAGGTTGTACTCGACCTGAACATTGTCAGCATAAAGCTCGAGGGAAGAGCCTCCTTGCCTAATCTTCCGATAGGCTAGAACGCTTTCGGACGTAGACATACATGAAAAGGGATTGTGTCCTCATTCGCCACATCTTCCACAAAATACCTCCATGGCTGAACTATAACCTGTAAGCACAAAAACACTCGGGCCAAGAATGAGAACTGTCTCAAGGAATAAATTCCCTGAGACAAAAGACAAACAAAGGAACTATAAAATTGCACCGTCTCCCCGGCAACGGCGCCAAAATTTGATGCGTGTCGTTCAACACCAAAAATAAATGCCAACAAGCCTATACTATAAATAGCTAGGGAAGTCGGGTCGAATCCACAGGGAGATGGGAATCCTATAGTCAACTAAGTCTGTCGAAAGTAACCAAAATGGGGGGTTTGTTGTTTATTTTTCTAAGAAACTACGAGCAAAGGAAAGAGTAAAAGGAACGAGAAAGAAATAAAGTAGAGATGAATAAGAGAGAAAAATACTAGGATTGTCGGTTCACCATGGCTTCTAAAGTCCAGACTAAATCGTAAATGCCCTAAGTTCACGCTGTGGGTAATAAACGTCACCTTTCGGTCCTTAGTTCGCCCTAGGCAATACTAGTTTAGCTTTCGCCCTAGCTAGCAAAGATCCTAATGAAACGCTGCAGAACTACTCCTTTTCCAATCTTTCGATCTAGGAGAGGGGATATCGAGACAGTTAATTGAGTGCGTCGACTCAAACAATTAAAAGATATTAAAGTAGCAGTTGCATACAACTAGACTACGGGTACTCTAATTAATTCGTCCTTCCTACGCCATGGCTACCCTAAATCGTAGCAATGCGATTAGCTATTCATGATCGAAATAGAGGACAATAATGGCAAACAAGTGACAATAGATAACATAATAAATGAAACTGAACTAAAACTATATTAAAGATAATACCGAGTTCAACGAAGGAAGAATTGAGAAATGGCGATGAAAAGTATTTCTGATCCAAAAACTAAAGCAACAGTCTCCGTTTTACGTCCTCAATCCGATAATTAGGTCTCTAGTATTCCTTGCCTATTTATATGAAAAAAATAGTAAAGAAACAAGGCGTATAAAATAACAACACAGCCGATCCAAAGCCCATCAGCGCGTGGCCTCTCGATCGAACTCCACAGTTGCTCGATCGAGAACTTTCCCTAAGTATATCCCTCGATCGAGAACAGGACATCTCGATCGAGGCCTTCGCCTTTGCATTCACTCGATCGAGAACAGGATATCTCGATCGAGGGGTTCTTGACACTCATGCCTCTCGATCGAGCTAATTTGGGAGTTCGATCGAAAGGTCTTAACTTCTTGTGTGTTCTCCTATTCCTTTGGATGCCTTCACGCATCTCAAGACGGTAAGATTTCACGCTGACTCTCTTAATTAAGCTTGGAGGACCACAAATAGGCTGATTTCCAGTCATTCCGGTTCGTATCTACAAATAATGCAAAACAAACCAAAGTAGGCTATTCGGGGGCATTTGTAATGAAATACTACGAGATAAGCAAAGAAATGTGTGCTAAAAAGGCCTAAAAAGGTCTATAAGAAATGCACACATCACAATGGCTGATTACTCGCTATTCACTTATAATAAAGACGACATTTTCATTGGAATTTTGGTTTATGTCGATGACATGATAATTGTAAGTGATAACAAAGAAGCAAGTGACCGTCTCAAAAGCTTTCTTGATCGTAGTTTTGGCATAAAGGATCTCGGGAGGCTAAAATATTTTTTGGGAATTGAGGTAGCAACCGGGTCCAAGGGACTCTTTCTTAGCCAAAGAAAATATGCCTTAGAAATTATTAAAGAGGCAGGGTTGGAAGGAGCAAAACCAGTTGACATACCTATCCAACCCAATCATCAATTAGCTTTGGCAAGCGGAGAATTGTTACACGACCCTATGAAGTATAGGCGGTTGGTGGGACGACTCATTTATTTGACTATTACGAGACCCGACCTAGTGTATACAGTCCATATTTTGTCCCAATTTGTACATGCTCCAAGAAAAGAGCATTGGGATGCCGCATTACGAGCTATACGATACATTAAAGGAAGTCTGGGAAAGGGGATTGTGATAGAGCGTAATAATGATTTATTGTTGCGTGGATACTCGGACTCGGATCATGCGAGGTGTCCATTGACAAGGAGGTCAATTACCGGTTATTTTGTGACCTTAGGACACTCACCCATATCATGGAAGGCTAAGAAACAAGCTACCGTTGCTAAATCAAGTGCACAGGAAAAATATCGAGCTTTGGGTGGCGTGACAAGTGAAATAATATGGTTGAAGTCCTTTCTTAAATCACTTGGCATAGATCACAGCACACCCATTGAAGTGTTTTGTGATAATACGGCCGCCTTACACATTGCCAAAAATCCCGTTTTTCATGATCGCACTAAGCACATCGAGGTAGATTGTCATTTCATACGTCATCATATTGTGAACAAAACAATCTCAACCTCTTATTTGCGAAGTAAAGACCAAATAGCAGACATTTTCACGAAGGCGTTGGGAGGAGAAGCGTTTCGTTATCTTCGATCCAAGTTGGGCATTAGCTTGCCAAGTGCTCCAACTTGAGGGGGAGTATTGAACAATATTGTTGGATCTTATCCATGATAATGGAATATTGTTATTATTGTTATGTAAATATTAGGTGCATAATATCTTAGCTATATTAGTTAACCAAATTATTGGTTACCATGTTTATTGGCATGATATTAGGAAGTAAATATTATGTAAGTTGTATATATACCGTGGAGTTGTACTGCTTCATCATTCATTCAATATACACGTTCAATCTTTGCATTCTCCTATGTTTTTCCTCTCTTTCAGTTACTAACCATATTTGCTTTCAAGTTAATGCAGAAAAGGGAAAACATGAGCAAAATAGTCATTAGTAAAAGGAATCGACTTTTCTCTATCTTCATGTCTCATTTTGGAATTTACTTTGAGGTCACCATACAATAGCTTGTAGGAATTCCCTACGAGTCCTTGTTGCCGTAGTAGGTTCTCTATTTTTCTTGGTTTAAACCACACCCAATTTATTGTTTCCCATCTACATCGATGGATGAAAATACATGAAACGGTAAGAATAATGTAGCCCATCATCATCATCATCATCATCATCATCATCTTAATTTCTCACTAAAAAGCTTATGTGAGGTTATAATATTGCAGAATAAATAAATTGTGCAATTATATAAAAGAAATGTAGGTTGCATCTCTATAAATCACAATTTATCTCGTGAATATTTAACCATGTTTGATGATATACATTAGTGGTAAGGATCGATTATGAAAGTATCAACTTAATTTCTTTTAATGGTAATAAATACTGAATTCTTATTTGATTCCATATGCAGAAGGGTGTGCTTAAAATTATTAAGACTCGGTTCTTGTCTGCTAATACAAAGTTGACTCGTACTTAATTGAGTAGAATAAATCTTAATTGAACTAAATTAAACTTAGCAGAACTATTATAGATTAACTTCAAGTTGTTGTTAAGTCTGTTTTGAAAACTTATCACAATTACTGGGCTCAAATGTTCATATTGCCAAGTGGAGTCATAGCACGTATCGAAGCAATATGCAGGAATTTTCTCTGGGATGGGTCCACTAAATACATAAGGACCCCTTTGGTGGGGTGGTCCAAAGTCTGTAAGCCTAAGTCTGAGGAGGGTCTGGGACTTAAAGACGATCTGGTTTGGAATAAGGCTGCGTTGGGTAAACTTTTGTGGTGGCTCTATGCAAAAGCTGATCATCTTTGGGTTAAGTGGGTTAGTCACACTTATCTTAAAGGTCAGGACTGGAAAAATTATGACCCGACTCAAGACACTAGCTGGTACTGGAGGAAAATTTGTAAAGTGAGGGATCTTCTTATTGTACCCTATTTACAAAAGCAATGGGATAACATCCCTGGTAAAACTTACACTATTGCCAAGGGATAAGAATATCTTCGACATAAAAATGATCAAGTTCCGTGGTCATCTCTAGTCTGGAATCAAATGACTCTTCCTAAACACAGTCTGCTAGCATGGATCTATTTCCACAAAGGTTTGAACACTCATGAAAAACTGAAAAGTTTTGGGTTAGATATTGATATTACCTGCCTTATTTGTGGAGATGGGACCGATTCCTTGGATCATCTTTTCTTCTCCTGTGAATATAGTCAAAGAATCAGTAGTAGAATTGAGCAATGGATGGGTATTAGCTTACCTCGAGACGATATGATGGTGTGGCGGAGTAACATCACTGGATCTCGGGATAGGAAGGACATCATCAATGGAATCATCAATGCTATGATGTATTCAATCTGGCACCAGAGGAATCGCAGCAAACATGAGGCTACGGTTGTCAGACCAGAAACAATGGCTATTGGAATCATCAAAGAGATGAAGATTTGGATAGCTAAAATTGTGACGAGGAGGAAGAAGCCGCGGGATCAGTGGATCTATGGTTTGTGTGGAGTGTGAAGGTGGCGCTGCTGTCTCTCTATCTCTCCTGGTTTTGTTGCTAAAAAGAAATAGGGTAAGACTTTTTGTTTGTCGGAAATAGGGTAAGACTTGTTTGTTGTCGGTGGGTGTAAGTGAGCTTTGGGCTTTCATGTTCCACCTGTTTTGTTGTTGCGTGTTTTGTTTGGCCCAATTTTTTTGGGTCATCCTAACACGATGTATGGTCACGTTCTCTTTTGATTTAATGGAAAGCTTACATTTTATCAAAAAAAAAATAACTTCAAGTTGTTTGATTATTTACCATGTAGATTTTTCTGCTATGTCTTTTATTTTGTTATTTTTTTTTTGTGTTGACCAGGAGTATCCCCTACCGACAGCTGGGGCAATCTTCTTCGGAGTACTGAAGGCAATTTAATGGGTTGACCCTCCCAAGTTTGGCTTTTTCATTCGCAAGAGTCAGGAATCGGATCCCTGACCACTTGTTTAAGAGATGAGAGCCCTTATCACTCACACTAGCCAACTTTGGTGGTCCTTTATTATTGGTAAAATTGCCCCTAATACTCCCTCTTTGATGTGCGTATATTTTTTTTATCACAACTTTGTCATATTCTCATATTAACCCCAATTGTACCGATTGTCCTAGTTTTGTAGCTTATTTACCAACAAAAGCAAGGAAAACAACAATTATTGGATAACTGATAAACCAAACAATCATTTTTAAGGCATGAAAATAAAGCCGATCAAGAATAACGTAATTGATGATGAGGATGTTATAAAGTAAATTTAAAAACATAAATCAACTTGAGATAAATATGGAAAAATTATATTGCAAGAACGGATTAACCATGAGGTCAGGGGTTCGATCCCTGCCTATGGAAATGGAGCAAACTCTTTGGCCAGCCGTTTACCTCTTCGTGAAAGCACGCGCGGTGAGGGTATTATACACTGTTGTCGACGATGGACACCCCGGTTTACAAACAAAAAAAAAAAACACTTGATGAATGTTTGTTTAGCGAATTGGACGAGAATCAACTTACTATCCTCCAACGTAAATGAGTTGTATAGTAACAAAAATGTTCTTGATCAATGTCCGTGTAGCAAATTGGACTATAAATCAACTTCGTTTTCGCCGAAATGAGTTTTTATAACAAATTTAGATCAAAATGCTTTAAAGAATGAGATTTTTTGTCTCATAATTTTTCAAGGGTGGTACTTAAATTGAGCGTCACCAAGGGTACTAAAGTAAAATTATATAAGTATTTTCATTTCCCATCCTAAAATTTAAATTTCAAACTAATTACTAAACAAGAGTAATTTAGGTACTTTAACATTTCATAATTAATTATAGTTAATAATAAAAAAAAATCACTTGAATTTTCCTTGCCACATTTTGAGGAAAAATTTACGGAACAGAAGTTACAACACGCCATATGTAAAACTTACAAGAAGCATGAATGTTGTTCAATCTAAGTATCTAACTAGTATGAAGATGATACAAATATGTATAACAGTATAGAATAAGAACTTGGTGGATGTAGTGAGTAACGGAGTATTAGACTGAAAGGTAGACACGACTATTGTAGAACTAATTTGCTATGCTTCGCATTTCAGACTCAGTGTCTTCTCTTCACTGAGAGATCGTATGCAATTCTCTTTTGCCGGCTTAGAGATGAAGAACCCGGTATATGAAAAACGAAGTAGATGAAACACAAGTAAAATAATGATAAAATCTAATAACCGATGAAGATAAAATTGTTTTGATGTAAAATATACTCCCTCTGTTTTTTTTATATATGACTTTCTCACATTTCGAGACACTCCCTTCTCTCTTCAATATCTCTTAAAATATAAGACTAAATATTATGATATGTATACTCATATGAAAGAATTTTTCATAAGAAATTTAATGGTACCATTTTTATATTTTTTGAACAAATATATTTTTGTAAATATTAAAGTCAAAGGCTTACCTCATAAATGTAAAACGTCATATATAAAAAAATAGAGTGAGTAATAGATAAGATTTAGTTTAGTTATGAGTTTATTTTTAAGGGTTATTTCATAACAATACTCCATCCTATTGGTGGTCTGCAATAATCACTCCATCCTATCAATAATTCCAATTAAATCCAACCTAAACACCATACCTTCTAATAACGAACCAGCTGATATTTTGTGATGTTTATGTGTATCAAATAAACCAAGTTCTTGATTCATCACCTGAAAATATTACACATAAACTTCACATATACCAGCTAGGTTGTCCAAAAACTATCAAATATTCCAACATAAACTTCAAAAAAATATCAGCTGGTTCGTTATTAGAAGGTATGGTGCTTAGGTTGGATTTAATTGGGATTATTGATAGGATGGAGTAATTATTGCAGACCACCAATAGGATGGATTATTGTTATGAAATAACCCTATTTTTAATTGTTCATATTCATATACTCCGTATAAAATTACATATCTACCCTTAAAATTTGGCGCAAAAGTGAAAATCAACATTTTTTATTTTTATTTTTATTTTTTCTAAATTACGGTGGCGTCGAGATTCGGTACCACCCGGTGGCGCTATATCACTATCCGTTTTAATTTACCTTTTTAAAATTTTGGGAGATTTTGTCTCATAAGTGTTTTTTATTTATTTATTTTGCATTAGAATATTAATAAAAATATAATTGGTACAACAATACTTTTTTTTTTTTTTGGTCTAAACCATCCGGTAATCCGAATCACATTGGGCCGATTAATCCGGATTTCGGGGCGTGTCCAAGGATTACTGTATTTAAACCCCTCCCAATCGCAATTGTGGGGGATCGATCCGCAGACCTCCCTACCAAGCGCAGCCCCATGCTACCACTGCGCCAACCAACGATTGGTTGGTACAACAATACTTGATATACAATGTTTTTGAGTTCAATTTTAGGTTTGACTTGGTATTGAATATTTAACCAAGCAAGGGATTGTTATATAAACACCAGTGTATATTTTCGGATGAAGCGTTTCGCTTTGACTTTTAATTTTGTCGTCAGAGGCACAACCATGATTTCACCTTAGCTAGGGCGAAGGGATAATGATATAAGGAAACCTCGAAAGAAGTTTGGAATATAAAGAATATTATACGTAATATATTAGGTTTAAACCCGTGAAATTCACGAGCCTATTTTTAGAATTTTAAATGAATATATTATTAATAGGATAGCGAAGATATAACAATCTACAGAGTAGTTAATTTTGAATTACTAACCATAAATGAGTTATCATATAGTGTGTCCATTAGTATGATTAAGACTTACAAAGTTACAATAAAATCAGTACATACTCGGTATTTGATTACCCATGCGGCCATGCATAGTAAAATAGTTTCCTCTTCGTTCTTGGCTCTTCCTTTCCGTTCTTTTCCCTCTGAACAAAGGTAACTGCTTGTGAGAAGCTTGCTTGCCTTTGCTTTCATCTGGTAGCTCGATTATACGGGGCACTACACAAAAATTAATTCAATAGTACAATGATCTTCAAAAGATTGCCGGTATCTTTATTCCTGCATATCTTCTATACACTCATCATGTTGTTACTCGCATTCGCACAAACATTAACTAACTCACATATGAGTTGATCTGAGTTGTAAATTAAACATCTCTTATTATGATGTATATATGAATTCATTCATCTTACAAAAACAATATTGAAAATATTATTTCACTCCGCATCGCCACCAGAATGAGTAGGATTGCCTGCAAAATACTTCATAGTATAGGGATTTTAATCTCTAAGACTAAGTCATTTTTAACAGTTACCTCTGTCTTTTTCCAATCTGTATTTTCTGACATCTTGAGTCTTCTTACAAATCCATGCTGCCACCAATGGCTACTCTTCCAATCTCTCGCCTTTGGGTCACCATTCTGGTGCTTGCGATACTACCCCACTTATCTTAAAGATCTTTCCCTTTTCTAAGATAGTTATTAAATATATAATCCAAATGTTCAGTTAAAAACTTAAATTTGATTATATTCATTAAAAAATATACCCATATCAAACAACCATTTTTGCGTGAGACTGTTTGACACGGTTAGATGATCGAATTTATAAAACGACGTATACTATACTAATAGTTTTCTTATCAAAAGGAATCGTCTTACCGTGTAAAATTGTCTTTATTATAATTTATGCCGTAAAATATATAAGAAAATACAGTATATAATATCACTCTCCGATTTCACTTCAAAGACCAAGGTTGTCTTGCGGTCTATCAATGAGAAGCTTACATTTTAGCCAAAAAAAAAAAAGAAAAAAAAGACCAAGGTTGTATATCTCCCTCTTTGATTTCATCGTCAACATTTCACTACTCTCTCCCTTTATCAATTTTACAACTGCAAATATTCACCAATAAAACCAAATATTTAATCATCACAAATATAACAAAAGTAACATTTAATCACCACGCACATGACGATGTCTGCAGTGAGCATATCTATTTTCAAGTGACGTACGACAATGAGAGTGCAACTGAATGCCATAGCTGAATTATTAAACTTCTTTTCAGTTGTTGAGAATTGTGAACGATGGAGAATAATTAGGGTTGCATATGAATATAAAATTTATGTTGATTCTTGTAGGCGTCTCTTGAGAACTAATTGGCCGATCTTGTAGGGAGGACATTTTGCATATCATTTTTGTGTCAAATTATTGTAGGGATATGTGAAATGTGAAATGGAAAAGATATTTTAGAAATATTTTTCGTATATTGTTAAGCAGCACTCTAATTTTTGGTAGGTAAAATCAATTTTTTTTTTTTTTAAAAAGAGAAATTATCCTAACAAAAACCTGTCGTAATAGTCATAGAGTGAATGAATATAAAATTGGAATATTCCATGCAGATTCCACTCCATATTATGTGATATGATCCTGTTCCTTCTTTACTCTCGCTAATTTTGCATCATTATAATGGGTGTTTTATTACGCTTTATTTTTATTTTATTTTTTTAAATTTGCAGTGTTTTGATTATATTTTAAGGTCTTCTAATTAACCGCCACATAAGACTATGCTTGCTAATTGAGATGCCACATCAGCTTTTTGGCTATTGCATTAGAGATATATATGATGATATGATGTTATATGATGAAATTGGAATATTCCATGCAAATTCCACTCCATATTATGTGATATGATTCTGTTCCATATTTACTCCCGTTAATTTCGCACCATTATAGTGAGTGCTTTATTACGCTTTATTTATTTTTTTTTTTTTAAATTTGCAGTGTTTTGATTATATTTTAAGGCCTTCTAATTAACCGCTACATAAGACTATGCTTTCTAATTGCGATGCCACATCAGCTTTTTGGCTATTACATTAGAGATATATATGATTCTTGTGGTATTTGGAAACCTCGAAAAAAGCCTGAGCGATCCTAAAAACACCACGATTTTTTTCCTCAATAACACGCGATGACATGACCCAACTCTAACAAGAACAAGGGAGAGAAGGACGATGACAATGGTAATTAGATCAATACCATTCCCATTTCTTTACCCTTGTATTGACACTCATCCGATACCCAAGTTTAATGCTTATCCAAACGAGTTTCAATGGGAAAATTATGATATTGGGACCGATACGTTGAGAAATGGACTCGATGCCAAGAATAAAATGGGGCGAGGGAAAAGTAAAGCCACTTGTCACCGAGGAGAATGACGATTACAATTATTATCAGGCCGTAGCATGGACGCAGTGCAACGCATGTTAAAATCTTGGCTTCGGAATGTAATCGTCCCAAAATTACATCCTAGTATTATCTTTACTGGTACATTGTGCGAAATTTGAGCTGAACTCACTCAACTATTCTTAGTTGGAATCGCTCCAAGGGTTGACCAATTAAAGAGGTATTTGAATGAGTGTAAACAAGGAAAGCAATCCGTTATTGAGTATTACACTCAGTTGAAAAGCACTCGGAATGAATTAGTAAGTTATAGCCGCATCTTGAAGTGTACTTGTGGCGTTGTAGCAGCGTTCCTTAAAGAACGCGAAGAAGAAAAAGTCCATCAATTATTGATGGTTCTTGATGCCGGGTTATAAGGGAATTTGTGCGCAAATTTGTTAATTGAAGACACCATTCCAACTTTGAGTCGCGCTTATTCCCTGGTGTTAAGAGGGAATGACGCAAAGCCGTCACAAGAATACAAGAAGAAAAGGTCGAAGGTGCAATGGCTATTCGCAATTTCAATGCGCATGGAAGAGGTTGAAGAAACACATGGCATAGCTTACTGCTCAGTGCACTTACTGTGTGAAAAAAAATTGTATCACACCTAGGATAATTGTTATGTGAAGCACGGTTACCCATTCAATAGGAGACGTAGTAGTATAACAGTGGAAGAAGACATGAAGGTCGCGTTAGAGCATCAACTCAAGGAGGTAGAATAAGAGGCAAATGCTCCGGGTACCAGACTAATGTTGCAGGCGCCAAGAATGATACGAAGTCACAAAGACAAACGAGTGATAACCTTACCTCCGAGGAAGTCGATAAATTACGTAGCCTTATAATGACGACTTCTGATGGTAGCGATAAATCATCAGATATGAATAATAATAATAATAATAATAATAATAATAATAATAATAATAATAATAATAATAATAATAATAATAATAATAATAATAATAATAATAATAATAATAATAATAATACAATTGAATGGATCCCTGATAGTGGAACATCGCCTCGCATCAAATGACTGGAAAACGGGAACCGTTAAAGAATATATGAAACGAGTCACCTTCCATAGCCGGGTTGCCTAACGGACGAAGACAAGTAATGGCCAATGAACATGGAGTACTAAAATTGGCAGACGATGTTGTACCAAAAGATGTTTTATACGAACGTTTCCACATTAACTTGCGATTTAATTTTCATTCAACAATTACAACAACAACAACATCAAAGCCTTAATCCGAAAATGATTTGGGGTCGACTGACATTAATCATCCTTTAGAACCGTCCCTGAGTGAACGCACATCTCAAAATGCGAAGGGAAAAATGAAAAACAAAAGAGAGAGTGAAAATGTAATACAAAGTCAAGGTAAACTTACAGGTTTTAAAATCGAATTCCGTATTTTCGATTTTAAAACCTGTAAGTGACATTTTATTCTAATTATTGTAGTGACATTTTCATTCAACAATTAATCAAGAAAATAACATTATAGTGACATTTTATTCTAATTATTGTGTAATACAAGACCAATCTACGAGGACAACGATTGGGCGGGGTGAGCAAAGAGATAGAATTTATTTTTTCATACCGAGTTATAATCACATAGCGGGAAGAATGAAAGTGACATAGGAATCACGACTTTGGCACAAGAGACTCAGCCACCCTTCAAATAGTGTGTTATCTAAGTTTTCTGGTTTAGTTGGAAACAATTTATTTTGGTATTCAAAGCATGTTTGGGGTTCCCGCTGTCATGCCAAACAAACACGATCAAATTTTTCTCTCAATAATAAAAGAAGTAATATTTTTCTTCAACTGATTCATTGCAATATATGGGGTCCTTATCGAACCCACAGTTTGTCGGGTGCACACTATTTCCCGACAATATTTGATGACTGTAGTAGGGCTGTTTGGACTTATTTAATGAAAGATCGAGGGGAAGTTAACTGAAAAATTTATTTAAAATGATCAACACCCACTACGCAAAATCTGACCATCAATAACGAGCATATCACAACGTTTTAATGCATTTAATAACGACACTTAAATTACCGTTTTCAAAATATTGGCGGAAACCTAGATCGCACTAATAAAAATAACGGTTTCCGTCGAAAACCATTATTATAATGTGTCAACGTTTGTTTAACAAACCGTTATCAAAAACGTTTAATGGTTTCCAAAAACTCGTTATAGAATCACCCTTATCAACGGTTGTCAGACAACCGTTACCAGTTTAAGAAAACGACGTTTCTAAAACCATTACTTAATTAACACCAGCAACGGTTTTTGGTACCCGTTGTTATGTTATAGCTACGGGTTTCTTGTAACCGTTATCATTTTCTATTATGAAAGAACAGTTCCTCTATACTCGTTGTTATTTATCATTTACAGGTTAAAAATAACCGTTATATACTTTTTTCAATGTTTAATATTCAACCAATGCATCTATGATAAATAATGAACCGTTGCATACATTGTTTTGTTTGACCATTATTACTATCCGTCCATTATTATATTTACACATGCATACATATTTCCCTATAAATATCACTTATATAATGTGATCAATTAACCATATTCACCAATTCAAAGTTCAGTTAATCATAACCTATAATTTAATTAAAAATATTACACTTCGATCACCATATCGTCGTCGTCTTCTACACCCGCCGAATCACAATCAAATACCCGCTATGTCCATCCTATTACCTGTATTATACACAAACTTCCAATAAAATAAGATGACAATGGTAAGGCTTTTTCGAGAAGTTTTACTTGGATGAGAGATATGCTTCGTCAAGGTGGTTATACGAACGTTAAAAAGGTCTACCCAGCTTGGACTAAAGTTCCTGATTTTCTTGGTTACGCAATGATCGAGTTTGAAGGTTTTGGGAAGAAGCTGGAATCTTTTCGTCAAGCGAGAAAACTCCAGGCAAGATACGAGGATCATGATGCTGGGAAGAAAAATTATTATACGGATGATGTGTTACAAGCACAATATTTATGGATTGCAACCGATTGTGACATTAATTTATTAAGAACATATCGACACTATATTGACACTGTGCCTCATTCATGGGAGGCGGAACAAGTGCCTCCTAATAATCCACATATTGAATTCCCAATATTTATCTAAACCGCAGAGGAATTACAAGATGATTATGTTGATTAGTTATTATTATTATTCTAATTAATGTTGTTAAAACGCGCGTCTTTTAATTTCTGTTACATAGGTTTAAAATATTTGTTAATAAGTCAACTTTTACATTAAATTAATTAGGTAATTAATGTTTAAGAATTAATTACCAACGGTTTTGAAAAAAATTATAAATGTGACTATAAATGTTAAAGCATCCTTTACTAACATCCATTAATCAAATCACAATATTTCATCCCCATTACACAAATTTGAAACAATATGGCAATGAACCTTAATTTTATCAACAACGAAGAATGGCTTACACAAACGATTGCAGATGATGGAAAGGTTCTCGCCGAGCTTTCCGCCGATCAACACACATTAATCAAAGCATCCCTTGAACATCAACGAAATTATTGGATTAAGAGGCGTGAAGCAGTCCGGCCTGTCAACCAAGCCTCATCATCATCTTCATACCCTCGTCGGCCTATTACTCGCAGCTTGGCTGCAGCGAGAGATATGTTGAGTTGTACTCTTTCAACCTTATCTCCAGATGCAAGTCGTGTCCTTGCATATATTCAATATGTTATTGCAAAATATGAAGCCAGTGACCCGGAAGTTAGCGGTATACCAGAGTGGCGTAATTGGTGGCAGGTTGAGAAGCGCTTTTTGCTCTTAATCGGGGTTGTTCCAGCTTATTATACATCTTTTGATTTCTGATAAATGCTGTAATGTATTTGGCTTAAAATTAAATGAAATGATCATTTTAAAAGTGTTAAGTTATGCTTGTTTGATTTGCTTCCATTTTTTGAACTCCATAGATCAGTCAGTTATCAAGATCAAGATTATTGCTACATAATACTCATCAATAACGGTTCACCTACAACCGTTGTCAATTGGTTCATCAACAATGGTTCACCTACAACCGTTGTAAATTTGTTCATTAGCAACGGCTCACCTACAACTGTTGTCAATCCTGACGTTCTAACTTCAACGTGGACCGTTTATTAATTGTTTGACCGTACGACTCAATATATTAAAAAAATAAATACATGTAAGATATGACCATACGACTCAATATATTAAAAAAAAATAATTGTTTGATCATACGGGATTTTTTAAGCCGTGGCTAATATTTCTCATTATTCTTGATTTGACCAATGCACGGACTGTTCAAGTTATTTTTTATTGAATCAACGTTGCATTATTGGTGGGTTTGAATCAACGTTGCATTATTGGTGGGTGATTCTATAATTCTAATTTTGTTCCAAAATTATGGTCGTTAACCAAGGTACAAATATTGCGAGTCCATGGGTGCAGAGGGATCGTAAGTTGTCAGAAGAAGCAGAAAATAAAAAAGTAATGGAATTGCGTCATCAACCGAGCTATATTGAAAGCGAGAAGGAAATGGATGCGTTACGAGAAAGGTTAAAGGAACAATGTACTTTCCATTTCATTAAGTTCCACCCTAAACATATAATTCTTGAAGGTACAGATGAGAATTCATCGGCTTTCGAAGTTGGTTCTTCTGAGGATTTGATGGTGGGGTATATATTAACCAGATACGATTGGTATGTGTTTTATCAGGAATTCTCACAGAGACAATATCCTGCCAGGGGAAGATTTGTAGGGTAATCTAACTCAAAATAAGTAGCATGACTAGTACGACAAAATGAACAAAGAATAAATAAGAAAGTAAGACACAAGAATTAATACATGAAAAAACCCTGGGAATAAGGGAAAAAACCACGGGTACCAAGCCATGAGGGATTTTCACTATGATTTTTGGTATCCTGACAGGGAATATGTGTGTCAGGCGAATAATAGAATGTAACTGCTCAATAATAATGCTAAGTAGTGTTTTGATTACAAGTATTAGAGTAAAAGCACGAGTGAATGAGTGAGTAAGCAAGTGAGTCTCTTCTTTTCTTCTCCTATGCTATTTATAGTAGCCTTGCAATGATCTTCTGAGATTGGATTAGGTTTTCTGGTAAGTAGGCCTCGTGCTCTATTTACCCGGGAGTGGTTTTGTTGACTTGAGAAGTGGATGCGTCTTTTCCTGCTGGTTTGACCGCGTCAATAATTGTTATGGAGATTGTTGAATAAGTCTTCCATACAAATAGGAACTACTTCGAAGATCTTTTGAGGTTGGCTGACGCCTTCAGGTTGTGCTTTATCATGTAGCTTGGTGAGATGTCCCTTCAGGTCTGGCTTAACGGATGCCTGACCTGTCTTTCCCTCCTGGTTGGTGCCTGCTGAGGTAAGGCATCTACCGTAAGCCTACCAGATGGGTCACGAATAGTGACAGTGGAACATGCCAGAGTAATTTTAAATGACAATTTTACCTTGAAGGACGTACTTTACGTTCCGTCGTTAACTTGTGATTTGATTTCTATACAACAATTAATTACGGAAAACAATTGCGTTGTGACTTTTTATAATGATCATTGTGTGATACAGGACCAATCTACGAGAGTGAAGATTGGGAGGGGTGAGCACAGTGACGGGGTCTATTATTTCATAGGAGAGAAAGGACATACGGCAGCTCGAGCAAATGTGAGCACAGATTCTCAGTTGTGGCACAAACGTCTTGGACATCCCTCTAGCAGTACTTTGCCTCTCTTCTCAGATTTGGTTGGTTTTAATTTGTCTTGGAATTTGAATAATATTTGTGACCCGTGTTGTCGGGCCAAACAAACTCGGTCAATTTTTAAGCCTAATAATAAGAGAAGTGTTGAATTGTTTGCCTTAATACATTGTGATATTTGGGGACCCTATCACACAAAAAGCTTATCGGGGGCACATTATTTTCTTACTATTGTCGATGACCGGAGTAGATATGTTTGGGTACGATTGATGCGTGGTAGGCAAGAAGTAAGCCAACTTATGATCAATTTTTGTAAAATGGCCAAGACACAATTTGGGAAGGGGGTTAAGGTAGTACAAAGCGACAATAGAACAGAATTTTTGTCCAATACTTTGAAAGATTTTTACAATGAGCATGGCATGATTTTTCAAACTAGTCAAGTCGATACCCCACAACAAAATGGTAGAGTAGAACGAAAGCACATATACATCTTGGAAAGAGCGAGAGCTCTTCATTTTCAAGGAGAATTACCTATCGAATTTTGGGGAGAATGTGTCCTAACCGCTGCGTACTTGATAAATAGGACACCTACCCGATTACTTGACGGCTTGACACCTTATGAAATCTTGTATGGAACACGACCTATTTTTGATAATGTTCGAGTTTTTGGTTGTGTGTGCTATGCTCATAATAAAGATCGACCCAAAAACAAATTTAATGAAAGGGGTAAAAGGTGTATTTTTGTTGGATATCCTAGTAACAAAAAAAGATGGAAGGTCTACGATTTAAAAAGAAAGTGCATTTTTGAGTCAAGAGACGTTATCTTTTATGAAAACGTTTTCCATTTCGTTAATAATCACTCCATGCCTCAACAAGATATTAACCAAAATAATACACCTGCTACACCTTTATTTGTTGATGACTTGCATGACCCACGTGAACGAGGGGGTGCATTGGACAGTAAGGAATCACAAATTGAAAGCAATGAGAATAGTAGAAATGAGAGTAAGACGGGGGAAACTGAGCCGAGTGCATTCATTGATGAAGAAATAGTAGACATACCCATCCCAGAGAGCGATCAGAAGAACGATGAGGAGCCTCTTCATGGGCAGCCTGTTAGTAATGATGAACCTGCCGTAGGAACAGGAGCTCGACAAAGGTTCGACCTTTATTGGAAGAAGGACTACATTTGCAAGTCGACTCGGATCATCAACCCCACTGATAATGCTCACTCCTCACAATCGTCTTCCAAAGTAAAAGGTACTCGTTATCCCTTGATTAATTATGTCACAACAAATTGTTTTTCGGATAATCGCAGGACTTTTTTAGCGAAAGTTGACGAAATTCGTGAGCCACGAAATTATCACGAAGCATCAAAGGTAAAAGAGTGGCAGGAGGCGATGGAAAAAGAATTTGATGCACTTGAGATGAATGGAACTTGGAAGGTTGTTGATCTTCCAAAGGATAAAAAACCCATAGGTTGCAGGTGGGTATACAAAGTCAAGTACAAAGCCGATGGCACTATCGAAAGATACAAAGCAAGGTTAGTTGCACAAGGGTACACTCAAGTAGAGGGCGTAGATTATCATGAGACTTTTGCGCCCGTTGCCAAGATGACGAGTGTTCGTTGCTTGCTTGTTGTGGCGGTTTCAAAGGGTTGATCCATTACTCAATTGGACGTTAATAATGCATTTCTCCATGGAGATTTAGATGAGGAAGTGTACATGCGAATGCCGCCTGGTTTCGAAAGAGGAGGTTCAACCAAAGTTTGCAAATTAATGAAGTCATTGTATGGACTTAAGCAAGCTTCTCGGAATTGGTTTGCGAAATTGACAGACTCATTAACGAGTGTAGATACCCGTATCCGTCGATATTGGAAATTGGAATTTATAGAGAACCCGACAAACACCCGATGATGATAGGACACATGTATTTATTAGTTGTCATTGTCATTATTTGGGTTCGTTTTACGATGTAGAATGAGCGTTGTCGACGGAGTATTTTATTAATTTAAATGATATTTAAATTAAAGCTTTTTTAAGGTGAATTCATTTTACTTTATTTTGAGTTTTTTTTCTCAAGTTTATTTTATTGAAAATAAAATAAATAATTGATTTGAAAAATCATTTTATGAGTATATATGATTTGAAAAATCATTTATTTTAATGTGTTAATCGATTTGAAAAATCGAATTTGAAAATCGAAAACTCGTTTTAACCACACGTTTTGGAGCTCGATTATAGCTCGGTTTTTGAGCCCGTTTTCTTTACGAGTTCGCACGAATCTCAAGTACGCTAACCAACCTAGGCCTCTACCCATCCAACCCCAGTTCGAACCCCTATACCCACGTCCCAAATCTCGCCCCAAACATACACAAAGCAGCCCAACTACTTCCCCTTACCCGCGTTAGCCCTTCCTCTTTTCCAACCCGTTTTGTGTGCTTCAAAGCTTGACCCAAACCCGCCACAACCAACCCAATTCTTGCTCCTCATTACCTACAAACAACCCATCACTAAACCCACCACGAAACCCATCCAATTCCCGTCCCAAACACCCAATAAACAGCCCGCAAATAACAAGCAGCCCCCCCTGTTTTGCGTGCTCAAACCCGAGCCCAAAACCCGCTCCAAACACCACTTAAACTCGTGCCCATTAACCCTAAACCATACCCTAGTATCCTACCCATATTACCTTAGCTTAAACACCAAGCAAACCCCCCATACAAACCCTAAAAACCCCACGAATTAGCTGATGGACAGCAGCTATGCAAAGGGAGCCCGACTGCTTGTTGCTCTCTTTTACCCTACTTTAACTCCCTAAAAATACCTCCCCTCGGCCATAAATTCATCTCTCTAAGTTCTCCATACATACTACCGTCACTTAAAAGCTTTAAACTCCAGAAACAAACCCTAATTGCCTCTCAAAAACCCTCGACAAAACCGACATACAAAACTGAGAATCAGTTTGTGTGTCCTCTTGGGAACCCTTCGTTCAACCCTCAAACCTCCATCAAAATTCGAGTTTCTTGTTTCTAATTAACCACACAACATCCATCTACATCTTAGACAAAGATTCACGAGCCAAATTGCCCTTGAGAGTACACGAATCCCCTCGAAAAACAGAGTGACATACACTCTGTTTTCACGGCTTTTCCTGTCTGTCCAGTTCTGTTTGTGCTCATTTTTCGTGCCCAATAATTCAAAACGAGCAGGGATTGTTTTAAGATATTTGTTCTCCTCTCTTTCTAGTTTTCAAAACATCTTTTAAATCTAATTTTCACCGTGAAACGAGTGAGAAATTGCAGTTTGAAAGTTGCTGTCCAGATTTGCAAAAAAACGTGTTATTGCTTTGTTCCTTCGTCGACGACGGCCTCTCGAGATAAAATCTACGATCGATTACGACCCAAGACGGTGTCAATGATACATGTAGGTTGAGGGTGCATCAAATCCTCCTCTTCTCCCTTTTATTTCGTTCTTTTTATGTTTGTTTTTTATTGTTTCGTTTTACATTGTTTATCGTTTTGTTTATCGTTTGATATCGTTAACTATGAAACTAGTTTAGTCTGAGTATGAGTTAAAGTACCACCATGAACACCTGCATTGACTTGATATGGGAATGAAATCCGCCACATCGGTCGGTCGTATCCCCCGTCTCATTTACATATCCTCGTGTTCAAGGTAGAGCATTAATAAAACGAATTCTAACTTCGTTCCTCGTTTTTGACCCCTCGTCTGTTTCGACCAATTCGACCTACCCTAGGACCCTTCGCATGTTAGTTCGACCTCTGATTGTTAACATATGACTCATTTTGACGACATTAGATCAATTTAATAACCTAATTAGACATGTTAGGTGGCTTCGACACAAGCATTAAAATCGGTTAACAATTCTCTAATCTAATTGAATGCATCTCTCTTTTCACCCGATTTCTCGCTAGTATATGAGTGCGTGATTAGCACCTTCTTATTAACACTCGACGAGTTAATTTAATTAGCGAACTTGACCTAATTAGACCCTTTAGGCTGTGTAGAGCACTCGGTTTTAGGCGAAGCTTTCTGACCTCTTTTATCATCGTTTTCTAATGTACGTCCCGCATCGCTTTGAAAATCTATCTAACCTAATGAATCTAACCTAAGTATTAGGTTAGGCTAGGGCATGTAGGCCATGGGCCACCCCCTTTGTGAAAGTTTTCCTAGGCCGAATTGGCCGTGTAGTGTGTCGTGTATGGTTTTGTGTATAGCGTTGTATTTTAGATCGAGTTGTATCTCTAATTTCTCGTTGTGTCGGCATGAAATGCCTGGGTTGTAATAGGGTAGATCCCAACGGCTCCCCCCTTCCCATCAAGCCTTGTTTGCTTCGTTTTGTATGTTGTTAGATCAATCAACCCACATGCTAAATTACAACTTTGAAATCCGATACTTGACTTAGTAGAGGCCGTTATTGACGGGCGGGGTTAGGTGTCCTTATGGGCTTCCTAACACGTACCCTCACCCCTTACTCAAGATCTATGGTTTGTGGATCCGTCTAAATACCATTGGATTACGAGAGTCATTCAAATCGAGTGATATAGGGTACAAGTCTTTATCTTTAATCACTCGTAGTCCATGGCTTTATGCTTTTCGATGAAAGGTGTAAAGTTGACTTGAACGGTTCCAAGTTCCCATAAAACTTGGTGGCGACTCTAATTTGTCGTAATTCGATTCGAAGGAACCTCGAGTCGACTATGCCTAGTGTGGATCCCGCGGACGCAGTTCCCGCGGGCGTTGTCCCTTGTTTGGCGACTCCGCTGGGGAAAAGAGGGCTAGTTACACTTTGTTTCTAGGTCTTTTCCTCCGAGGTGAAACTTGAAAAGAAAGTATTGGAAAGTAAAACATTACTCGTAGTGCTACGATTCATGCATAAACCCTTAAGGACTTTCCAGGGCCGTCCCAGCGCTTCTTTGTGACGCGTGGGGGGCGACGTCCCACTATGCCAGGAACTTGCACATTGCTTGCTTCCGCTCCGCCTCGTCGTGGTTCTTGATGGTGGGGATGCTCTTCTAGGTACTCTACCTAAAGGCCCTTGCTCTATAAGACCCAAAAAGGATGGAGGGCATAGACCTTCTTGTAGAAGACTTGCCGAGACTTAGAGATGTCTAGGAGCATACATCCTTATAACATGAGAATGACAATGTGCGAAATGAATTTCCCGAGTCTTTTCAAATTTTCCGTATCGATTTCAAAACTGAACTTTTGAACAACTTACTTTCAAAATAGCATGGTTTTAAAAACGCGGAATGCTGCCCAAGTAGGACTAGATTTTTCGGCCCAAAATAAGCTTTTATAGCCGGAATGCTGCCCATTTTAAATCTCATTTTCAAATCAATTATTCGTTTTTTTCAAATTCAAATCCAAAATGCCTCTCGAACCTTAACCAAGCATGAAATGCGTCGAGTCGTGTCCGGGTCCTGGCCGTGTTAGGCTAGGCGTGTTTTGCCCCGAGAGTCTAGAACACGACCTTGTTGGGTCACCCAAGCTCACCTCTTGGGTTTCGAGTCATGTGGGTCGACCATTTGGTCTAGGATAGTCCACAGAAACGTCCAAGCTAGGCCCTTTAGGACGTCTCACTCGAACCTAAGGACTATGTTAGTCCAATCACGGGTTTAGTCACACCATGTCCAGTTTAGAATCGAGCTATGACAACTTGAGTCATGTCGTCTTGTCGAGTCTAAAATGAATCGAGGTCTAAATCCAACCGTGAGTTGAACCTTTTGGTTAGTCGGTCATAAGTCGAGTCTTTGTTTGAGTCAAGTTGGTGTCGTGTCCTTAAGTGTGCAGGGGCTCTTACATTTGAATATTGACTCGGTTCGGGGTTTTCTTGTAGAAAGGCCGCCAAAAACCCGACTTCAAGCAATGGAAGACGCTGTTAACAAACTCACTGAGGCCGTGAACCTCATGAGGGCCACAATGGATGTGATCGAATCCAAGCTGGGTAAAGATTCCTCTTCATCTACCCCACCTCTGACTGATCTGGAGAAACGGTTCAAGTTCATTGAAGACCGTCTGAAGTTTTCCCAGGGGAAGAACATCCACTATGAAAATGCTAGGGCCTATGCCCCAGTTCAGGATAAGTTGCCCACAAACATGGTACTCACTGATATCCCAAATTTTAAGGATACAGAATATCCAGTCCACCATGTTAAGGCCTATAAGGGGTACTTAGCACTGAAGGGAGTACCTGCTGACATGCTCTCGGAAATTTTCGCTCAATCTCTGGATGAACACCCGAAGGCGTGGTTCTACAATCTGGACCTTAAGAACTTCCCTAATTTCGAAGATATCACGGTGGAGTTCTGCAAGGACTATGCCGATAATGTCGAGATTCAAACCAACATAAGAACATTGGAGGTGATGACACAGAAAGACAAAGAAGGCTTTACTGAATTCCTTGCAAGATGGCGCGCTGAAATCGTGAAGTTAGCCAAGAAGCCTGACGAAGTTGAAATGGTAGATAAGTTCGTAAAGAATCTACGACCTGTCTACCGTAATGCTCTGAAATACCAGAATTTTGGTTCTTTCAAAGAATTGATAAGAATCGGGATAAAGGTAGAAGATGACGTCCGAATGGCAGAAGCTGAGAAGCCAAAAGGATAACAAGGGGCCTCGTCATCTAAAGCAAAAGCACCGGCAATGTCCCACTTTGTTGAAACTGTCAATCTCTTAGATGGACAGTCAAAAAGGCCTCCGCGCCAAGCTTCGAGGGTATTCACCGATATCGGGTGCACTTACGCATACGCTCTCCAAAGGCTCATGGCCCAGGGAAAGCTGAAGCCCATCGGTCCAACTCCGGACCCACCTGCTGAACAGCAAGGCAAATGGTACAAACCGAATGCCTACTGTGCCTTTCATCAAGGGAAGGGGCACGATACTGAAAGGTGCTTTAGACTAAAGCACGAAATTCAAGACATGATTGAGAACGGAACGCTCCCAATCCCGGCCATAAAACCCAATAACGTCACCAACCCCTTTGGGGACCACACTAACTTTGTCTCTACCGAAGGTAGTGTTGATTACTCGCATTTGATTCGTCCATGTCATCTAAGAGGGGTTTTCATCGGAAGAATATTCGTGGATTGCTCCAAGTTCCTACCAAGCTCGAGAAATGAGATTACATTCGGGGATTTTGTTGTCGATTGTACTCCTTACATACTCCGAAGCGGCAATGAAATCAATGGCGTTTGGGCTGATGACGAAGATGATGTTTACCTCGTCAAAGGTGCGACAATTCGTCACACCCAAGAATAAATCTTAAAGGTGAGGCAAGATGCCCTAGAGTCAAACCATCTGACTAGATCAGGGCGCCCGTATCGTGTGGAGAAAGCTAAGGATATCCCGAGCAAGACACCTCTCAAAGAGCCAGTAGTGGTCTAAGTTCTTGGTGAAGGGTCGACCTCCGAGGCTTCTCTCATCAAGCAACTCCAAAAGACTAAGGCCGACGTGTCTATCTGGCAACTTATCTTGAGCTCTTTCGAACATCGTCAAGCTTTGTTGCAAGCTTTGATGAACATGACCGTGTCGCCAAATACTACTCTTGCTGACATGGTCACTCACATCGCCCAGAATCGGCCACAGATTACCAACGCCGTGACATTTTCCGACGAAGATCTACCACCGTTCGGGCCCCGACATAACCTGGCCCTCTATGTTGCTACCGTGTGTCTCAACAAGCATATCCCTATGACCTTGGTTGATGACGGATCGGCTGTCAACGTACTCCCTTTGAAAACGGCGTATATTCTGGGTCTGGAGAAGAGTGACTTCATTCCCACTATAAGATAGTTCGGGCATTCGATGGCACTCTGCGTCGAGTAAGTGGACTCGTCGATCTGGTAGTACAGACTGGGCAAGTGGAAAAGAAAATAAGTTGCCAAGTAATTGACATATGCTCATCCTTCAACTTATTATTGGGAAGGCCTTGGATCCATGCTACGAGGGCCGTAACATCAACGCTGCATCAAAAAATCAAGGTCGCACTCAATGGCAAAACAGTCACCATTGACGCCACGCCAATTACGGTAGCAGGAGGGGACATTACTTCTGAAGTAATGGTCGAAGCTGCCAATGACGCATGTGGTTTCGAGATTGTCAACATGATCGAGCTAAACCCCGAAGCAGATAATATGGATCTATACACGGGAAGTCATGCCTGCGAAGTGATTCTCAAGACTGGGAAGTACTTCGGTTTCTCTTTATATCCTAGAAAGGAGGGTACATTCGAGTTGAAACCACCAGTAGCAAAGGAGTAACTTTCTGGCTCAGATATGAACCCACTGGGAAAGATCTGCTGGAAAAAAGGGGAAGATCGATATCACCTAACCCTAAACGGTCACTTCGTGAGAGCTGGGGAAGAACTTCCCTACATGGACTTCCCCGAACCTATCTTTGACCCAAAGAAAAACCGTATGGTCCCGGGAATCGAAGTATTCCAAGATTGCTACTATATCCCTGAAGATATTCTAACCGTGATGCCAGTAGGGACTAAACCGGCTCCAATAAGCGACGAGAAAGCCATAGGTCTTATTTTCAGTGAAGAGAAGAAATCACCGATACCAAACGAAGATTTGGTAAGTATGATCCTGAGAAGCGAACGGTTCGACCCATCTACCCTCATCACCGATGTAGATCCTCTTAGGACTAGCACGGGATGGTGGAAAACAATCAAGTGGACTGATAACAAGGGACTCCTTTTCAAGTTGACAACGGGAGAAGGAGAGATGTTCAAGCCAGATGATGCTTCCGATACTGAGTCTGAGTCTGAGTCTGAGTCTGAGTCTGAGAAAAGTTCTAAGATTGAGTCTAAGGAGTCAGGTGTTGAAAATACCCCTCCCCTAGCTTTCCCTTCCTATGCACCCTTTTCTAGCGGTGGTATTCCGGGGCCTGTCCTGAATAGCCCTATCGCGCCACTGAGCTCCGACCAGTTGCCTTAAATGTTAGCGCATTTCGCGCAATTTCAAATCAATAATAATATGAACCAGTTTGCTTACGACTTGTCTCACTTACATTGCAATTCGAACTTTGAAAATGATTGTTTTAATAATGACATTGAGACTGAGGTCGAGGACGAACAGGTGGTCAAAGAAGAAGAGGAAATAGAACCACCTTTACAGTTGATAAAAGGGTTGGAGGAGTACGAACAGAAAACTTCGGTCATCGAAGATACCGAAACTATCAACGTAGGTACAACCTTAGAACCGCAGGAGCTTAAAATAGGAACTACTTTAAGTCCCACCGAGAGACAAGGGTTCATTGATTTGTTGCATGAGTTCAAAGATGTTTTTGCGTGGTCCTACAAAGACATGCCAGGCATTGACAGAGAAATTGTGGAGCACAGGATCCCAATCAAGCCGGGATATAAGCCAGTCAAGCAGAAGCTACGCAAAATGCACACAGATTGGTCTTTGAAAGTCAAGGAAGAAATCGACAAGCAACTCAAAGCTGGGTTTATCAAGGTGTCAGAATACTCAGACTGGGTGGCTAACGTCGTACCAGTGCCAAAGAAAGATGGTAAAGTTCGGGTTTGTGTCGACTTTCGGGATTTAAACAAGGCAAGTCCGAAGGACGATTTCCCATTACCTCACATAGACATCTTGGTTGACAACACGGCAAATCATGCGTTACTATCCTTTATGGATGGATACGCCGGCTATAATCAGATCAAGATGGCGAAAGAAGACATGCATAAGACTGCATTCAGAACGCAATGGGGAACCTACTGCTACACAGTAATGCCTTTTGGGTTGATAAACGCAGGGGCTACATACCAGAGGACCGCGACAACGTTGTTACATGATATGATGTATAAGGAAGTCGAGGTTTATGTCGACGACATGATTTTCAAGTCAAAAGAGCGTGATGGCCTCCTTGGTACACTACGCAAATTCTTTGAACGATTGCGCAAGTATAACATGAGGTTGAATCCACAAAAGTGCGCATTCGAAGTCACATCCGGCAAACTGTTGGGTCACATCGTTAGCCACCGTGACATCGAGGTGGACCCATCAAAAATCAAGGCCATAATGGAAATGCCTCACCCAAGAACCGAGAAAGAAATTCGAGGTTTCCTGGGAAGAATTCAGTATATAAGCCGGTTCGTGGCAAGGCTAACTATGATATGCGAACCAATTTTTAAGAAGTTGAAAGTCGGGGAACACACCATATGGGATGATCACTGTCAAGCTGCGTTCAACAAAATCAAAGAAATACTATCTTCTCCTCCCGTGCTCCGTCCACCAATAGCTGGATCACCGCTTTTGTTGTATCTTACAGTTACAGATACTGCAATGGGGGCGATGCTGGCACATGTAGTCGATAAAGAGGAAAGAGCAATTTACTACATTAGTAAAAAGTTCTTGGAGTATGAAATCAAGTATACTCAGCTCGAGAAGAAATGCTTGGCTTTAGTGTGGGCGACAAAGAAGTTACGACACTACATGCTTAGTCATAGTGTCTGCATCCACTCGAAGATGGACCCAATCAAATACTTGTTTGAAAAACCACTTCTAAACGGCAGAATGTCGAGATGGACTTTAATGCTTTCCGAATTTGATCTAAAATATGTACCGCTATAGGTGATAAAGGGAAGGGCGGTTGTGGACTTCCTGGCTGATAACCCGATAGAAGAAACTGAGGTTATAGATACGTGGTCATTTTCCGACGAAGATATCATTCATATAGACAACGATACGTGGGACCTCTATTTCGATGGAGCATCGAACTGCAGGGGATACGGGATAGGAGTTCTACTTATTTCACCAGAAGGTGAACATGTTCCCATTTCGATCAAGTTGGACTTTAATGTTACCAATAACGCGGCCGAATACGAAGCGTGCCTACTCGGTCTGCACAGTGCTCTCGAGTTAGGCATCAAGAAGTTTATAGTACATGGGGACTCGTCATTAGTGATCAATTAAGTTGCCGGGACATGGAAAACCCGAAGCGATAGCCTGGCTCCGTACCAAGCGAAAATAGAGGAACTAGAAAAGTTATTCGCCGATGTCAAATATGTGCACCTCCCCAGAGATGAAAACCAGTTTGCTGATGCACTATCAAAGCTTGCTGCTCTGATCAACATACCTGATCATATGGATACTATGCCAATATGTATCGAACGAAGATCATCACCTGCTTACGTTATTGTAATCGGAGACGCAGATGAAACCGAGGCTGAATCTTGGTATCAAGCTATTCTGAAGTTTAAGGAATCGGGAGAGTATCCACCCGACATGGATAACCGTGAAAAGCGCGCTATTCGAATGCTAGCCGCTCAGTTCATTAGAACCAATGATGGACAGTTGTACAAGAAGACCGCGCAAAATATCCTTCTGCGATGCATAGACTCATCAACTGCAAAAAGGGTCATGGAGGAAGTCCATGACGGGGAGTGTGGCCCACATATGAATGCCCATATGCTAGTTCGTAAAATCATGAGATTAGGGTATTATTGGACCACGATGGAGACAGATTATCGCAAATATGTCAGACATTGCCATAACTGCCAAATCTTTGCGAATATACAACACGTGCCGCCATCACTGTTATATACTTTGACGTCACCGTGGCCTTTCTCAACATGGGGAATCGACATTATTGGAAAGGTCAACCCGTCTGGAACAGGTGGGCATTGTTTCATGCTAGTCGCCATCAATTACTTCACGAAGTGGGTAGAAGTCAAATCATATAAAGTGCTACAGGCGAAGCAGGTAGCAAAGTTCATTCAAAATGAACTCATTTGCAGATATGGGGTGCCGCATGAGTTCATTAGCGACCATGGCACTCACTTCCAGGCTGAAACTGCTGTAATACTTGAAAAGTATAAAATCAAACACCACAAGTCGTCACCTTATCGACCTCAAACAAATGGCACGGTGGAAGCCGCTAACAAGACAATCACTGTGATTCTCAGAAAAATGACCGACAATTATCGCGAATGGCCAGAAAAGATACCGTTCACACTATTGGGATACAGGACGTCTATTCGCACGGCCACTGGAGCAACTCCGTTCTATTTGACATATGGGATGGAAGCAGTTCAGCCTGTCAAATTAGAGGTACCTTCTTTGAGAATCCTGTTAGAAAGTCGGGTTCCGGAGGCTGACTGGATGCAGGCTAGGTATGATTCCTTGGTCATGCTCGACGAGCGACGGTTAAATGCGCTACACCATGTTCAACTTTATCAGAAAAGGATAGAAAGAGCATTTAACAGGAAGGTGAAGCCTCGAGGAATAAAGGATGGGGATTTGGTCCTAAAGTCTGTCCGTGCTTTACTACCAATCGACCCGAGGGGAAAATTCAAGCCGAACTGGGCCGGTCCTTATCTGGTAATGAAAATATTATCGGGAGGAGCTGTCAGACTAACAGATCTAGATGGAAACGACTTCGCGAATCCGACGAATTTGGATCAACTGAAGAAATATTATCCTTAGAACTCATTCTCAATGTCATAAAATAAAATTTTGAATTGCAGTGCTTGCGAGCAAGTCTAAGTCGCGGCACTTTTGCTTCGCTGCTTTTTTGTGCGTTATAAACTGATAGTTGTAGCGCATTTGTCTTGTGGAACTACGAGCTCGGTTTGATTCTGTTGACAACAGATACGTAGGCAGCTCTTTATAAGAGTACAACCGACCCTTCCTTTAATAAAATGAAATTTTATGCAGAAACTGGGAATTTTAATAAATAGTATGTCTTATTAAAATCGGGCGATGCCCATTACAACCTTCAAAGAAAAACAGCAACAAATGATAAGTAGTAGTATTAAATAATAGATTGGAGTCGAAGGCTCCTACATCTTCGTTTTCCCTTTGCCTTTTGGGTCACGTGACCGAGGCTCCTGCGGAGGAGGGATAGTCGCGTCCTGTCTAGCACGTTTCTTAGGAGGGATCATCATTTCCTCCCGAGGGCCCAGCCTATCTTTTACGCTCAAGCGAGGGCCCAGTCTTCCTTCCAGGGCTGAGCCCGAATGTGCTCTTGAACCCAACCGTTTCCACACACCTGTCACCTGTGAGTCAGTCTTAGAAGTTTTCTCGGTTTTAGCTTCAGGTCCAGATGCAGACGAAAGATCGTTAGCAAAGAAGTCGCGACTGCTTCTGCCTTTGTCATAATATTTAATGTCGACAAGCTCATCCTTCCGCAGCAAATCCTTGCCTGAGTCAGTTTTCTCATTAAGCCACTTAGTGTAAGACGGGGATACCCAGGTAGTCTGAGGGCGCACAGACACGTACCAACGACGCCTTTGATGCCACTTTTCGAGCCAATCATCACACATAGGAGAGTTTAGTTCCTTTGCTCGCCCCAGAACAGCCTCACACTTGGGAATTACTTGTGTACGGCCCATCTGACGCAGAACGCGGTCGGGGTAAATGTGAATAGACCATTCCAAACCCAGTAGTTGCAAACGCCTGGTCTTATCATCCTCCGGAAGGATAGTAAAAGATTTGAGGCTAAGCCAAGGCATGAACTAGCAAAGGGGGCGACCTCCTTCTTCTGTCATCTTGTTCCGCCAATAAGCAAGGTCATTTGGATGCTCGTCTTCATACCGCTTAGCACGCATAGTCAGCATACGAGCGAGGTACGAGTTCGGCTCACGCGGCGGGGCAAAGAGCCAAAATCTCTCACAAAGCCACACCTGTGACAAGAAAAAAAGAAATCGTGAAAAAAAAAGAAAGAAAAGAAAAAAAAAGGGAAAAAAGAAAAAAAGAAAAGAAAGAAAAAAACGAAAGAAAAAGAAAAAAAGAAAAGAAAGAAAAAAACGAAAGAAAAAAAAAGCGAAAAAAGAAAAAAGAAAAAAAAACGAAAAAGAGACAGCAAGAGCAAAATCGTGGCAGAATACAACAAAATCGTGGCAGAATACAGCAAAATCGTGGCAGAATGCAGCAAAATCGGGGCAGATACACATAATTGTGGCAGAAATCGTGGCAAAATATACTAAGTCGTGGCGATAACACGAGAACTCGTGGTAAAAATAAGAAAACAAAGGAAAGCGAAATCAAGAGGATAGATTTTGTTACTTGCAACAGACGGGATCATCCCGACCATTCAACATCAGGGTTCGTTTTCTTAGCATCTAAACCCCTAATAGTTTCAGCGAGAATAATCCAGGAAGGATTATGTCTCGTCTCCATCTGAGACACAATAGACACAAGATTCGCTTGTCCCACACAAGTTGTCTTGTTCATGCTACCTTCGAAGTCATAAAGATGTAACATGATCAATCCAAATGCTCTGCGGCAGTACGCTAGCAGTGAAGTACTGTTTCGCAAGATGCAAAATTTCCGATGAATAGCAAGAAGGTTGACTTCGTCACCAGTGACTATATCCTCAGACTCCGTCCTGGAGAGGCCAAGACAGTCTAGATATATTCCACGCCATCCCGAATGAAATTTCGGTATAGCCGGTACGGCCTCAGCATCCCACTCTCCCAGGGCAGAAAACTCTTCCGGCAAATGGCAGATCTCCCCCTCAGGAAAAGCAAAGACATGGTTACAAGGATCCCAATAGCTAAGGCAGTGTTCTAACAAAGCAGGTTGAAGGCGGATCTGGCGTAAGGGAAGTAATTGCGCCAGTTGAGCGGTCTTTAATTCTTGTCTCTCTGTGACAGTGAAGTCTGTCTCCCATGCTCGCATAGCACTCACTAGATTATTCATAATAATTTATGTCGTTTGCACCAGTTTGGGAAAGCAGAATAAATTTTGTTTCTGGCAATGCAACTCTTCTTTATATATAGAAAGTATAAGAGAAAGGAAACACCTAGGGTGACACCCCTAGGGTACCGTTTTTAGCCGTGTGGGCCTTGGGTCGCGTGCCTCTTAGGCCCGACCTCAGTTCGCGCCAGTCTTTAGCACGATACGTCGGGTTTTCGCTCAGTCATCGCGTTTTGGGCGCGCCAGAATGGCCAATTTACCTTTCTATCCCCAGCAAGTCAATATTTGAATTAAAACCCGTGCACACTTACGGTTTTATTTTCTTTTTTTGTTTTATGGTAGCGGGCTACGCCCACGTTGTTTACGAGTCATACGGAGTGTCTGAGTCGTATTTCATGCTCACCCATCAAGGTTCGATTTCAAAAAATTTCAAAATTTCAAAATTTCAAAATTCCAAAAACTTTTTGCGAATTGTGGATAGATGATCCAAGTAGTGGAATCTTTTTGGGTCGATGACCCAATCTTTCGAAATTCAAAATTCAAAATTCAATTTTTGAAGGGCCGATGGCCCAATTTTCTAAGTGGTGACAAATTCGAAATGCAGGTCGATGACCCAATTATTCAAAATTTTTAAATTCAATTTTCGGGTCGATGACCCAATTTTTCAAATGATCCAATTTCAAGATTGATGATCCAAATGTGCTTATGTGATGATTATTGCTAGTACGTTTTTGTGTTTCAAATATAGCAGGATATGCTTCAACTGGGGGCTCTAAAGTCTTCGACTTTAGAGCCATTGCAAATTGGAGGCTCTGAAGCCGTTGGCTTCAGAGACCATTATCAGGATGTAAAGGATGACATCCACCAAGAATTCAATTCAATACAAGAGTATGAAATGGAAGAATTCCTTAGCTGAAAGCAAATGATGAAAGAGGCGACAACCTCCTTGGAAAGTCCCGTCCCATTCGGACAAGCGCCAGCAGATGATAAATTTTGGGCAAATGTCAGCAGATGATGAATTTTGGACATACGCCAGCAGATGATAAACTTTGGGCATGTGTCAGCAGTTGCCGAACTACGATGCAGGTTTGATTCCGTCAGACACGGATACGTAGGCGCCCGAGGATAAGGCTCAACCCACCATATATGCAATTTATGGGTCGACGACCAATGATTATAATTTGACGCAACAGAAGCAAGAGTTAATCCCCGACGAAGTTTCAGGTATGATCTCTTCTTATGGCTGGCGAGCTTATATACGCAAGTCTAATGGACTATAAACGACCCATGAGAATCCTCGGTCGAGAGGGACTGGGGTATACTTTGACTTTCGCCTTGTCCAAGCCTCAGTCAAAGTGGGGGTTCTGTAGATACCCGTATCCGTCGATATTGGAATTTATAGAGAACCCGACAAACACCCGATGATGATAGGACACATGTATTAGTTATCATTGTCATTATTTGGGTTTGTTTTACGATGTAGAATGAGCGTTGTCGACGGAGTATTTTATTAATTTAAATGATATTTAAATTAAAGCTTTTTTAAGGTGAATTCATTTTACTTTATTTTGAGTTTATTTTCTCAAGTTTATTTTATAAAAAATAAAATAAATAATTGATTTGAAAAATCATTTTATGAGTATATTTGATTTGAAAAATCATTTATTTTAATGTGTTAATCGATTTGAAAAATCGAATTTGAAAATCGAAAACTCGTTTTAACCACACGTTTTGGAGCTCGATTATAGCTCAGTTTTTGAGCCCGTTTTCTTTACGAGTTGGCACGAATCTCAAGTACACTAACCAACCTAGGCCTCTACCCATCCAACCACAGTTCGAACCCCCATACCCACGTCCCAAATCTCGCCCCAAACATACACAAAGCAGCCCAACTACTTCCCCTTACCCGCGTTAGCCCTTCCTCTTTTCCAACCCGTTTTGTGTGCTTCAAAGCTTGACCCAAACCCGACACAACCAACCCAATTCTTGCTCCTCATTACCTACAAACAACCCATCACTAAACCCACCACGAAACCCATCCAATTCCCGTCCCAAACACCCAATAAACAGCCCGCAAATAACAAGCAGCCCCCCTATTTTGCGTGCTCAAACCCGAGCCCAAAACCCGCTCCAAACACCACTTAAACCCGTGCACATTAACCCTAAACCATACCCTAGTATCCTACCCATATTAACTTAGCTTAAACACCAAGCAAACCCCCCATACAAACCCTAAAAACCCCACGAATTAGCTGATGGACAGCAGCTATGCAAAGGGAGCCCGGCTGCTTGTTGCTCTCTTTTACCCTACTTTAACTCCCTATAAATACCTCCCCTCGGCCATACATTCATCTCTCTAAGTTCTCCATACATACTACCGTCACTTACAAGCTTTAAACTCCAGAAACAAACCCTAATTGCCTCTCAAAAACCCTCGACAAAACCGACATACAAAACTGAGAATCAGTTTGTGTGTCCTCTTGGGAACCCTTCGTTCAACCCTCAAACCTCCATCAAAATTCGAGTTTCTTGTTCCTAATTAACCACACAACATCCATCTACATCTTAGACAAAGATTCACGAGCCAAATTGCCCTTGAGAGTACACGAATCCCCTCGAAAAACAGAGTGACATACACTCTGTTTTCGCGGCTTTTCCTGTTTGTCCAGTTCTGTTTGTGCTCGTTTTTCGTGCCCAATAATTCAAAACGAGCAGGGGTTGTTTTAAGATATTTGTTCTCCTCTCTTTCTAGTTTTCAAAACATCTTTTAAATCTAATTTTCACCGTGAAACGAGTGAGAAATTGCAGTTTGAAAGTTGCTGTCCAGATTTGCAAAAAAACGTGTTATTGCTTTGTTCCTTCGTCGACGACGGCCTCTCGAGATAAAATCTACGATCAATTACGACCCAAGACGGTGTCAATGATACATGTAGGTTTAGGGTGTATCAAATCCTCCTCTTCTCCCTTTTATTTCGTTCTTTTTATGTTTGTTTTTTATTGTTTCGTTTTACATTGTTTATCGTTTTGTTTATCGTTTGATATCGTTAACTATGAAACTAGTTTAGTCTGGGTATGAGTTAAAGTACCACCATGAACACCCGCGTTGACTTGAGATGGGAAAGAAATCTGCCACATCGGTCGGTCGTATCCCCCGTCTCATTTACATATCCTCGTGTTCAAGGTAGGGCATTAATAAAGCGAATTCTAACTTCGTTCCTCGTTTTTGACCCCTCGTCTGTTTCGACCAATTCGACCTACCCTAGGACCCTTCGCATGTTAGTTCGACCTCTGATTGTTAACATATGACTCATTTAGACGACATTAGATCAATTTAATAACCTAATTAGACATGTTAGGTGGCTTCGACACAAGCATTAAAATCGGTTAACAATTCTCTAATCTAATTGAATGCATCTCTCTTTTCACCCGATTTCTCGCTAGTATAAGAGTGCATGATTAGAACCTTCTTATTAACACTCGACGAGTTAATTTAATTAGCTAACTTGACCTAATTAGACCCTTTAGGCCGTGTAGAGCACTCGGTTTTAGGCGAAGCTTTCTGACCTCTTTTATCATCGTTTTCTAATGTACGTCCCGCATCGCTTTGCAAATCTATCTAACCTAATGAATCTAATCTAAGGATTAGGGTAGGCTAGGGCATGTAGGCCATGGGCCACCCCCCTTGTGCAAGTTTTCCTAGGCCGAATTGGCCGTGTTGTGTGTCGTGTATGGTTTTGTGTATAGCGTTGTATTTTAGATCGAGTTGTATCTCTAATTTCTCGTTGTGTCGGCATAAAATGCCTGGGTTGTAATAGGGTAGATCCCAACGGCTCCCCCATTACCATCAAGCCTTGTTTGCTTCGTTTTGTATGTTGTTAGATCAATCAACCCACATGCTAAATTACAACTTTGAAATCCGATACTTGACTTAGTAGAGGCCGTTATTGACGGGCGGGGTTAGGTGTCCTTATGGGCTTCCTAACACGTACCCTCACCCCTTACTCAAGATCTATGGTTTGTGGATCCGTCTAAATACCATTGGATTACGAGAGTCATTCAAATCGAGTGATATAGGGTACAAGTCTTTATCTTTAATCACTCGTAGTCGATTGTCTTTATGCTTTTCGATGAAAGGTGTAAAGTTGACTTGAACGGTTCCAAGTTCCCATAAAACTTGGTGGCGACTCTAATTTGTCTTAATTCGATTCGAAGGAACCTCGAGTCGATTATGCCTAGTGTGCATCCCGCGGACGCAGTTCCCGCGGGCGTTGTCCACAACGAGGTATGGGTTCACTCAATCAATGGCTGATTACTCGCTATTCACTTATAATAAAGACGACATTTTCATTGGAATTTTTGTTTATGTCGATGACATGATAATTGTAAGTGATAGCAAAGAAGCAAGTGACCGTCTCAAAAGCTTTCTTGATCGTAGTTTTGGCATAAAGGATCTCGGGAGGTTAAAATATTTTTTGGGAATTGAGGTAGCAACCGGGTCCAAGGGACTCTTTCTTAGCCAAAGAAAATATGCCTTAGAAATTATTAAAGAGGCAGGGTTGGAAGGAGCAAAACCAGTTGATATACCTATCCAACCCAATCATCAATTAGCTTTGGCAAGCAGAGAATTGTTATACGACCCTATGAAGTATAGGCGGTTGGTGGGACGACTCATTTATTTGACTATTACGAGACCCGACCTAGTGTATACAGTCCATATTTTGTCCCAATTTGTACATGCTCCAAGAAAAGAGCATTGGGATGCCGCATTACGAGCTATACGATACATTAAAGGAAATCCGGGAAAGGGGATTGTGATAGAGCGTAATAATGATTTATTGTTGCGTGGATACTCGGACTCGGATCATGCGAGGTGTCCATTGACAAGGACGTCAATTACCGGTTATTTTGTGACCTTAGGACACTCACCCATATCATGGAAGGCTAAGAAACAAACTACCGTTGCTTAATCAAGTGCACAGGCGGAATATCGAGCTTTGGGTGCCGTGACAAGTGAAGTAATATGGTTGAAGTCCTTTCTTAAATCACTTGGCATAGATCACAACACACCCATTGAAGTGTTTTGTGATAATACGGCCGCCTTACACATTGCCAAAAATCCCGTTTTTCATGATCGCACTAAGCACATCGAGGTAGATTGTCATTTCATACGTCATCATATTGTGAACAAAACAATCTCAACCTCTTATTTGCGAAGTAAAGACCAAATAGGAGACATTTTCACGAAGGCGTTGGGAGGAGAAGCGTTTCGTTATCTTCGATCCAAGTTGGGCATTAGCTTGCCAAGTGCTCCAACTTGAGGGGGAGTATTGAACAATATTGTAGGATCTTATCCATGATAATGCAATATTGTTATTATTGTTATGTAAATATTAGGTGCATAATATCTTAGCTACATTAGTTAACCAAATTATTGGTTACCATGTTTATTGGCATGATATTAGGAAGTAAATATTATGTAAGTTGTATATATACCGTGGAGTTGTACTGCTTCATCATTCATTCAATATACACGTTCAATCTTTGCATTCTCCTATGTTTTTCCTCTCTTTCAGTTACTAACCATATTTGCTTTCAAGTTGATGCAGAAAAGGGAAAACATGAGCAAAATAGTAATTAGTAAAAGGAATCGACTTTTCTCTATCTTCATGTCTCATTTTGGAATTTACTTTGAGGTCACCATACAATAGTTTGTAGGAATTCCCTACGAGTCCTTGTTGCCCTAGTAGGTTCTCTATTTTTCTTGGTTTAAACCACACCCAATTTATTGTTTCCCATATACATCGATGGATGAAAATACATGAAACGGTAAGAATAATGTAGCCCATCATCATCATCATCATCATCATCATCATCATCTTAATTTCTCACTAAAAAAGCTTATGTGAGGTTATAATATTGCAGAATAAATAAATTGTGCAATTATATAAAAGAAATGTAGGTTGCATCTCTATAAATCACAATTTATCTCGTGAATATTTAACCATGTTTGACGATATACATTAGTGGTAAGGATCGATTATGAAAGTATCAACTTAATTTCTTTTAATGGTAATAAATACTGAATTCTTATTTGATTCCATATGCAGAAGGGTGTGCTTAAAATTATTAAGACTCGGTTCTTGTCTGCTAATACAAAGTTGACTCGTACTTAACTGAGTAGAATAAATCTTAATTGAACTAAATTAAACTTAGCAGAACTATTATAGATTAACTTCAAGTTGTTTGATTATTTACCATGTGGATTTTTCTGCTATGTCTTTTATTTTGTTATTTTTTTTTTAGTGTTGACCAGGAGTATCCCCTACCGACAGCTGGGGCAATCTTCTTCGGAGTACTGAAGGCAATTTAATGGGTTGACCCTCCCAAGTTTGGCTTTTTCATTCGTAAGAGTCAGGAATCGAACCCCTGACCACTTGTTTAAGAGATGAGAGCCCTTATCACTCACACCAGCCAACTTTGGTGGTCCTTTATTATTGGTAAAATTGCCCCTAATACTCCCTCTTTGATGTGCGTATATTTTTTTTATCACAACTTTGTCATATTCTCATATTAACCCCAATTGTACCGATTGTCCTAGTTTTGTAGCTTATTTACCAACAAAAGCAAGGAAAACAACAATTATTGGATAACTGATAAACCAAACAATCATTTTTAAGGCATGAAAATAAAGCCGATCAAGAATAACGTAATTGATGATGAGGATGTTATATAAGGAAACCTCGAAAGAAGTTTGGAATATAAAGAATATTATACGTAATATATGTAGGGAAATATCCGTATAAAACCCTTAAATTTTAGGACTATAACGTAACTTTAACATGTGATTATTGTCATAAACGAAAAATACAAGAGAAACGATAAAGGTATAAGAATCAACCTCGGGTCCTTTGTGAATACGGCTTAAGAACAGAAATCAATATAGATTTCCTCCTAATCGTTGCACCCAAGACCGTCTGAGACTATGCCCCTTGTGCTAGAAAGTACTCTCTAATTGCCTTGCAATATTGAGAGAGTTTTTGTGAGGTTTTCGATGTGAGATCTAGGTTTCAGAGAGAATGCCTCCAAAACCTAATTTTTTGTGCAAAAATGAATGAATTAGGTCAAAAGGAGAGAAACCCTCTCCTTTTGTTCATTCGGTCCACCGTGAGATCACAAGGGAGGGAGTGGGCTTTCACTTTCTCCTTATTTTTAACTCGTGGTCCGACTCAAAATGCTAAAATGTATATGACGGGATTTTATTATAAATCGTCATCGGTTATCGGTTATTAAAATATCAACTAGTAACATGACTCAGTCGATATATTAATACTTCTCCGACAATGACAATATTGTATAATTAATTAATTCAATATACATTAATTAAATATAATCGTTTATATTCAATTTACGAATTAACCGCTTAATTCACATTAGCCAGTATTATTTAATCCGTATTAAATAATTATCTCAACATCGCGTTTGACTAATTATTAGTCAATAACTCCGACTAACTGCTTAGTCAAATTAGGCATCAACATGACTGTATTTTCATACCGTCACATCTCTCAAACGTATCCTATAGGTGTGACTTTTAGGGACCAGTTGATCACCGCCATCAGTATGACAATAACGTCAAACTTATCTAGCAAGCCATCCGTTATTGATAAACGTGGACCAACTGATAATAATACAAAAGTATACCCTTTGATCCTTTTTAGAGATTTATATGTCATTGCACTAATCAGAGGACACCGGCCCCAACAAGCTCCCACTTGTCCGTACAAGTGTACGTGCAATAACGTTATCCGCACTAACTGGAGGACACCGGCTCCAACAAACTCCCACTTGTCCGTACAAGTGTATGTGCGATAACCGATTCTCATATCCATTTAAAATTTCTCCCACTCAATGTAAAACAATTTGCAAATCCGTATCCGCAAAGGTCGTATTTTACAATCGATCTGTATCAAGAGTGGTTTCCCCGACTAGAGAGTAACTTAACTGATAAAAACGAATCCGTATTCGAGCATGGCCATGCATTTAAGTTCTGACTCCTCGAGTGGCCCCGAGAAATATCGAGTACCACGATAAAGGCTGAATATTTCCTTCAACTCGACTCTTGCCGATCTAAGCACAGCATGAAATGACCCAGAAACAATCTACTTGGCCCCCTGTTACGGATGACCGTGAGAGAGAAACCAAAGTCACCCAAGATCTGCCTTAGTCTCAAGAGACGGTCGATAGTCCAAAAGAATCGACTCTTAGGATCACCATGGAGGTCCTATCCACGACCTGGCACCGAATGTTATAAAACATTTAGTACTCCACGTCGTTGTCACAATTGTGTCCTACGAGATATCCGTATAACTCGCCTCTGTGATTGGTCAGTCAACCGTTTGACTTATGGCTCGTTGAACCCACCATCAACCAACGTCACAAAATAATTGCCAGAGTTATCAGCTCACGTGGGCAATTAAGGACCAAAATATAATGTTTGTTCAGTTCACTTTGTGGTGTTCAAAAATTGTCGTACAAATCCACATGAAAAACAAAATATATAAATATCAAAACGATGATGTCGTATAGAGTACAAAAGAGAATGAATCTAATCCATAAAAGAGTACTACAACTCAGGAACACGTTTAATTCCCATGGAATTAACATGCCCTTCATGCTTATCTTGTCGTAATGGTTTAGTGAGAGGATCTGCTATATTATCATCTGTAGCAATTTTTTCTATCACTACCTCCTTTTGCTCCACGTAATCTCGGATTAGACGAGCTTTCCGTTGTACATGTCTAGACTTGTTGTTAGACTTAGGCTCCTTAACTTGGAAGATGTCACCTCTATTGTCGCAATAGATGGTGATCGGGTTATTCGAACTAGGCACTATAGATAGTCCTTGTAAGAACTGACGCATCCATATCGCTTCCTTTGCGCCTTCGGACGCGGCATAGTACTCGGACTCGTCGTAGAATCTCTTGTAACACTTTGTTTGGAACTCTTCCGGTGATGCAGCGCCATTAAGAGTAAAAACGAATCGACCGAGATTTCGAGTCATCTCGATCCGTTTGGAAGCTAGCATCTGCGTGCTTAGGTTGCGCATAGCTTTTGTTCGCCTCCATAAGTCAATGCCCAATCTTTAGTCCTCCGTAGGTACTTAAGAATGTTCTTTTGAGCCATCCAATGTGATTCACCTGGATCTTTGTTGGAATCGACTTGTCATACTCAATGCATATGCCACGTCCGGACGTGTGCATATCATGGCATACATGATTGATCCTATAGCCGAAGCATAAGGAATCTGGGTCATGCGCTCTTTCTCTTCCGGTGTCTCGGTGCCACGAGACTTGCTCAAATGCACCCCCGGAGCCATAGGAAGAAACCCCTTTTAGAGTTAGTCATCTTTGAATCTCTCTAGGATCTTGTCTATGTAAGACTCTGATCGAGAGATAATATCCGACGTGATCTATTTCGATAGATACGGATGCCCAAAATTCTCTGTGCCTCACCCAGATCTTTCATCTGGAAATGGTTTTTCAACCATACTTTTACCGAAGTTAAGAGAGGTATGTCATTCCCAATCAGGAGTATGTCATCAACATACAATATTAGGAAGACAATCTTGCTCCCACTCGACTTGATATATAGACATGGTTCCTCGACCGATCGAGTAAATCCATTCTCTTTTATCACCTGGTCGAATCGATGATTCCAACTCCGAGAAGCTTGCTTAAGTCCATAAATGGAACGCTTAAGCTTGCACACTTTCTTAGGATGTTCAGGATCGATGAAACCTTCGGGTTGTACCATGTACAACTCTTCCTCCAAATAACCGTTTAAGAAGGCGGTTTTCACATCCATCTGCCTAATTTCATAGTCACGAAAGCGGCAATCGCTAAGATAATCCGAATGGAACGCAGCATGACTACGGGTGCAAAAATTTCATCGTAGTGCAAACCTGGCACTTGGGTGAAACCTTTAGCAACTAGTCGTGCTTTATAGATATCTTGTTGACCTTCCACATAATGCTTTATCTTGTAAAGCCATTTGCATTGAAGGGGACGAACCTTAGCAGGCAAGTCAACAAGATCCCATACGTTGTTCTCATACATGGAGTCCATCTTGGATTGCATGGCCTCAAGCCATAGCTTTGAGTCGGAACTAGTCATGGCACCTTTATAGGTTGCGGGTTCACTACTCGTTAAGAGCAGAATGTCATCTATGTCATGTTCCTCGACCATACCAATGTATCTGTCCGGAGGAATAGAGACTCTACCCGACCTCCTAGGTTCCTCAGGAATATTACCCGCAGCCGGGATTGAAGGAACTGGTTCCTCCAATGGTTGCTCGGTATTTGGTTCTCGAATCTCCGATAGCTCGAAGGTTCTATTACTCTTCGCATTCTCAAGAAATTCCTTCTCTAAGAATGTCGCACTAGCCGCAACAAATACACGTTGTTCGGTTGGCGAATAGAAGTAATGACCAAGTGTTCCTTTAGGATAACCTTGATGTGGCCGAGGTCGTCACTCATCCAATAAAACACATTTATAATACTCAACATACAACTAGTTAGTGGTAAGTCGAGGTCGATCCATGGGACGGTGGTTACTCAAATTATTCAATCTAATTATGGTTGTGCTTGGGGTTGTCACAATTATAATGGGTTGATGATTCTAATCTAATAGATGCAATAAACAAGCAATAAAAGGAAAGATGTAAACAATTGATTAAAAAAGCTAGGATATCATGGGGTCATAGGGGATTCATGGGATATGATCATACAAACATGTTCTCAAATTATAAGCAAGCAATTATTGTTGTGATGGATTGAGTTGGGTTATATCTTACAATCCTAGGAAAGTTTGGGTCCCGGAGCCGAATCGATTAGATTGTACAACACCTACAAGTCGACTTAATCTTCCCTACTCAACAACATGCATGGTCTAATGAGACTCGAGTTGGTTTATGTCTTACAAGTCTCATTGAAAAGATAAGTGATGGTAGTAAATGCAAGGATTCATAGGCTTAGCATTTCATCAAACATAACATGTGCATGAGTTGAGATCAAAACAAGCAAGCAAATAAACCATGAAAGCATATTAATTTAAGCATGAATCATTCCCCATGTTGGTTTCCCCTAATTACCCATTAATCCTAGCTAAGTAACTACTCACTCATGATCAAGTTTAACATGTTAATAAGGTTGTCAATCATACTAACAAAGCCAAACATGATGAACAAGTAAGAAAGATTTAACAATAATTAAACAAGGATTAAGAGAATTATACCTATGGAGATTCCAAAATAATAATGCAAAGAATAATAGAGGAACTTGATGATTGATGGAAGGTTGTCAATCTCCCAATAAACCCAATAATCTTCTAATAACCCAATAATAAACTTGAATTACTCAATAATAAACTTGAATAATGATTAAAGGGAAGATTAATGTGTAATTTGTGGAAAGATTAAATGATAATCTATTCTAATCTACTCCTAATCTAATCTAAAGAAGGATTAAATTAACCTAATGAAAACTTGATGGTTTGATTATTACAAATGGGGTATTTATAGTGGAAATTAGGTGGATGCATTAGGGTTAACTAAGGGCTAAACTAGTAATTACACTTTTGAGATTTGAGCGGGGAGACTCCGGTATTTTTCAAAGGAAGGAGTCTTTCATTGAAGCTTGAAGAACGAAATTATCTTTGTAAAGGAATCCGGGCGGATTGTTGTCGGGACGGGCGGATTGTAGCAAGGGAATCCGAGCGGATTTGGAGAAAGACGCTCGGATTGTACCAAGGGAATCCGAGCGGATTGGGAGCAATCCGAGCGGATTGTAGCGAGGACGAGCGTCTTGACGTAAGACGCGCGGATTGCTTTATCTGACTTCTTTGTTTGAGCTCGGATTGTAAAAGGACGTCATTTTCTCATCCAGGACTCCTATTGGAGTGATTCAAAAGCCTAGATCGCTTATTTTTTCGACGCCGTTCCATCTAGCATATTTTCAGAGCCAAAGGAGCAACCCTTGGTTTGCGTCCCGAGCAATTTTCTTCATGAATGGCTTCCTTGCTTTTCCTCCTTGCTTTAAACCTTATGACCCTTCTTTATACTCTTTATTCCTACATCATTGGTCATCATTCTTGCCTCCTCTTCATACTAGTCCATCTAATATCATCAATAAGCTTCCAAATATGCACGAAAGACGGGAATTTCCGCCTCATTTATCTCCTTTTCTACAAAACATATGAAATGCGATAGAAAAGCAAATAGGAAGGTTTTGACGGATAAAATGGCCATAAAATGCTATAATAGTATGCAAAATAGGCTCAATTAGGGGACTAAATGTGCGCTAATTATGGTCACATCAAATATCCCCAAACCGAACCTTTACTCGTCCCGAGTAAAGAGGTGACTAAAACTAGACCTTTATTTAAACTAACCTAATAACATAACCGATATGAGACAATTAGCGGGTCTCACTCCGCCCCTTCAACTCACAACAAGACAACCATGAGGTAGGATGCCTTCTTGCAAGGCAAGGTGGGTCTTGCCAAAATGGCGACACATCCAAACATTAAGCACACAAAATCAAATAATGGATGCATCTACAAAAGAATAGCCACTTTCCTCATCTAAGTGGCGGAAATTATCTACAAGGGAAGCAATTCAAGGGTACACAATCCTTCATAGATGCAATTTGTTCAAACTACTAAGCCTAGAAGGATACCCATAAATCACCTCCAAGTTGTGTCAAGCTAGGGTACCTTTGTCCTCAATCGTTAAATGCTTTCGTCAAGAATAGACTCCCTATGGTGTTAGAAACACTGGAGGATCGCGGAATTCCCCCTCTTGCCTAGACAAGAAGAAGGGTCGTCCCCTCTCTACCATGCACAAAAATGGATATGATGGATAAAGGGATCATATTTGAGTTTCATTTTGGGAGTTTGCTTTTGTTTTTGTTTTTCCCCCCAATTTCTTGTGGCATTTGACATTTGAGAACACTTTCTTGCCATTTCTTTTTTTTTTTTGATTTTTGGCATTTCAATACTTGACAACTTTTTTGCATTTCTTTTTGAACATTTTCAAAGTCACCTCAATTAGTAACGAGGGTGCCTTGTATTTGAAGCTTAGGAGTTCTATTTTTGCTCCTCTTTTCATTTGATGCATTTTTGCAAACTTTCTTTCACTTTTCATTTCATTGAACTCAAATTGATTTCTTTTTGTGCCCATTCCCTTTGATGACAAAAATGTATGGTAGAACATGGATGAATGATGGATGCATGGTTTCAAGGGTCACCTTGGAATAAACGGTAGCCAAGGAGTTATCACACCACAAGGTACTCTTGACTAAACCTTAATCCATGGGTCAAAGGATACTAGCATGACACATCCTAGGGTGTTTTACAAGTATTCTAACATGCAAAGTTTTAAGAACAAAAGGCATCTACTAGGGCCTATATACACTCGTCAAGCTTCCGAAGTAGACGGTTTCGCAAAATTTTCTAACATGCAAACTACATGCCATGATGCAACTAACATATAAACATCCTAATGCAAATGATTCTACCAACTAATATGCCATATAAACTAAATGCAAGTCCTAAGTTCACATTTTTTTTACCGCATCAATCAAAATAAAGCCACATAGTCATTAACATAAAGAGGAAAAAGGAGATTGGAAAGATCATACCATGCGGTCTTCAATATCCTCATGTCTCGGATGTAGCGTAGTCAATCAATGTGAAAAAGGATGAACAAACACAATATATACAAGTCTACACTACAAAGGAAATGAACTTGTTTTTGGTTTTTTCAATTTTTCAAATTTTTATGGTTTTTGTTTTTATGAAATTAAAAGACATATTTTTGTGATTTCCCGAAATTTTTCAATTTTTCTGCATTTTTGGAATATAAATTCCCATCCCCCACTTTATTTTGGACATTGTCCTCAATGTACATGTAGGAGTAGGAATAAAAAGAAAAACATGTTTTTGGATTTTTGATTTTATGGAAATTGAAGTACAAATGCAATGATATGATATGAATGAATGCATGCTCTAACTAAATGCAATTCTATATGACATATATAACAAATGAATGCAATCTAAACTATATTATATGATGCATGTTAAATGCTTAAGTCACTTATGATCAAACCTCCCCAAACCGATTTAAACACTATCTCTAGTGTAGAAAAGAATAGGATTGGTCATTAGTGATTATGCATGAGTTCTAGTCTACATGCAACTAACTATATGAATCATGCCAGATATAATACAATGCAAACTACACTAAATGCGAATATACAAATTAATGGTTATTAAGGAACTCCATCAAACCAAGGACTATCAATTAACAATTTCATAGAAAATTATCACTAGCACTCAAAGCACGTAGAAGTCGGTCAAATTCTTGGGAGTGGGACATGAATAGGCATGCATAGCAACACAAGATTATGCAATGAAATAATGCCCAAGTAAAAGACCGAACAAGCATATCAAGAGCATCATGACAAAAGTCATAAGAGAAATGATGGATGGAAGGAACATGAAATGGGTAGTTGGTTGGCAATTCACTCAACTCATCCTCCAAATAGTCAAAATCACCACATTCAATGCAAGTACTCTCATTATCATCCAAGGTGATTTTAAGGGTGTCTATTTGGGGTTCCCAAATGTCCTCATCATATTCCTCATCCCAACAAGGTCCATTATCAAAGGGGTTGTCGTAGCAAGGCTCACCAAGCTCAACACAATTGTCTCCCTCAAATATGTCATCCTCAAAGGGTGAGTTTTCTCTCAAGCTCTCATCCATATCATTCTCACTTTGCCCATTAACATCAAATTTCATGGAGGTTGATTTCATTGAAACACAAGAAGAGTAGGATGACGGCATCCAAGCATTAGTTTCATAATCAAGAATGTACTCCTCCTCATCATCACTCTCCTCATCTAGCACTCCATCTTCCCAAGGTGGGGTAATTTTGTGGACAAAGTGGGTTGGCTCAAGGTTATAGGAAGGTTTCTCATCCTCACAAATCTCATTTTCATCATAGTTTTCCTCAATGAATTTTTGAAATGTGGCTTTTATCACTTCCATACCTTCCTTGGCACTCTCAAAGATGTCATGTATAATTTGCTTAAGACAATGAATGGTCATGAACTCAACAAATTCCCAAAATTCCTCACAACTCATCTCACATATCCTACCACCACTCAAGTGAAATGCCAAGTTGCGGGTTTCAAGGTTCATGCCATTATAAACAACACAACATGCTTCATAATTTGAAATAGTAAAACCATGATGCCAAGCATGAGTCATATAATCTTCAAATCTTGCAACATATTTATCAAATGACTCATTTTCATATTGCCAAAAAGTGAATGTAGACATGTTGAGCATGTGAAAAAGAACAAGTACAAGAAATAAATTCCCAAGGAACCAAAATTCCTCAAGAAGAAGCACAACTAAAACTAGACAAAAGAACAATTCAAATAAACAACACCGTCCCCGGCAACGGCGCCATTTTGATGTGGCCGAGGTCGTCACTCATCCAATCAAACACATTTATAATACTCAACATACAACTAGTTAGTGGTAAGTCGAGGTCGATCCATGGGACGGTGGTTACTCAAATTGTTCAATCTAATTATGGTTGTGCTTGGGGTTGTCACAATTATAATGGGTTGATGATTCTAATCTAATAGATGCAATAAACAAGCAATAAAAGGAAAGATGTAAACAATTGATTAAAAATGCTAGGATATCATGGGGTCATAGGGGATTCATGGGATATGATCATACAAACATGTTCTCAAATTATAAGCAAGCAATTATTGTTGTGATGGATTGAGTTGGGTTATATCTTACAATCCTAGGAAAGTTTGGGTCCCGGAGCCGAATCGATTAGATTGTACAACACCTACAAGTCGACTTAATCTTCCCTACTCAACAACATGCATGGTCTAATGAGACTCGAGTTGGTTTATGTCTTACAAGTCTCATTGAAAAGATAAGAGATGGTAGTAAATGCAAGGATTCATAGGCTTAGCATTTCATCAAACATAACATGTGCATGAGTTGAGATCAAAACAAGCAAGCAAATAAACCATGAAAGCATATTAATTTAAGCATGAATCATTCCCCATGTTGGTTTCCCCTAATTACCCATTAATCCTAGCTAAGTAACTACTCACTCATGATCAAGTTTAACATGTTAATAAGGTTGTCAATCATACTAACAAAGCCAAACATGATGAACAAGTAAGAAAGATTTAACAATAATTAAACAAGGATTAAGAGAATTATACCTATGGAGATTCCAAAATAATAATGCAAAGAATAATAGAAGAACTTGATGATTGATGGAAGGTTGTCAATCTCCCAATAAACCCAATAATCTTCTAATAACCCAATAATAAACTTGAATTACTCAATAATAAACTTGAATAATGATTAAAGGGAAGATTAATGTGTAATTTATGGAAAGATTAAATGATAATCTATTCTAATCTACTCCTAATCTAATCTAAAGAAGGATTAAATTAACCTAATGAAAACTTGATGATTTGATTATTACAAATGGGGTATTTATAGTGGAAATTAGGTGGATGCATTAGGGTTAACTAAGGGCTAAACTAGTAATTACACTTTTGAGATTTGAGCAGGGAGACTCCGGTATTTTTCAAAGGAAGGGAGTCTTTCATTGAAGCTTGAAGAACGAAATTATCTTTGTAAAGGAATCCGGGCGGATTGTTGTCGGGACGGGCGGATTGTAGCAAGGGAATCCGGGCGGATTTGGAGAAAGACGCTCGGATTGTACCAAGGGAATCCGAGCGGATTGGGAGCAATCCGAGCGGATTGTAGCAGGGGACGAGCGTCTTCAGCGTAAGACGCGCGGATTGCTGTACAGCTTCTTTGTTTGAGCTCGGATTGTAAAACGGACGTCATTTTCTCATCCGGACTCCTATTGGAGTGATTCAAAAGCCTAGATCGCTTATTTTTTCGACGCCGTTCCATCTAGAATATTTTCAGAGCCAAAGGAGCAACCCTTGGTTTGCGTCCCGAGCAATTTTCTTCATGAATGGCTTCCTTGCTTTTCCTCCTTGCTTTAAACCTTATGACCCTTCTTTATACTCTTTATTCCTACATCATTGGTCATCATTCTTGCCTCCTCTTCATACTAGTCCATCTAATATCATCAATAAGCTTCCAAATATGCACGAAAGACGGGAATTTCCGCCTCATTTATCTCCTTTTCTACAAAACATATGAAATGCGATAGAAAAGCAAATAGGAAGGTTTTGACGGATAAAATGGCCATAAAATGCTATAATAGTATGCAAAATAGGCTCAATTAGGGGACTAAATGTGCGCTAATTATGGTCACATCAAACCTATAAAGTATGTCTTGACCGATCGCGAGCCGAGCTTATCCTCGTGTCTCCACTTGACATAAGTCTCGCAGCCCCAAACCCGTATAAAGGACAAGTTAGGGACCGTTCCCTTCCATAGTTCATATGGAGTCTTGTCTACAGCTTTAGACGGACTTCGGTTAAGTATTAGAGCAGCTGACGGAGAAGAGCATAACCCCACAATGAGTAAGGCAACACGGTGTGACTCATCATGGATCGAACCATATCAAGTAGTGTTCGATTTCTCCGTTCGGACACACCATTCAACTGAGGTGTTCCAGGTGGAGTTAACTGTAAGGCAATCCCACAGTCCTTAAGGTGTTGATCAAACTCGTGAGAAAGATACTCGCCACCACGGCCCCGATCGTAGTGTTTTAATATTTCTACCCGAGTTGGTTTGTACCCGATTCTCGGTATTCTTTGAATTTCTCAAAGGATTCACTTTTGTGCTTCATTAAGTAGACATAGCCATATCTACTTAAATCGTCCGTGAAAGTGATGAAGTACCTATAGCCTTCTCGTGCGGTGATTGACATAGGTCCACACACATCCGTATGTATGAGTCCTAATAGGTCAACAGCGCGCATTCCAACACCTTTGAAGGAAATTCGAGTCATCTTACCAATGAGACATGATTCACACGTGCCAAATGATTGAAAATCAAAGGCCGAGATAGCTCCATTCTGTATGAGCTGTTTAACGCGTTTCTCATTAATGTGTCCCATACGGCAGTGCCATAGATAAGTTTGATCTTTGTCACCAACCTTTAACTTCTTATTCATTACGTGCAATATTTCGGTGGTCTGATCTAAAACATAAATTCCGTTCATGGAGACTGCCTTGCCATAAATCATATCGTGTAATGAGAAAATGCAACTATTATTCTCTATTACAAATGAAAAACCAAGTTTGTCAAGTGCGTAAACCGAAATAATGTTTTTAGAAAGACTGGTACATAATAGCGATTATATAAAAATAACTCAAATCCGCTAGGAAAAGTGGATCACATATGTTCCCCTCGAGACGGCGGCTACTCGCGCTCCATTCCCGACACGCGAGTCCACCTCACCCTTTACGAGGGGTTCGATGTTTCGGAGGCCCGCACATGATTACACGAGATGAGAACCACAACCGAGTATCTAGTCCCCAAGTTCCGTAACTTGCGTGGTTAATCTCAATCATATGAATAAAAGAAGAAGAAGAAGAAGACATACCAACAGGATTAACGCGACCTGCCTTTATGTCCTCATGGTATACAGGACATGTACGCCTCCAATGCCCAGTCTTGTGGCAATGATGGCATTCCATGTTACCAGTCTTGCTCTTTGTCGTGCTTGATGAGGTGCTCGACTCACGAGGCCCACTCTTACCTGATCCCGACTTCTTAAACTTCGGTTTACCTACTGCTAGGTCTGCCTGAGCTTTGCCCTTACCCGTGCCCTTGTTTGACACAACGAGAACATCCTGTTTCAGGCTCCCACTAAACTTCATGTCCTTCTCGGTCTGTACGAGAAGTGATAAGGTTATTTTCAGTCGTTTGCCTTAATCAAAATAAATCCTAGCTTAGTACCAACAAAATAGCTAGCGGTAAGTCAGGGTCGAATCCACAGGGAGGCGGTGATTATCTAGTTTGTTTATATTTAAATATGTCTTAAAGTAACCAATTGTGGGGGTTTGTTTTGTTTGTATGCTAATCAACTAATTGCAAGTAAATAAAAGATGAATAACAATAATATAAAAGGTCTAGGGATCGGGTTCACTAGGTCGTCGTCAAAGGGGAGAATTTAATTCATTGATTGAGCAATGTATATTGTTGAAAGTCATATGATCGGTCGATTCGATATTTCTTTTAGATCTAATTTAACATGCGGTCGCTATCATTAAATTATCTCTATTCAATTATCGTGGCCTATACTAGTCTTAACCCGGTCAGTGATAATCCTAGTTTATGCAAGACTAATTAATCAATTCTGATCAGTAAATAACTAATTAGAAGTAGTACGATAATCAAACAACAATTAAGAGCAATTTAACAATCAATTCATAATAATCCCTTTTCTAACAACCTAGATCCCCTTTCACCCTAGATAAGAGATTTAGCTACGCATAATAGAAAGAAGAACAACAATAACATTAATAAGAAACATGATTGCAAGCATAAAAGATGAACAATGAAATAAATGACTAATAATAAAGGAAAGATTAAGAACAATACCGTAAATAGATAGATCCGGAAGTAAGAACAATAAATAAACTAAACTAAGTATTTTAGAGAGTTTTCTAAGGTAGCTATACTAAACCTATGTAAAATAAGGCATAAAATAACCTAGGGTACGAGTTTTGGTATTTATAGCAATACATAACCGACTTAAGGAAAGTTGCGGGAATTATAAAACTGGAAGGTTCCTCGATCGAGCCAAGGGTGACTCGATCGAGGCACCAAAGTTCAAGAACACCCAACTCTCGACATTGCGAAATTTAGTTGATTAGGTTGGTTCCTCGATCGAGTCGAGAGTGACTCGATCGAGCATGAAGTTCCTCGATCGAGCCAAGGTTGACTCGATCGAGGCACCAATTTCCTGCTTCGCGCACTGAACTTCAAGCGACCGCCATTTCTTCGTTACTTGTCAGAAACAAGCGATTTTTGCGGCGTTGGAAAGCTAAGAAGATAAGCTTTCACCTCCAATTGGAATCACTTTAAAATATGTTGTAGAACTCTAGATATGGCTCTTCAAAGGAGGCACTTGTAATAAGAAGCTCTTTTCTTCGTGTTTTCTTCTTAACTTCTCTTCCTTATTCTTATGGATTCTCTTGCCATGCTTCGTGTATCCCTTCATGCTCACTCCGCGATGCCCATTTCATTCCTTTGCTCCTCAAATGCATCATTCCTGCATTAAACATTAAAAGGCGGAAGTATCGACATTCTAACATAAAAGGCATGTAAATGATATAAACTAGCACGAAAACCGTATCAAAAGTAATTAAGGGGAGGCATAAATATGTATATAATTATGACTCATCAAACTCCCCCAAACCATCTCTTTGCTTGTCCTCAAGCAAAGCAACACACAATACAAAAGGCAATCATACAAATGGCGAATAAACGACTCAGAGCTAATGTTTAATGCACATACAAATCCCAAGCTATCCATATCTGTAACAAAGTAATGACTAAAGTGTACCAATAAAACAAATTCAAAGGTACGGGAAATAGAAAACGTAACTCAAGTCTCAAGTCACCATACTAGATACAAATGCCAAATACCTTTCGATCTTGCAAGACAAATTAGTCGGATTCTCGCGGATTCACTCATGCACTCATAAGTATATAGGGTGAGTTATATGTGAAGATAGAAAGAAGTAGAAACACTCACTCAACTTATGAAACATGCATGCAATCTAATGTGATAGAGATTTCCCCAACTAATATGCAATCATCATATGTAGACAAAAGTACATGTATCAAGGACAATAAGGGTGGCAAATGGGTTAAAGGAATAGAAGTGGTTTGTGCCAAAGCACGTTATGGATATGTGGAGCTAAGACGGTAGTCACAGCGCTAACCAAAACAAAAACCAAATCATTGATAATAAATGAACCCAACTTAGAGAAATGATCTCAACTTTACAACATATGAGAGCTAATAAATTACTCTCCAACTATGCACTAGACTCTAACAACCATCTTTTTGATCCTTGACAAAACCAAATGAAGCAATCTCTTTTCTTTTCTTTTCTCTTTTTCTATTTTTCTATTTTTTTCCTCCTTTTTTTTCTTTTTCTTCTTTTTTCTTTTTTTTTTTCTTTTGCTTCATATTTTTCTTTTTTCCAACACAAGGATACAACACAATCGCTAAAAGTATTTTGCTATACCCACATGACAACAATAAGTCCCAACCCAACCATAATAGCAAAATAAACATGATAAACAAGCAACTGCGACTGTCCCGAAAAGGTAGGCAAATTCTTGGATTGTAGCTCATAGAATGTAATTAATATTGGCTACAAGGGTTCAAACGGGCTAACAAAAGGTAATGTAAGGCTTATTTGAATGATAAGAATCGCCTATCCACATGTACTTAGTCAAATGAAAGCAATAGAAGTATCAAGAAATCAATGTCACACTTATGCAGTTTGATATTACACATTCCACAAGGAGAAACCACACTCAAGCCTAATTGACAATGAGACCAGTTTATTGATGTTCCTGGCCTAGGAAGCTCTATAGACCTCAGAATTTAAGTAGTTTACCAACGTAATTGTGTCAAATCTAATCAATATAAGGCATGTCAATACGGTTAAGACTTGAATTATGAGCTTTGTTTTCATGGCTAACGAGTCAAAACAATGTACATGGATAACTATATAGGATTCAAATGCAAAAAACAATGCAATTTAACATCATAGTTATTCAATTCACCAAGACTCGACCTAAAACAAAGGAAAAACATGTTTTTGTATTTTATAAAAATTTTAAGTTTTATGGATTTTTATATAAATGCACACAACATAAATAAAAGACCCTCCCCTAAACCTAAATGTCACAGTGTCCTCATTGTGACGCCGACAGCATAGCAATCACACAAAAATCCAGCAACCTAAAGGACACAACTAACAAAAAGAATGGGAAATAACTAGATAATACAATAAAAGAAGGTACAAGGGAAGAGAATACCGGATAAGAGCTTATGATTCCCCCAAACCAGCTGCAAAACAGGGGTAAATAATCATCCTCGCAAATCCTATCATCGTCTGGCTACGTTATTGACCAAAAAAACGAGGTGACTCGATCGAGCCCCATGACACTCGATCGAGGAACCTTCTGTCAGCTGATTTCGCATTTAAAACAAATGCGCACACGAATCATAATCAATACAAGTTAAAGCTCGTAATAGTAAATCAAAAAGTAGCGCATGTGCTACACACAAACATAAGTAGCACCAATAAAAAGTCCAAGCAAAGAATAAAAACAATGTAAAATGTCCTGGCTCATCAAACTCAAAATCTAATGTAAAATAAGAGCAATGTTCATCGTTCTTCAGGTCATCTTCTTGAGGAAGGAGATAAGGCACTTCGTCTGTCATAGAAGCTTCATCAAAAACTCTAATCGGTTCCTCTCTCGAAAATTTCAGCTTCCAAAGCATCCAACTCGACTTCTATATCAACATTCTCATCTGGCGTTTTGTAAACCATCTTAGGAAGAGGATCATCTCCATAAATCGACTTCTCTATCTCATCCACTTCCTTGCTCCATGGATATGACGCAGAACAGGGGGCGTCGAGGTAAATTCCAAGAATGAACCGTGGGTTCAAGTAACTTGCCAATGTTGGCATCTTTGGCATTGTAGAAGTCACAAAATTTGCGAGAAATAAGAGTGTCCTCTTCAAAGGACGGATCTTCTTAAAAGTATATCGCTCGTAGTCAAGTGTACTCAAGTCTTCCACTTGACTTACTTCTCTTTGAAATCTTCGTCGTCAGAGCGAAAAGCCTTTTCGGCTCGGGATCAAAAGGTAGGCTCTCTAACTGTTAGACCTGGGCATATACGAAAACAACAAGAAAAGATAAATCGCCCCAAGGAACTGAAGTTCCTCGAAACAAAAGACAAAAATAAAGAAACAAACAAACCAATTGTTGCCTCCCGCAACGGCGCCAAATTTGATAAGGTTATTTTCAGTCGTTTGCCTTAATCAAAATAAATCCTAGCTTAGTACTAACAAAATAGCTAGCGGTAAGTCAGGGTCGAATCCACAGGGAGGCGGTGATTATCTAGTTTGTTTATATTTAAATATGTCTTAAAGTAACCAATTGTAGGGGTTTGTTTTGTTTGTATGCTAATCAACTAATTGCAAGTAAATAAAAGATGAATAACAATAATATAAAAGGTCTAGGGATCGGGTTCACTAGGTCGTCGTCAAAGGGGAGAATTTAATTCATTGATTGAGCAATGTATATTGTTGAAAGTCATATGATCGGTCGATTCAATATTTCTTTTAGATCTAATTTAACATGCGGTCGCTATCATTAAATTATCTCTATTCAATTATCGTGGCCTATACTAGTCTTAACCCGGTCGGTGATAATCCTAGTTTATGCAAGACTAATTAATCAATTCTGATCAGTAATTAACTAATTAGAAGTAGTACGATAATCAAACAACAATTAAGAGCAATTTAACAATCAATTCATAATAATCCCTTTTCTAACAACCTAGATCCCCTTTCACCCTAGATAAGAGATTTAGCTACGCATAATAGAAAGAAGAACAACAATAACATTAATAAGAAACATGATTGCAAGCATAAAAGATGAACAATGAAATAAATTACTAATAATAAAGGAAAGATTAAGAACAATACCGTAAATAGATAGATCCGGAAGTAAGAACAATAAATAAACTAAACTAAGTATTTTAGAGAGTTTTCTAAGGTAGCTATACTAAACCTATGTAAAATAAGGCATAAAATAACCTAGGGTACGAGTTTTGTTATTTATAGTAATACATAACCGACTTAAGGAAAGTTGCGGGAATTATAAAACTGGAAGGTTCCTCGATCGAGCCAAGGGTGACTCGATCGAGGCACCAAAGTTCAAGAACACCCAACTCTCGACATTGCGAAATTTAGTTGATTAGGTTGGTTCCTCGATCGAGTCGAGAGTGACTCGATCGAGCATGAAGTTCCTCGATCGAGCCAAGGTTGACTCGATCGAGGCACCAATTTCCTGCTTCGCGCACTGAACTTCAAGCGACCGCCATTTCTTCGTTACTTGTCAGAAACAAGCGATTTTTGCGGCGTTGGAAAGCTAAGAAGATAAGCTTTCACCTCCAATTGGAATCACTTTAAAATCTGTTGTAGAACTCTAGATATGGCTCTTCAAAGGAGGCACTTGTAATAAGAAGCTCTTTTCTTCGTGTTTTCTTCTTAACTTCTCTTCCTTATTCTTATGGATTCTCGTGCCATGCTTCGTGTATCCCTTCATGCTCACTCCGCGATGCCCATTTCATTCCTTTGCTCCCCAAATGCATCATTCCTGCATTAAACATCAAAAGGCGGAAGTATCGACATTCTAACATAAAAGGCATGTAAATGATATAAACTAGCACGAAAACCGTATCAAAAGTAATTAAGGGGAGGCATAAATATGTATATAATTATGACTCATCAAGAAGGGAGTGTAGTGCGTGAGGACTTTTCTTCAAATCATTCATATAGTAATTGGCTCTAAAGAGCGCAAAACCATCGTGCAGTGAATGAAGCATACGGTCAATCACAATGTTCTCGCTGATTTTACAATCAAGCGCCTCCAGTTTCTCGACATTCTCAATCATGCTGAGAATGTGTGGGCTAACCGGTTGGCCCTTCTGGAGTTTCGCCTCAAAGAAGTGACAGGTATGCTCATAGGTCACGATTCTTGGTGCTTTCGAGAATTCCTTAGTGAGCGTGGTGAAAATCTTGTTTGCACCTTGGGCTATGAAGCGTTTCTGCAAATTGGATTCCATTGCAAAAATGAGTACGTTTTTAATCGCACCCGCTTCCATGACGAAATCGCTATACTTGGCGATCTCGTTAGCTCCAGCCGTGGGGCCTGGGTTTGACGGGATGGGCTCAACCAGATATTTGAGCTTCCCGTCAGCAATGGCAGCATTCCGTAATGCCGCCTCCCATTCCGCGAAGTTTGATCCATCATTCTTGATCGAGTAGACCGATTCATCCGATTCATGAAGATCCGAAGCCAGGACTCACGGTCCAATGTGGCACTTGGCATTGGGTCGTCAAAGACGGCCACCATTTTGTTATTAGCGAGTTTAAATGATCGTGATCTACACCGAAAAAGAAAGGAAAAACAAAACGAAATAAGCAACTCATCGAGGTGATTTAAGTCTATTTAAAATTCATTTTAACGTGTAGACTCATTGCACTTGCATAATTGATCTCCCTCAAGAATAATACAAGTGATCCCAAGACTCAATTTCCGTAAATTGATAAGCCAACTGTTTAGCTAGTTTCTTTGTTAGAACTCTTGGTCGATAGATTTCCGTAAATCCTATCTTTAGTCCACCATAATCACAGGATCGTACGAGTGACCATAGTGTTGAGATAAAATAGGTCAATCAGTTCCAACTTACCCGACGTAGAAGGGGTCATATTATGCCTACCGACGAAGAAGGGATTCATTGGAGTTTGACCTATAAAGACTATTCTCAATTTTTTTTTTTTGGTTATACGAGGAAGATCCCATCAACTTAGTTTTAATTCATTTTAAGTGAACGAAAAACTAGCATTACGTGAATGAATTAACTTAGGTGATGGCTTAAGTAAAAACGTGTGATATCTGTATATCAAAGAAAACCAACGCGTGACCTCTATATGAGTCAGTTTTCATGCAAATATTAGGTGGTTTGGTTTTAGGCGGAATATGATGCAAACTATCGTTACGATGAAAAACATAAAACAAAAGTAAAACGTAAATAAAAGTCCTAGTGTGGCCTATCCTAGCAAAATGAACACAATACAACTTTGGAATCCACTGTTGGACCCGAGAAGCTTGTCTTGATGTTCCATCTTGATCCATGCAGCGGGAGTGAGCATCCGATTCTCCATCTTTGGTCTTCTCAAAATTACAATTTAAAATTTACAAAATATAAACCTATTTACATTCTAAATAAAAACTGTAATTACAAGGAAAAACCAAAACGGAGATGCGAGATCTCAAAATACAACCAAGACCGTGTTCCATCATTACGGTAACATGTTCTACTAAGGCCACACTAAGTTACAACCGTTTGTAAAATTAAATACGTAATAAAAAAAACATTCATGGCATTCAAAAGTAACGATAAATAAATAAAAATGCATCAACTAAAATAAAATTTATTCGTGACATAATTCCGTAATTATGTTAAATTTATCCAAACCACCTTTTAACGATTAAAATTATGTGACAAAACCGCTTCTATCAACTTAATTTTAATTCATGATAATCCGTTACTTTAAATTGCTTTAAAATAACTAAATGGCACGTGAGTGAACCGTTTCACTATCAAGCGAATGCATAAAATCCGTATTATGCATATGTTATGGCCGAAAAAATCGAACAACAAAAAAAACAGCACGGCTGAAAAAAAAAAGAAATTTTTTTATTTTTTATTTTATTTTATTTTATTTTATGCTGCTCCTGCCGAGAGTAAAAAGGAGCAAAAAAAAAAATTTTTTCAGCGGCTTAAAAATTCAGCGCGGCCAAAACCTCCGTGAATACGATTTGACAAAATAAAACCAAATGCAAATTTAAACCTAATCCGTATAGAATTAAATCTACAATTGTCAAAACCAAAACATATTGCTAAAAAGACGGATTATGATAACAATATGCAGAACAAATCGTAAACAAAAACATCATCTGATCAGACATAAACCGTATGGCACGGTATTCAAGGCTGATGTCACGGTTTTCCAAAAAAAAACAAAACAGCCGAGACAAAAAAAATTTCTGCCGCACGGAATTCAATGCAAAAAGATTATCGATTCAAATCGTTTTATGAAAATCACAATAAAAAAAGTACGTGGCCTCGCTCTAATACCACTTGTAGGGAAATATCCGTATAAAACCCTTCAATTTTAGGACTATAACGTAACTTTAACATGTGATTATTGTCATAAACGAAAAATACAAGAGAAACGATAAAGGTATAAGAATCAACCTCGGGTCTTTTGTGAATACGGCCTAAGAACAGAAATCAATATAGATTTCCTCCTAATCGTTGCACCCAAGACCGTCTGAGACTATGCCCCTTGTGCTAGAAAGTACTCTCTAATTGCCTTGCAATATTGAGAGAGTTTTTGTGAGGTTTTCGATGTGAGATTGATGTGACCATATTTAGCGCATATTTAGCCCCCGAATTAGCCTTGTTCCCATGCTTTTTAGTGCATATTTGGGTCATTTCTTATCTTTAGTTCTTTGTTTTGCATATTCTTTGAGATTTTGATCCCTTGGTAGGAAAGGATTAAGAATCTTGCATTTTCATGGCAAAACGAGACTAAATTGATCGAATTCAATGACCAAGCATCAAGGAGAGACAAGATTAGAAGGCCTTTGTACATATTATAGTAGAAGAACAATGTTGAGAAAGGATCCTTGAGTCCCCAATGAAATCCCCAAGGAATTTATGAAGAAAAGGGAAGAAAAGAAGAAGATATGTTGCTGAGTGACGATCCGAGCGGATTGTCACCAATCCGTCCGTCCCGCAGCTGCACAATCCGTGCGGCTTTGTTTGAATCCGCTCGGATTCCACCTCCACAATCCGACCGGATTCCCCTGAATCCGCTCGGATTCCAACGCGAGTAATCCGCCCGTCCCGACCTTATTCCGCCCGATTCGGCTCCAAAGACGGATTGTCTTCTCCAAGCTACGAAGAAAGAAGCCCTTCTCTTGAAAAATACCGGCTCCTCCTTGCTCAATCTAAAAAGTGTAATTACTAGTTTAGCCCTTAGTTAACCCTAATGCATCCTCCCTAATTTCCACTATAAATACCCCATTAGTCTAATTAGAGGAGCATGTTCTTCTTATCAATAATTAGTATAGTTAATATCAATCAAATCTCTCTTTAATATTGTAATCAAGTATTAATCAAGTTTTAATCTAAGTTTTAGTTCTTTAATCTCTCTTTTGTTCATCCTTTATTTTGGGTAATTGAAGATTATTTGGGTTATTGTTGGGAGATTGACAACCTCTCAATCAAGCATTCAAGTACTTCTTTTATCTTTGCTTTATTATTGGAATCATTAGTAGGTATAATCTCTTAATCCCTTTATAATTATTGTTAATTACTTTCATTTATTCATCATGTTTCATATTGTTGGTATGATTGACAACCTTGCTAGCATGATCAACATGATAATGTGTGAGTAGTCTCTTAGCTAGGGTTAAATGGGTGATTAGGGGAAACCAACATGGGGAATGATTCATGCTTAATCTAATATGCTTTCATGTTTTATTTGCTTTCTTGTTTTGATCTCAACTCATGCACATGTTATATTTGATGAAATGCTAAGCCTATGAATCCTTGCATTTACTATCATCTTCTATCTTTTCAATGAGACTTGTAAGACATAACCCAACTCGAGTCTCATTAGACCATGCATGTTGTTGAGTAGGGAAGATTAAGTCGACTTGTAGGTGTTGTACAATCTAATCGATTCGGCTCTGGGACCCAAACTTTCCTAGGATTGTAAGATATAACCCAACTCAATCCATCACAACAATAATTGCTTGCTTATAATTTGATAACATGTTTGTATGATCATATCCCATGATTCCCCTATGATCCCATGATACCCTAGTGCCTTTAATCAATTGTTTACACCCCTTTAATTCATCTTGCTTGTTTATCTTCATTGCTATTTTAGTTTAGTGACCTTCTACATCAACCCAATTTGTGACACCCCTTAGACACCACTAGTTGCAATAGAAATCTCATTTCAATACCCGTCCCTTGGGATCCGACCTTTACTTGCCTCTTTACTAATTGTAGAGTTGTTTGTGAAGCTATAAATTGTGTTTTGATTCGACCGTGACCCAACGACCACATCTTAATTTGTGAACACAAAACGGACTCGCATCAAAAATGGCGCCGTTGCCGGGGACGGTGTTTGTTTGATTTAGATTTATTTTTATTGTTATTAGTTGTGTCTTTCTTCGCCTTGGGGAAGTAAAACTCCTCAAGGTTTGTTCTAATTGTTTTCGAGTTGTTTGATATTTTGCATGTCTAGAAGGTTACAAGGTGATTTGTTACCTTTTAACCGTGAAATCGAAAGAACCTTGACGAACAATAGGAGACTTGTTAGGAGGAATTTAAGAGGTATTAGTGAAGTTGTTCAACCCACTAGTGAGTTTGTCAATCCTTTCGCAATAGAAGGAGAAGAGAACCCATTACACAATACCCCACAAAATCCACCTACAATGCCTAAATTCTCGTCACACTCCGTACCCACCGAGGAGAATCTACCAAATGGTACTCCTACACCGCAACACCTAACCGGAAATTTTATTGCCAAGTCCGCCTTCATCCAATTAGTTGAGAGGAGCCAATTTGGAGGGATGCCTAGTGTGGACCCTCATTCTCATATGGAAACCTTTTGCGACTATTGTGATGCAATCTCTCAAACGGGTGTGACTCAAGACCAAATTAGATGGGTCCTATTTCCTTTTTCTTTAATCGGCACCGCAAAGCAATGGTTGAAGGGCCTTGATAAGGCCACCCTTGGAATAGATTCTTGGAAGAAGTTGGCTCTAGCTTTCTACAAAAAATTCTACCCACCGGAAAAGACTAACATGCTAAGAGCTCAAATTACGGGTTTTAAGCAAAGGGATGAAGAATCTTTGTATGAAGCTTGGGAGCGGTTCAAGGGAATTTGTCGCTCATTTCCTCACCATGGACTTTGCGAATGGTTTTTGGTACAACAATTTTGGAATGGTTTATATGAAGATTCTAGGAACATTCTCAATATGGGATCGAATGGAATTTTCACCGAAGTTGATGACAATCAAACATGGAACAAGATTGAGGAAATGGCGGTCCATAACTCACAATATAGTAGACCTCGCAAGGCTACTAGAGGAGGAAAGCATGAAGTGGACTCCGTTACTCAATTGGGTGCTCAACTTAGTGCTCACATTGACACAATCAACTTGAAGTTTGAACAAGCTATGGCTAGACTTGAGGAAAACTCAAAATCATCAAAGCATCATGTTAATGCCATAACGGCATCCTCATCAATCCCAAGTGGGATATGTGAGAATTGTGGAACTTTGGGACATGACCAAGGTGAATGTAGGGAAACAAATGAGCAAGTGAATGCTTTCCAAGCATACAAGAGTGGTACCCCTTATTCCAACTTTTACAATGAAAACACCAAGTTCCATCCAAATCTCTCATACAAAAGCCAAAATATTCAAAACCCTCAAACAACATACACTCCACCACCCATGAGAAACCAAAATCAAAGACCCTTTTACAATCAAAACCAAGGTTACCAAAATCAAAATCCATACAATCACCAAAATGACCAAGGCTTTGATGTCCAAAAAGCGGTCCTCCAAATGCAAAAGAATTAACAAGAATTTTTCACTCAAATGCAAAAAGATAGCCAAGCAAAAGAAACCACCATCAACAACATTCTAGCTCACACCAAGATGTTGGAAACACAATTGACTCAACTAGCATCTTCAAGCTCACAAAGACAAAAGGGGCAATTACCACCTCAAAGTAATCCCCCTAGACATGAAACGGTTAGTGCCATTCACTTGAGAAGTGGTACAAGGTATGAAGCACCGAAGAAGCAAGTTGAGGATGAAGTTGTGGAAGTTAATGAAAAGGAAGAAATTGTGCAAAACTCCAAAGATGGAGAATCATCAAAAGAAGAAAGTTCAAAGAAAAATGAAGACAAGGCCAAGGAGAAAGAGCCCATTGTGATTAGACTTCCTTTTCCAAGTCGTCAAGCCAAGCCCAAATTTGACGATCAACTTGGAAAGTTCATGGAAATTGTGAAGAATTTGGAAGTCTCAATTCCTTTCACGGAATTAATCAATCACGTGCCGGCCTATGCGAAATACATGAAAGATATCCTCACAAAGAAGAAGTCGATCCGGAAACTTGAGACTATCGCCTTCACTAAGGTGAGTAGTGCAATACTTCAAGGGAGTTCACCTCCAAAGTTAAAGGATCCGGGAAGCTTCTCAATACCGTGTACCATTGGCGACACGACGATCAACAAAGCCTTATGTGATCTAGGGGCTAGTGTGAGTGTCATGCCGTACTCGGTGAGTAAAAGGTTGGGGATGGGAGAGCTTAAATGCACCAATATCACACTCCAAATGGCCGATAGATCGACGAAGACACCGTTAGGGATATGGGAAGATGTCCCCGTGCGAATTGGGAAGTTTTTCATCCCGGTGGACTTTGTCATTGTTGATATGGAGGAAGATTCCAACATTCCAATCATCCTAGGAAGACCTTTTCTACACACCGCGGGTGCGGTAATTGATGTGAAACATGGGGAGCTCACTCTAGAAGTGGGAGAGGAAAGCATAGCTTTTAATCTTGACAAGACTATGAGAGCTCCTCGTTTGCATGAACCATGTTTCATGATTGATCATTATAGCCGAAAGGATGAAAGGAAGAAATCGAAACTCCAATGGAAGAAGAAAATTGAAGATGCTCCATTCCAAGAGCAAGTGAATTATGAAAAGGAGAGCTTGCAAAGCTCATCAAAATCAATCAAGGAAGAAGAGGATGACCTCATTGGCCAAGAGAAGAAATTGGGAGAGTTGTCTCCATCTAAGCAAGAGATTTTCAATGATCAACTCAATGAAGTTTGTGGTCTTTGGGACGACGAATTTGAAGGGATTTTAATCCCTACATTGGTAATGCCATCGATCAAGACCAACAACAAGGGCCAAGGTCTATTGAAAGCCTCTACCATGATAATGAACAAGCCTTCGATTACTTTTTCAAGGTGTTGAGCAACATCAACAACACCTTGGACATGCCCCCTTGACATCTCATCAAGAATGAGAGTTTGGTGGAGTCCTCCCTAAACCACCACTTGTAAATATTTCTAACTCCCTAACTTACATTTCAATTCTTGTATTGCATTTTTTGTCATCTTTGGATTTTTATTTACTTTGATCAAAATAATTGTCATGTTTGAGAGAAGTGAGGGAGGGACTAACAATTTCAATTGATGTGTAGTGCTTTTAGCTTAGTGTGAGGATGGCAATTGCCTAGGCTATCCATGCCTTAGTAGTGCCCCCACAATGACGAACACAAGACTTGAAGAAAGAATGGAAGAATGGTAAGGGAAATGAATTGTGCACGGATGGAACTGAATCCGTGTACACAGAGGAAGAATCCGAGCGGATTCCACAGAATCCGCCCTTCTTCAGTAATCCGAGCGTACTGCAGAAAATCCGCCCGTCCTGAACTGAGCTGAATTTTGAAAATTCTTGACTGTGACCGAATCCGGGCGTCCTGAGTAGCAATCCGCCCGTCTTGAAGAATCCGCCCGTCTTGAAAAAAAGACGTCCGTCTTTGCAGCTGAGGAAAACAAGCAAAATTTTCTGGACTGAAATCCGTCCGTCTTTAAGCAAATCCGCCCGTCCCGTGTCAAGAAAATCCGAGCGTCTTCCACCGAATCCGCCCGTCTTTAGGCGAGTTTTGTAAAGCCCAGAAAGAGCAGAATCCGCACGGATTGGGCAGAATCCGCACGGATTGCCCCTGCAGATTCGAAAATTTCGGTCTCTTTAAAACCCCTCCCACCTTCATTCATTCATTTATTCATTCATTCATAAACACTACCCACAACATCAAAACCCTTATCCTCTCCATCACAAAAACAAAAACCCTCAATAACTTTCACCAAAAACAAATCAAACCATCCTTCCAACAACAAATCAATCACTCTTTCTTCAACAAAAATCAAAACCAAGCACAAAATCTTCAACCTTTGGGTCGATTTTTGATTTCATAAAGGCAAAGCCTTTCACCTTCAAATCGATTTGGGTATACTACAAATTGAAGATTTTTCATTCTTTTCTTGGTTAGTTCATCAATGGCAAGGACTAAGGGAGCAACAAAGGCAACAAAGGCACCAAAGGCTAAGGCACTCTCACAAAGGCAAAAGGCTCTTCAAACAAAGAAAGCATTGGCTATGGTGGTAGCAACACCAAACTTGGAAGTGCAACAACAACATCAACCTTCTATGGGAGCAACAACACCTTCTACTCCGGAAATCGATCAACTTTTGCATTATCCGGAGGTAACTTTTATTTCCGATACCCATAAAAATACCTTTGTCAAGTTTGCTATGAAGTCATTACAATCCACCAAATTTATATGTGAAGATACCTTAGAAAAATTGGGTGTTCTTGAGCAAACTAGAGCCTTTTTCAATGCCATGGGGTTGAAGAAATTGTTTGAAACAAAGGAATTGACATACCCCTCCCTTACCTTGGAATTTTTAAGTTCTTTGAAAGTCACCAAAGTTGAGAATAGGGAGAATCTCGAGTTTCGTCTAGCTAATGTTAGTAGACGCATTACTTTTAGGGAATTGAGTGAAATTTTGGGTCTTAGTGATGAACCGCGTTATTTCAAGAATTATGGAAAGTATGACCCCGAACCTCTTTGGGAGGCAATCTCCGGGAAGAAATTTGAGGATTTTCATGCGAGTCGTGCTCTTTTGGTCCACCATCCGGGCATAAGAGTATGGCACAAGGTCGTGGGTAACACCATAATTGCAAGGAAAGATACCAACCATTTCACAAAACTCGATTTTATTCTCCTTGAATCGGCTTTGAACATTGGAAGAGTACACACCAAGCCTTACAATTCTTTGAGGCTCTTGGTAGATAGATGGCTCAACATTGATTGTGGGAAGAAGGGCACAACCGGTATTGTCAATGGCGGCCTAGTCACTATCCTAGCTAAGCACTTTGATCCTAACTTCAATAAGGATAACAAGTACAAAGCAAAGGAGGGTGGCCATCTTGTTGATATGCATACTATGATACACAAGTTCAAGTGGGTTGCCCATAACCCCCTTGACACTAAGTATGGATGGCTCACTAGTGAAGCTAGATCGTTCACCTTGCCTTCAAAGATTTGTCGTCTAAGCGTCCACCGGACCAATTATCTACTTCCCCTTTCCAAAGAGGCCGAGTATATCATTCAACAACAAAAGGGTGATCTTGAAACTCCCTCCTCTTCCATTGTCATACCACCTTACCCCTTTGAGTATGAAGAGTTCAAGCCGGAAGGAGTTGAAGCTAGAAAAGATTATGTGACTCTTCTCATGCAAGCAATGCACAAGCAAGCCTTTGAAGATCGGAAAAATGCCTACTTGGCTCAATATCCACCCCTCCTACACTTAGCTAGGCAAGTACTACTTGATCCATCTTGTCCTTTGCCTAGTTGGGCGGATAGAGAAGTCCTATTTCCGGGTGCATCTAGGGTCGTTTTGGGTGACAATGAGGTTGTTGGTAATGATGAAGAAGTAGATGATAACATTGATGAAGAAGCAAGTGAAGGAGAAAAGGATGGTGAAGATGATGATGAGCAAGATGAGGAGGAAAGTGAAGAAGCAAATGACAAGGGAAGTGGCAATGTGACCACTTCTAATGAGGGAAGTGATGGTGATAGCATGATGGAAGATTAGCAAGCCTTGGAGACTCCTACCCTCTCATGGTTTGTCTATTTCTCTCTTTGTTTTAATTATAATTTTGATCATTGTTGGAGTAGTCCTAGCACCATTAGAGGACTCACACCTCGGTACCATTGAGGTGTTCTCATTTTATTGTTCCCATTTTCAAAATCCAAAATGACAAATTAGTTTCATGCATTGCATAGTGTGTGCATGAACTACACCCATCCTTGGACATTAGCAATAGTGTCTCACTCGGTTTGGGGAAGTTAATGCATACACAACGGGAGGTAATCTAAATTATCCTCTCCGTCATAACAAAAACCATGCATCATGTAGTGTAGCTTAGTATAGATTGCATTTAGTATAGAAATCATGCATCATCTTTGCATAATTTCCATCATTTTGGCCATTGAGGACAATGCCCATATTAGTGTGGGGATGGGAATTCTAACATTTAACTCTTATTCAAAAAATCCAAAAAAATTGAAAAATCTCAAAAATTTGAAAATTGAAAACCCAAAAACATGTTTATTTCCTTTTGTAGTCTTGTATATATTGTCTTGTATATATTGTGTTTGTTCTATCCTTGTTCACATTGATTGACTACGCCACATCCGAGACATGAGGATATTGAAGACTGCATGGTATGATCTTTCCAATCTCCTTTTTCCTCTTTATGTTAATGACTATGTGGCTTTATTTTGATTGATGCGGTATAACAATATGAACTTAGAACTTGCATTTAGTTTATATGTCATATTAGTTAATAGAATCACTTGCATTAGGATGTTTATATTAGTTGCATCATGGCATGTAGTTGCATGTTAGAAATGTTTTGAAAAATGCCTATTTAGGAACTTTGACAAGAGCAACTAAGCCATTACAAATACTTGTTCAACTTAAAACTTTGCCTACTAGAATGGTTGTAAAACACCCTAGATAGTGTCATACTAGTGTCTTTTGACCCATGACCCAAATCCTAGTCAAGGGTTTGCATGTGAGTCACCTATCCAACCCCGTGATGCGATGTGGACTTGGTTAACTTGTCTAGGTGACCTTGTTTGACTTTGTGGTAAGGCAACCCAAAAATATTTTCTATCAATAAGCTTGAAGTGCTCATTTCAAAGAAATTTTGTCATGTGGAAGTAATGTAATGCCAAGGAAACCTCAAATGTTTTGAATTGTTGAAAGTTGAGAAATTTAAGTTGTTTTGATGGAGGCGTACCACTTTGATGTGCTTTGGTGCGGGATCCATTGAATTGGGCCCCCATACGGTTGTGAATTCGGCCGCCCAGAGACAGAGTGACTATCACCCCGAAAAGCTATTGTCTAGAGGTTAACCGGTTGCCTAATAAGCGATTGGCGAAAGCAAAGGACACTAGCCCGGAAGGGACAAACCCCATCTTAAATTTTTGAAATGTGAAAGTGAAATGAGGACAATTTTGAATACTAGTCATATCCACCCGTTGTGAATAAAGATTTGAGAATTTCATTCCCAAAAAGCCTTTTGTCAAGCCACTTGGTCGAGTTTGGGACGATCCATGACCTTTACTTTTGTAGAGAATTCGAGACTTGTCATGTCATATGCACCTAGCATCATAGGGATCATCATTCCACCACCATCCGATCGCTCTTGACGAAAGCATTTGGAAATTGAAGACGAAAGTAGTCTAGTTTAACACCATTTGGAGGTGATTTAGTGCCATCCTCTTAGACTTAGTAATTTGTTGAACTAGTATTTGTGAAGGATTACATGCTCTTAAATTTGTTCTTCTTTAGTGCCTCCGCCACTTGATGAGGAAGTGGCTATTCTTTTTGTAGATGCATCCATTATGTGATTTTATGTGCTTAATGTTTGGATGTGTCGCCATTTTGGCAAGACCCTTCTTGCCTTGCAAGAAGGCATCCTACCTCATGGTTGTCTTGTTGTGAGTTGAAGGGGCGGAGTGAGACCCGCTAATTGTCTCATATCGGCTATATTATTAGGATAGGTTAGTATTGGTCCTAGTCTTTGTCACCTCTTTACTCGGGACGAGCAAAGGTTCGGTTTGGGGATATTTGATGTGACCATATTTAGCGCATATTTAGCCCCCGAATTAGCCTTGTTCCCATGCTTTTTAGTGCATATTTGGGTCATTTCTTATCTTTAGTTTTTTGTTTTGCATATTCTTTGAGATTTTGATCCCTTGGTAGGAAAGGAGTAAGAATCTTGCATTTTCATGGCAAAACGAGACTAAATTGATCGAATTCAATGACCAAGTGTAGATACCCGTATCCGTCGATATTGGAATTTATAGAGAACCCGACAAACACCCGATGATGATAGGACACATGTATTCTTTAGTTGTCATTGTCATTATTTGGAGCTCGTTTTACGAGGTAGAATGGACGTCGTCGATGAAGTATTTTATTAATTTAAATGATATTTAAATTAATGTTTTTAGTGAATTCATTCTGTTAATTTAAATGATATTTAAATTAATGTTTTTAGTAAGTTCATTTTGTTATTTTAAATGATATTTAAAATTAATGTGTTTTTTAAGTGAATTCATTATTCATTTAATTTAAATGATATTTAAATTAAAGTTTTATTTTGAATTTATTTTCTTAAGTTTATTTTATTGAAAATAAAATAAATATTTGATTTGAAAAATCATTTTATGAGAATGTTTGATTTGAAAAGTCATTTATTTCAATTTATTAATTGATTTGAAAAATCGATTTGAAAAGCGAAGAAAACTCGTTTTGAACACTTGTTTTTGAGCTCGTTTTTAGCTCGGTTTTTGAGCCCGTTTCCTTTGCGAATTGGCACGAATCTCGAGTACATTAACCCACCTAGACCAATACCCATCCACCCATGTTCGAACCCCCATACCATGGCCCAAATCCTCGTCCCAAACCCCTCACAAGCAGCCCACGCATAAACCGAGCCCCCTGTTTTTGCGAGCCAATTCTCGAGCCCAAACCCGCTCCAAACACTACCAAGACCCGTACCCATTAACCCTAACCCATACCCTAGTATCCTACCCATATTATCCTAGCTTAATCACCAAGAAAACCCCCTCAAACCCTCACAAAAACCGATGGACAGCAGCCATACGGGATTGAGCCCGACTGCCTCCTCCTCTCTTTTAACCTATTTTAACTCCTTATAAATACCACCCCTTTACCATACATTCATTTCTCTAAGTTCTCCATACATCCAAGTATCACATACAAGCTTTAAACCTCAGAAACAAACCCTAAACATCCTTCAAAAACCCTAAACAAAACCGACACACAAACTGAAACTGTTTGTGTGTCCTCTTCGAAAACCCATTCGTTCCTCCATCAAACCTCCATAAAAACTCGAGTTTCTTATTCCTAATTAACCACATAACATCCATCTACATATTAGACAAAGAATTACGAGCCAAATTGCCCTTGAGAGTACACGAAATCCCTCGAAAAACAGAGTGAAATAACACTCTGTTTTCGCGGTTTCTTCTTGTCTGTCCAGTTCAGTTTGTGCTGGTTTTTCGTGCCCATTAACCCAAAACGAGCAGGGGTTGCTTTAAGATCCTTGTTCTCCTCTCTTTCTAGTTTCCAAAACATCTTTCGAATCGAATTTTCGTCGTGAAACGAGGGAGATATCACTGTTTTAAAATCGCTGTCCAGAAACTTTCCAAAACGCGTGTTTGCTTTATTCTTCGTCGACGACGGCCTCTCGAGATAAAATCTACCATCGATTACGACCCAAGACGGTGTCAACGATACATGTAGGTTGAGGGTGCATCAAATCCCCTTTTCTCTCCTTTTTTTATTTCGTTTTTTTTATGCCTTTTTTATAGTTTGTTTTTTGTTTGTTTTCGTTTTGTTTATCGTTTGTTTTAATTAACTATGAAACTAGTTAGTCCGAGTATGAGTTAAAGTACCACCATGAACACCCGCGTTGACTTGAGATGGGAAAAGAAACCGCTACATCAGTCGGTGGTACACCCCCGTCTCATTTACATATCCTCGTGTTCAAGGTAGGGCATAAATAAAACAATTATCTAACTTCGCTTTTCGCTTTTGACCTCCTTGTTGTTTCGGCCAAATCGACATACCCTAGGACCCGTTGCATGTTAGTTTAACCTCTGATTGTTAACCTATGACGTATTTAGATGACTTTAATTTAATTTAATAACCTAATTAGACACGATAGGTGGCTTCGACGTAAGTTATAAAATCAATCAACGATTCTGTAAATAATTGAATGCATCTCTCTCTTTCACCTAATTTCTCGCTAGTATAAGAGTGCGTGATTAGCACCTTCTTATTGACACTCGATGAGTTAAATTAATTAGCGAATTTGACCTAATTAGACCCTTTAGGCCGTGTGAATGTACCCTCGTGCGACAATCAATCAACATCGTTTTTCTACTCGTTTTCTAACTTGTTTCTTATCCCTTTTCGCAATCACTCGATCTAATCAATGAATCTAACTTAGGAACTAGGTTGGCCTTGTCTTGGCCGTGAGGGTGGCCGTTGGTTTGGGCCGTGGGGTGGCCGTTTTATTTACCTTTCTCGTTTTGTTTTTATACCGTTTGTTTCCTCGTTGTTTCATTGTTTGTAATTATCGTTTGTTATCGAGTTGTATTTTTTTCAAGTTAGCTTTCTTTTATTGAGTCAAAACCTTTTCAAAAACCTTGGTCTTGTTTGGTTAGACGGTTGTTCCCCAATGCTTGTAGGAGCGTAGTAAACCGCATGTTATTTAAAGCAACATGGCCCGGTTTATGCTAATGCATGCTTTGGTGCGTAGCCTTATGTCTAATTCGATGAGATTAAGCGCGAGCACGCATTACGAGGAGTGACCCAAGGACCGTGGGTCATGTGAGCCGTGGGCCACCCTCATGTGCACGGTTTTCAAGGCCCGATGGCCGTGTGTTTTGTGTCGTGTTTTGAGTTGTATGTAGCAATTGTAATTAGATCGAGTTGTAATTTATTTATCGTTGTGTCGGCATGAAATGCCTTGTTTGTAATAGGTAGATCCCAACGGCTCCCCCATTCCCCCTTAAGCCTTGTTTGTTTGCTTTGAATGTTGCTAGATTAATCAACCCACATGCTAAATTACAACTTTGACAAAGTTAGTTTAGTTGCATCTAAAACGACATAGAAATTGTTGTCACATGATAGGGTTAAAACAACGTTTGCATTTCATATATCGTAGTAGCTATGACCTTGTTTGAAATCCATACTTGACTTAGTAGAGGCCGTTATTGACGGGCGGGGTTGGGTGTCCTTATGGGCTTCCCAACACGTACCCTCACCCTTACTCAAGATCTATGGTTTGTGGATCCGTCTAAATACCATTGGATTACGAGAGTCATTCAAATCGAGTGATATAGGGTACAAGTCTTTATCTTTAATCACTCGTAGTCGATGGGCTTTATGCTTTTCGATGAAAGGTGTAAAGTTGACTTGAACGGTTCCAAGTTCCCAAAAACTTGGTGGCGACTCTAATATGTCTTAATTCGATTCGAAAGAACCTCGAGTCGATTATGCGGGTGTGGATCCCTCGGACGCAGTTCCCGAGGGCCTTGTCCTGATTTGGCGACTACTGGGAAAAGAGGACTAGTTACACTTTGTTTCTAGGGTCTTTTCCTCCGAGGTGAAACTTGAAAAGAAAGTGTTGGAAAGTAAAACATTACTCATAGTGCTACGATTCATGCATAAACCCTTAAGGACTTGCCGGGCCGTCCAGCGTTTCTTCGTGATGCGTGGGGGCGACGTCCCACTATGCTAGGAAGATGCACATTGCTCGCTTCCACTTCACCTCGCGTGGTTCTTGATGGTGGGGACGATCTTCTAGGTACTCTACCTTAAGACACCTTGCTCTATAAGACCGCAAAAGGATGGAGGGCATAGACCTTCTTGTAGAAGACTTGCCGAGACTTAGAGATGTCTAGGAGCATACATCCTTAGAACATGAGAATGACAATGTGCAATTTGTTTTCCCGAGTATTTTTCGAAATTTCCCATGTCCTTTTCAAAACCGAACTTTTGAACAACTCACTTTCAAAATAGCATGGTTTTAAAAAACGTGGAATGCTGCCCAAATAGGACTAGAATTTTCGGCCCAAAACAAGCTTTTATAGCCGGCATGCTGCCCATTTCAAATCTCATTTTTCAAATCGATCATTCGTTTTTCGAGATCAATACAAAATGCCTCTCGAACCTCAACCAAGCATGAAATGCGTCAAGTCGTGTCCATGTCATGGCCGTGTTAGGCCGGGTGTGTTTCGTTCTAAGAGTCTAGAACACGACCTTGTTGGGTCACCCAAGCTCACCTCTTGGGCTTTGAGTCATGTTGGTTGACCTTTTGGTCTAGGATAGCCCACAAAAACGCCCAAGCTAGGCCATTTAGGGCGTTTCACCCGAACCTATGGGCTATGTTAGTCCAATCACGGGTTTGGCCACACCGAGTCCGGTTTATAACCGATTTATGACAGTCTGAGTCATGTCGTTTTGTCGAGTCTAAAATGAACCAAGGTCTAGATCCAACCGTGAGTCGAACCTCTGGTTAGTCAATCTCAAGTCGAGTCTTTGTTTGAGTCAAGTTGGGGTCGTGTCCTTAAGTGTGCAGGGGCTCTTACTTTAAATATTGACTCTCACGGGGTTTTCTTGTAGAAAGGCCGCCAAAAACCCGACGTCAAGCAATGGAAGATGCTGTTAACAAGCTTACTGAGGCCGTGAACCTCATGATGACCCGAATGGATGCAATCGAATCTAAGCTGGGTGAAGATTCCCCTCCACCACTGACTGATCTGGAAAAACGATTCAAGTTCATCGAGGACCGTTTGAAGCTCTCCCAGGGGAAGAACATTCACTATGAGAATGCTAGGGCCTATGCCCGATTCAGACAAGTTGCCCACGAACATGGTACTCACCGACATCCCAAAGTTCAAGGGCACCGAAGATCCAGTCCACCATGTTAAGGCCTATAAAGGGTACTTGCATGAAGGGAGTACCTTTGATATGCTCTCTGAAATTTTCGCCCAATCTCTCGGGAGAACAACCAAAGGCTTGGTTCTACAATCTTGACCTTAAGAACTTCCCCACTTTCGAAGATATTACGGTGGAGTTCGTAAGCACTATGCGGACAATGTTGAGATTCAAACCAACATAAGAACCTTGGAGGTTATGACACAAAAGGAGAAAGAGGGCTTTACTGAATTCCTCGCAAGATGGCGCGCTGAAAGCGTAAAACTAGCTAAGAAGCCCGACGAAGTTGAAATGGTAGATAAGTTCGTAAAGAATCTACGACCTGTTTACCGTAATGCTCGAAATACAGAATTTTGGCTCTTTCAAAGAATTGATAAGAATCGGGATAAAGGTAGAAGATGATGTCATAAGGGGAGGTGAAAAGCCGAAAGGGTACCAAGGGGCCTCATCGTCTAAGGCCAAGGCCCCAGCAATGACCCATATTGATGAAGCCATCAATCTCTTAGAAGGGCAATCGAAGAAGTCGCAACGCCAAACACCTAGGGCATTCACCGATATCGGATGCACTTATACATACGCTCTCCAAAGGCTCATAGCCCAAGGAAAGCTGAAGCCTATTGGTCCAACTCCGGACCCTCCCGCTGATCAACAAGGTAAATGGTATAAACCGAATGCCTACTGTGCCTTTCATCAAGGGAAAGGCCATGATACTGAAAGGTGTTATCGATCGAAACACGAAATTAAGACATGATTGAGAACGGAACGCTCCCAATCCCGGCCATAAAACCCAATAACATCACCAATCCATTTGGCGATCACGCCAACTTTGTTTCTGTCGAAGACAATGTCGATTATTCCCATCTTATCCGCCCATGTCACTTGAAAGGGGTGTTTATCGGGAAAATATTTTTGGATTGCTCTGAATTCTTGCCAAACCCGAAGAATGAAATTCAAGTCGGGAGTCTTGCTCTAGAATGTACTCCTCTTATTAACGAAGTTAATAAAAGACAATTCGATTCACCAACCTTCATCATTGGCGTAGATCCTCAGAGGACTACCTCGGGATGGAGGCCGACCATCAAAGGGATCAAGGACAAGAGTCGAGCATCTAAGCTGACAGCTGAACAAGGGAAAGCTCAAGACCAGATTTGAAAAATTATGAGTCGGGATCTGTTTTCTTTTCTTAGTCGAGTCGAGTCTAGGACTTTCCTTTCTTGAAGTTGAGTCGTTTGTCCCGCGATGACCTAGGGTGTGTCCTAGGAATCGTTCTTTCGAGTCTGTTAAGCTTTTTGCCATTCCAATAAAAGGTTGCAGTTTCGTTTCCCAATATGTCTTGTTTCCAATCCTCAATCATTCCGAAACATGATAAAATGCACAACACACTCAAAGGAATCCCTGGGGTAGAAATATGTCCTGTTTCAAAATTTAAGGTACATTAGGATCCCGTGTTTGATTCTTTTACCTATTCCATGTCTGGTGGTAGAAAACCTCCATCTGAACCAATGTTTGTGACAAGCTTTTAGATGATTCTATGACAAACCCGGACTAGCTCCTTGTTTCCCCTATCGATGATGGAAGGCAAGCCTTTTCCCCAACAAAATCATCCCATCTCGAAGAGAGAAGAAACCAACCCGTTCTAACAAGGAATTGTTAGTTCTTACCCAAATTAGTTGGCGAAGCCCAGTTTTCAAGGTGTATCCATTTATGACTGAGAGAATGAATAGAAGATCATTTTCAAAGAGAGAAAAAAAAGGTGAAAAAGAATGAAAAAATGAGAAGAAGAGAAAAATTGGAAAAATGAAAAAAAATGAAAAAAAAAGAAAAATGAAAAAAGATGAAAGAAAAAGAAAAAAAAAAAAAAAGATTTGAAGTTATTGCAAAAGGTTTTGGTTGAATGTCGAAATTCTGAGAAGCAGGAAGTCGAGTCAAGTACCCATAGTTGAAGTTCAATGGGCGAAGCCCAAAAGCTTAAGTAGTAACCTCTTTACCCTCTAAGTCCTTCCCGAGACGATTCTGAGGGGATAGTCGGGAATTTTGAGAATCATTCCGCTTGTCTTTGTTACACCTGACCTTTAGGGTCCGGACATGGAAATTTGAACCCACATCATTTTTCAACCCATTTGCACTCGTGGTTCATCAAACCCGAGACACCCATTCCAACCACATCAGCAACCATAGCCCTTGGCCTTAGCACCACAAAACAAACCTTCAGAATGATGGTTAACCATTCCAACTTGTTATTACCAAGCTCCACATCCCAAAAGATCCAAGCCTTTTACACCTAACCCCAAACACGGGATTTAACGGTACTTTACAGGCTAGAATGGGATATGACATGATACCTTAGGTGAAACCTTCGAGTGTATACACACAATTAAAATGCCACTTTAATGCACCTGGATCGAACTACGTCGGATTTGATTTCGCTCCACGCGAATACTTAGGCAGTCCTTCAGAATAAGGGATTCAATCCACTCATCAACCAAGTTGTCATCTTTTCGTTTTCTTACGGGTCTTAACCAAGTCCAAATGAAGCCACCTTTGTTTGAGTCGGTCTTAGCACTCGATGTAGGCTAGGATGAGGATATAGGTTCAGATAAGTAGTGTCAAGTCTCGGAATGAGCTTTATCTAATGGTTTAGGCAAAGATCTTTGAGTCATATAGACGTGGGTTTGTGTTGGGAACGAGAAAATATGAAAAACCCGCTGAAAAGAAAGAAGGCGTGGAAGAAAAATAGTAAAAGCCCATTTGAAAAGAAAGAAGGCGGTGGCAAGAAATGATGAAAACTTGCTGAAAAGAAAGGAGGCGAGGAGAAGAGTGACAGAATGTTCCCAACAAAAATGATGTGTGATGTCTAAGTGTTCTCATAAAATCAACATGTGTTTAGTGTCTGGGCGAAGCCAACGTTGTTGCTCCGTGAGTTTAATCCATCCTGTCAATGGCAAGTGATCTTGATTCCCATGTGCCCTCGGGAGCACGCCCATGCCATACGAAATCTTCGTCCCAAGTCCGACGACCTTGTGATTCCCATTTGCCATCTTTTTGCGCCTTAACGGCCAATTTACATTTCTACCCTCAACGAGTCAATACTTGAACTAAAACCCATGCACACTTACGGTTTTATTTTCCTTTTTTGTTTTACGGTAGCGGGCTACGCCCACGTGGTTTACGAGTCATACAGAGTGTCTGAGTCGTATTTCATGCTCACCCGTCAAGGTTCGATTTCAAACAGAGTGTCCGAGTCGTATTTCATGCTCACCCGTCAAGGTTCGATTTCAAAAATTTCAAAATTTCAAAATTTCAAAAAAAACTTTTTGCGAATTATGGATAGATGATCCAAGTAGTGGAATCCTTGTGGGTCGATGATCCAATCCTTCGAAATTCAAAAATTCAAAATTCAATTTTTGAAGGGTCGATGGCCCAATTATTCAAAATTTTCAAATTCAATTTTTGGGTCGATGGCCCAATCATTCAAAATTTTCAAATTCAATTTGAAGGGTCGATGGCCCGACATTCCAAGTGATGTCAAATTCAAACGTCGGGTCGATGGCCCAATTATTCAAAATTTTCAAATTCAATTTTCGGGTCGATGACCCAGTATTTCAAATAATCCAATTTCAAGATCGATGATCCAAATGTGCTTATGTGATGATTATTGCTAGTACGTTTTTGTGTTTCAAATGTAGCAGGATATGCTTCAACTGGGGGCTCTAAAGTCTTCGACTTTAGAGCCATTGCAGAAAAATGGGGAGCTCTGAAGCGCCGTTGGCTTCGAGACCATTATCAAGATGTAAAGGATGACATCCACCAAGAATTCAATTCAATTATAAGAGTAAGAAATGGAAGAATTCCGTAGCTGAAAGCAAATGATGAAAGCGGCGGCAACCTCCTTGGAAAGTCCCGTCCCATTCGGACAAGTGCTAGCAGATGATAAATTTTGGGCAAATGTCAGCAGATGATGAATTTTGGACAAATGCCGTGAGATGATAAACTTTGTGCATGTGTCGCAGATTGCCTAACTACGACGCGGGTTTGATTCCGTCGTAAACGGATACGTAGGCGCCTAAGGATAAGGCTCAATCCACCATATATGCAATTTATGGGTCGACGACCAATGATGACAATTTGACGCAATGAAGCAAGAGTCAATCCCCTACGAAGTTTGGTATGATCTCTTCTTATGGTTGGCGAGCTTATATACGCAAGTCTAATGGACTATAAACGACCCGAAGAATCCTCGGTCGAGAGGGACTGGGGTATACTTTGACTTTCGCCTTGTCCAAGCCTCAGTCAAAGTGGGGGCTCTGTAGATACCCGTATCCGTCGATATTGGAATTTATAGAGAACCCGACAAACACCCGATGATGATAGGACACATGTATTCTTTAGTTGTCATTGTCATTATTTGGAGCTCGTTTTACGAGGTAGAATGGGCGTCGTCGATGAAGTATTTTATTAATTTAAATGATATTTAAATTAATGTTTTTAGTGAATTCATTCTGTTAATTTAAATGATATTTAAATTAATGTTTTTAGTAAGTTCATTTTGTTATTTTAAATGATATTTAAAATTAATGTGTTTTTTAAGTGAATTCATTATTCATTTAATTTAAATGATATTTAAATTAATGTTTTATTTTGAATTTATTTTCTTAAGTTTATTTTATTGAAAATAAAATAAATATTTGATTTGAAAAATCATTTTATGAGAATGTTTGATTTGAAAAATCATTTTATGAAAATAAAATAAATATTTGATTTGAAAAATCATTTTATGAAAATAAAATAAATATTTGATTTGAAAAATCGATTTGAAAAGCGAAGAAAACTCGTTTTGAACACTTGTTTTTGAGCTCGTTTTTAGCTCGGTTTTTGAGCCCGTTTCCTTTGCAAATTGGCACGAATCTCGAGTACATTAACCCACCTAGACCAATACCCATCCACCCATGTTCGAACCCCCATACCATGGCCCAAATCCTCGTCCCAAACCCCTCACAAGCAGCCCACGCATAAACCGAGCCCCCTGTTTTTGCGAGCCAATTCTCGAGCCCAAACCCGCTCCAAACACTACCAAGACCCGTACCCATTAACCCTAACCCATACCCTAGTATCCTACCCATATTATCCTAGCTTAATCACCAAGAAAACCCCCCTCAAACCCTCACAAAAACCGATGGACAGCAGCCATACGGGATTGAGCCCGACTGCCTCCTCCTCTCTTTTAACCTATTTTAACTCCTTATAAATACCACCCCTTTACCATACATTCATTCCTCTAAGTTCTCCATACATCCAAGTATCACATACAAGCTTTAAACCTCAGAAACAAACCCTAAACATCCTTCAAAAACCCTAAACAAAACCGACACACAAACTGAAACTGTTTGTGTGTCCTCTTCGAAAACCCATTCGTTCCTCCATCAAACCTCCATAAAAACTCGAGTTTCTTGTTCCTAATTAACCACATAACATCCATCTACATATTAGATAAAGAATTACGAGCCAAATTGCCCTTGAGAGTACACGAAATCCCTCGAAAAACAGAGTGAAATAACACTCTGTTTTCGCGGTTTCTTCTTGTCTGTCCAGTTCTGTTTGTGCTCGTTTTTCGTGCCCATTAACCCAAAACGAGCAGGGGTTGCTTTAAGATCCTTGTTCTCCTCTCTTTCTAGTTTCCAAAACATCTTTCGAATCGAATTTTCGTCGTGAAACGAGGGAGATATCACTGTTTTAAAATCGCTGTCCAGAAACTTTCCAAAACGCGTGTTTGCTTTATTCTTCGTCGACGACGGCCTCTCGAGATAAAATATACCATCGATTACGACCCAAGACGGTGTCAACGATACATGTAGGTTGAGGGTGCATCAAATCCCCTTTTCTCTCCTTTTTTTATTTCGTTTTTTTTATGCCTTTTTTATAGTTTGTTTTTTGTTTGTTTTCGTTTTGTTTATCGTTTGTTTTAATTAACTATGAAACTAGTTAGTCCGAGTATGAGTTAAAGTACCACCATGAACACCCGCGTTGACTTGAGATGGGAAAAGAAACCGCTACATCAGTCGGTCGTACACCCCCGTCTCATTTACATATCCTCGTGTTCAAGGTAGGGCATAAATAAAACAATTATCTAACTTCGCTTTTCGCTTTTGACCTCCTTGTTGTTTCGGCCAAATCGACATACCCTAGGACCCGTTGCATGTTAGTTTAACCTCTGATTGTTAACCTATGACGTATTTAGATGACTTTAATTTAATTTAATAACCTAATTAGACACGATAGGTGGCTTCGACGTAAGTTATAAAATCAATCGACGATTCTGTAAATAATTGAATGCATCTCTCTCTTTCACCTAATTTCTCGCTAGTATAAGAGTGCGTGATTAGCACCTTCTTATTGACACTCGATGAGTTAAATTAATTAGCGAATTTGACCTAATTAGACCCTTTAGGCCGTGTGAATGTACCCTCGTGCGACAATCAATCAACATCGTTTTTCTACTCGTTTTCTAACTTGTTTCTTATCCCTTTTCGCAATCACTCGATCTAATCAATGAATCTAACTTAGGAACTAGGTTGGCCTTGTCTTGGCCGTGAGGGTGGCCGTTGGTTTGGGCCGTGGGGTGGCCGTTTTATTTACCTTTCTCGTTTTGTTTTTATACCGTTTGTTTCCTCGTTGTTTCATTGTTTGTAATTATCGTTTGTTATCGAGTTGTATTTTTTCAAGTTAGCTTTCTTTTATTGAGTCAAAACCTTTTCAAAAACCTTGGTCTTGTTTGGTTAGACGGTTGTTCCCCAATGCTTGTAGGAGCGTAGTAAACCGCATGTTATTTAAAGCAACATGGCCCGGTTTATGCTAATGCATGCTTTGGTGCGTAGCCTTATGTCTAATTCGATGAGATTAAGCGCGAGCACGCATTATGAGGAGTGACCCAAGGACCGTGGGTCATGTGAGCCGTGGGCCACCCTCATGTGCACGGTTTTCAAGGCCCGATGGCCGTGTGTTTTGTGTCGTGTTTTGAGTTGTATGTAGCAATTGTAATTAGATCGAGTTGTAATTTATTTATCGTTGTGTCGGCATGAAATGCCTGGTTTGTAATAGGTAGATCCCAACGGCTCCCCCATTCCCCCTTAAGCCTTGTTTGTTTGCTTTGAATGTTGCTAGATTAATCAACCCACATGCTAAATTACAACTTTGACAAAGTTAGTTTAGTTGCATCTAAAACGACATAGAAATTGTTGTCACATGATAGGGTTAAAACAACGTTTGCATTTCATATATCGTAGTAGCTATGACCTTGTTTGAAATCCATACTTGACTTAGTAGAGGCCGTTATTGACGGGCGGGGTTGGGTGTCCTTATGGGCTTCCCAACACGTACCCTCACCCCTTACTCAAGATCTATGGTTTGTGGATCCGTCTAAATACCATTGGATTACGAGAGTCATTCAAATCGAGTGATATAGGGTACAAGTCTTTATCTTTAATCACTCGTAGTCGATGGGCTTTATGCTTTTCGATGAAAGGTGTAAAGTTGACTTGAACGGTTCCAAGTTCCCAAAAAACTTGGTGGCGACTCTAATATGTCTTAATTCGATTCGAAAGAACCTCGAGTCGATTATGCCGGGTGTGGATCCCTCGGACGCAGTTCCCGAGGGCCTTGTCCACACCAAGCATCAAGGAGAGACAAGATTAGAAGGCCTTTGTACATATTATAGTAGAAGAACAATGTTGAGAAAGGATCCTTGAGTCCCCAAGGAAATCCCCAAGGAATTTATGAAGAAAAGGGAAGAAAAGAAGAAGATATGTTGCTGAGTGACGATCCGAGCGGATTGTCACCAATCCGTCCATCCCGCAGCTGCACAATCCGTGCGGCTTTGTTTGAATCCGCTCTGATTCCACCTCCATAATCCGACCGGATTCCCCTGAATCCGCTCGGATTCCAACGCCAGAATCCGCCCGTCCCGACCTTATTCCGCCCGGATTCGGCTCCAGCACGGATTGTCTTCTCCAAGCTACGAAGAAAGAAGCCCTTCTCTTGAAAAATACCGGCTCCTCCTTGCTCAATCTAAAAATTGTAATTACTAGTTTAGCCCTTAGTTAACCCTAATGCATCCTCCCTAATTTCCACTATAAATACCCCATTAGTCTAATTAGAGGAGCATGTTCTTCTTATCAATAATTAGTATAGTTAATATCAATCAAATCTCTCTTTAATATTGTAATCAAGTATTAATCAAGTTTTAATCCAAGTTTTAGTTCTTTAATCTCTCTTTTGTTCATCCTTTATTTTGGGTAATTGAAGATTATTTGGGTTATTGTTGGGAGATTGACAACCTCTCAATCAAGCATTCAAGTACTTCTTTTATCTTTGCTTTATTATTGGAATCATTAGTAGGTATAATCTCTTAATCCCTTTTTAATTATTGTTAATTACTTTCATTTATTCACCATGTTTCATATTGTTGGTATGATTGACAACCTTGCTAGGATGATCAACATGATAATGAGTGAGTAGTCTCTTAGCTAGGGTTAAATGGGTGATTAGGGGAAACCAACATGGGGATTGATTCATGCTTAATCTAATATGCTTTCATGTTTTATTTGTTTGCTTGTTTTGATCTCAACTCATGCACATGTTATATTTGATGAAATGCTAAGCCTATGAATCCTTGCATTTACTATCATCTTCTATCTTTTCAATGAGACTTGTAAGACATAACCCAACTCGAGTCTCATTAGACCATGCATGTTGTTGAGTAGGGAAGATTAAGTCGACTTGTAGGTGTTGTACAATCTAATCGATTCGGCTCTGGGACCCAAACTTTCCTAGGATTGTAAGATATAACCCAACTCAATCCATCACAACAATAATTGCTTGCTTATAATTTGAGAACATGTTTGTATGATCATATCCCATGATTCCCCTATGATCCCATGACACCCTAGTGCCTTTAATCAATTGTTATACCCCTTTAATTCATCTTGCTTGTTTATCTTCATTGCTATTTTAGTTTAGTGACCTTCTACATCAACCCAATTTGTGACACCCCTTAGACACCACTAGTTGCAATAGAAATCTCATTTCAATACCCGTCCCTTGGGATCCGACCTTTACTTGCCTCTTTACTAATTGTAGAGTTGTTTGTGAAGCTATAAATTGTGTTTTGATTCGACCGTGACCGAACGACCACATCTTTATTTGTGAATACAAAACGGACTCGCATAAGAGATCTAGGTTTCAGAGAGAATGCCTCCAAAACCTAATTTTTTGTGCAAAAATGAATGAATTAGGTCAAAAGGAGAGAAACCCTCTCCTTTTGTTCATTCGGTCCACCGTGAGATCACAAAGGAGGGAGTGGGCTTTCACTTTCTCCTTATTTTTAACTCGTTGTCCGACTCAAAATGCTAAAATGTATATGACGGGATTTTATTATAAATCGTCATCGGTTATCGGTTATTAAAATATCAACTAGTAACATGACTCAGTCAATATATTAATACTTGTCCGACAATGACAATATTGTATAATTAATTAATTCAATATACATTAATTAAATATAATCGTTTATATTCAATTTACCAATTAACCGCTTAATTCACATTAGCCAGTATTATTTAATCCGTATTAAATAGTTATCTCAACATCGCGTTTGACTAATTATTAGTCAATAACTCCGACTAACTGCTTAGTCAAATTAGGCATCAACATGACTGTATTTTCATACCGTCACATCTCTCAAACGTATCCTATAGGTGTGACTTTTAGGGACCAGTTGATCACCGCCATCAGTATGACAATAACGTCAAACTTATCTAGCAAGCCAACCGTTATTGATAAACGTGGACCAACTGATAATAATACAAAAGTATACCCTTTGATCCTTTTTAGAGATTTATATGTCATTGCACTAACTGTAGAGGACACCAGCCCCAACAATATATTAGGTTTAAACCCGTGAAATTCACGAGCCTAATTTTAGAATTTTAAATGAATATATTATTAATAGGATAGCGAAGATATAACAATCTACAGAGTAGTTAATTTTGAATTACTAACCATATATGAGTTATCATATAGTGTGTCCATTAGTATGATTAAGACTTACAAAGTTACAATAAAATCAGTACATACTCCGTATTTGATTACCCATGCGGCCATGCATAGTAAAATAGTTTCCTCTTCGTTCTTGGCTCTTCCTTTCCGTTCTTTTCCCTCTGAACAAAGGTAACTGCTTGTGAGAAGCTTGCTTGCCTTTGCTTTCATCTGGTAGCTCGATTATACGGGGCACTACACAAAAATTAATTCAATAGTACAATGATCTTCAAAAGATTGCCAGTATCTTTATTCCTGCATATCTTCTATACACTCATCATGTTGTTACTCGCATTCGCACAAACATTAACTAATTCACATATGAGTTGATCTCAGTTGTAAATTAAACATCTCTTATTATGATGTATATATGAATTCATTCATCTTACAAAAACAATATTGAAAATATTATTTCACTCCGCATCGCCACCAGAATGAGTAGGACTGCCTGCAAAATACTTCATAGTATAGGGATTTTAATCTCTAAGACTAAGTCATTTTTAACAGTTACAACCCATAAATTTTGAGTAAGGGGTGAGGGTACGTGTTAGGAAGCCCATAAGGACACCTAACCCCGCCCGTCAATAACGGCCTCTACTAAGTCAAGTATCGGATTTCAAATAAGGTCTTAGCTACTGCGATATATGATATGCAAACATCGTTTTAAAACCCTAACATGTGAAGTTTCTATGTCGATTTAGATGCAACTAAACTAACTTTGTCAAAGTTGTAATTTAGCATGTGGGTTGATTGATCTAACAACATACAAAGCAAACAAGGCTTAAGGGGAATGGGGGAGCCGTTGGGATCTACCCTATTACAACCCAGGCATTTCATGCCGACACAACGAGAATTTAGAGATACAACTCGATCTAAATACAATTGCTACATATGACACCATACACGACACATGGCCATTCGGCCTAGGGAAACGTGCACAAGGGGGGTGGCCCACGGCTTACATGCCTCACGGCCTTAGGTCAGTCCCCGTAATGCGTGCTTTCACTTAATCTTATCGAATTAGACATAGGGCCATACACCAAAGCATGCATTAGCATAAATCGGGCCATGTCGCTTTAAACAACATGCGATTTACTACGCTCTTACATGAATTGGAGCACAACCATCTAACCAAACAAGACTAAGGTTTTTTTAGAAATCATTTGACTCGATGACGGAAAACTAATTACAAACAAATTACAAAACACGATTCGGTAAACAAAAATAATTACAAGATACGAAATAACGAGATAAAGATAAAAAAGAGCGAGAAAAGGACTACAGAAACACGGCCTAACACGACCTACATATCCTAGCCTACCCTAATCCTTAGGTTAGATTCATTAGGTTAGAAAGATTTGCAAAGCGATGCGGGATGTACATTGGAAAACGATGATAAAAGAGGTCAGAAAGCTTCGCCTAAAACCGAGTGCTCTACACGGCCTAAAGGGTCTAATTAGGTCAAGTTCGCTAATTAAATTAACTCCTCGAGTGTTAATAAGAAGGTGCTAATCACGCACTCTTATACTAGCGAGAAATCGGGTGAAAAGAGAGATGCATTCAATTAGATTAGAGAATTGTTAACCGATTTTAATGCTTGTGTCGAAGCCACCGAACGTGTCTAATTAGGTTATTAAATTGATCTAATGTCATCTAAATGAGTCATATGTTAACAATCAGAGGTCGAACTAACATGCAACGGGTCCTAGGGTATGTCGAATTGGTCGAAACAAACGAGGGATCAAAAGCGAGTAACGAAGTTAAAAATCGTTTTATTAATGCCCTACCTTGAACACGAGGATATGTAAATGAGACGGGGTGTACGACCGACCGATGTGGCGGATTTCTTTCCCATCTCAAGTCAACGCGGGTGTTCGTGCTGGTACTTTAACTCATACTCGGACTAAACTAGTTTCATAGTTAACGATAACAAACGATAAACAAAATAAAACGAAACAATAAAAAACAAACATAAAAAAAACGAAATAAAAGGGAGAAGAGGAGGATTTGATGCACCCTCAACCTACATGTATCGTTGACACCGTCTTGGGTCATAATCGATCGTAGATTTTATCTCGAGAGGCCGTCGTCGACGAAGGAACAAAGCAATAACACGTTTTTTGCAAATCTGGACAGCAACTTTCAAACTGCAATTTCTCACTCGTTTCACGGTGAAAATTAGATTTAAAAGATGTTTTGAAAACTAGAAATAGAGGAGAACAAAGATCTTAAAACAATCCCTGCTCGTTTTGAATTATTGGGCACGAAAAACGAGCACAAACAGAACTGGACAGACAGGGAAAAGCGCGAAAAAGCAGAGTGTATGACACTGTTTTTCGAGGGGATTCAAATGTACTCTCAAGGGCAATTTGGCTCGTAAATCTTTGTCTAAGATGTAGATGGATGTTGTGTGGTTAATTAGGAACAAGAAACTCGAATTTTGATGGAGGTTTGAGGGTTGAACGAAGGGTTCCAAAGAGGACACACAAACTGATTCTCAGTTTTGTATGTCGGTTTTGTCGAGGGTTTTTGAGAGGCAATTAGGGTTTGTTTCTGAAGTTTAAAGCTTTTGAATGACGGTAGTATGTATGGAGAACTTAGAGGAATGAATGTATGGTGAAGGGGGGGGGGGTATTTATAAGGAGTTTCGAAGGGTAGAAGTAGGGCAACAAGCATCGGGCTTTTCGCGCATTTGCTATCCATCAGCTATTCGTGAGGTTTTTAGGGTTTGTGTGGGGGGTTTGGGTGATGGGTTTTTGTGGGTAATGAGGGGCAGGAATTGGGTTGGTTGTGGCGGGTTTGGGTCAAGCTTTGAAGCACACAAAACGGGTTGGAGGAAGGGTCGAGCTAACGCGGGTAAGGGGAAAGAGTTGGGCTGTTGTGGTCGTGATTGGGGCGAGATTTGGGACGTGGGTATGGGGGTTCGAACTGGGGTTGGATGGGTAGAAGCCTAGGTTGGTTAGTGTACTCGAGATTCGTGCCAACTCGTAAAGAAAACGGGCTCAAAAACCGAGCTATAATCGAGCTCCAAAACGTGTGATTAAAACGAGTTTTCGATTTTCAAATTCGATTTTTCAAATCGATTAACACATTAAAATAAATGATTTTTCAAATCAAATACACTCATAAAATGATTTTTCAAATCAATTATTTATTTTATTTTCAATAAAATAAACTTGAGAAAATAAATTCAAAATAAAGTAAAATGAATTTACCTTAAAAAAGCTTTAATTTAAATATCATTTAAATTAATAAAATACTAAAATCGACAACGCTCATTCTACATCGTAAAACGAACCCAAATAATGACAATGACAACTAATAAATACATGTGTCCTATCATCATCGGGTGTTTGCCGGGTTCTCTATAAATTCCAATATCGATGGATACGGGTATCTACAGAGCCCCCACTTTTACTGAGGCTTGGACAAGGCGAAAGTCAAAGTATACCCCAGGTCCCTTTCGACCTGAGGATTCTGCGGGTCGTTTATAGTCCATTAGACTTGCGTATATAAGCTTGCCAGCCATAAGAAGAGATCATACCTGAAACTTCACTGGGGATTGACTCTTGCTTCTGTTGTGTCAAATTATCGTTGTTGGTCGTCGACCCATAAGGTTGCATATATGATGGATTGAGCCTTATCCTTAGGCGCCTACGTATCCGTTTCTGACGGAATCAAACCCGCGTCGTAGATCGGCAACTGCTGACACATGCCCAAAGTTTATCATCTGCTGGGGTATGTCCAAAATTCATCATCTGCTGACATTTGCCCAAAGCTTATCATCTGCTGGCAGGTGCCTAAATGGGACGGGACTTTCCAAGGAGGTTGCCACCGCTTTCATCATTTGCTTTCAGCTACGGAATTCTTCCATTTCATACTATTGTATTGAATTGAATTCTTGGTGGATGTCATCCTTTACATCTTGATAATGGTCTCTGAAGCCTACGACTTTAGAGCCCCCAGTTTGCAATGGCTCTAAAGTCGAAGACTTTAGAGCCCCCAGTTGAAGCATATCCTGCTATATTTGAAACACAAAAACGTACTAGCAATAATCATCACATAAGCACATTTGGATCATCGATCTTAAAGTTGGATTATTTGAAAGATTGGGTCATCGACCCGAAATTTGAAGTTGAAGTTTTGGAATGCTGGGTCGTCGACCTAAAATTAAATTTTGAATGACTGGGTCATCGACCCGAAATTTGAACAAGTTGAAAATTTTGAATAATTGGGCCATCGACCCAAATTTTGAATTTGAAATGAATCCCTTGGATGTTGGGCCATCGACCGGAAATTTGAATTTGAAACGAATCATTTTGATTTTGAACTTTGAGATTTGAACCTTGACTTGAAATGTACCAGTACTTGGATCATCTATCCATAATTCGCAAAAAGTTTTTGAAATTTCGGAATTCTGAAATATTTTTCATTTTGAAATCGAACCTTGACGGATGAGCAGGAAATACGACTCAGACACTCTGTATGACCCGTAAATAACGTGGGCGTAGCTCGCTACCGTAAAACAAAAAAGAAAATAAAATCGTAAGTGTGCACGAGTTTTAATTCAATTATTGACTCGCTGGGGGTAGAAATGTAAATTGGCCATTCTGGCGCCAAAAGATGGCAAATGGGAATCACAAGGCCATTGGACTTGAGACGGAGATACCGTATGGCATGGGCGTGCTCCCAAGGGCACATGGGAATCAAGATCACTTGGCATTGACAAGGTGGATTAAACTCACGGAGCAACGACGTTAGCTTCGCCTAGACACTAAACACGGACTGATTTTATGAGAACAGTTTGACATGACACATCACACTTGTTGGGAACATTTTGCCACTTTTCTCCTCGCCTCCTTTCTTTTCAACGAGTATTCATCATTTCTTGCCACCGCCTTCTTTCTTTTCAGCGGGATTTTACTATTTTCCTTCCACGCCTTCTTTCTTTTCAGCGGGGTTTTCATATTTTCTGTTCCCAACACAAACCTACATCTATATGACTCGGCATCTTTGCCTAAACCGTTCGATAAAGCTCATTCTGAGACTTGATACTATTCATCTGAACCTATATCCTTATCCTAGCTTACATCGAGTACTAAGACCAACTCAAACAAAGGTGGCTTCATTTGGACTTGGTTAAGACCCGTAAGAAACCGATAAGATGACAACTTGGATGATGGGTGGATTGAATCCCTTATTCTCAAGGACTGCCTACGTATTCGCGTGGAGCGAAATCAAATCCGACGTAGTTCGATCAAGGTGCATAAACTTGGCATTTTAATTGTGTGTACACACTCGAAGGTTTCACCTAAGGTATCATGTCGTATCCCATTCTAGCCTGTAAGGTACTGTTAAATCCCGTGTCTAGGGTTGGTACAAAAGGGTGTGGTTCTTTGGGATGTGGAGCTTGGTAAAAATAGGTTCGCAAGGTAAAACATCATTCTGAAGGTTCATTTTGTGGTGCTAAGGCCAAGGGCTATGGCTTATAACGTGGTTGGAAATGGTGTCTCAGGTTTGTTGAAACCCGAGTGCAAATGGGTTGGAAAACAATGCGGGTTCAAATCTCCATATCTGGACCCTAAAGGCTGGGTGTAACAACACAAGCGGAATGATTCTCAAAATTCCCGACTATCCCCTTCAGAATCGTCTCGGGAAGGACTTAGAGGGTAAAGAGGTCACTACTTACGCTTTTGGGCTTCGCCCATTGAACCTCAACTATGGGTACTTGACTTGAATTTACGGCTTCCGTAACTTCGACATTCAACCAAAAAGCATTCCGCAATGACTTCAACATCTTTTTTCTTTTTTCTTTTTCTTTCATCTTTTTTCATTTTTCTTTTTTCATTTTTTTTCATTTTTCCAATTTTTCTCTTTTTCTCATTTTTTTCATTCTTTTTCATCTTTTTTTTTTTCCTCTCTTTGAAAATGATCTTCTATTCATTCTCTTAGTCATAAATGGATACACCTTGAAAACTGGGCTTCGCCAACTAATTTGGGTCAGAACTAACAATTCCTTGTTAGAACGGGTTGGTTTCTTCTCTCTTCGAGAGGGGATGATTCTGTGGGAAAAAGGCTTGCCTTCCGTCATCGATAGGGGAAACAAGGAGCTAGTCCGGATTCATCATAAAATCATCTAAAAGCTTGTCATAAGCACTGGTTGGATGGAGGTTTTCTACCACGGACATGGAATAGGTAAAGGAATCAAACACGGGATCCTAATGTACCTTAAATTTTGAAATGGGACATATTTCTATCCCAGGGATGCCTTTGAGTGTGTTGTGCATTTTATCGTGTTTCGGAATGATTGAGGATTGGAAACAAGATATATTTGGAAACGAAACTGCAACTTTTTATTGGGAAGGCAAATGCTTAACAAACTCGAAGGAACGATTCCTAGGACACACCCTGGGTCATCGTGGAACAAACGACTCAACTTCAAGAAAAGAAAGTCCTAGACTCGACTCGACTAAGAAAAGAAAACAGATCCCGACTCATAACTTTTCAAATCTAGTTTTGAGCTTTCCCTTGTTCAGTTGTCAACTTAGATGCTCGGCTCTTGTCCTTGATCCCTGTGATGGTTTGCCTCCATCCCGAGGCAGTCTTCTGAGGATCTACGCTAGTGATGGAGGTTGGTGAATCGAATTGTCTTTTATTAACGTCGTTAATGAGAGGAGTACATTCTAGGGCAAGACTCCCGACTCGAATTTCATTCTTCGGGTTTGGCAAGAATTCAAAGCAATCCACAAATATTTTCCCGATAAACACCCCTTTCAAGTGACATGGGCGGATAAGATGAGAATAATCGACATTGTCTTCGACAGAAACAAAGTTGGTGTGATCGGCAAATGGATTGGTGATGTTATTGGGTTTAACAGTTGGGATCGGGAGTGTTCCACTCTCAATCATGTCTTAAATTTCGTGTTTTAGTCGATAACACCTTTCAGTATCATGGCCTTTCCCTTGATGAAAGGCACAATAGGCATTCGGTATATACCATTTACCTTGTTGATCAGCGGGAGGGTCCGGAGTTGGACCAATAGGCTTCAGCTTTCCTTGGGCTATGAGCCTTTGGAGAGCGTATCTATAAGTGCATCCAATATCGGTGAATGCCCTCGGAGCTTGGCGCTGCGGCTTCTTCGATTGCCCTTCTAAGAGATTGATGGCTATATCCAAATGGGTCGTTGCTGGGGCTTTGGTCCTAGACGATGAGGCCCCTTGGTATCCTTTTGGCTTCTCAACTTCTGCCATTCGGACGTCATCTTCTACCTTTATCCCAATTCTTATCAATTCTTTGAAAGAACCGAAATTCAGTATTTGAGCATTACGGTAAACAGGTCGTAGATTCTTTACGAACTTATCTACCATTTCAACTTCATCAGGCTTCTTGGCTAATTTCACGCTTTCAGCGCGCCATCTTGCAAGGAATTCAGTAAAGCCTTTTTTTTTTTTGTGTCATAACCTCTAGCGTTCTTATATTGGTCCAAATCTCGACATTATCAGCATAGTGCTTGCAGAACTCCACCGTAATATCTTCGAAAGTGGGGAAGTTCTTAAGGTCCAGATTGTAGAACCACGCCTTCGGGTGTTCATCCAGAGATTGAGCGAAAATTTCAGAGAGCATGTCAGCAGGTACTCCCTTCAGTGCTAAGTATCCCTTATAAGCCTTAACATGGTGGATTGGATCTTCTGTGCCCTTAAACTTTGGGATATAAGTGAGTACTATGTTTGTGGGCAACTTATCCTGAACTGGGGCATAGGCCCTAGCATTTTCGTAGTGGATGTTCTTCCCCTGGGAGAGTTTCAGACGGTCCTCAATGAACTTGAACTGTTTCTCCAGATCAGTCAGAGGTGGGGTAGATGAAGAGGAATCTTCACCCAGCTTAGATTCTATTGCATCCATTCTGGTCATCATGAGGTTCACGGCCTCAGTGAGTTTGTTAACAGCATCTTCCATTGCTTGACGTTGGGTTTTGGCGGCCTTTCTACAAGAAAACCCCGAACTGAGTCAATATTCAAAAGCAAGAGCCCCTGCACACTTAAGGACAAGACACCAACTTGACTCAAGCAAAGACTCGACTTAAGACCGACTAACCAAAAGGTTCGACTCACGGTTGGATTCAGACCTCGGTTCATTTCTGACTCGACAAGACGACATGACTCAAGCTGTCATAGCTCGATTCTAAACTGGACTCGGTGTGACTAAACCCGTGATTGGACTAACATAGTTCATTGGTTCAAGTGAAACGCCCTAAATGGCCTAGCTTGGACGTTTCTGTGGACTATCCTAGACCAATTGGTCGACCCACGTGACTCGAAGCCCAAGAGGTGAGCTCGGGTGACCCAACAAGGTCGTGTTCTAGACTCTTAGAACGAAACAAGCCTAGCCAAACACGGCCAGGACCCGGACACGACTCGACGCATTTCATGCTTGGTTAAGGTTCGAGAAATATTTCGGATTGAATTTGAAAAAAAAAACGAGAGATCGATTTGAAAATGAGATTTAAAATGGGCAGCATGTCGGCTATAAAAGCTCATTTTGGGCCGAAAAATCTAGTCCTACTTGGGCAGCATTCCGCGTTTTTAAAACCATGCTATTTTGAAAGTAAGTTGTTCACAAGTTCGGTTTTGAAATCGATATGGAAAATTTGAAAAGACTCGGGAAATTCATTTCGCACATTGTCATTCTCATGTTATAAGGATGTATGCTCCTAGACATCTCTAAGTCTCGGCAAGTCTTCTACAAGAAGATCTATGCCCTCCATCCTTTTTGGGTCTTATAGAGCAAGGGCCTTTAGGTAGAGTACCTAGAAGAGCATCCCCACCATCAAGAACCACGACGAGGCGGAGCGGAAGCAAGCAATGTGCAAGTTCCTGGCATAGTAGGACGTCGCCCCCTACGCGTCACAAAGAAGCGCTGGCACGGCCCGGGAAAGTCCTTAAGGGTTTATGCATGAATCGTAGCACTACGAGTAATGTTTAACTTTCCAATACTTTCTTTTCAAGTTTCACCTCGGAGGAAAAGACCCTAGAAACAAAGTGTAACTAGTCCTCTTTTCCCCAGCGGAGTCGCCAAACTGTGGACAACGCCCGCGGGAACGACTACGAGTGATTAAAGATAAAGACTTGTACCCTATATCACTCGATTTGAATGACTCTCGTAATCCAATGGTATTTAGACGGATCCAGAAACCATAGATTTTGGGTAAGGGGTGAGGGTACGTGTTAGGAAGCCCATAAGGACACCTAACCCCGCCCGTCAATAACGGCCTCTACTAAGTCAAGTATCGGATTTCAAACAAGGTCGTAGCTACTGCGATATATGATATGCAAACATCGTTTTAAAACCCTAACATGTGAAGTTTCTATGTCGATTTAGATGCAACTAAACTAACTTTGTCAAAGTTGTAATTTAGCATGTGGGTTGATTGATCTAACAACATACAAAGCAAACAAGTCTTAAGGGGAATGGGGGAGCCGTTGGGATCTACCCTATTACAACCCAGGCATTTCATGCCGACACAACGAGAATTTAGAGATACAACTCGATCTAAATACAATTGCTACATATGACACCATACACGACACATGGCCATTCGGCCTAGGGAAACGTGCACAAGGGGGGTACCCCACGGCTTACATGCCTCACGGCCTTAGGTCACTCCCCGTAATGCGTGCTTTCACTTAATCTTATCGAATTAGACATAGGGCCATACACCAAAGCATGCATTAGCATAAATCGGGCCATGTCGCTTTAAACAACATGCGATTTACTACGCTCTTACATGAATTGGAGCACAACCATCTAACCAAACAAGACTAAGGTTTTTTTAGAAATCATTTGACTCGATGACGGAAAACTAATTACAAACAAATTACAAAACACGATTCGGTAAACAAAAATAATTACAAGATACGAAATAACGAGATAAAGATAAAAAAGAGCGAGAAAAGGACTACAGAAACACGGCCTAACACGACCTACATATCCTAGCCTACCCTAATCCTTAGGTCATATTCATTAGGTTAGATAGATTTGCAAAGCGATGCGGGATGTACATTGGAAAACGATGATAAAAGAGGTCAGAAAGCTTCGTCTAAAACCGAGTGCTCTACACGGCCTAAAGGGTCTAATTAGGTCAAGTTCGCTAATTAAATTAACTCATCGAGTTTTACTAAGGAGGTGCTAATCACGCACTCTTATACTAGCGAGAAATCGGGTGAAAAGAGAGATGCATTCAATTAGATTAGAGAAATGTTAACCAATTTTAATGCTTGTGTCGAAGCCACCTAACGTGTCTAATTAGGTTATTAAATTGATCTAATGTCGTCTAAATGAGTCATATGTTAACAATCAGAGGTCGAACTAACATGCAACGGGTCCTAGGGTATGTCGAATTGGTCGAAACAAACGAGGAATCAAAAGCGAGTAACGAAGTTAGAAATCGTTTTATTAATGCCCTACTTTGAACACGAGGATATGTAAATGAGAGAGGGTGTACGAACGACCGATGTGGCGGATTTATTTCTCATCTCAAGTCAACGTGGGTGTTCGTGGTGGTACTTTAACTCATACTCGGACTAAACTAGTTTCATAGTTAACGATAACAAACGATAAACAAAATAAAACGAAACAATAAAAAACAAACATAAAAAAAACGAAATAAAAGGGAGAAGAGGAGGATTTGATGCACCCTCAACCTACATGTATCGTTGACACCGTCTTGGGTCGTAATCGATCGTAGATTTTATCTCGAGAGGCCGTCGTCGACGAAGGAACAAAGCAATAACACGTTTTTTGCAAATCTGGACAGCAACTTTCAAACTGCAATTTCTCACTCGTTTCACGGTGATAATTAGATTTAAAAGATGTTTTGAAAACTATAAAGAGAGGAGAACAAAGATCTTAAAACAATCCCTGCTCGTTTTGAATTATTGGGCACGAAAAACGAGCACAAAAAGAACTGGACAGACAGAAAAGCAAAAAACAGAGTGTATGACACTCTGTTTTTCGAGGGGATTCGTGTACTCTCAAGGGCAATTTGGCTCGTAAATCTTTATCTAAGATGTAGATGGATGTTGTGTGGTTAATTAGGAACAAGAAACTCGAATTTTGATGGAGGTTTGAGGGTTGAACGAAGGGTTCCAAAGAGGACACACAAACTGATTCTCAGTTTTGTATGTCGGTTTTGTCGAGGGTTTTTGAGAGGCAATTAGGGTTTGTTTCTGGAATTTAAAGCTTGTGAATGATGGTAGTATATATGGAGAACTTAGAGGAATGAATATATGGTGAAGGGGGGGGGGGGTATTTATAAGGAGTTTCGAAGGGTAGAAGTAGGGCAACAAGCAGTCGGGCCTGTTTCGCATAGCTGCTGTCCATCAGCTATTCGTGAGGTTTTTAGGGTTTGTGTGGGGGGTTTGGGTGATGGGTTGTTGTGGGTAATGAGGGACAGGAATTGGGTTGGTTGTGGCGGGTTTGGGTCAAGCTTTGAAGCACACAAAACGGGTTGGAGGAAGGGTCGAGCTAACGCGGGTAAGGGGAAAGAGTTGAGCTGTTGTGGTCGTGATTGGGGCGAGATTTGGGACGTGGGTATGGGGGTTCGAACTGGGGTTGGATGGGTATAAGCCTAGGTTGGTTAGTGTACTCGAGATTCGTGCCAACTCGTAAAGAAAACGGGCTCAAAAACCGAGCTATAATCGAGCTCCAAAACGTGTGATTAAAACGAGTTTTCGATTTTCAAATTCGATTTTTCAAATCGATTAACACATTAAAATAAATGATTTTTCAAATCAAATACACTCATAAAATGATTTTTCAAATCAATTATTTATTTTATTTTCAATAAAATAAACTTGAGAAAATAAATTCAAAATAAAGTAAAATGAATTTACCTTAAAAAAGCTTTAATTTAAATATCATTTAAATTAATAAAATACTCCGTCGACAACGCTCATTCTACATCGTATAACGAACCCAAATAATGACAATGACAACTAATAAATACATGTGTCCTATCATCATCGGGTGTTTGCCGGGTTCTCTATAAATTCCAATATCGACGGATACGGGTATCTACACTACTCGTTATCCCTTGATTAATTATGTCACAACAAATTGTTTTTTGGATAATCACAGGACTTTTTTAGAGAAAGTTGACGAAATTCATGAGCCACGAAATTATCACGAAGCATCAAAGGTAAAAGAGTGGCAGGAGGCGATGGAAAAAGAATTTGATGCACTTGAGATGAATGGAACTTGGAAGGTTGTTGATCTTCCAAAGAATAAAAAACCCATAGGTTGCAGGTGGGTATACAAAGTCAAGTACAAAGCCGATGGCACTATCGAAAGATACAAAGCAAGGCTAGTTGCACAAGGGTACACTCAAGTAGAGGGCGTAGATTATCACGAGACTTTTGCGCCCGTTGCCAAGATGACGAGTGTTCGTTGCTTGCTTGCTGTGGCGGTTTCAAAGGGTTGGTCCATTACTCAATTGGACGTTAATAATGCATTTCTCCATGGAGATTTAGATGAGGAAGTGTACATGCGAATGCCGCCTGGTTTCGAAAGAGGAGGTTCAACCAAAGTTTGCAAATTAATGAAGTCATTGTATGGACTTAAGCAAGCTTCTCGGAATTGGTTTGCGAAATTGACAGACTCATTAACGAGGTATGGGTTCACTCAATCAATGGCTGATTACTCGCTATTCACTTATAATAAAGATGACATTTTCATTGGAATTTTGGTTTATGTCGATGACATGATAATTGTAAGTGATAGCAAAGAAGCAAGTGACCGTCTCAAAAGCTTTCTTGATCGTAGTTTTGGCATAAAGGATCTCGGGAGGCTAAAATATTTTTTGGGAATTGAGGTAGCAACCGGGTCCAAGGGACTCTTTCTTAGCCAAAGAAAATATGCCTTAGAAATTATTAAAGAGGCAGGGTTGGAAGGAGCAAAACCAGTTGATATACCTATCCAACCCAATCATCAATTAGCTTTGGCAAGCGGAGAATTGTTACACGACCCTATGAAGTATAGGCGGTTGGTGGGACGACTCATTTATTTGACTATTACGAGACCCGACCTAGTGTATACAGTCCATATTTTGTCCCAATTTGTACATGCTCCAAGAAAAGAGCATTGGGATGCCGCATTACGAGCTATACGATATATTAAAGGAAGTCCGGGAAAGGGGATTGTGATAGAGCGTAATAATGATTTATTGTTGCGTGGATACTCGGACTCGAATCATGCGAGGTGTCCATTGACAAGGAGGTCAATTACCGGTTATTTTGTGACCTTAAGACACTCACCCATATCATGGAAGGCTAAGAAACAAGCTACCGTTGCTAAATCAAGTGCACATGCGGAATATCGAGCATTGGGTGCCGTGACAAGTGAAGTAATATGGTTGAAGTCCTTTCTTAAATCACTTGGCATAGATCACAGCACACCCATTGAAGTGTTTTGTGATAATACGGCCGCCTTACACATTGCCAAAAATCCCGTTTTTCATGATCGCACTAAGCACATCGAGGTAGATTGTCATTTCATACGTCATCATATTGTGAACAAAACAATCTCAACCTCTTATTTGCGAAGTAAAGACCAAATAGCAGACATTTTCACGAAGGCGTTGGGAGGAGAAGCGTTTCGTTATCTTCGATCCAAGTTGGGCATTAGCTTGCCAAGTGCTCCAACTTGAGGGGGAGTATTGAACAATATTGTAGGATCTTATCCATGATAATGCAATATTGTTATTATTGTTATGTAAATATTAGGTGCGTAATATCTTAGCTATATTAGTTAACCAAATTATTGGTTACCATATTTATTGGCATGATATTAGGAAGTAAATATTATGTAAGTTGTATATATGTCGTGGAGTTGTACTGCTTCATCATTCATTCAATATACACGTTCAATCTTTGCATTCTCCTATGTTTTTCCTCTCTTTCAGTTACTAACCATATTTGCTTTCAAGTTGATGCAGAAAAGGGAAAACATGAGCAAAATAGTCATTAGTAAAAGGAATCGACTTTTCTCTATCTTCATGTCTCATTTTGGAATTTACTTTGAGGTCACCATACAATAGTTTGTAGGAATTCCCTACGAGTCCTTGTTGCCGTAGTAGGTTCTCTATTTTTCTTGGTTTAAACCACACCCAATTTATTGTTTCCCATATACATCGATGGATGAAAATACATGAAACGGTAAGAACAATGTAGCCCATCATCATCATCATCATCATCATCATCATCATCATCATCATCTTAATTTCTCACTAAAAAAGCTTATGTGAGGTTATAATATTGCAGAATAAATAAATTGTGCAATTATATAAAAGAAATGTAGGTTGCATCTCTATAAATCACAATTTATCTCGTGAATATTTAACCATGTTTGACGATATACATTAGTGGTAAGGATCGATTATGAAAGTATCAACTTAATTTCTTTTAATGGTAATAAATACTGAATTCTTATTTGATTCCATATGCAAAAGGGTGTGCTTAAAATTATTAAGATCGGTTCTTGTCTGCTAATACAAAGTTGACTCGTACTTAACTGAGTAGAATAAATCTTAATTGAACTAAATTAAACTTAGCAGAACTATTATAGATTAACTTTAAGTTGTTTGATTATTTACCAGATTTTTCTGCTATGTCTTTTATTTTGTTATTTTTTTTTTTTAGTGTTGGCCAGGAGTATCCCCTACTGACAGCTGGGGCAATCTTCTTCGGAGTACTGAAGGCAATTTAATGGGTTGACCCTCCCAAGTTTGGCTTTTTCATTCGCAAGAGTCAGGAATCGAACCCCTGACCACTTGTTTAAGAGATGAGAGCCCTTATCACTCACACCAGCCAACTTTGGTGGTCCTTTATTATTGGTAAAATTGCCCCTAATACTCCCTCTTTGATGTGCGTATATTTTTTTTATCACAACTTTGTCATATTCTCATATTAACCCCAATTGTACCGATTGTCCTAGTTTTGTAGCTTATTTACCAACAAAAGCAAGGAAAACAACAATTATTGGATAACTGATAAACCAAACAATCATTTTTAAGGCATGAAAATAAAGCCGATCAAGAATAACGTAATTGATGATGAGGATGTTATAAAGTAAATTTAAAAACATAAATCAACTTGAGATAAATATGGAAAAATTATATTGCAAGAACGGATTAACCATGACGTCAGGGGTTCGATCCCTGCCTATGGGAATGGAGCAAACTCTTTGGCCAGCTGTTTACCCCTTCGTGAAAGCACGCGCGGTGAGGGAACGAAGTAGATGAAACACAAGTAAAATAATGATAAAATCTAATAACCGATGAAGATAAAATTGTTTTGATGTAAAATATACTTCCTCTGTTTTTTTATATATGACTTTCTCACATTTCGAGACACTCTCTTCTCTTTTTAATATCTCTTAAAATATAAGACTAAATATTATGATATGTATACTCATATGAAAGAATTTTTCATAAGGAATTTAATGGTACCATTTTTATATTTTTTGAACAAATATATTTTTGTAAATATTAAAGTCAAAGGCTTACCTCATAAATGTAAAACGTCATATATAAAAAATAGAGGGAGTAATAGATAAGATTTAGTTTAGTTATGAGTTTATTTTTAATTGTTCATATTCATATACTCCGTATAAAATTACATATCTACCCTTAAAATTTGGCGCAAAAGTGAAAATCAATATTTTTTATTTTTATTTTTATTTTTTCTAAATTACGGTGGCGTCGAGATTGGGTACCACCCGGTGGGGCTATATCACTATCCGTTTTAATTTACCTTTCTAAAATTTTGGGAGATTTTGTCTCATAAGTGTTTTTTATTTATTTATTTTGCATTAGAATATTAATAAAAATATAATTGGTACAACAATACTTTTTTTTCTTTTTTTTTTGGTCTAAACCATCCGGTAATCCGAACCACATTGGGCCGACTAATCCGGATTTCGGGGCGTGTCCAAGGATTACGGTATTTAAACCCCTCCCAATCGCAATTGTGGGGGATCGATCCGCAGACCTCCCTACCAAGCGCAGCCCCATGCTACCACTGCGCCAACCAACGATTGGTTAGTACAACAATACTTGATATACAATGTTTTTGAGTTCAATTTTAGGTTTGACTTGGTATTGAATATTTAACCAAGCAAGGGATTGTTATATAAACACCAGTGTATATTTTCGGATGAAGCGTTTCGCTTTGACTTTTAATTTTGTCGTCAGAGGCACAACCATGATTTCACCTTAGCTAGGGCGAAGGGAGAATGATATAAGGAAACCTCGAAAGAAGTTTGGAATATAAAGAATATTATACGTAATATATTAGGTTTAAACCCGTGAAATTTACGAGCCTATTTTTAGAATTTTAAATGAATATATTATTAATAGGATAGCGAAGATATAACAATCTACAGAGTAGTTAATTTTGAATTACTAACCATAAATGAGTTATCATATAGTGTGTCCATTAGTATGATTAAGACTTACAAAGTTACAATAAAATCAGTACATACTCCGTATTTGATTACCCATGCGGCCATGCATAGTAAAATAGTTTCCTCTTCGTTCTTGGCTCTTCCTTTCCGTTCTTTTCCCTCTGAACAAAGGTAACTGCTTGTGAGAAGCTTGCTTGCCTTTGCTTTCATCTGGTAGCTCGATTATACGGGGCACTACACAAAAATTAATTCAATAGTACAATGATCTTCAAAAGATTGCCAGTATCTTTATTCCTGCATATCTTCTATACACTCATCATGTTGTTACTCGCATTCGCACAAACATTAACTAACTCACATATGTGTTGATCTGAGTTGTAAATTAAACATCTCTTATTATGATGTATATAAGAATTCATTCATCTTACAAAAACAATATTGAAAATATTATTTCACTCCGCATCGCCACCAGAATGAGTAGGACTGCCTGCAAAATACTTCATAGTATAGGGATTTTAATCTCTAAGACTAAGTCATTTTTAACAGTTACCTCTGTCTTTTTCCAATCTGTATTTTCTGACATCTTGAGTCTTCTTACAAATCCATGCTCCCACCAATGGCTACTCTTACAACCTCTCGCCTTTGGGTCACCATTCTGGTGCTTGCGATACTACCCCACTTATCTTAAAGATCTTTCCCTTTTCTAAGATAGTTATTAAATATATAATCCAAATGTTCAGTTAAAAACTTAAATTTGATTATATTCATTAAAAAATATACCCATATCAAACAACCGTTTTTGCGTGAGACTGTTTGACACGGTTAGATGATCGAATTTATAAAACGATGTATACTATACTAACAGTTTTCTTATCAAAAGGAATCATCTTACCGTGTAAAATTGTCTTTATTATAATTTATGCCGTAAAATATATAAGAAAATACAGTATATAATATCACTCTCCGATTTCACTTCAAAGACTAAGGTTGTTTTGCGGTCTATCAATGAGAAGCTTACATTTTAGCCAAAAAAAAAGAAAAAAAAGACCAAGGTTGTATATCTCCCTCTTTGATTTCATCGTCAACATTTCACTACTCTCTCCCTTTATCAATTTTACAACTGCAAATATTCACCAATAAAACCAAATATTTAATCATACAAATATAACAAAAGTAACATTTAATCACCATGCACATGACGATGTCTGCAGTGAGCATATCTATTTTCAAGTGACGTACGACAATGGGAGTGCAACTGAATGCCATAGCTGAATTATTAAACTTCTTTTCAGTTGTTGAGAATTGTGAACGATGGAGAATAATTAGGGTTGCATATGAATATAAAATTTATGTTGATTCTTGTAGGCGTCTCTTGGGAACTAATTGGCCGATATTGTAGGGAGGACATTTTGCATATCATTTTTGTGTCAAATTATTGTAGGGATATGTGAAATGTGAAATGGAAAAGATATTTTGGAAATATTTTTCGTATATTGTTAAGCAGCACTCTAATTTTTGGTAGGTAAAATCAATTTTTTTTTTTTTAAAAAAAGAGAAATTATCCTAACCAAAACCTGTCGTAATAGTCATAGATTGAATGAATATAAAATTGGAATATTCCATGCAGATTCCACTTCATATTATGTGATATGATTCTGTTCCTTCTTTACTCTCGCTAATTTCGCATCATTATAGTGGGTGTTTTATTACGCTTTATTTTTATTTATTTTTTTTTAAATTTGCAGTGTTTTGATTATATTTTAAGGTCTTCTAATTAACCGCCACATAAGACTATGCTTTCTAAATGAGATGCCACATCAGCTTTTTGGCTATTGCATTAGAGATATATATGATGATATGATGATATATGATGAAATTGGAATATTCCATGTAAATTCCACTCCATATTATGTGATATGATTCTGTTTCATATTTACTCCCGTTAATTTCGCACCCTTATAGTGAGTGCTTTATTACGCTTTATTTTTTTTTGTTTTAAATTTGCAGTGTTTTGATTATATTCTAAGGCCTTCTAATTAACCGCTATGTAAGACTATGCTTGCTAATTGCGATGCCACATCAGCTTTTTGGCTATTACATTAGAGATATATATGATTCTTGTGGTATTTGGAAACCTCGAAAAAAGCCTGAGCGATCCTAAAAACACCACGATTTTTTTTCTCAATAACACGTGATGACATGACCCAACTCTAACAAGAACAATGGAGAGAAGGACGATGACAATGGTAATTAGATCAATACCATTCCCATTTCTTTACCCTTGTATTGACACCCATCCGATACCCAAGTTTAATGCTTATCCAAAGGAGTTTCAATGGGAAAATTATGATATTGGGGCCGATACGTTGAGAAATGGACTCGATGCCAAGAATAAAATGGGGTTCACCGAGGGAAAAGTAAAGCCACTTGTCACCGAGGAGAATGACGATTACAATTATTATCAGGCCGTAGCATGGACGCAGTGCAACGCATGTTAAAATCTTGGCTTCGGAATGTAATCGTCCCAAAATTACATCCTAGTATTATCTTTACTGGTACATTGTGCGAAATTTGAGCTGAACTCACTCAACTATTCTTAGTTGGAATCGCTCCAAGGGTTGACCAATTAAAGAGGTATTTGAATGAGTGTAAACAAGGAAAGCAATCCGTTATTGAGTATTACACTCAGTTGAAAAGCACTCGGAATGAATTAGTAAGTTATAGCCGCATCTTGAAGTGTACTTGTGGCGTTGTAGCAGCGTTCCTTAAAGAACGCGAAGAAGAAAAAGTCCATCAATTATTGATGGTTCTTGATGCCGGGTTATAAGGGAATTTGTGCGCAAATTTGTTAATTGAAGACACCATTCCAACTTTGAGTCGCGCTTATTCCCTGGTGTTAAGAGGGAATGACGCAAAGCCGTCACACGAATACAAGAAGAAAAGGTCGAAGGTGCAATGGCTATTCGCAATTTCAATGCGCATGGAAGAGGTTGAAGAAACACATGGCCAGACGAGCAAGAAGAGGCATAGCTTACTGCTCAGTGCACTTACTGTGTGAAAAAAATTGTATCACACCTAGGGTAATTGTTATGTGAAGCACGGTTACCCATTCAATAGGAGACGTAGTAGTATAACAGTGGAGGAAGACATGAAGGTCGCGTTAGAGCATCAACTCAAGGAGGTAGAATAAGAGGCAAATGCTCCGGGTACCAGACTAATGTTGTAGGCGCCAAGAACGATACGAAGTCACAAAGACAAACGAGTGACAACCTTACCTCCGAGGAAGTCGATAAATTACGTAGCCTTATAATGATGACTTCTGATGGTAGCGATAAATCATCATATATGAATAATAATAATAATAATAATAATAATAATAATAATAATAATAATAATAATAATAATAATAATAATAATAATAATAATAATAATAATAATAATAATAATAATAATAATAATAATAATAATAATAATAATAATAATAATAATAATAATAATAATAATAATAATAATAATGATAATAATAATAATAATAATAATAATAATAATAATAATACAATTGAATGGATCCCTGATAGTGGAACATCGCCTCGCATCACATGACTGGAAAACGGGAACCGTTAAAGAATATATGAAACGAGTCACCTTCCATAGCCGGGTTGCCTAACGGACGAAGACAAGTAATGGCCAATGAACATGGAGTACTAAAATTGGCAGACGATGTTGTACCAAAAGATGTTTTATACGAACGTTTCCACATTAACTTGCGATTTAATTTTCATTCAACAATTACAACAACAACAACATCAAAGCCTTAATCCCAAAATGATTTGGGGTCGACTGACATTAATCATCCTTCAGAACCGTCCTTGGGTGAACGCACATCTCAAAATGCGAAAGGAAAAATGAAAAACAAAAGAGAGAGTGAAAATGTAATACAAAGTCAAGGTAAACTTACAGGTTTTAAAATCGAATTCCGTATTTTCGATTTTAAAACCTGTAAGTGACATTTTATTCTAATTATTGTAGTGACATTTTCATTCAACAATTAATCAAGAAAATAACATTATAGTGACATTTTATTCTAATTATTGTGTAATACAAGACCAATCTACGAGGACAACGATTGGGCGGGGTGAGCAAAGAGATATAATTTATTTTTTCATACCGAATTATAATCACATAGCGGGAAGAATGAAAGTGACATAGGAATCACGACTTTGGCACAAGAGACTCAGCCACCCTTCAAATAGTGTGTTATCTAAGTTTTCTGGTTTAGTTGGAAACAATTTATTTTGGTATTCAAAGCATGTTTGGGATTCCCGCTGTCATGCCAAACAAACACGATCAAATTTTTCTCTCAATAATAAAAGAAGTAATATTTTTCTTCAACTGATTCATTGCAATATATGGGGTCCTTATCGAACCCACAGTTTGTTGGGTGCACACTATTTCCCGACAATACTTGATGACTGTAGTAGGGCTGTTTGGACTTATTTAATGAAAGATCGAGGGGAAGTTAACTGAAAAATTTATTTAAAATGATCAACACCCACTACGCAAAATCTGACCATTAATAACGAGCATATCACAACGTTTTAATGCATTTAATAACGACACTTAAATTACCGTTTTCAAAATATTGGCGGAAACCTAGATCGCACTAATAAGAATAACGATTTCCGTCGAAAACCATTATTATAATGTGTCAACGTTTGTTTAACAAACCGTTATAAAAAACGTTTAATGGTTTCCAAAAACTCGTTATAGAATCACCCTTATCAACGGTTGTCAGACAACCGTTACCAGTTTAAGAAAACGACGTTTCTAAAACCATTACTTAATTAACACCAGCAACGGTTTTTGATACCCGTTGTTATGTTATAGCTACGGGTTTCTTCTAACCGTTATCATTTTCTATTATGAAAGAACGGTTCCTCTGTACCCGTTGTTATTTATCATTTACAGGTTAAAAATAACCGTTATATACTTTTTTCAATGTTTAATATTCAACCAATGCATCTATGATAAATAATGAACCGTTGCATACATTGTTTTGTTTGACCATTATTACTATCCGTCCATTATTATATTTACACATGCATACATATTTCCTTATAAATATCACTTATATAATGTGATCAATTAACCATATTCACCAATTCAAAGTTCAATTAATCATAACCTATAATTTAATTAAAAATATTACACTTCGATCACGATGTCGTCGTCGTCTTCTACACCCGCCGAATCACAATCAAATACCCGCTATGTCCATCCTATTACCTTTATTATACACAAACTTCCAATAAAATAAGATAACAATGGTAAGGCTTTTTCGAGAAGTTTTACTTGGATGAGAGATATGCTTCGTCAAGGTGGTTATACGAACGTTAAAAAGGTCCACCCTGCTTGGACTAAAGTTTCTGATTTTCTTGGTTACGCAATGATCGAGTTTGAAGGTTTTGGGAACAAGCTGGAATCTTTTCGTCAAGCGAGAAAACTCCAGGCAAGATACGAGGATCATGATGCTGGGAAGAAAAATTATTATACGGATGATGTGTTACAAGCACAATATTTATGGATTGCAACCGATTGTGACATTAATTTATTAAGAACATATCGACACTATATTGACACTGTGCCTCATTCATGGGAGGTGGAACAAGTGCCTCCTAATAATCCACATATTGAATTCCCAATATTTATCTAAACCGCAGAGGAATTACAAGATGATTATGTTGATTAGTTATTATTATTATTCTAATTAATGTTGTTAAAACGCGCGTCTTTTAATTTCTGTTACATAGGTTTTAAATATTTGTTAATAAGTCAACTTTTACATTAAATTAATTAGGTAATTAATGTTTAAGAATTAATTACCAACGGTTTTGAAAAAAATTATAAATGTGACTATAAATGTTAAAGCATCCTTTACTAACATCCATTAATCAAATCACAATATTTCATCCCCATTACACAAATTTGAAACAACATGGCAATGAACCTTAATTTTATCAACAACGAAGAATGGCTTACACAAACAATTGCAGATGATGGAAAGGTTCTCGCCGAGCTTTCCGCCGATCAACACACATTAATCAAAGCATCCCTTGAACATCAACGGAATTATTGGATTAAGAGGCGTGAAGCAGTCCGGCCTGTCAACCAAGCCTCATCATCATCTTCATACCCTCGTCGGCCTATTACTTGCAGCTTGGCTGCAGCGAGAGATATGTTGAGTTGTACTCTTTCAACCTTATCTCCAGATGCAAGTCGTGCCCTTGCATATATTCAATATGTTATTGCAAAATATGAAGCCAGTGACCCGGAAGTTAGCGGTATACCAGAGTGGCTTAATTGGTGGCAGGTTGAGAAGCGCTTTTTGCTCTTAATCGGGGTTGTTCCAGCTTATTATACATCTTTTGATTTCTGATAAATGTTGTAATGTATTTGGCTTAAAGTTAAATGAAATGATCATTTTGAAAGTGTTAAGTTATGCTTGTTTGATTTGCTTCCATTTTTTGAACTCCATAGATCAGTCAGTTATCAAGATCAAGATTACTGCTACATAATACTTATCAATAACGGTTCACCTACAACCGTTGTCAATTGGTTCATCAATAATGGTTCACCTACAACCGTTGTAAATTTGTTCATTAGCAACGGCTCACCTACAACTGTTGTCAATCCTGACGTTCTAACTTCAACGTGGACCGTTTATTAATTGTTTGACCGTACGACTCAATATATTAAAAAAATAAATACATGTAAGATATGACCATACGACTCAATATATTAAAAAAAAAAATTAATTGTTTGATCATACGGGATTTTTTAAGCCGTGGCTAATATTTCTCATTATTCTTGATTTGACCAATGCACGGACTGTTCAAGTTATTTTTTATTGAATCAACGTTGCATTATTGGTGGGTTTGAATCAACGTTGCATTATTGGTGGGTGATTCTATAATTCTAATTTTGTTCCAAAATTATGGTCGTTAACCAAGGTACAAATATTGCGAGTCCATGGGTGCAGAGGGATCGTAAGTTGTCAGAAGAAGCAGAAAATTAAAAAGTAATGGAATTGCGTCATCAACCGAGCTATATTGAAAGCGAGAAGAAAATGGATGCGTTACGAGAAAGGTTAAAGGAACAATGTACTTTCCATTTCATTAAGTTTCTCCCTAAACATATAATTCTTGAAGATACAGATGAGAATTCATCGGCTTTCGAAGTTGGTTCTTCTGAGGATTTGATGGTGGGGTATATATTAACCAGATGCGATTGGTATGTGTTTTAACAGGAATTCTCACAGAGACAATATCCTGCCAGGGGAAGATTTGCAGGGTAATCTAACTCAAAATAAGTAGCGTGACTAGTACGACAAAATGAACAAAGAATAAATAAGAAAGTAAGACACAAGAATTTATACATGGAAAAACCCTGGGAATAAGGGAAAAACCCACGGGTACCAAGCCATGAGGGATTTTCACTATGATTTTAGGTATCCTGACAGGGAATTTGTGTGTCAGGCGAAAAATAGAATGTAACTGCTCAATAATAATGCTAAGTAGTGTTTTGATTACAAGTATTAGAGTAAAAGCACGAGTGAATGAGTGAGTAAGCAAGTGAGTCTCTTCTTTTCTTCTCCTATGCTATTTATAGTAGCCTTGCAATGATCTTCTGAGATTGGATTAGGTTTTCTGGTAAGTAGGCCTCGTGCTCTATTTACCCGGGAGTGGTTTTGTTGACTTGAGAAGTGGCTGCCTCTTTTCTTGCTGGTTTGACCGTGTCAATAATTGGTATGGAGATTGTTGAATAAGTCTTCCATACAAATAGGAACTACTTCGAAGATCTTTTGAGGTTGGCTGACGCCATCAGGTTGTGCTTTATCATATAGCTTGGTGAGATGTCCCTTCAGGTATGGCTTAACGGATGCCTGACCTGTCTTTCCCTCATGGTTGGTGCCTGCTGAGGTAAGGCATCTACCGTAAGCCTACCAGATGGGTCACGAATAGTGACAGTGGAACATGGCAGAGTAATTTTAAATGACAATTTTACCTTGAAGGACGTACTTTACGTTCCGTCGTTAACTTGTGATTTGATTTCTATACAACAATTAATTATGAAAAACAATTGCGTTGTGACTTTTTATAATGATCATTGTGTGATACAGGACCAATCTACGTGGATGAAGATTGGGAGGGGTGAGCACAGTGACGGGGTCTATTATTTCAAAGGAGAGAAAGGACATACGGCACCTCGAGCAAATGTGAGCACAGATTCTCAGTTGTGGCACAAACGTCTTGGACATCCCTCTACCAGTACTTTGCCTCTCTTCTCAGATTTGGTTGGTTTTAATTTGTCTTGGAATTTGAATAATATTTGTGACCCGTGTTGTCGGGCCAAACAAACTCGGTCAATTTTTAAGCCTAATAATAAGAGAAGTGTTGAATTGTTTGCCTTAATACATTGTGATATTTGGGGACCCTATCACACAAAAAGCTTATCGGGGGCACATTATTTTCTTACTATTGTCGATGACCGGAGTAGATATGTTTGGGTACGATTGATGCGTGATAGGCAAGAAGTAAGCCAACTTATGATCAATTTTTGTAAAATGGCCAAGACACAATTTGGGAAGGGGGTTAAGGTAGTACAAAGCGACAATGGAACGGAATTTTTGTCCAATACTTTGAAAGATTTTTACAATGAGCATGGCATGATTTTTCAAACTAGTCAAGTCGATACCCCACAACAAAACGGTAGAGTAGAACGAAAGCACATATACATCTTGGAAAGAGCGAGAGCTCTTCGTTTTCAAGGAGAATTACCTATCGAATTTTGGGGAGAATGTGTCCTAACCGCTGCGTACTTGATAAATAGGACGCCTACCCGATTACTTGACGGCTTGACACCTTATGAAATCTTGTATGGAACACGACCTATTTTTGATAATGTTCGAGTTTTTGGTTGTGTGTGCTATGCTCATAATAAAGATCGACCCAAAGACAAATTTAATGAAAGGGGTAAAAGGTGTATTTTTGTTGGATATCCTAGTAACAAAAAAGGATGGAAGGTCTACGATTTAAAAAGAAAGTGCATATTTGAGTCAAGAGACGTTATCTTTTATGAAAACGTTTTCCATTTCGTTAATAATCACTCCATGCCTCAACAAGATATTAACCAAAATAATACACCTGCTACACCTTTATTTGTTGATGACTTGCATGACCCACGTGAACGAGCGGGTGCATTGGACAGTAAGGAATCACAAATTGAAAGCAATGAGAATAGTAGAAATGAGAGTAAGACGGGGAAAACTGAGCCGAGTGCATTCATTGATGAATAAATAGTAGACATACCCATCCCAGAGAGCGATCAGAAGAACGATGAGGAGCCTCTTCATGGGCAGCCTGTTAGTAATGATGAACCTGCCGTAGGAACAGGAGCTCGGCAAAGGTTCGACCTTTATTGGAAGAAGGACTACATTTGCAAGTCGACTCGGATCATCAACCCCACTGATAATGCTCACTCCTCACAATCGTCTTCCAAAGTAAAAGGTACTTGTGGACAACGCCCGCGGGAATTGTGTCCGCGGGATCCACACTAGGCATAATCGACTCGAGGTTCCTTCGAATCGAATTAAGACAAATTAGAGTCGCCACCAAGTTTTATGGGAACTTGGAACCGTTCAAGTCAACTTTACACTTTTCATCGAAAAGCATAAAGCCAAACGACTACGAGTGATTAAAGATAAAGACTTGTACCCTATATCACTCGATTTGAATGACTCTCGTAATCCAATGGTATTTAGACGGATCCACAAACCATAAATTTTGAGTAAGGGGTGAGGGTACGTGTTAGGAAGCCCATAAGGACACCTAACCCCGCCCGTCAATAACGGCCTCTACTAAGTCAAGTATCGGATTTCAAATAAGGTCGTAGCTACTGCGATATATGATATGCAAACATCGTTTTAAAACCCTAACATGTGAAGTTTCTATGTCGATTTAGATGCAACTAAACTAACTTTGTCAAAGTTGTAATTTAGCATGTGGGTTGATTGATCTAACAACATACAAAGCAAACAAGGCTTAAGGGGAATGGGGGAGCCGTTGGGATCTACCCTATTACAACCCAGGCATTTCATGCCGACACAACGAGAATTTAGAGATACAACTCGATCTAAATACAATTGCTACATATGACACCATACACGACACATGGCCATTCGGCCTAGGGAAACGTGCACAAGGGGGGTGGCCCACGGCTTACATGCCTCACGGCCTTAGGTCACTCCCCGTAATACGTGCTTTCACTTAATCTTATCGAATTAGACATAGGGCCATACACCAAAGCATGCATTAGCATAAATCGGGCCATGTCGCTTTAAACAACATGCGATTTACTACGCTCTTACATGAATTGGAGCACAACCATCTAACCAAACAAGACTAAGGTTTTTTTAGAAATCATTTGACTCGATGACGGAAAACTAATTACAAACAAATTACAAAACACGATTCGGTAAACAAAAATAATTACAAGATACGAAATAACGAGATAAAGATAAAAAAGAGCGAGAAAAGGACTACAGAAACACGGCCTAACACGACCTACATATCCTAGCCTACCCTAATCCTTAGGTTAGATTCATTAGGTTATATAGATTTGCAAAGCGATGCGGGATGTACATTGGAAAATGATGATAAAAGAGGTCAGAAAGCTTCGCCTAAAACCGAGTGCTCTACACGGCCTAAAGGGTCTAGTTAGGTCAAGTTCTCTAATTAAATTAACTCGTCGAGTGTTAATAAGAAGGTGCTAATCACGCACTCTTATACTAGCGAGAAATCGGGTGAAAAGAGAGATGCATTCAATTAGATTAGAGAATTGTTAACCGATTTTAATGCTTGTGTCGAAGCCACCTAACGTGTCTAATTAGGTTATTAAATTGATCTAATGTCGTCTAAATGAGTAATATGTTAACAATCAGAGGTCGAACTAACATGCAACGGGTCCTAGGGTATGTCGAATTGGTCGAAACAAACGAGGGATCAAAAGCGAGTAACGAAGTTAGAAATCGTTTTATTAATACCCTACCTTGAACACGAGGATATGTAAATGAGACGGGGTGTACGACCGACCAATGTGGCGGATTTCTTTCCCATCTCAAGTCAACGCGGGTGTTCGTGGTGGTACTTTAACTCATACTCGGACTAAACTAGTTTCATAGTTAACGATAACAAACGATAAACAAAATAAAACGAAACAATAAAAAACAAACATAAAAAAACGAAATAAAAGGGAGAAGAGGAGGATTTGATGCACCCTCAACCTACATGTATCGTTGACACCGTCTTGGGTCGTAATCGATCGTAGATTTTATCTCGAGAGGCCGTCGTCGACGAAGGAACAAAGCAATAACACGTTTTTTGCAAATCTGGACAGCAACTTTCAAACTGCAATTTCTCACTCGTTTCACGTTGAAAATTAGATTTAAAAGATGTTTTGAAAACTAGAAAGAGAGGAAAACAAAGATCTTAAAACAATCCCTGCTCGTTTTGAATTATTGGGCACGAAAATTGAGCACAAACAGAACTGGACAGACAGGAAAAGCCGCGAAAACAGAGTGTATGACACTCTGTTTTTCGAGGGGATTCGTGTACTCTCAAGGGCAATTTGGCTCGTAAATCTTTCTCTAAGATGTAGATGGATGTTGTGTGGTTAATTAGGAACAAGAAACTCGAATTTTGATGGAGGTTTGAGGGTTGAACGAAGGGTTCCAAAGAGGACACACAAACTGATTCTCAGTTTTGTATGTCGGTTTTGTCGAGGGTTTTTGAGAGGAAATTAGAGTTTGTTTCTGGAGTTTAAAGCTTGTGAATGACGGTAGTATGTATGAAGAACTTAGAGGAATGAATTTATGGTGAAGGGGGGGTATTTATAAGGAGTTTCGAAGGGTAGAAGTAGGGCAACAAGCAGTCGGGCCTGTTTCGCATAGCTGCTGTCCATCTGCTATTCGTGAGGTTTTTAGGGTTTGTGTGGGGGGTTTGGGTGATGGGTTGTTGTGGGTAATGAGGGGCAGGAATTGGGTTGGTTGTGGCGGGTTTGGGTCAAGCTTTGAAGCACACAAAACGGGTTGGAGGAAGGGTCGAGCTAACGCGGGTAAGGGGAAAGAGTTGGGCTGTTGTGGTCGTGATTGGGGCGAGATTTGGGACGTGGGTATGGGGGTTCGAACTGGGGTTGGATGGGTAGAAGCCTTGGTTGGTTAGTGTACTCGAGATTCGTGCCAACTCGTAAAGAAAACGGGCTCAAAAACCAAGCTATAATCGAGCTCCAAAACGTGTGATTAAAACGAGTTTTCGATTTTCAAATTCGATTTTTCAAATCGATTAACACATTAAAATAAATGATTTTTCAAATCAAATACACTCATAAAATGATTTTTCAAATCAATTATTTATTTTATTTTCAATAAAATAAACTTGAGAAAATAAATTCAAAATAAAGTAAAATGAATTTACCTTAAAAAAGCTTTAATTTAAATATCATTTAAATTAATAAAATACTCCGTCGACAACGCTCATTCTACATCGTAAAACGAACCCAAATAATGACAATGACAACTAATAAATAGATGTGTTCTATCATCATCGGGTGTTTGTCGGGTTCTCTATAAATTCCAATATCGACGGATACGGGTATCTACAGAGCCCCCACTTTGACTGAGGCTTGGACAAGGCGAAAGTCAAAGTATACCCCAGGTCCCTTTCGACCTGAGGATTCTGCGGGTCGTTTATAGTCCATTAGACTTGCGTATATAAGCTTGCCAGCCATAAGAAGAGATCATACCTGAAACTTCACTGGGGATTGACTATTGCTTCTGTTGTGTCAAATTATTGTTGTTGGTCGTCGACCCATAAGGTTGCATATATGATGGATTGAGGCTTATCCTTAGGCGCCTACGTATCTGTTTCTGACGGAATCAAACCCGCGTCGTAGTTCGGCAACTGCTGACACATGCCCAAAGTTTATCATCTGCGGGCGTATGTCCAAAATTCATCATCTGCTGACATTTGCCCAAAGCTTATCATCTGCTGGCAGGTGCCTAAATGGGACGGGACTTTTCAAGGAGGTTGCCACCGCTTTCATCATTTGCTTTCAGCTACGGAATTCTTCCATTTCATACTATTGTATTGAATTGAATTCTTGGTGGATGTCATCCTTTACATCTTTATAATGGTCTATGAAGCCTACGGCTTTAGAGCCCCCAGTTTGCAATGGCTCCAAAGTCGAAGACTTTAGAGCCCCCAGTTGAAGCATATCCTGCTATATTTGAAACACAAAAACGTACTAGCAATAATCATCACATAAGCACATTTGGATCATCGATCTTAAAATTGGATTATTTGAAAGATTGGGTCATCGACCCGAAAATTGAATTTGAAAATTTTGAATAATTGGGCCATCGACCCGAAGTTTGAAGTTGAAGTGTTGGAATGCTGGGTCGTCGACCTAAAATTAAATTTTGAATGACTAAGTCGAGTCATCGACCCGAAATTTGAACAAGTTGAAAATTTTGAATAATTGGGCCATCGACCCAAATTTTGAATTTGAAATGAATCCCTTGGATGTTGGGCCATCGACCGGAAATTTGAATTTGAAACGAATCATTTTGATTTTGAACTTTGAGATTTGAACCTTGACTTGAAATGTACCACTACTTGGATCATCTATCCATAATTCGCAAAAAGTTTTTGAAATTTCGGAATTCTGAAATATTTGTCATTTTGAAATCGAACCTTGACGGATGAGCAGGAAATACGACTCAGACACTCTGTATGACCCGTAAATAACGTGGGCGTAGCCCGCTACCGTAAAACAAAAAAGAAAATAAAATCGTAAGTGTGCACGAGTTTTAATTCAATTATTGACTCGCTGGGGGTAGAAATGTAAATTGGCCATTCTGGCGCCAAAAGATGGCAAATAGGAATCACAAGGCCATCGGACTTGAGACGGAGATACCGTATGGCATGGGCGTGCTCCCAAGGGCACATGGGAATCAAGATCACTTGGCATTGACAAGGTGGATTAAACTCACGGAGCAACGACGTTAGCTTCGCCTAGACACTAAACACGGACTGATTTTATGAGAACAGTTTGACATCACACATCACTCTTGTTGGGAACATTCTGCCACTCTTCTCCTCGCCTCCTTTCTTTTCAGCGAGTATTCATCATTTCTTGCCACCGCCTTCTTTCTTTTCAGCGGGCTTTTACTATTTTCCTTCCACGCCTTCTTTCTTTTCAGCGGGGTTTTCATATTTTCTGTTCCCAAGAGAAACCTACATCTATATGACTCGGCATCTTTGCCTAAACCGTTCGATAAAGCTCATTCTGAGACTTGATACTATTCATCTGAACCTATATCCTTATCCTAGCTTACATCGAGTACTAAGACCAACTCAAACAAAGGTGGCTTCATTTGGACTTGGTTAAGACCCGTAAGAAACCGACAAGATGACAACTTGGATGATGGGTGGATTGAATCCCTTATTCTGAAGGACTGCCTACGTATTCGCGTGGAGCGAAATCAAATCCGACGTAGTTCGATCAAGGTGCATAAACTTGGCATTTTAATTGTGTGTACACACTCGAAGGTTTCACCTAAGGTATCATGTCGTATCTCATTCTAGCCTGTAAGGTACTGTTAAATCCCGTGTCTAGGGTTGGTACAAAAGGGTGTGGTTCTTTGGGATGTGGAGCTTGGTAAAAATAGGTTCGCAAGGTAAACCATCATTCTGAAGGTTCATTTTGTGGTGCTAAGGCCAAGGGCTATGGCTTATAACGTGGTTGGAAATGGTGTCTCGGGTTTGTTGAAACCCGAGTGCAAATGGGTTGGAAAACAATGCGGGTTCAAATCTCCATATCTGGACCCTAAAGGCTGGGTGTAACAACACAAGCGGAATGATTCTCAAAATTCCCGACTATCCCCTTGTAACTGTCTCAGGAAGGACTTAGAGGGTAAAGAGGTCACTACTTACGCTTTTGAGCTTCGCCCATTGAACCTCAACTATGGGTACTTGACTTGAATTCAGGCTTCCATAACTTCGACATTCAACCAAAAAGCATTCCGCAATGACTTCAACATCTTTTTTCTTTTTTCTTTTTCTTTCATCTTTTTTCATTTTTCATTTTTCATTTTTTTTCATTTTTCCAATTTTTCTCTTTTTCTCATTTTTTAAATTCTTTTTCATCTTTTTTTTTCCTCTCTTTGAAAATGATCTTCTATTCATTCTCTTAGTCATAAATGGATACACCTTGAAAACTGGGCTTCGCCAACTAATTTGGGTCAGAACTAACAATTCCTTGTTAGAACGGGTTGGTTTCTTCTCTCTTCGAGAGGGGATGATTCCGTGGGAAAAAGGCTTGCCTTCCGTCATCGATAGGGGAAACAAGGAGCTAGTCCGGATTAATCATAAAATCATCTAAAAGCTTGTCATAAGCACTGGTTCAGATGGAGGTTTTCTACCACCAGATATGGAATAGGTAAAGGAATCAAACACGGGATCCTAATGTACCTTAAATTTTGAAATGGGACATATCTCTACCCCAGGGATGCCTTTGAGTGTGTTGTGCATTTTATCGTGTTTCGGAATGATTGAGGATTGGAAACAAGATATATTTGGAAACAAAACTGCAACTTTTTATTGGGAAGGCAAATGCTTAACAGACTCGAAGGAACGATTCCTAGGACACACCCTAGGTCATCGTGGAACAAACGACTCAACTTCAAGAAAAGAAAGTCCTAGACTCGACTCGACTAAGAAAAGAAAACAGATCCCGACTCATAACTTTTCAAATCTAGTTTTGAGCTTTCCCTTGTTCAGTTGTCAACTTAGATGCTCGGCTCTTGTCCTTGATTCCTGTGATGGTTTGCCTCCATCCCGAGGCAGTCCTCTGAGGATCTACGCTAGTGATGGAGGTTGGTGAATCGAATTGTCTTTTATTAACGTCGTTAATGAGAGGAGTACATTCTAGGGCAAGACTCCCGAATCGAATTAAGACAAATTAGAGTCGCCACCAAGTTTTATGGGAACTTGGAACCGTTCAAGTCAACTTTACACCTTTCATCGAAAAGCATAAAGCCAAACGACTACGAGTGATTAAAGATAAAGACTTGTACCCTATATCACTCAATTTGAATGACTCTCGTAATCCAATGGTATTTAGACGGATCCAGAAACCATAGATTTTGGGTAAGGGGTGAGGGTACGTGTTAGGAAGACCATAAGGACACCTAACCCCGCCCGTCAATAACGGCCTCTACTAAGTCAAGTATCGGATTTCAAACAAGGTCGTAGCTACTGCGATATATGATATGCAAACATCGTTTTAAAACCATAACATGTGAAGTTTCTATGTCGATTTAGATGCAACTAAACTAACTTTGTCAAAGTTGTAATTTAGCATGTGGGTTGATTCTGTTAGAATATATTGACCAAATCAATTATCAATATATTATGTATATTTGATGCTTTGTATCTTAGCTAATTATAGTTACATATCCTTGTAATTAGGCACATATCTCTGACACTAGTTTGTATTTATAGGTTTCTCATTCTTATGAATAAACCAAGCATTATCTTCCCATCTTCTAATATGGTATCAGCTTCCTAGGGCAACGATCCACAAAATCGCTTCCGCATAAACCCTAGTTTTCTTCGTGCTTCTTCACGAAAATCTTCTTCTCCTTCCCTGACCTCTCGTCAAAATCAACCATGCCGGATACGAAATCACAATTCCATCTGGCTCTCGCTGTTTCAAACATCAAGAATCATGTTACCGTCACACTCGGGATGGATAATGATAAATATCCCTTGTGGGTATCTCTCTTCACAAATCATGCGAAATCAAATCGCGTCCTTCATCATATCGTGTCACCAAAAACAGGCGGCCCTAAATCACCTGTCACGGCTGAGGACAAAGAATTGTGGGAGACACTTGATGCTACTGTTCTCCAATGGATTTACGCCACGGTCTCCACCGATCTGCTTGAAACAATCGTTGAGGAGGAGACCACTGCCAAGGAGTGCTGGGATCGCATTCGCGACATTTTCCAGGACAATCAACACTCACGGGCTGTTACTCTCGAGCAAGAGTTTTCCCATACGGCAATGGTGGATTTCCCGAATGCTTCAGCCTATTGCCAAAGGTTGAAGAGCCTTTCCGACCAACTCAAGAATGTTGGTGCTCCAGTTTCCAATAATCGCCTTGTCCTTCAGATGCTGTCGGGTCTTACTGATGCTTATCAAAATGTTGGCTCCATTATCCGTCAACGAAACCCGCTTCCAAAATTCTATCAAGCACGCTCTATGCTCACACTAGAGGAGGCTGGTCTCGCTAAAATTGCTGCCACAGGTTCGAATTCTTCGGCTTTGTATGTTAAAAATAATGACGCAAATGACTCATCTTCCATACTCGGTCGTCCTCCTCAAACTTCTCATAAAGGGGGCAAGAATCAGGGTAACAAAAAGAAAGGTGGTGGAGGCTATAAGGGATACAAAGGACAGGGGCAATCGAATCAGCAAGGTTCGAATTCCGGGGGTGCATCTGCGACGGTCCAAGCTGCTCCCATGGCTGCTGGTCCGTGGTCAAATCAGGGATTTGGAGGTTGGCCTTGGAGTCCATGGGGATATCCCCCGTGTCCATACCCGACTTCGCCTTGGACACGGTCTCCTCGACCTCAATACACAGTGCGTCCTCCTGCTCAGGCGCAAGCCTACTCGGCTGAAAATCCGCCTTCTCAAACGGATATCGAAGCCGCCATGTATACTCTTGGGCTTCACCCACCGGACCCAAACTGGTTTATGGATACATGAGCTACATCTCACATGACGGCTAATGCATGTACTCTCTCCTCTTATTTTAATTCGAGCATTAAAAACGGTATCATTGTTGGTAATGGCAAAACGATTCCAATTAGTGGTTATGGGCAGTCCAAAATCAATCACCCAAAACATCCCTTCATTCTTAAAAATGTTATCCATGCTCCTGACATTGTCAAAAACTTAGTATCTGTTCGAAAGTTTACTACTGATAACTCGGTTTCCGTCGAATTTGATCCCTTTGGTTTTTGTGTGAAGGACTATCGGACGGGGATGCGTCTCATGAGGTGTAACAGTAAGGGCGAACTATATCCCATCACAACCACACATTCGGTTTCCTCTCCAGCAGCTTTCACCGTACTTGCTCCGTCATTATGGCACAATAGACTCGGTCATCCCGGCCTTCCTGTTTTTAATTCTCTTCGACATCAAATATACATAATATATTGATAATTGATTTGGTCAATATATTCTAACATTATCGGGTGGGTTCGAACCGGGAAGGAGATGTTCTAGGACATATGGTGATAAGGTATCATCAAGAAAATTATATGTAGTATTGTCAGATTTTGTGTTTTCGGAAAAAGGAAAACGGGATTCATCAAATATGACGTGACGACAGATGATAATTTTCTTGGTTTTGATATCGTAACACTTGAACCCACGGTGGTGATCGGGGTAGCCTAAGAACACACAAGGGGTAGACCGGGCCTGAAGTTTATTAATTCTAGTCGACGGAAACAAAGGGTAGCAAAGACAACCGAAAACTCGTAAGGTAGTAAAAGACGGGTTACGGAAGTAAAGCCTAGAAATAGGTGTTTGGTAGTTCATATTTTTGTTGGGAAGGATGTTAAGAAAATACGTGGTCATATTCAAAGCATGATGCCAAAAAGATGCGGGAAGCGACGCGTGAAGTAATAAAGTGCGCATAATATTATTAATGGATCGAATTTTCCGTTCTGCCTTACCATTTTGGGGAGATGTGTACGGACAAGAGAGTCGGAATGTTGACCCGTGTTGTGTGCACATTTCCCAAATTGGAGCATTGTCGAATTCTCTACCATTATCACATTGAAACGACTTTATTTCACGGTCAAATTGAGTCTTTATATATTTGCGAAAATTTATGAAATGTCAGGGACTTGAGATTTCTTGGCTAGAGGAAAAGTCCATAAAAAATTCGTAAAGTCATCTAATAAAACAAGATAATATAAATGACCCGACGAGCTCGGGACCGGTGAGGTCCAAAGGTCGCAGTGAAGAATATCGAAAGGCAAACAAGTATGAGATGTAGACGACATAAAAGGTTGCTTAATAATTTTCCCAATAGAACATGAGGAACAAACATGAGTCTTATTAATGGAATTACAAGAAATTAAATTTTGATTAGCTAAGATACAAAGCATCAAATATACATAATATATTGATAATTGATTTGGTCAATATATTCTAACAGATTCATCTAACAACATACAAAGCAAACAAGGCTTAAGGGGAATGGGGGAGCCGTTGGGATCTACCCTATTACAACCCAGGCATTTCATGCCGACACAACGAGAATTTAGAGATACAACTCGATCTAAATACAATTGCTACATATGACACCATACACGACACATGGCCATTCGGCCTAGGGAAACGTGCACAAGGGGGTACCCCACGGCTTACATGCCTCACGGCCTTAGGTCACTCCCCGTAATGCGTGCTTTCACTAAATCTTATCGAATTAGACATAGGGCCATACACCAAAGCATGCATTAGCATAAATCGGGCCATGTCGCTTTAAACAACATGCGATTTACTACGCTCTTACATAAATTGGAGCACAACCATCTAACCAAACAAGACTAAGGTTTTTTTATAAATAATTTGACTCGATGACGGAAAACTAATTACAAACAAATTACAAAACACGATTCGGTAAACAAAAATAATTACAAGATACGAAATAACGAGATAAAGATAAAAAAGAGCGAGAAAAGGACTACAGAAACACGGCCTAACACGACCTACATATCCTAGCCTACCCTAATCCTTAGGTTAGATTCATTAGGTTAGATAGATTTGCAAAGCGATGCGGGATGTACATTGGAAAACGATGATAAAAGAGGTCAGAAAGCTTCGCCTAAAACCGAGTGCTCTACACGGCCTAAAGGGTCTAATTAGGTCAAGTTCGCTAATTAAATTAACTCGTCGAGTTTTAATAAGAAGGTGCTAATCACACACTCTTATACTAACGAGAAATCGGGTGAAAAGAGAGATGCATTCAATTAGATTAGAGAATTGTTAACCGATTTTAATGCTTGTGTCGAAGCCACCTAACGTGTCTATTTAGGTTATTAAATTGATCTAATGTCGTCTAAATGAGTCATATGTTAACAATCATAGGTCGAACTAACATGCAACGGGTCCTAGGGTATGTCGAATTGGTCGAAACAAACGAGGGATCAAAAGCGAGTAACGAAGTTAGAAATCGTTTTATTAATGCCCTACCTTGAACACGAGGATATGTAAATGAGACGGGGTGTACGACCGACCGATGTGGCGGATTTCTTTCCCTTCTTAAGTCAACGCGGGTGTTCGTGGTGGTACTTTAACTCATACTCGGACTAAACTAGTTTCATAGTTAACGATAACAAACGATAAACAAAATAAAACGAAACAATAAAAAACAAACATAAAAAAAACGAAATAAAAGGGAGAAGAGGAGGATTTGATGCACCATCAACCTACATGTATCTTTGACACCGTCTTGGGTCGTAATCGATCGTATATTTTATCTCGACAGGCCGTCGTCGACGAAGGAACAAAGCAATAACACGTTTTTTGCAAATCTGGACAGCAACTTTCAAACTGCAATTTCTCACTCGTTTCATGGTGAAAATTAGATTTAAAAGATGTTTTGAAAACTAGAAAGAGAGGAGAACAAAGATCTTAAAACAATCCTTGCTCGTTTTGAATTATTGGGCACGAAAAACGAGCACAAACAGAACTGGACATACAGGAAAAGCGCAAAAAAAGAGTGTATGACACTGCTTTTTCGAGGGGATTCGTGTACTCTCAAGGGCAATTTGGCTCGTAAATCTTTGTCTAAGATGTAGATGGATGTTGTGTGGTTAATTAGGAACAAGAAACTCGAATTTTGATGGAGGTTTGAGGGTTGAACGAAGGGTTCCAAAGAGGACACACAAACTGATTCTCAGTTTTGTATGTCGGTTTTGTCGAGGGTTTTTGAGAGGCAATTAGGGTTTGTTTCTGGAGTTTAAAGCTTGTGAATGACGGTAGTATGTATGGAGAACTTAGAAGAATGAATGTATGGTGAAGGGGGAGGGGGGGGGGTATTTATAAGGAGTTTCGAAGGGTAGAAGTAGGGCAACAAGCAGTCGGGCCTGTTTCGCATAGCTGCTGTCCATCAACTATTCGTGAGGTTTTTAGGGTTTGTGTGGGGGGTTTGGGTGATGGGTTGTTGTGGGTAATGAGGGGCGGGAATTGGGTTGGTTGTGGTGGGTTTGGGTCAAGCTTTGAAGCACACAAAACGGGTTGGAGGAAGGGTCGAGCTAACGCGGGTAAGGGGAAAGAGTTGGGCTGTTGTGGTCGTGATTGGGGCGAGATTTGGGATGTGGGTATGGGGGTTCGAACTGGGGTTGGATGGGTAGAAGCCTCGGTTGGTTAGTGTACTCGAGATTCGTGCCAACTCGTAAAGAAAACGGGCTCAAAAACCGAGCTATAATCGAGCTCCAAAACGTGTGATTAAAACGAGTTTTCGATTTTCAAATTCGATTTTTCAAATCGATTAACACATTAAAATAAATGATTTTTCAAATCAAATACACTCATAAAATAATTTTTCAAATCAATTATTTATTTTATTTTCAATAAAATAAACTTGAGAAAATAAATTCAAAATAAAGTAAAATGAATTTACCTTAAAAAAGCTTTAATTTAAATATCATTTAAATTAATAAAATACTCCGTCGACAACGCTCATTCTACATCGTAAAACGAACCCAAATAATTACAATGACAACTAATAAATACATGTGTCCTATCATCATCGGGTGTTTGCCGGGTTCTCTATAAATTCCAATATCGACGGATACGGGTATCTACAGTACTCGTTATCCCTTGATTAATTATGTCACAACAAATTGTTTTTCGGATAATCACAGGACTTTTTTAGCGAAAGTTAACGAAATTCGTGAGCCACGAAATTATCACGAAGCATCAAAGGTAAAAGAGTGGCAGGAGGCGATGGAAAAAGAATTTGATGCACTTGAGATGAATGGAACTTGGAAGGTTGTTGATCTTCCAAAGGATAAAAAACCCATAGGTTGCAGGTGGGTATACAAAGTCAAGTACAAAGCCGATGGCACTATCGAAAGATACAAAGCAAGGTTAGTTGCATAAGGGTACACTCAAGTAGAGGGCGTAGATTATCACGAGACTTTTGCGCCCGTTGCCAAGATGACGAGTGTTCGTTGCTTGCTTGCTGTGGCGGTTTCAAAGGGTTGGTCCATTACTCAATTGGACGTTAATAATGCATTTCTCCATGGAGATTTAGATGAGGAAGTGTACATGCGAATGCCGCCTGGTTTCGAAAGAGGAGGTTCAACCAAAGTTTGCAAATTAATGAAGTCATTGTATGGACTTAAGCAAGCTTATCGGAATTGGTTTGCGAAATTGACAGACTCATTAACGAGGTATGGGTTCACTCAATCAATGGCTGATTACTCGCTATTCACTTATAATAAAGACGACATTTTCATTGGAATTTTGGTTTATGTCGATGACATGATAATTGTAAGTGATAGCAAATAAGCAAGTGACCGTCTCAAAAGCTTTCTTGATCGTAGTTTTGGCATAAAGGATCTCGGGAAGCTAAAATATTTTTTGGGAATTGAGGTAGCAACCGGGTCCAAGGGACTCTTTCTTAGCCAAAGAAAATATGCCTTAGAAATTATTAAAGAGGCAGGGTTGGAAGGAGCAAAACCAGTTGATATACCTATCCAACCCAATCATCAATTAGCTTTGGCAAGCGGAGAATTGTTACACGACCCTATGAAGTATAGGCGGTTGGTGGGACGACTCATTTATTTGACTATTACGAGACCCGACCTAGTGTATACAGTCCATATTTTGTCCCAATTTGTACATGCTCCAAGAAAAGAGCATTGGGATGCCGCATTACGAGCTATACGATACATTAAAGGAAGTCCGGAAAAGGGGATTGTGATAGAGCGTAATAATGATTTATTGTTGCGTGGATACTCGGACTCGAATCATGCGAGGTGTCCATTGACAAGGAGGTCAATTACCGGTTATTTTGTGACCTTAAGACACTCACTCATATCATGGAAGGCTAAGAAACAAGCTACCGTTGCTAAATCAAGTGCACAGGCGGAATATCGAGCTTTGGGTGCCGTGACAAGTGAAGTAATATGGTTGAAGTCCTTTCTTAAATCACTTGGCATAGATCACAGCACACCCATTGAAGTGTTTTGTGATAATACGGCCGCTTTACACATTGCCAAAAATCCCGTTTTTCATGATCGCACTAAGCACATCGAGGTAGATTGTCATTTCATACGTCATCATATTGTGAACAAAACAATCTCAACCTCTTATTTGCGAAGTAAAGACCAAATAGCAGACATTTTCACGAAGGCGTTGGGAGGAGAAGCGTTTCGTTATCTTCGATCCAAGTTGGGCATTAGCTTGCCAAGTGCTCCAACTTGAGGGGGAGTATTGAACAATATTGTAGGATCTTATCCATGATAATGCAATATTGTTATTATTGTTATGTAAATATTAGGTGCATAATATCTTAGCTATATTAGTTAACCAAATTATTGGTTACCATATTTATTGGCATGATATTAGGAAGTAAATATTATGTAAGTTATATATATGCCGTGGAGTTGTACTGCTTCATCATTCATTCAATATACACGTTCAATCTTTGCATTCTCCTATGTTTTTCCTCTCTTTCAGTTACTAACCATATTTGCTTTCAAGTTGATGCAGAAAAGGGAAAACATGAGCAAAATAGTCATTAGTAAAAGGAATCGACTTTTCTCTATCTTCATGTCTTATTTTGGAATTTACTTTGAGGTCACCATACAATAGTTTGTAGGAATTCCCTACGAGTCCTTGTTGCCGTAGTAGGTTCTCTATTTTTCTTGGTTTAAACCACACCCAATTTATTGTTTCCCATATACATCGATGGATGAAAATACATGAAACGGTAAGAACAATGTAGCCCATCATCATCATCATCATCATCATCATCATCATCTTAATTTCTCACTAAAAAAGCTTATGTGAGGTTATAATATTGCAGAATAAATAAATTGTGCAATTATATAAAAGAAATGTAGGTTGCATCTCTATAAATCACAATTTATCTCGTGAATATTTAACCATGTTTGACGATATACATTAGTGGTAAGGATCGATTATGAAAGTTGTGGACAAGGCCCTCGGGAACTGCGTCCGCGGGATCCACACTAGGCATAATCGACTCGAGGTTCTTTCGAATCGGATTAAGACAAATTAGAGTCGCCACCAAGTTTTTTGGGAACTTGGAACCGTTCAAGTCAACTTTACACCTTTCATCGAAAAGCATAAAGCCAATTGACTACGAGTGATTAAAGATAAAGACTTGTACCCTATATCACTCGATTTGAATGACTCTCGTAATCCAATGGTATTTAGACGGATCCACAAACCATAGATCTTGAGTAAGGGGTGAGGGTACGTGTTAGGAAGCCCATGAGAACACCTAACCCCACCCGTCGATAACGGCCTCCACTAAGTCAAGTATCGGATTTCAAACAAGGTCATAGCTACTACGATATATGATATGCAAACATCGTTTTAAAACCCTAACATGTGACAACAATTTCTATGTCGTTTTAGATGCAACTAAACTAACTTTGTCAAAGTTGTAATTTAGCATGTGGGTTGATTGATCTAACAACATACAAAACAAAGCAAACAAGGCTTAGGGGGAATGGGGGAGCCGTTGGGATCTACCTATTACAATCCAGGCATTTCATGCCGACGCAACGAGAAATTAAAGATACAACTCGATCTAAATACAATTGCTATATACAAAACCACACATGACGCATCACACGGCCATTCGGCCTAGAAAAACGTGCACAAAGGGGTGGCCCACGGCTTACATGACTCACGGCCTTGGGTCACTTCTCGTAATGTGTGCTTTCGCTTAATCTTATCGAATTAGACATTGAGTCACGCACCAAAGCATGCATTAGCATTAATCGGGCCATGTTGCTTTAAACAACGTGCGATTTACTACGCTCTTACATACATTGAGGCACAACCATCTAAGCAAACAAGACTAAGTTTTTTGAAAGAGGTTTTGACTCGATAAAAGAAAACTAACTTGAAAATTACAACTCGATGAACAAACGATAAATTACAAGCGGTAAAGCAAATAAAGAACAAACGATGTAAAAACAAACGAAACAAGAAAGACCAAAGGACACGGCCAAGCCTCACGGCCTAAAGCCACGTCGAACCCTAGGTCCTAGGTCAGGTTCATTAGGTTAGATAGATGATTGCGAAACGGGATAGGAAACAAGTTAGAAAATGAGTTAGAAACAACGTTGATCGATTGGACGGGTGTCGCGCAAAGGTGTATTCTACACGGCCTAAGGGGTCAAATTAGGTCCAGTTCGCTAATTAAATTAACTCATCGAGTGTTAATAAGAAGGTGCTAATCACACACTCTTATACTAGCGAGAAATTAGGTTAAAGAGAGAGATGCATTCAATTTAAGTTACAGAATTGTTAGTTGATTTTCAAAGCTACGTCGATGTACCCTAATGTGTCTAATTAGGTTATTAAATTGATCTAATGTCATCTAAACGAGTTATATGTTAATAATCAGAGGTCATATTAACATGTAAATGGTCCAGGGGTAGGTCGAATCACACGAGAAAAGAGAGGGGTCAAAAGCGAAGAGCGAAGTCAGAATTTGTTTTATTAATGCCCTACCTTGAACACGAGGATATGTAAATGAGACGGGGGTGTACGACCGACTGATGTAGCGGTTTCTTTCCCATCTCAAGTCAACGCGGGTGTTCATGGTGGTACTTTAACTCATACTCGAACTAAACTAGTTTCATAGTTAATTAGAACAATCGATAAACAAAAAAACGATAAACAAACAAAAACAAACTATAAAAAACAAACATAAAAAACGAAATAAAAGGGAGAAAGAAGAGGATTTGATGCACCCTCAACCTACATGTATTGTTGACACCGTCTTGGGTCGTAATCGATGGTAGATTTTATCTCGAGAGGCCGTCGTCGACGAAGAAACAAAGCAAACAACACGTTTTTATCGAATCTGGACAGCAACTTTCAAACAGCGATTTCTCTCTCGTTTCACGATGAAAATTCGATTTAAAAGATGTTTTGAAAACTAGAAAGAGAGGAGAACATATATCTTAAAACAATCCCTGCTTGTTTTGAGTTATTGGGCACGAAAAACGAGCACAAACAGAACTGGACAGACAGGAAAAGCCGCGAAAACAGAGTGTATAACACTCTGTTTTTCGAGGGAATTCGTATACTCTCAAGGGCAATTTGGCTCGTAAATGTTTGTCTAATGTGTAGAGGGATGTTGTATGGTTAATTTGGAACAAGAAACTCGAATTTTGATGGAGGTTTGAAGGGAGAACGAAGGGTTTCAAAGAGGACACACAAACTGATTCTCAGTTTGTATGTCAGTTTTGTGGAGGGTTTTTGAGAGGCAATTAGGGTTTGTTTCTGGGGTTTAAAGCTTGTGAGTGACGGAAGAATATGTGGAGAACTTAGAGGCATGAATTTATGATGAAGGGTGGGTATTTATAGGGAGTTAAAGTAGGGTAAAAGGGAGGAGAGGCAGACGGGCTCCCCTGAGCATAGCTGCTGTCCAGCAGCTTTTGTGGGGTTTTCTAGGGTTTGTATGGGGGGTTTTCTTGGTGGTTAAGCTAAGGTAATATGGGTAGGATACTAGGGTATGGGTTAGGGTTAATGGGCACGGGTTTTGGTGGTATTTGGAGCGGGTTTTGGGCTCGGGATTTGGCACGCAAAACAGGGGCTGCTCGTGCTTTTGTGCGGGCTGTTGGGGAGATGTTTAGGACGGGATTTGGGCCATGGTTATGGGGTTCGAACTGGGGTTGGATGGGTAGAGTCTTAGGTTGGTTAGTGTACTCGATATTCGTGCCAACTCGTAAAGAAAACGGGCTCAAAAACCGAGCTATAATCGAGCTTCAAAACACATGTTTAAAACGAGTTTTCTTCGCTTTTAAAATCGATTTTTCAAATCGATTAACATATTAAAATAAATGATTTTTCAAATCAAATATACTCATAAAATGATTTTTCAAATCAAATATTTATTTTATTTTCAATAAAATAAACTCAAGAAAATAAATTCAAAATAAAATAAAATAATTTGAAATCACCTTAAAAAAGACTTTAATTTAAATATCATTTAAATTAAAATACTCCGTCGACAACGCTCATTCTACATCGTAAAACGAACCCAAATAATGACAATGACAACTAAATAAATACATGTGTCCTATCATCATCGGGTGTTTGTCGGGTTCTCTATAAATTCCAATATCGACGGATACGGGTATCTACAAAAGTATCAACTTAATTTCTTTTAATGGTAATAAATACTGAATTCTTATTTGATTCCATATGCAGAAGGGTGTGCTTAAAATTATTAAGACTCGGTTCTTGTCTGCTAATACAAAGTTGACTCGTACTTAACTGAGTAGAATAAATCTTAATTGAACTAAATTAAACTTAGCAGAACTATTATAGATTAACTTCAAGTTGTTTGATTATTTACCAGATTTTTCTGCTATGTCTTTTATTTTGTTATTTTTTTTTTTAGTGTTGGCCAGGAGTATCCCCTACCGACAGCTGGGGCAATCTTTTTCGGAGTACTGAAGGCAATTTAATGGGTTGACCCTCCCAAGTTTGGCTTTTTCATTCGCAAGAGTCAGGAATCGAACCCCTGACCACTTCTTTAAGAGATGAGAGCCCTTATCACTCACACCAGCCAACTTTGGTGGTCCTTTATTATTGGTAAAATTGCCCCTAATACTCCCTCTTTGATGTGCGTATATTTTTTTTATCACAACTTTGTCATATTCTCATATTAACCCCAATTGTACCGATTGTCCTAGTTTTGTAGCTTATTTACCAACAAAAGCAAGGAAAACAACAATTATTGGATAACTGATAAACCAAACAATCATTTTTAAGGCATGAAAATAAAGCCGATCAAGAATAACGTAATTGATGATGAGGATGTTATAAAGTAAATTTAAAAACATAAATCAACTTGAGATAAATATGGAAAAATTATATTGCAAGAACGGATTAACCATGAGGTCAGGGGTTCGATCCCTGTCTATGGGAATGGAGCAAACTCTTTGGCCAGCCGTTTACCCCTTCGTGAAAGCACGCGCGGTGAGGGTATTATACACTGTTGTCGACGGTGGACACCCCGGTTTACACAAAAAAAAAAAAACTTGATGAATGTTTGTTTAGCGAATTGGACGAGAATCAACTTACTATCCTCCAACGTAAATGAGTTGTATAGTAACAAAAATGTTCTTGATCAATGTCCGTGTAGCAAATTGGACTATAAATCAACTTCGTTTTCGCCGAAATGAGTTTTTATAACAAATTTAGATCAAAATGCTTTAAAGAATGAAATTTTTTGTCTCATAATTTTTCAAGGGTGGTACTTAAATTGAGCGTCACCAAGGGTACTAAAGTAAAATTATATAAGTATTTTCATTTCCCATCCTAAAATTTAAATTTCAAACTAATTACTAAACAAGAGTAATTTAGGTACTTTAACATTTCATAATTAATTATAGTTAATAATAAAAAAAATCACTTGAATTTTCCTTGCCACATTTTGAGGAAAAATTTACGGAACAGAAGTTACAACACGCCATATGTAAAACTTACAAGAAGCATGAATGTTGTTCAATCTAAGTATCTAACTAGTATGAAGATGATACAAACATGTATAGCAGTATAGAATAAGAACTTGGTGGATGTAGTGAGTAACGGAGTATTAGACTGAAAGGTAGACACGACTATTGTAGAACTAATTTGCTATGCTTCGCATTTCAGACTTAATTTCAGTGTCTTCTCTTCACTGAGAGATCGTATGCAGTTCTTTTTTGCCGGCTTAGAGATGAAGAACCCGGTATATGAAAAACGAAGTAGATGAAACACAAGTAAAATAATGATAAAATCTAATAACCGATGAAGATAAAATTGTTTTGATGTAAAATATACTTCCTCTGTTTTTTTATATATGACTTTCTCACATTTCGAGACACTCCCTTCTCTCTTTAATATCTCTTAAAATATAAGACTAAATATTATGATATGTATACTCATATAAAAGAATTTTTCATAAGGAATTTAATGGTACCATTTTTATATTTTTTGAACAAATATATTTTTGTAAATATTAAAGTCAAAGACTTACCTCATAAATGTAAAACGTCATATATAAAAAAATAGAGGGAGTAATAGATAAGATTTAGTTTAGTTATGAGTTTATTTTTAATTGTTCATATTCATATACTCCGTATAAAATTACATATCTACCCTTAAAATTTGGCGCAAAAGTGAAAATCAATATTTTTTTTTTTTTATTTTTTTTTTTTCTAAATTATGGTGGCGTCGAGATTGGGTACCACCCGGTGGGGCTATATCACTATCCGTTTTAATTTACCTTTTTAAAATCTTGGGAGATTTTGTCTCATAAGTGTTTTTTATTTATTTATTTTGCATTAGAATATTAATAAAAATATAATTGGTACAACAATACTTTTTTTTTTGGGTCTAAACCATCCGGTAATCCGAACCACATTGGGCCAATCCGGATTTCGGGGCGTGTCCATGGATTACGGTATTTAAACCCCTCCCAATCGCAATTGTGGGGGATCGATCCGCAGACCTCCCTACCAAGCGCATCCCCATGCTACCACTGCGCCAACCAACGATTGGTTGGTACAACAATACTTGATATACAATGTTTTTGAGTTCAATTTTAGGTTTGACTTGGTATTGAATATTTAACCAAGCAAGGGATTGTTATATAAACACCAGTTTATATTTTCGGATGAAGCGTTTCGCTTTGACTTTTAATTTTGTCATCAGAGGCACAACCATGATTTCACCTTAGCTAGGGCGAAGGGATAATGATATAAAGAAACCTCGAAAGAAGTTTGGAATATAAAGAATATTATACGTAATATATTAGGTTTAAACCCGTGAAATTTACGAGCCTATTTTTAGAATTTTAAATGAATATATTATTAATAGGATATCGAAGATATAACAATCTACAGAGTAGTTAATTTTGAATTACTAACCATAAATGAGTTATCATATAGTGTGTCCATTAGTATGATTAAGACTTACAAAGTTACAACAAAATCAGTACATACTCCGTATTTGATTACCCATGCGGCCATGCATAGTAAAATAGTTTCCTCTTCGTTCTTGGCTCTTCCTTTCCGTTCTTTTCCCTCTGAACAAAGGTAACTGCTTGTGAGAAGCTTGCTTGCCTTTGCTTTCATCTGGTAGCTCGATTATATGGGGCACTACACAAAAATTAATTCAATAGTACAATGATCTTCAAAAGATAGCCAGTATCTTTATTCCTGCATATCTTCTATACACTCATCATGTTGTTACTCGCATTCGCACAAACATTAACTAACTCACATATGAGTTGATCTGAGTTGTAAATTAAACATCTCTTATTATGATGTATATATGAATTCATTCATCTTACAAAAACAATATTGAAAATATTATTTCACTCCGCATCGCCACCAGAATGAGTAAGACTGCCTGCAAAATACTTCATAGTATAGGGATTTTAATCTCTAAGACTAAGTCATTTTTAACAGTTACCTCTGTCTTTTTCCAATCTGTATTTTCTGACATCTTGACTCTTCTTACAAATCCATGCTCCCACCAATGGCTACTCTTCCAATCTCTCGCCTTTGGGTCACCATTCTGGTGCTTGCGATACTACCCCACTTATCTTAAAGATCTTTCCCTTTTCTAAGATAGTAATTAAATATATAATCCAAATGTTCAGTTAAAAACTTAAATTTGATTATATTCATTAAAAAATATACCCATATCAAACAACCGTTTTTGCGTGAGATTGTTTGACACGGTTAGATGATCGAATTTATAAAACGACGTATACTATACTAATAGTTTTCTTATCAAAAGGAATCGTCTTACCATGTAAAATTTTCTTTATTATAATTTATACCGTAAAATATATAAGAAAATATAGTATATAATATCACTCTCCGATTTCACTTCAAAGACCAAGGTTGTTTTGCGGTCTATCAATGAGAAGCTTACATTTCAGCCAAAAAAAAAATAAAAAAAAGACCAAGGTTGTATATCTCCCTCTTTGATTTCATCGTCAACATTTCACTACTCTCTCCCTTTATCAATTTTACAACTGCAAATATTCACCAATAAAACCAAATATTTAATCATCACAAATATAACAAAAGTAACATTTAATCACCACGCACATGACGATGTCGGCAGTGAGCATATCTACTTTCAAGTGACGTACGACAATGGGAGTGCAATTGAATGCCATAGCTGAATTATTAAACTTCTTTTCAGTTGTTGAGAATTGTGAACGATGGAGAATAATTAGGGTTGCATATGAATATAAAATTTATGTTGATTCTTGTAGGCGTCTCTTGAGAACTAATTGGCCGATATTGTAGGGAGGACATTTTGCATAACATTTTTGTGTCAAATTATTGTAGGGATATGTGAAATGTGAAACGGAAAAGATATTTTGGAAATATTTTTCGTATATTGTTAAGCAGCACTCTAATTTTTGGTAGGTAAAATCAATTTTTTTTTTTAAAAAAAAAGAGAAATTATCCTAACAAAAACCTGTCGTAATAATCATAGAGTGAATGAATATAAAATTGGAATATTCCATGCAGATTCCACTTCATATTATGTGATATGATTCTGTTCCTTCTTTACTCTCGCTAATTTCGCATCATTATAGTGGGTGTTTTATTACGCTTTATTTTAATTTTATTTTTTTTAAATTTGTAGTGTTTTGATTATATTTTAAGGTCTTCTAATTAACCGCCACGTAAGACTATGCTTGCTAAATGAGATGCCACATCAGCTTTTTGGCTATTACATTAGAGATATATATGATGATATGATGATATATGATGAAATTGGAATATTCCATGCAAATTCCACTCCATATTATGTGATATGATTCTGTTCCATATTTACTCCCGTTAATTTCGCACCATTATAGTGAGTGCTTTATTACGCTTTTTTTTTTTTTTTTTAAAAAATTTGCAGTGTTTTGATTATATTTTAAGGCCTTCTAATTAACCGCTACGTAAGACTATGCTTGCTAATTGCGATGCCACATCAGCTTTTTGGCTATTACATTAGAGATATATATGATTCTTGTGGTATTTGGAAACCTCGAAAAAAGCCTGAGCGATCCTAAAAACACCACGATTTTTTTTCTCAATAACACGCGATGACATGACCCAACTCTAACAAGAACAAGGGAGAGAAGGACGATGACAATGGTAATTAGATCAATACCATTCCCATTTCTTTACCCTTGTATTGACACCCATCCGATACCCAAGTTTAATGCTTATCCAAACGAGTTTCAATGGGAAAATTATGATATTGGGGCCGATACGTTGAGAAATGGACTCGATGCCAAGAATAAAATGGGGTTCACCGAGGGAAAAGTAAAGCCACTTGTCACCGAGGAGAATGACGATTACAATTATTATCAGGCCGTAGCATGGACGCAGTGCAACGCATGTTAAAATCTTGGCTTCGGAATGTAATCGTCCCAAAATTACATCCTAGTATTATCTTTACTGGTACATTGTGCGAAATTTGAGCTGAACTCACTCAACTATTCTTAGTTGGAATCGCTCCAAGGGTTGACCAATTAAAGAGGTATTTGAATGAGTGTAAACAAGGAAAGCAATCCGTTATTGAGTATTACACTCAGTTGAAAAGCACTCGGAATGAATTAGTAAGTTATAGCCGCATCTTGAAGTGTACTTGTGGCGTTGTAGCAGCGTTCCTTAAAGAACGCGAAGAAGAAAAAGTCCATCAATTATTGATGGTTCTTGATGCCGGGTTATAAGGGAATTTGTGCCAAATTTGTTAATTGAAGACACCATTCCAACTTTGAGTCGCGCTTATTCCCTGGTGTTAAGAGGGAATGACGCAAAGCCGTCACAAGAATACAAGAAGAAAAGGTCGAAGGTGCAATGGCTATTCGCAATTTCAATGCGCATGGAAGAGGTTGAAGAAACACATGGCCAGACGAGCAAGAAGAGGCATAGCTTACTGCTCAGTGCACTTACTGTGTGAAAAAAATTGTATCACACCTAGGATAATTGTTACGTGAAGCACGGTTACCCATTCAATAGGAGACGTAGTAGTATAACAGTGGAGAAAGTCATGAAGGTCGCGTTAGAGCATCAACTCAAGGAGGTAGAATAAGAGGCAAATGCTCCGGGTACCAGACTAATGTTGTAGGCGCCAAGAATGATACGAAGTCACAAAGACAAACGAGTGACAACCTTACCTCCGAGGAAGTCGATAAATTACGTAGCCTTATAATGACGACTTCTGATGGTAGCGATAAATCATAATAATAATAATAATAATAATAATAATAATAATAATAATAATAATAATAATAATAATAATAATAATAATAATAATAATAATAATAATAATAATAATAATAATAATAATTGATACGTGCATTTTATATAGTCTTTTTAGCCTATTTTATGCACGTATTTCTATGCCTTTATCGTGGTTTATTGCTATGAAATGCCCCGAATATGCTACTTTGGGTTATTATGTCTTATTTGCAGGTATGGATCCGAAAGTAGTGAAATCAAGCTATTTACCGTCCGTTTAGCATGCATTTGGAGGAAGAGATAATTCGGAGCTTGGAAAGTGCTATTTTGAGATGCGCATTGGAGTAAGGAAGTTAGGCGAGCCAAGAGAGTGCTTCAATTTGCTAGTTCCTGCTTGTAAGAGCCATATCTCGAGTTCTACAATAGATATTCAGGTGATTCCAATTGGAGATGAAAGTTTGTCCTCTTAGCTTTCCAACGCCACCGGAATCACCCTGTTTGACCAAGTAACGAAGAAATGGCAGCCGTTTGAAGTTCAGTGCGCGAAGCAGGAATTACATGGCCGAGAAGTGCTCGATCGAGAACTGTTTCTATTCGATCGAGAGCCCGTTTTCTCGATCGAGAGCCACTTCTTCTCGATCGAGTGGTTTTAGGATGAATAAGTACTCGATCGACTATTTTTCCTTTCGATCGACCAGTTCCTTTTATGCCTTTGCTCGATCGAGTGATTTAATTGCTCGATCGAGTGGATTTTTTGACGGGCTGGGCTTTTTGCTTTAATTCCATCATTAGGTTTAATTATACTCCTATTTTCTTATAAATAGGAGTTAGGTCATCGATTATGTTATGCTTTTTATCCGGAGACACTCGACTCTCTCTTTTCTCTTGGAACGATACACTTTGTTACTTTGCTTTTTATTCCGGATCATTATTTCAGTAACATTTCTTCCCTTTTCTCTCTTAATTTAATGTTTAATTCTCTTTTAATTCTTGTTCTTGTTTATTTTATCATGAGTAGCTAATTCCCCCTAGTATGTTAGGATTAGGGAAGCCGTGGTAGCGATGTTTTAACTGACTTGAATAGGTTAGACTTGCGATAGGAATTGTATTAGGCAATTTAATTGTTATCCGGTCGAATGAATGCATGCAGGAGACCATAAATTTAGTTAACCCCGACCTAGATCGAAAGATTGGAAGGGAAGGCTTGCTTAATTACAATAGGGTATTGCAGTGAGGGCGAAAGTTAAGCTGTTTACGCTCTAGGGCGGTTTAAGGACCGAAAGGTGACGACCATAGCTCTTCTTATCAATAGTTTAATCGCCTTAGTATTCCCAATAATATAAGATTTGATAGCTGCCACGGTAGACCGACTCCTAGCATACTCCCTTCTCTTATTGCTAATTCCCTTATTCCTTTTTCTCTTGCCTTTAGCCTTAGTAGTTAATTAAAATCAATTCAACCCCCATTAGTGACATTTAGACAGATAAATAGACAAATAGATAGTACACCGCCTCCCTGTGGAGATCGACCCTACTTGCCGCTGACACATTAGCGTAATCTAGGTATTTTATTTTTGGTACGAAACGACAAAGATTATCAAATTTTGGCGCGTTGTTTCGGGGAGGCAATCTAGTTATTTATTTGTTTAAATTTTATCTGTTTTTAGCCTCGGGGGATTTTTCCCTTGAGGCCGTTTTAATCTTTTGTTTAGTCTTTGTTTTGATAGGCCTTACGGGTACTACCTAGACAGTTCTAGGTGAAAGACAATCAAAGGGAAGGCTTGAGTACCTTTGACCCATCACCGATGTCCCATTATATGGGAATGTAGGTGATCTCGCTACGGGAGATGTGGTTCTGCACGAGCACAATGCAGCCGTAGTGTAGTTGTGCCGCCACATCCGCCCTATCAATGGCCACCGCAACAAGATTCCCCCGATATACAAGGAGAAGACATTGCGGAGTGAAATCCTTGATGGAGGCACTTGCATTCCAAGTGCAAGAATATGTCTCGCGATTTGATGAGCTCGAGTCCAGGTTGCTCAATTAGCGGTGAGATGGAGAGAGAAGAGATCGCAGAGTCGACATATTTAATGAGAATGCTTGTATCACAAATGCAAGAGAGTGATAGATATATGGACGCTCGAATCCCCGAACTGGAGTCACAAATAGCTCGGTTAGCAGTACCGAGATGCAAGAAGAAGAGGTTTACCTTCTTCGAGAGCGGTTTTTCTCCGAGGAAACCATGTTGCCCAATCATGAGGATGACTTCTATGACTCGGACGACGAGTTCCTTTCATATTTCACTGCCCCACGTGAAGATTTCAGCTCTATGCAGGAAGAATCACTCGATCGAGTGACTTATAATGGTCGATCGAGTGAATTTACAGAAGACGATCCTCGATCGAGTAATATCCCTTCTCGATCGAGTGACATACAGGAGGATAGTTCTCGATCGAGTGATGTTGTTACTCGATCGAGTGAGACGCGGGAGGAAGTTGGTCGATCGAGTGATTATTCGCTCGATCGATCGAAATGGCCATTGGGAGCTTTGGTTCGTCATTTTGGTTTGATTTGGATGACGAGTCTGACGATGATGAAGGTTACGGTAAACCTCCCTATTCACAGTAGAGTCGGATACACTTGAAGTCTGCGATTTACGGGATGGATTCGAGGAGGTTGATGAAGAAGCGATTGAGACGGTAATTGCTCCTAGCACGGAAAAGGTAATAAACTCTTTTACCTATGATTCCGTGGTCAAGAGCAACCAATCTGAGGTAGTAAACGATAATTTTATTATTGTTTGTCCTAATAGTATTTTGCCTCGTTTGACTCGCATTTGTTTCTTTCGAGCTATACCCCCTCATATGTGGACGCACAAATTAACGATTTTTCACCGTCCTTATCATTATAAAATTGTTAATCTGAATTGGAGCCCTATATTATCGTCAATTGCTCCCGCGCTCCTATATTTTGTGGATAAATTTAGGAGCGCCCATAGGAAATTTGTTAGACTTAAATGTTTACATATCTTTATTTCCTACTTTGCTATTCCACTATGGTGCTACTTATCTTTGTTGTAGCACATGCGCACTATTTGACAAAGTTTTGCGCACTTTGAGCTGTTTTGATTGTGATTAATTAGAGGAGCTTGAAGAAAAGAAGGTCGAGCTGGGACCTGACTGAAGATAGCGCTATCCGGGAGGCAACCCGGCGATTTTATTTTGTTTTTATCTCAATTTCAGTTGTAATAAATGGTTTTTATACCATAGACTATCTCAGTATGCTTGTCTTGTTAGTTTGCGGGCTGTTTTTCATTGCATTTTGCAGGAATACGCTGAGGATCACTCGATCGAGTACTCTTTGTACTCGATCGAGCACTTGTGCTGCCAAATCCTCTCGATCGAGCAAATATCTACTCGATCGAGTGCCTGCAGAAAGAAAACCATCCGATCGACCACCATCCCAGTCGATCGAGCAGTTTTAGACGCCCACTCTACTCGATTAGCTGCTATTCCTCTTGGTCGAGTGTTATTAACTTGGATTAGCTTCCTGAGACGGTTTTCCGGGCCCTTAGCAACCTCCCATTTCATGGTCGGTTTGGGGAGGTCCCCTTATTCGCATATCTTGTAAGTTTTCCGCATTTTACTCTCTTTCTCCTTTAGTTTGCATTTCCTTTCCATGTTTTGGTACAATGGGGGCATTGTACAGTTTGGTTTGGGGAGGTTATGCATCCATATCTGTGTCTGCATGTTGTTTATTGCATTTCAGTAATCACGTTTAATTTTATGCTTGCATTGTTGTTTATTTTCATAAAAATTCGAAAATTCAATAAAAATCAGAAAATTGTTAAAAATTCAAAAAAATTTCACGTTTATTTTTGCATATAGGTCGAGTCGGAACGGTAGATTTCAATGATGATATTGCACTGCGTTTGTCTTTTTGCTTAAGCCTTGCATTAAACTGTTATCTTTTAGCTTTGTCTTTTGCATGTCTACGAGTTAATGTTTAATTTAGCTGAACGAATAGACTTGACCTGAAATTTTGGCAACCTACTTATATATTCTAAGGATTAGAGCCTTATAAACTGGTGTCATTTATGACCAGTTTCATGTAGGATTGTGAGTAGTATACTCCTTGCATAACATGTATCATCAATTTGCACATATATGAAATTCAATTGCTTTTTGCCGTCATACATTCGGGTTAGTGGTTGGTGTCACATGCAGGGAGGTGCTTACAAATTCCCTTTCTTTCATTTTACCCATAAACTCCACATTAGCCAAATTTGCCTGTTGACCCTTAGCTACATCCAAATTTAGCCTGCCTTGTCAAGCTAGTTTAGATTGTTTTCATGTATATTGTCTATTGTATCGAGTTTGGCTTGCATCTATTGATTCGGAGTTGGTAATTTATGAAGAAAAGGAGGAAGATGAAAAAATAAGACGTGATGATGAAAAAAAAAGAAATGAAAAAATGAAAAAAAAACAGGAAAAGACGTGAAAAAGAAGAAACCGAAAAAATAAAAAGAAAGAAAAAGGAAAAAAAAATGCAGTTGGTTGACAGTTTCTGCTCCTATGCTTTATTTACATTTATTGAGGAGTGAGTTCAGTTTGGTTTGGTGAGTTTTATGCCAAATGAAGGGCATGTGTTTATTTCATAATTGAGTTGGAAATGGATGTTGATATATGGTTCTGTTTAGGTACTAGCTTGATCACCTATACCTCCACATTCCCATAATTGTTTTGCCTTTTCTTACCCATTGCCTCACTTAGCCATATTTTTTGTAAGCCCTCGGCTGTGACAGGACCTTGTTTGGTTGGAATGTATGTACGGTAGCTAGAATTGTCTATCATATTAGTTGCATGCATGCTATGTAGGTCGTAGTCTAGGTGAGCGACTATTTTTCTTCCTCTCTTACATATATATGCTTGCCCTTTGCTTCATGAGAGAAAGAGTGACCCGTGAGAGTCCATTATTAAAGGTCTTGCAAGGTCGACTTGTTCACTTTATTTATAAACATCCTATAACTCGTTTGCATTTGACTATCTGCTATAAGTGTTAGTTTGCTTGCATTAAATTGGCTTAAGTGGGCATTTGTAGCTAGCTCTGAGTTATCTTTTTCCGTTCCTTTAGTTGCATTTTAGTTTACTCGGGGACGAGTAAAGGTTTGGTTTGGGAGATTTGATACGTGCATTTTATATAGTCTTTTTAGCCTATTTTATGCACGTATTTCTATGCCTTTATCGTGGTTTATTGCTATGAAATGCCCCGAATATGCTACTTTGGGTTATTATGTCTTATTTGCAGGTATGGATCCGAAAGTAGTGAAATCAAGCTATTTACCGTCCATTTAGCATGCATTTGGAGGAAGAGATAATTCGGAGCTTGGAAAGTGCTATTTTGAGATGCGCATTGGAGTAAGGAAGTTAGGCGAGCCAAGAGAGTGCTTCAATTTGCTAGTTCCTGCTTGTAAGAGCCATATCTCGAGTTCTACAATAGATATTCAGGTGATTCCAATTGGAGATGAAAGTTTGTCCTCTTAGCTTTCCAACGCCACCGGAATCACCCTGTTTGACCAAGTAACGAAGAAATGGCAGCCGTTTGAAGTTCAGTGCGCGAAGCAGGAATTACGCGCGGAGAAGTGCTCGATCGAGAACTATTTCTATTCGATCGAGAGCCCATTTTTCGATCGAGCCACTTCTTCTCGATCGAGTGGTTTTAGGATGAATAAGTACTCGATCGACTATTTTTCCTTTCGATCGACCAGTTCCTTTTATGCCTTTGCTCGATCGAGTGATTTAATTGCTCGATCGAGTGGATTTTGCTGACGGGCTGGGCTTTTTGCTTTAATTCCATCATTAGGTTTAATTATACTCCTATTTTCTTATAAATAGGAGTTAGGTCGTCAGTTATGTTATGCTTTTTATCCGGAGACACTCTGACTCTCTCTTTTCTCTTGGAACGATACAATCATTACTTTGCTTTTTTTAGGATCATTATTTCAAGAACATTTCTTCCCTTTTCTCTCTTAATTTAATGTTTAATTCTCTTTTAATTCTTGTTCTTGTTTATTTTATCATGAGTAGCTAATTCCCCCTAGTATGTTAGGATTAGGGAAGCCGTGGTAGCGATGTTTTAACTGACTTGAATAGGTTAGACTTGCGATAGGAATTGTATTAGGCAATTTAATTGTTATCCGGTCGAATGAATGCATGCAGGAGACCATAAATTTAGTTAACCCCGACCTAGATCGAAAGATTGGAAGGGAAGGCTTGCTTAATTACAATAGGGTATTGCAGTGAGGGCGAAAGTTAAGCTGTTTACGCTCTAGGGCGGTTTAAGGACCGAAAGGTGACGACCATAGCTCTTCTTATCAATAGTTTAATCGCCTTAGTATTCCCAATAATATAAGATTTGATAGCTGCCACGGTAGACCGACTCCTAGCATACTCCCTTCTCTTATTGCTAATTCCCTTATTCCTTTTTCTCTTGCCTTTAGCCTTAGTAGTTAGTTAAAATCAATTCAACCCCCATTAGTGACATTTAGACAGATAAATAGACAAATAGATAGTACACCGCCTCCCTGTGGAGATCGACCCTACTTGCCGACGATCATAGCGATAATCTAGGTATTTTATTTTTGGTACGAAACGACAGTATCAATAATAATAATAATAATAATAATAATAATAATAATAATAATAATAATAATAATAATAATAATAATAATAATAATAATAATAATAATAATAATAATAATAATAATAATAATAATAATACAATTGAATGGATCCCTGATAGTGGAACATCGCCTCGCATCACATGACTGGAAAACGGGAACCGTTAAAGAATATATGAAACGAGTCACCTTCCATAGCCGGGTTGCCTAACGGACGAAGACAAGTAATGGCCAATGAACATGGAGTACTAAAATTGGCAGACGATGTTGTACCAAAAGATGTTTTATACGAACGTTTCCACATTAACTTGCGATTTAATTTTCATTCAACAATTACAACAACAACATCAAAGCCTTAATCCCAAAATGATTTGGGGTCAACTGACATTAATCATCCTTTAGAACCGTCCCTGGGTGAACGCACATCTCAAAATGCGAAGGGAAAAATGAAAAACAAAAGAGAGAGTGAAAATGTAATACAAAGTTAAGGTAAACTTACAGGTTTTAAAATCGAATTCCGTATTTTCGATTTTAAAACCTGTAAGTGACATTTTATTCTAATTATTGTAGTGACATTTTCATTCAACAATTAATCAAGAAAATAACATTATAGTGACATTTTATTCTAATTATTGTGTAATACAAGACCAATCTACGAGGACAACGATTGGGCGGGGTGAGCAAAGAGATAGAATTTATTTTCTCATACCGAATTATAATCACATAGCGGGAAGAATGAAAGTGACATAGGAATCACGACTTTGGCACAAGAGACTCAGCCACCCTTCAAATAGTGTGTTATCTAAGTTTTCTGGTTTAGTTGGAAACAATTTATTTTGGTATTCAAAGTATGTTTGGGATTCCCGCTGTCATGCCAAACAAACACGATCAAATTTTTCTCTCAATAATAAAAGAAGTAATATTTTTCTTCAACTGATTCATTGCAATATATGGGGTCCTTATCGAACCCACAGTTTGTCGGGTGCACACTATTTCCCGACAATATTTGATGACTGTAGTAGGGCTGTTTGGACTTATTTAATGAAAGATCGAGGGGAAGTTAACTGAAAAATTTATTTAAAATGATCAACACCCACTACGCAAAATCTGACCATCAATAACGAGCATATCACAACGTTTTAATGCATTTAATAACGACACTTAAATTACCGTTTTCAAAATATTGGCGTAAACCTAGATCGCACTAATAAGAATAACGGTTTCTGTCGAAAACCATTATTATAATGTGTCAACGTTTGTTTAACAAACCGTTATGAAAAACGTTTAATGGTTTCCAAAAACTCGTTATAGAATCACCCTTATCAACGGTTGTCAGACAACCGTTACCAGTTTAAGAAAACGACGTTTCTAAAACCATTACTTAATTAATACCAGCAACAGTTTTTGGTTCCCGTTGTTATGTTATAGCTACGGGTTTCTTGTAACCGTTATCATTTTCTATTATGAAAGAACGGTTCCTCTGTACCCGTTGTTATTTATCATTTACAGGTTAAAAATAACCGTTATATAATTTTTTCAATGTTTAATATTCAACCAATGCATCTATGATAAATAATGAACCATTGCATACATTGTTTTGTTTGACCATTATTACTATCCGTCCATTATTATATTTACACATGCATACATATTTCCCTATAAATATCACTTATATAATGTGATCAATTAACCATATTCACCAATTCAAAGTTCAATTAATCATAACCTATAATTTAATTAAAAATATTACACTTCGATCACCATGTCGTCGTCGTCTTCTACACCCGCCGAATCACAATCAAATACCCGCTATGTCCATCCTATTACCTGTATTATACACAAACTTCCAATAAAATAAGATGACAATGGTAAGGCTTTTTCGAGAAGTTTTACTTGGATGAGAGATATGCTTCGTCAAGGTGGTTATACGAACGTTAAAAAGGTCCACCCAGCTTGGACTAAAGTTCCTGATTTTCTTTGGTTACGCAATGATCGAGTTTGATGGTTTTGGGAAGAAGCTGAAATCTTTTCGTCAAGCGAGAAAACTCCAAGCAAGATACGAGGATCATGATGCTGGGAAGAAAAATTATTATACGGATGATGTGTTACAAGCACAATATTTATGGATCGCAACCGATTGTGACATTAATTTATTAAGAACATATCGACACTATATTGACACTGTGCCTCATTCATGGGAGGCGGAACAAGTGCCTCCTAATAATCCACATATTGAATTCCCAATATTTATCTAAACCGCAGAGGAATTACAAGATGATTATGTTGATTAGTTATTATTATTATTCTAATTAATGTTGTTAAAACGCACGTCTTTTAATTTCTGTTATATAGGTTTAAAATATTTGTTAATAAGTCAACTTTTACATTAAATTAATTAGGTAATTAATGTTTAAGAATTAATTACCAACGGTTTTGAAAAAAATTATAAATGTGACTATAAATGTTAAAGCATCCTTTACTAACATCCATTAATCAAATCACAATATTTCATCCCCATTACACAAATTTTAAACAACATGGCAATGAACCTTAATTTTATCAACAACGAAGAATGGCTTACACAAACGATTGCAGATGATGGAAAGGTTCTCGCCGAGCTTTCCGCCGATCAACACACATTAATCAAAGCATCCCTTGAACATCAACGGAATTATTGGATTAAGAGGCGTGAAGCAGTCCGGCCTGTCAACCAAGCCTCATCATCATCTTCATACCCTCGTCGGCCTATTACTCGCAGCTTGGCTGCAGCGAGAGATATGTTGAGTTGTACTCTTTCAACCTTATCTCCAGATGCAAGTCGTGTCCTTGCTTGCATATATTCAATATGTTATTGCAAAATATGAAGCCAGTGACCCGGAAGTTAGCGATATACCAGAGTGGCGTAATTGGTGGCAGGTTGAGAAGCGCTTTTTGCTCTTAATCGGGGTTGTTCCAGCTTATTATACATCTTTTGATTTCTGATAAATGCTGTAATGTATTTGGCTTAAAATTAAATGAAATGATCATTTTGAAAGTGTTAAGTTATGCTTGTTTGATTTGCTTCCATTTTTTGAACTCCATAGATCAGTCAGTTATCAAGATCAAGATTACTGCTACATAATACTCATCAATAACGGTTCACCTACAACCGTTGTCAATTGGTTCATCAACAATGGTTCACCTACAACCGTTGTAAATTTGTTCATTAGCAACGGCTCACCTACAACTGTTGTTAATCCTGACGTTCTAACTTCAACGTGGACCGTTTATTAATTGTTTGACCATACGACTCAATATATTAAAAAAATAAATACATGTAAGATATGACCATACGACTCAATATATTAAAAAAAAATTAATTGTTTGACCATACGGGATTTTTTAAGCCGTGGCTAATATTTCTCATTATTCTTGATTTGACCAATGCACGGACTGTTCAAGTTATTTTTTATTGAATCAACGTTGCATTATTGGTGGGTTTGAATCAACGTTGCATTATTGGTGGGTGATTCTATAATTCTAATTTTGTTCCAAAATTATGGTCGTTAACCAAGGTACAAATATTGCGAGTCCATGGGTGCAGAGGGATCGTAAGTTGTCAGAAGAAGCAGAAAATAAAAAAGTAATGGAATTGCGTCATCAACCGAGCTATATTGAAAGCGAGAAGAAAATGGATGCGTTACGAGAAAGGTTAAAGGAAAATGTACTTTCCATTTCATTAAGTTCCCCCCTAAACATATAATTCTTGAAGGTACAGATGAGAATTCATCGGCTTTCGAAGTTGGTTCTTCTGAGGATTTGATGGTGGGGTATATATTAACCAGATGCGATTGGTATGTGTTTTAGCATGAATTCTCACAGAGACAATATTCTGCCAGGGGAAGATTTGCAGGGTAATCTAACTCAAAATAAGTAGCGTGACTAGTACGACAAAATGAACAAAGAATAAATAAGAAAGTAAGACACAAGAATTTATACATGGAAAAACCCTGGGAATAAGGGAAAAAACCACGGGTACCAAGCCAGGAGTGATTTTCACTATGATTTTAGGTATCCTGACAGGGAATATGTGTGTCAGGTGAATAATAGAATGTAACTGCTCAATAATAATGCTAAGTAGTGTTTTGATTACAAGTATTAGAGTACAAGCACGAGTGAATGAGTGAGTAAGCAAGTGAGTCTCTTCTTTTCTTCTCCTATGCTATTTATAGTAGCCTTGCAATGATCTTCTGAGATTGGATTAGGTTTTCTGGTAAGTAGGCCTCGTGCTCTATTTACCCGGGAGTGGTTTTGTTGACTTGAGAAGTGGCTGCCTCTTTTCCTGCTGGTTTGACCGCGTCAATAATTGTTATGGAGATTGTTGAATAAGTCTTCCATATAAATAGGAACTACTTCAAAGAACTTTTGAGGTTGGGTGACGCCTTCAGGTTGTGCTTTATCATGTAGCTTGGTGAGATGTCCCTTCAGGTCTGGCTTAACGGATGCCTGACCTGTCTTTCCCTCCTAGTTGGTGCCTGCTGAGGTGCTCAACTGCTTTGTGTAGAATGTCTTTTGTTCAGGCTTAGCTTTGGACATTGCCTGATTCTTCCTGATCAGGCAAGGTAATTCTAGACCCAACAATTTCCCCTTATCTTCTTATCCTTAGTGGATCTGGCCAGGGATAAGGAGATAAAAATTTAGGCCAGGCAAAAATTCTATAGGAATATTTTACCGGAAAAGAGTTTGAGTTCCTTTCAATTTCTATAACGGCTAGTCTTCGTAAATGAGGTAGGTTCATCAAACCCTAGGAGAGTTATGATTGGATTTATCCACTTGTGTTATCTGTTATTTTTGCGGCTATAAAACCCTTGCACCATTTTGTTTTGCTTTAACATTCCCATTCTCTAAAATCTCCTTCTCTTCTATAATTCTCTCATGAAATAAATTTCTCTTTGAAAAACTTAACTTCATATTTCAATCATCATAAAAAATGGCTGGAGGAAGACTGCTTCCCAGCTGCTGCTGGGGCTGAGCAGGCTCCGGCTGTGGTTGATGTTCCTGAAATTATCCTAGAGAATGAAGTTGTGGAGATTTTTGCTCTTCCAGAAATTTTGTCTATGTTATATAAGGGCGTTGCTTTTGCCCCTGTAAAATCTCTGTCTGCTTCCTTTCCTGAGGCTAATCAGTTGAAACCCTCTTCTGAGCACTTTTTGAAAGGCAAGGGTCTTTTTCCCTCTGGTGCTGAGGTCTGGATTCCTGAGAATTGTCCAGTCAGAGATAATTGGTGCAGCCCTGGCTGGTTTTGTATCTTTGAGTGGGCGTTTAAAAGAGGCTGCAAGCTTCCACTTTTTCGGTTCATGACTGAAATTATCAGGGCCGTCAAGGTTCCCCCTTTCTAGCTCATCCCAATGGTTTGGAAAATTGTTCATTCTGTTGAACATCTATGTGCCAAGCATAACTTGGTAATTACTTTTGAAGATTTTAAAAATGTTTACCATTTGAAGAGCAATACCATTGGGCGTTTCAATCTTCGAGTTAGGGCAAAGATGACTCATCTGATTGCAAATTTTGATTCAGACGCTGACAAGGGTTGGGCACAGACTTATATGTTTATCAGAGCAGATTCTATTACCCCTGATCTGGATTATCTTAATTATCCGGCTGTTGAAGGAGGTAAGTTCTTTCCCTGCATTCAATTTTGGTTATAATAGCACGTAGATTAAATATTGAAGATAAACTTGTATTGTATTTGTAGTAGCTGATTGGGCTAACAATCCTGATGCTGAAGGGTCGGCTGACCGGATTACTGCTTTCATGGCCCTTCCTGACGAGGAGAGGGTGTGGCCTGCCTGCCTTAGTCAGGAGTCTATGCCTCGTTTTAAGAAGGCTAAGTTGAGCACCTAAAAGGCTGTTACAGGTGCTAAGGCTTCAGGGGCTTCTTCAACAGGCAGTGAGATTTTTGTCTTTTATTTGTCAATTTTATTGCCTGAGCACTCGTTAGTATTACTGATATAGGGTCTCGTCGGGTAGCTACCAAGGCTTCTGCTAGGATTGCTAGTTTTGGCCGGTCTTTAGTGAAGGTAGGTGTTTCTCAAATCACAGGGGTAAAATCACGCAGCAGTGAGGCTACAGGGAGTGATAATACATTACGAGTTGGGGAACCTACCCAACAGGCTTAATTGGTGTCTCCTCTTAAAGTTGTGGTTGATGAGCCTAGTCGTGCTGATAAGAGGAAGAGGTCGGATGAAGCTTCAGAGGGAGTTGGTGAGGTTAGGAAGGTTTGGGCTAGGCTTGATGGGGTTCAATTTTCTAAGGAACAGATCCAGGCTCACTCTTTCTTGGTTGACGATCCCTATTACAAATATCAGACAGAGGATACGTCTGCTCGGGCATTGGCTGCTTTGTATCGTTCTAGGGATTGTGCTGCTAACCTGGTTGCTATGCTACATGAGGTATGATTCTCTTCTCCTTACTTTTATTTTGATTGTGTGTTTTCTGCGTTGGCTTATTTGTAATTTTTCTTGTAGAATGTAAATGATACGCTGAGGGTTGCCTGTCAGTCGGAGTCTTCAAATGCTGTCAAAGACACTTTGGACTGGGAGGTGCAATGCCTGAAGAAGGATGCTGAGTCTTTGAAGACTGACTTAGATGTGTCGAAGAAGGAGAACGAAGCAAGCAAAGCAAGGTTGGTTGTGGAGACATCAAAATTGGGGTTTGCTCAGAATGTTGTAAAGTCTATCCAGGCCAAGCTTGTTGATAAGACGATAATTACTCATATTTAAACCCCTTATCTTTATATTTTACATTCGTATATCTTTTTATATGAGCTAATTGTAATAAGTTTGTTAGTTACGGGATTTAATTACTGATATATTATTTTAAAGCTAATATAGCTAACGAAAGTGTGTTTTGTATATGCTAGATTACAACAAGAGGATATGGGCCGAGCTATGCACTTGGATCAAACAAACAAAGGAAATACTTTATGGAATTTGCACGTGGACAAAGACAAATAAAAGACCACAAAATAAGAAGATAAGCTACGGGAAGACAATGCGCAGAGCAACCAACTACAATGGAAACTCAATCTCGTACTCGAGTTCTCAAATTTGATCTTTTCCCGTATTTCACGCACAAAATCTATCTTATTTCTTGCAAAATCAATCCCGAATACTCCAAGAAATCATCCTTGATCGAGTATAAATACCCGATTCCTTTGTCAGAATGAGGAGAGAGAGGAAGAAGGGAATACCCAAATATTTTAGAGATATTGAGCGAAATTGTGTGACGATTTGAGACCTAATTGGGTTGTGAGAGCAGTAGGAGACCGTACTCGGGCGGAGTCTTAGCACACGGCCGAGTAAGGGCGAGTTTGTGGCGGATCCTGAGGTGTGACAATCTGATGTTCCGACTACAAGTTCAGGGCAGAATTAAGTTCTCTCAACCTCTCTTGTATTCAATTTATGGTTCATTTTCGTTGATTAATTCTAGTATTGGAAACTGTTGGTTGTTTATTGGTAATCTTTCAGTTATTTGTATCCGAATTTTTACTCGTTTTAATCGTAAGTTACAATCTTCAGTTTATAATTTGTTATCTTATTATGATTGGAATTGTATACTTCTGCTAATTGTGTGATTATGGCTTATTTTGAGTCACATAATTCCAGTAGCAACTAGTTTAGGTAAATCTCAGCAAATTGGGGTTTAGTTTAAGCTAGGAAAAAAATTTGGTCAGTTAATCGTTCGGGTATTGACGACACTTAAACGGGTTAATTGGGTTAATGATATTTTCTTGGTTGAATAATGCTATTATACACCAGGTTGTCGGTGCTTTGGACTTCTGGAGTAGCTAGGAATTTAAGCCCTTACTATTTTGTGGTTATTATGCTTAATCAGGTTATGATTAGAATAATGAGTAAATACTAAGATGATCAAAGAGCTTGGTTTGGGAATATAGTGACATGGTATTTTATGGTAGTTTGAACTGAGCAGAGTATGATATAAAAGAGTGTACAGGAACTTGGGCAGTGAGTACAAGAATAAATTGTGGGTGAGTGACGTTGTTTTTAGGAAGCTTGGTAGTCTAGCTAACTACTTGTCTTCTGTTTTACGTTTGCTTAACCCTTATCATCTCTCACTAATTGCTTATCGTCTGAAACACCCTTCTCTGGGGGAAGAAATATTTCAAGGTTTTAAGTTATATTTGCTGTCATTTTGATAATGTTGTTGGTACATTGAGGAGTTGAAACCTATACCAATGGTTGGTTGCTCGGTTAATATTGGATGAACTTATACATATTGATAGCGCGATGAGCTGAAAATAGAAAACATGGCTGATTTTGAGGATAATATTGACTGAGGTTGAATGAAGGAGCAAACAGTGGGCTGAAAATCTGCAATTGTCACATTCTGAACTGTAATGTTTAGTACTAATTTATTGTTAAGTAACACTTTGAATGGCACGAAGGGAAATTTGAGGTGGAAGACGTATAATTTGCTGGAGTGTTGTGGACTTAGGTTTGAAAAAATATTTAATGTTCAAGCTGGTAGGTGCTGAGATATTAATATTGGATGAGCTGATTACAATATTAGTTGTGGAAAAATGATTGAGCTGGCTGTTGCGGAGTTTAATTACTTTTGAGAAGAATAGAACTATGTCGAGCCATGACATTAAACCAAGGCGCTTCTTGGGAGGCAACCCAAGCTTAAATTTTTATTGCTTTCATGTGTGTTTATTAATATGCTTTATAAGTTACTTATTCGAGTCGGCTTAAGTGCCTCCCCGAGTTTCGCAACCTTTGTAGGGGGATGTTAATAGTGTCGGTTGCACAAAAAAAATAGCTTAGGTAAAGAATAAAAATAGCTGCTAGTATTTTGGTTATTTAGCTTCCTCCATATTTCACAGATCTCGGTTGAGGGTTCTATTTTGCAGGTGCTGATCTACATAGCTTTTCAGGGTTGCTGTGAGTTTCAGTAGGAGATCGATAGAGCTTAGCCCGGGGCTGAAAATACTATCAAAAACAATCTAATCTACTGGAGGCTCACTACAAAAAGAATCTATGCTAGCGACAGATTTTTTGCGATGGAATCAAAATCCATCGCTAATTGTAACTTTGCGACGGTTTTTGCGACGGAAAATCTTATATGCGACGGATTTTGCTACTACCATCTGTTGGCGGGGTAAAATTTTCATGGCGCCAGATGTTTGCGATGGAATTTGCGACGGATTAGTTTAATTAATTTTCAAAGGACCATTAACTGCTCTAATAAGTAGCTTAATTTTTTAATTTCTCTGAGGTTGCGACGGAATTTAAGTTGATCTAACTATTAATAATAATATTAAAATATAAATTACATTTTCCATCGCAAAATAACACAGTCGGTCGGACAAATAAAATATAACCTGCCCACTCCCTAATTCATTCACCCCAAATTCATTATCCCAAAAAAAACCCCCAAATCAATCGACGAATTTCAGTTTCTCCTTCACCGTCATCTACCGCTGCGCCCTCCGCCGTCGGTCATCCTCCGTTGCCGTCTACCACGGTACTTCTTCTTTTCTGTTTTCCTTCTCGGTTTCTCCCTTTCTATTCCCTTTTTTCAGTAATTTATTCTGTCCTATTGCTCAATTTGTGGTTACAACTTGGAAATCTGAGCTAAAGTTTGTGTCTTTCAAATTCTTCTTGTTTATTGTATTCTTCTTGTTTGTTATCTTTCAAATTTGGCACGTTTTGGAGTTGTGTTTTGTGTAATTTGTCCATTTCTCATAGAAAGATTTGAACTTTCTATGTTTCGTGGCATATTTGTTTGATTTTAGGAGTTGGATTTGTGTAATTTATTCATTTCTCATACAAAGATTTGAATTTTCCATGTTTTTTGGCATATTGGTTTGGTTTTAGGGATTGGGTTCTGTGTAGTACATTATTACATACTAATCAACAACACAAAACCACTCCAAAGAATAGTGAGGTAGTAATTGGTTAATGAGCGAGAGTAGTTGTTTCGGAATAACCAATTTTAAAAATTACATAGAACGCACGTTTTTGTTTCAGACGAGTCATTTCCTCTAAAACAATATGACGGGTTTTGTGATCATTTTATGGTCAAATGTAACAAAAATGGTCCAGCTTATTAGTAACTTTTTTTTCCAAAAGTAGTCATATTTGGTTGTAACATGGGTTCAAAAGCTCGTGTAATTGTTTGAGACGAAAATAGTCCGTCTTAAGGGAGATCAACTCGTAGTAGAAATAGTTAAGCAGCTTACTTGAGCTCTGGCTCTTTGAAGTTCCTGCTCTAGCTGAGCAAGTTAATCCTACTTGATTCTAGTTGCTGAACGTAAGCCTGTAGATTTTGACATTTGTTTACATTAATTAAAAAATGTATATAGTCTAAAACTAGTGATAATATATAGTACTAGTTGAATAAGATAGCTTAACTAACAGTAATAACGACTAATTGTAATAAGACATTTAGACTTTAATATAATACTCTGGAACTTACAAAAATTGACTAACCTTTTTTCTAAGCCTGCTTTTCCTTGCTGCTTCTCTATTTTGTGCAAGTCTTCTAAGTGTCTAGTTACAAGCATAATTAGTCTTGAATGATCAGTAACTAGTTGCGGTCTTCGACTAACTCATGTATTACCCAAAACAAACAATTTAGCATTTCCAAATTTCAACAGCTACTTCTGAATAAGTTGTAGACAAAGAAGATAAAGTCGACGTATGACCCGAGACATGACACAGCCAAGCCATTGCATCTTGTCAGATGTGTCCTTTGAGAATTGCTTCTCTTCATACTAAGAAACATGCAATTGCTTATACTTTAGTACTTTATAACTATTGAATTATAAACTTTTGAAATTCATTGTTCTCAATTATAAATTATATCAAACTTTTTCGTTATTAAGTCTTTTGTAAAACGGTCTTTGAAGTATGTTTGGAGCACCATTATAGTTGATGGTTAAAGGGTCACTTGTTATGTCAAATGGTTATTAACTAAACAGATTAACTCAAACATAAAAGTATACAAATTTTAATTGTCAAATTTATAGTAAAGTAAGTATACATTCAAGCTTCAGAGTGGGTCATATTTACTTATGCTGTCATTTGTAGAAATTTTACTTTCTAACCTTCAGAGTAAAAAAAACTCCAAGCTATGTCTATCATTCAAACCCCAATTATTCTCATTTATTCTCGTCATTTGCAGAATGAGGCAAGGAGAGAAGTGCATCAATTAACTTTGCTTATTTTCACTTATTAATCAAATAGTTCTCTACAATCAACTTTTCTTTCCTTTTCTCTCTTTTTTTTTTCCCAGAGGATTCATCACCATCATCATTTATCGTTCAAAAACACCATTAAAGATTCTTCTCCCAAACTTCATTAAACTATGTTGTGGTGGTAGGAGATGATACATTGGTATCGATGAGAAGTATGGTTGTGGTTGGGTTTAGGCGAGTTGTTTAAGGGTGGCGATTGTTGACTCATTAAACTGATTGAGTTGGTTTTTGTTGTTGAAATTGGGGGTCAGAGGCTAGAGGCAACAAGAACGCGGCCTGGTTATGCCGCCGTTGGTCGGAGGTACTGATCGAGGTGACTGAGCATTGGGTTTGGGTATTGACCTGGGTTTACTAATTAATCTTACCATTTTTATCACATTTTCACAGTTTTATTTGGTTTTGTGTTTGTGTCTTGGCCTGGGTTTGGGAATAGGGAAAATGAGGGTTTTTTACAACTGTTTTTTTTTTCTAATATCCATGATCTTATTTTCAATTTATTTTTTGTAATCAATTGTAAAGGTTGCACTTTTCTTCTTTCCACCCTTTGTTGCTGCTACATTACTCATTTTCCCCTCTTTTAGATTGTAATGAAAGATAATTAGAAGATAATGGAGGAAATTTTAATTAAGAGTGTAAATAATGATGGAAAAAATTTTAAGGAGAGAGCAGAAAGAGAGAAGATTTCAGGAACACAAATAGGGGAGGACGAAGATGAAGTAAAAAACAAAAGAAGCAAAAGTGGGACCTTTAAATGCACTTAACCTCGCTATCTCGGAGTTAAAAAAATAATGGTGTTCTATTAGAAAATGAAGGCTGTAATCGCAATTCTATTATACTAATTATTTATTAGGGTTATTTAATGAGAATATTCTGAACTATTGCACCCCTTCTCAAAATACTCTATACTTTGAATTAACTACGAATACTCCCGACTAATACACCCCCTCCCACATAATAGAATAGGTGGAAGGGCTACCTGTTGGATTGGTTACCCTTGTTTAAAACTTAGTTTTTCATTCTTTATTCACCTTTAATTCTTCTTTTTTACCTTAATTTTTTACCTTTTCTTCTTCCTTCCTTATATATGTTGATTTTCATCGTCACAATTCTCTTTCTACACAAATAACATGAGTGAAGGAGTCCTAATTTTAATTTCGCCGTCAATTAATTCCACAATTTAAAAGATAAATCAATTTCGTCCATGATTGATTACTGGTGTTATTTATTTATTTTCTTAAGCTTGATTTTTCACAAGTTACTGTTCTCATTTGCAATTTTATTCCACCTCATCATCCTCAAGTTGTGTTCTTGATGGTTATTTAACGGGGGTATTCAGCAGGTGAAGGAAGCTTTATACTTTGGGGTGGTTATTTCAGGGGGATGAATTTTATCGCTTTCTCATCTTCAAACTAATTAAGGAATATAATGAACAAACATTTGTATCACTAGTCAATAAATAGAGAGTAGTTGTAGATAATTGAGTGGTAATTAAATTATACTCCATAAAATTCTGGCAAAGGTATATATATTGTCCATTGTCAAGTCGCCTTTCATGCCTTGACGGTGCTAATCTTGATTGTTAATTAGCTTTTACTTTAATCATAACATAAGGATCTTTGGATGGACATTTTGTGATTCAAGTCTTGCTTTGTATCTCGTAATTGATCAGGGGTGAATCAATATAAGCCAATATTCCTGGGAATACTTGATCCCAACAGTCCATTAAGTCAATTGAAGCGTGCTTGCAATACCCAGAAATGTATCCGGGCAGGCGGGAAACATAATCTTGATGACGTGGGAAATAGGAGAGTAGAGAATTTATAAATTAAAAAATTTGCGAAAATTTGCGAGGTATCCATTAAAAAAGGTAAAGGGAAGAAGATGAATTTCTTAATAAAGAAAACATTTAATCTCGCCTAACATATTACCGGTTGCATCAGGTAAAAAAAAAGCAATTCTGTTAGAAGTGAAGGGGTGTATTAGTTGGTAGTATTTATAGTTAATTCAAAGTATGAAGTATTTTGAGAAGGGGTACAATAGTTCGTAGTATTATCATTAAATAACCCTATTTATTAAAGTATGTTATTTATTTGTTGCTTTGACATTTGTTGATTATATTATTGCTTAGATTTGTAATGAAGAGGCAAGGGCGAGAATGGATGTATGAGAGGCTCGATGTTAATAAAAGACTTAGAATTGAGTATGCTAATGGTGTTAGAGAATTTATTAGTCATGCTAAAGAACAAGATTCTTTTCAAAGGAATAACGGGAAAATGAGGTGTCCATGCGCCATGTGCAACAACACAAAGTTTTAAAATGAGGCTCAAGTTAAATCACACTTGCTTAAGAAAGGGTTCTGTGTTAACTATTATAATTGGGTGTGTCACGGGGAGGATTTTCCAATTGATGAACCCGATATACCTACGAACCCTTATCAAGATATGGTAAATGATGCATTACGTGATAGAGTGGACACTATAAGGGAGGAGGCCCTTAATGCTATAGAAGTAGACGAGACTCCAAATCCTGAAGTACAAGCTTTCTTTGAAATGTTAAAAGAAAGGAAGAGTGTGTGTGTGAGGGGAGCGATGTGTCTATATTACAAGCTGCTTCTAGATTGTTAAGTTTGAAATGTGAATTCAACTTGCCTCATAAATGTGTTGATGGTTTCATTAGTTTCGTCAGTGATATCCTTCCAAAGAATAATGCTATGGCCACAAACTTCTATGAAACCAAAAAGTTGCTAAAAGCCCTTGAGCTTCCCCATGAGAAAATTGATGTTTGTTCTTATGGGTGTATGCTTTTTTGGGAGGAAGACAAGCATCTTGTTAAATGTAAAAAATGTGGGCAAGATAGATACAAACCCAAGACAAATTCAAAGGGTAAACAAGTTGCTAATAAAGTTTTAACTTATTTCCCAATCACACATAGACTACAAAGGATTTATGCGACAAAGCATATAGCCGAGGAAATGAGATGGCACGCAGAGAATCCCCGTGCAAGCGGTACACGGCTCACCCGGTGACGCCGAGTCTTGGAAGCATTTTGATGCACTACACCCGGATTTTGCAAGCGAACCTAGAAATGTACGATTAGGGCTATGCACAGATGGATTTGCACCCTTTGGCCAATTTGGCAAGGCGTACTCTTGTTGGCCAGTCATGCTTACCCCATATAACCTACCCCCTTGGTTGTGTATGAAAAAACAGTTTATATTTCTGTCTTTGATTGTTCTGGACCAAAAATCCTAAGAAAAATTTAGATGTATTTTTGCAACCACTCATTCGTGAGTTGAAAGAATTATGGGAAGTAGGAGTATTCACTTATGATGTATCTAAGAAAGAGAACTTTCAACTCAGAGCTTCACTTATGTGGACGATTAATGACTTTCCGACCTACGGCATGTTATCAGGATGGGGAACAGCGGGTGAAAAAGCATGTCCTTATTGTGGGAATGGAAATAAGTCTTTCTGGCTTAAGAATGGAAGAAAGTGGTGTTGGTTTGATTGCCATCGTCAGTTCTTGTCACCTGACCACTCGTTTAGGAAGGACAACAAACATTTTTCAAAGAATACAGAAATTGAACTTGACAGCCCACCACGTAGGTTAAATGGTGATGAGATATGGGAGTGTGTAGAACATTTACCTACAATAGTTAATGGGACGGATTCTGAGTTGAAAATGTTGAAGAGTAGAAGGAAATTTGGTGGAAAAGAAGCATATTCTCGGGAGCTTCCATATTGGAAAACTTTACTAATTCGACATAACTTGGATGTAATGCACATTGAGAAGAATTTTTTTGAGCAATTGATTCACACAGTGATGGATAACAAAACCAAAACGGCTTATAATGAATCATCAAAAGCTGACCTGAAAATATATTGTAAAAGACGAAGTGAGCCTAAGTTCATTCTGGACAAGCCAAAAAGGAAGGTTTTGTCCGAATGGATTTCTAAGTTGAAGTTTCCAGATGGTTATGCTTCTGATTTAAGGAGATGTGTAAATGAGAGTGATTTTACACTACACGGTTTGAAAAGTCATGACTGTCATGTGTTCATGGAACGTTTACTACCGGTTGCTCTAAAGAACTTACTGCCAAAAAATGAGTGGAATGCAATTACTGAAATTAGTCAATTCTTTAGAGATCTTTGCGTCTCAACCATTAAAGTTGACGATGTAATTCGTCTGGAGAAAAACATTCCAGAGATTCTTTGCAAACTGGAGATGATTTTTCCGCCTTCATTTTTTAACTCAATGGAGCATCTACCTGTTCACTTACCATATGAAGTGAAAGTTGGTGGCCCTGTTCAGTATAGGTGGATGTATCCGTTTGAGAGGTAATTGCTTTTAACTCATTTTCTTAAGGCTTTTAATTTTATGTTTAGTATAAAATAATAACTAGAGTGCACGTATGCTCGTCTATGAATAGGTTCTTAAATCACTTGAAACGGAAAATTGGGAACAAAGCATACGTTGAAGGTTCAATCTGCAACGCTTACTTGTTAGAAGAGATATCAAATTTTTGTTCTTTTTACTTTGAAGACCACATAGATACAAAAGCAAAAAATCTTGATATTGGCAACAAAACGCATTTGGTTGTCTCAACTTTGCCGGAACTTTTCCAAGATCACATGGGAAGAACAACAGGAAAATGTAGGGTGAGATCATTGGAGGACAAAGAATATGATTGTGCACATAAGTATGTCTTGTCTAATTGTGAGGTTCTTCAGGATTGCGTCCAAAATTTTATCCGTACAGAAAATCTTCAAATATCTGTTGTCGATGTTTGGAATAAATATGACAAAGAGTTTTCAAGGTGGTTCAGACAACAAGTAAGTGTATTGGATGATGATTTACTAAGAGCTTTAGCGATGGGACCGTCTAGGCAAGTGAGAACTTGGAATCGTTACTCCATTAATGGGTATAATTTTCGCACATTCAACCACAAAACTGATGTAGAAAAATCTACCATTAACAATGGAGTGTGTGTTAGTTCAATAGAAGGCGCAAATTATTATGGTATTTTGGATGAAGTAATAGAGTTGTCTTATGCTGGAGCTAATGGTTTGTACAAGACAATCTTATTTAAATGCGATTGGATGGATAATTCTTGCCGTGGTATGAACGTACACAAGGATTATAAACTGGTGGAAGTTCATCGTAATAGGAAATATCCAGTATATGATCCTTTTGTGTTGGCATATCAAGTCGAACAAGTTTACTATGCCCCATACCCAAACACAAAAAAAGATAGAGATCAATGGTCTGTTGTGTTCAAAACTAAAGCTAGATCAAAAATTGAAGCTCCCATTGATGAAGTTGTTTTCCAAGAAGAAATAATCAATCATGTTTCAGAATTGTCATCAGTAATCTTCGAAGAAAATGAAACTGACTATAACGATTACTCAGATGTTGGGGAGATTTCAATAATGAATGAAGTAGTTGAGGGTAATCTTGATGTTGAAGAAGGTGAATATAGTGATGACCATGAGGTTTTGGAACAACAAATAGATGATGGTGCTTCTGAAGAGGATGAAGAACTATTTCCAGAATATGATAATAATGATTTAGAGCATAATGATGAGGAAGAAGACGATCTCTAGCTTAGCGATGATAATGATCTGTGTTGCTTGGATGTGTTTGTGTGATTTGATCTAGTATTTTGAATTTCGGCCCTTTGTTGCAAAATGTAGACATTTGAAGTGAATATTGCATATTTTCTTGGTTGTGTTAATTCTGAGTGTGATCTTACGCTGTTTGGTGATCAACTTAGATGATTAATAATTGATGTCTATTTATTTACATCGTTTTGCCTTATTATGTTGTATTGTATCTAACAATGTTCAAATTTGAAGACATTAAAAATGGTAGGTCCAGGTACAAGGTTAATAAATGGCGGGGGCAGCCATCAGATCGCATAGGAGGAAGAACTTACTCGATGGATAAATGAAAGCTTAGATCTACCAGTGTTGGACCCTTTTGGCCTCTGGTACATCTTTTTATATACTAGTATTTAACAACTTTATTTTTTTTTATTTTGCTAAAATGTGAGAGGTTTATGAACACAACCTCTCCATTTCATCGTTAATTCTGCCTTTATTTGCTTCACAACTCTAGTTGAGGCTCCTAGCCTATCTCCCTGGCACATAATTTAGCATTTTTTCTAGCTTGGAATCTAGTTAAAATATGCCACCAGTCCACCCTCGGATATTTATTTCCTAACCATTCATATCCCTGGCGCTGGGCAAAGCAAAGTATTCTCTTTTGCTATTTAGCCATTTATAACTCTATTATGTTTCTTATTTCTTAATTCATTAACTTTATTATAGGTTTCATGCCGATCAAGTGAAGAAAGCCGCAAGAGAGGCAGTTGTGGGCAAGTTTGATAAATTTACCCCTTCTTATTATGCAGCAACACCCGAGCAGAAAGAAGCTTGGTGGAATAGATTCAAGGTCGTATTTTATTTTCTAGCTTTTAAATTTTTACTAACGTTGTACTTTATTTTACGCAGGAGTAAGGCCCCTCCCTATACTAGCCCACATAACAATTCCAAGCACGACTAAACCGAATAATAATGCATTCTGATATGTAGCATTTTGGCATAAGTAGCGGTTGGAGTTGTCTCGTACACCAATGATTTTCAGCTTCATTCTTGTATTTAGTGCTGACTCATACTTTCAATTTATTATTACAACTAATGTCACTTAATGTTCTTGTAGACTCAATTCAAGTATCAAAAGTATCGCGAACCTGAAGTTAAGGCTGGATTTGCAGATTTTTGTAACGAGAGGATAAGGGATTTAGTCAGCCGAGCAGCGAGAGCTAAAAATACTTGGATGGAAGCTTCAGTGAAGGCAGAGATGATGGCTTATAGAGCCACAGAGGTATATATAGTATATATAGAATAAATTTATATTTTAATTAACTTAAAATATATAGGTAACGGCATAATAAAATGCAGCCATTTAAGATCCGGTCAGATAAATCCAAGATAAATCGCGCATCAAAAGGCAAGAATGGAAAAGCCCCAGGTACTCATACCATGGGAAGGTTAAACTCTATCCAGTATATGGACAAACTGGTATGTATATAACTTAATTGCTTGTACCTTTCTTTCAGCAACGCTCTATAGCAACCCTCTATTGTATTGAAAAATATAGAAAAGGAACACATATCCTGCTAAGAGCTTCTATTAATACCCTTGTAATTCCCACTTCCCATATGTGCAAATTTCTTACTGGGATGAACGTTAATTTCATTAACTACTACCCTTCACGGTCATGGCGTGGTCATGTAAAAACAGCTAATATAGGGGTAACTGTGTAAGGCTTCCTAAAACTGATCTCTCCTTAACCCGATCTTGAGGGATTGGCGTAATGTTGCTATAAAATCAGATCCATTAGTGATCATATTTTGAGAATCAAAATTTTGGTAAATGTATACATCATTTGTTGATTTTATATAATTTTACACACTTGTACTCTATATAATTACACTAGCAGTTAGCTGTATTTCTGAAAGCATACATCCCACTTCCCATATCATCTTTTTCTTAACGTTTTAGAACTAAATACTTCTGCTTCATGCCGCATCTTGAACTGAACTCCTCCTGCCTTACTGCATCTTTAAAGTAGACGTTGAAGGATTATCCGTTGTCATTGTATTGTTTTAATATTTTAAAATGCGGGGAAGTGACAAATAAGCCCCGTACGTTTGACACTATGTGCATTTCACCCCCATAACTTTTAACAAGTGCAAATCAACCCCATTACTTTAACTATTGGTGCAATTTACCCCTATTTAATTTGTTTGGCTGATATTTAATATATTACTCCTTTTTTTGTCTCCAATTTAATTTTGCCATTTTTTAAAAATTTGTATGGACTAATCTACCCTTCCCACTACCCTTAAGACCCAATCTAGCAGGCTTCCTAAACTTCCTAACCTTTCATGAGCGAAGTATTGGCCATTAGAGATGCTTTACAAATTGCTTCAACCATTACCGGAAATCATTCATCGGCTCTGTCATCTGTCTAGTCGCCATCAATGCACTCCATAATTTTGTAACATCACCTATTATTCGCGTAATTCTAATGTTATTGTTGATGCTTTAGCTATACGTTTTACCAAGGATTGAGCCTTGAACAAAGAAACGTCATCTGATGGTTGGAGTCCCGATTTTATATTCTAATAGTAAGATCTTCCAAAAAGCTTAAGAAATTTTAATCCAAAGTTAGAAAATCCACATTTTTACCAAATTGAAAACTTTATTTATTCATCTTAAAGTTCAGTTATGCTAGACCCATGTTATCAGGCTGGACTGTCATGACTTGGGTCTGTCCCATGATGCATTTATTTACTCTATTTTATAAATGTTGATAACATATGGTCTATTTATTTGTTTTGAAGTGTAATGAAAAGGGAGGCCTTTCACTACCACGTCCTGAAGAGCTTATGAAGAAGTCTAAAACAAAAAGAGCAGGGGGTTACGTGTGTGACGAAGTATCCGAACTCCTTGTAAGTTTATTGAACTTTACATTATCACACCTACTTACTGTAAAAGACAGCTTTTGTTTTCCGTAAGTTTTTGTTAATTGTGTAAAACTTCTTCCAGGACACAATCAAGAAAAAAAAAGGATGCCTTGCTAGAGACTTGTACCGAGGAAGAAATTGATGATGATGAAATATATATTGAGTCGGCAAAAGGCTTTAACAAAAAGGGACAAGTTTGGGGCATGGGGAAGGCGACGAGCTGCTACTATGACAAGCCCCTACCTTCATCAGCTCGTAAAAAATCTCGTGGATCATCAACTTCCTACACTCCAGGATTCGTAAGTAAGCTTTCTGCTCAACATCAAGCTCTAACAAATGAGTTGAATAGCATGAAACAATGGAAGTTGCAATTGGAGCAAACTCTAGCTTCGCAAGGTATTCACATAACAACTGAATCATGTAATCCCAACTCCGAACCTCACTCTGGTAGGCGTGATGATGATAATGAGGGTAATGGAGGAAATAGGGGTGACTTTGCAACACAAATATTGGGTTGTTAGTTGCTTGTGTTGTTTTTAGATAATTAGTAGACTTGGAGTATGTATGTATAAGACTTATTTAGTATCTCATAATGTTTGTTGGAATTGTCGAGAAGACTTTTGGTTCGTAAAACAATGTAGGCTGAAGTTTATGTATAAAAAGCCCCTTTTGGTTATGCAAGTCGTTCTGTGTGCTTGGCGAGTTATAGGAAATTTGGAGCATTGCAAGTTGCTTGACAAAAACTGATACAGGTATAGGTACAGGTACAGGTACAGGGTACCATAAACCGAATTTTGGGACTGTAACAATACAGTTTGCGACGGAATAATTAAAGTTTGCAATGGAATGAGTAAACTTTTGCGATGGAATAATTAGGTTTTGCGAGGAAACTAATAAATTTTGCGACGGACTAATTAGGATGTGCGATGGAATTAATAAATTTTGCGATGGAATTGATAAATTTTGCGATGGAATTAATAAATTTTGCGATGGAATTAATAAATTTTGCGATGGAATGAATTAAGTTTGCAACGGAATCTTTAAGATTTGCGATGGAATGAATTAAATTTAGCGACGGAATTTTAAGCATTTGCGCAGAATACAAAAGTTAATTGCACACTTAATCAAAATTAATTAATGCAAAATCCATTGCAAAATCCGTCGCTAATCTCTTTGCTACGCAATTTCCATCGCAAAGCAACAAGATTTGCTACTAAATTGTGCAATGACTTGATTCAGTCGCATTTTCCGTCGCAAACACCCATTTAGCGACGGATTCTATTGAATTTGCGACGGAATTCTGTTGTCGCTATGACCACTTCTTTTTGTAGTGGCTGGTCGTAATTGGTTGAGCTTAACAAACGTTAACAAAAAGCTGGAGCGTCTTGCTGCAAGTCGCCTATAAATTAAATCTGCTAAGTACCTTTATCCCTCTTATTTTTATTATATGTTTAATCTCATCGAGGACGATGTCGAGGTTAAGTGTGAGGGAGTGGCAAGCTAATAATCTTAAAAATCAGGTCAAGTTGAAATTTTTGCAGCGAATAAGTTCTGTTTATGAGAATTCTGGTCGGAATAATGCAGCTGATGGTGAATTTATGTCAGACCTGGTGAATATTGTGTTGTGTACTGAAATTGCAGTTTGACGGGTTTTAAAAGTTTTGGATATGTCCATTTTTAGGGGAGATGCTGTCAAAATTTTGTCAAAAATTGGTACTTTGTAAAAGACCTTGTTTTTATTGGACTAACTAGACTAGCGAGTCGACGACAAGCTCTAATCTAACAACTTTTCAAAAAAAAAACTAACTTAAAATAATTTCACTAATAATATTAGAAGTAATATAAAATTTTTTTTTGAAGTCGTGTATACATGAGTTCTTCCTCCATTTTGAACTTGGATTGATTAATTAAGTGACATACATATTTTAAGTCTCCTTTAAATTAGAATTATAAAGCACTTACTTTGGCTATCTTTATTACACTTTTCGTTGACTCTGGAGTGTGGGAGCGTAAGCCGGCCTTATTAACCAATTTACTTTCATAGGTGACTCTCACTTTAAGTTCTTGACCTCAATTCTATCCGGTGCCCGAGTAATTAGACCCTTAGGGGAACCCAATCAATGTATTGGGAGAATGCCTAATGACTTGTCCGGATGGGCGGGATCCATTGGTTGAAAGCTCGCTACAAGGGACACTGGATATATCCACGGGTACGGAAGGTGGAGATGTTGGAAACAAAAAAAAAAGGAAAAAAACAAAAAAAAAAACCAAGTTGAGAAAGAAAAAAAAACAGAAAAAAAAAGTCAAAGCAGAAGGAAAAGAATAGAAAAAAATGAAAATACAATGAATGAAAGGAAAAAAAAACGTGGACAATGTGATGTGGTTATGGAATGTTGGTGGTAAGTTAATTGAGGTATGACGGATACACTTGAATGCTTGGGAGAACGATCCTCGTACTTAATGTACAGAAAGTAAATCCCCTTTCCCTAGGACCATAAATTGCTGAACCCCTCCTCTACGAGTCAATACACTTGCACATGCGCACGAAGATAGTTGGACCGAGTGTATTGCTAATGCATTTATTTATCATTATAATTTAGAAGCGGTTTAAAATATTTATGTTGGCTAATTAGTTGGTTGTATAGTTTGGAGTGGAGGAAAAATTTGGTATATGTTGCTTTCTAATCTAACTACAAATATTTTCCGTTGACCTCACTAACTCAAATAAAATGATTTCCAAAAATGTTTTAGTTTGTCGTCGATAAACCTTGTCTTGGTTATGTCTAAAATCTTTGAGGTTTATAATTTATCTTTGGCTAATGTTTTGTCATTGTCGAGGGAGACAATGAGCTAAGTGTGGGGGAATTTGATAAGACGATAATTACTCATATTTAAACCCCTTATCTTTATATTTTACATTCGTATATCTGTTTATATGAGCTAATTGTAATAAGTTTGTTAGTTACGGAATTTAATTACTGATATATTATTTTAAAGCTAATATAGCTAACGAAAGTGTGTTTTGTATATGCTAGATTACAACAAGAGAATATGAGTCGAGCTATGCAATTGGATCAAACAAACAAACGAAATACTTTATGGAATTTGCACGTGGACAAAGACAAATAAATTACCACAAAATAAGAAGAGAAGCTACGGGAAGACAATGCGCAGAGCAACCAACTACAATGGAAACTCAATCTCGTAATCGGGTTCTCAAATTTGATCTTTTCCCGTATTTCACGCACAAAATCTATCTTATTTCTTGCAAAATCAATCCTGAATACTCCAAGAAATCTTCCTTGATCGAGTATAAATACCCGATTCCTTTGACAGAATGAGGAGAGAGAGGAAGAAGGGAATACCCAAATATTTTAGAGATATTGAGCGAAATTGTGTGACGATTTGAGACCTAATTGGGTCGTGAGAGCAGTAGGAGACCGTACTCGGGCGGAGTCTTAGCACACGGCCGAGTAAGGGCGAGTTTGTGGCGGATCCTGAGGTGCGACATTATGATGTTCCGACTACAAGTTCAGGGCAGAAATTAAGTTCTCTCTACCTCTCTTGTATTCAATTTATGGTTCATTTTCGTTGATTAATTCTAGTATTGGAAACTGTTGGTTGTTTATTGGTAATCTTTCAGTTATTTGTATCCGAATTTTTACTCGTTTTAATCGTAAGTTACAATCTTCAGTTTATAATTTGTTATCTTATTATGATTGGAATTGTATACTTCTGCTAATTGTCTGATTATGGCTTAGTTTGAGTCACATAATTCCAGTATGAACTAGTTTAGGTAAATCTCTGCAAATTGGGGTTTAGTTTAAGCTAGGAGTAAAATTTGGTCAGTTAATCGTTCGGGTATTGACGACACTTAAACAGGTTAATTGGGTTAATGATATTTTCTTGGTTGAATAATGCTGCTAATTCGGTCTTTAGTAGGGTGTGACAAACTTACATCGGTCGGTTAGTTAAGAATCGGTCTAGGCTTAGTTCAGGTCGGTTGTAATCTAAGAGAGGTTAGGGAGTTATTGTTATCTTTAATTCCGCAGTTAATCTATAAATAAACTGAAAATTTGACGTAAACAATAATCGGTTCACAAACTAAAATTACCAGTAGAATATGAGCTTAATGGGGGTATTTAACTTCGCGTCTAGCTTTAGTATTTAGTTATGTTAGTTCGTTTAAAATCACAAATGAACCCCCCCCCCCCTTAATCGTACATAATGTAAGTAGCCGTAAATACGTAACTTATGGTATATATGTAAGTTAGTAAATAATAATACTAGATAGTTAATTAGTTTTTCTAGTCTCTCCGTGGGATCGACCCTACTTATCCTTTACTATGTTTATATTTTTGAGGTTAAGATAGGTTTATAAATTATTAATTTGTATACGCTAAACGACACGTACCACTTGTCACCGTCCAGGAAGAATTGAAAGTTGAGGAGTAGACTATGCAAGAACAGTTGAAGGTAAATGAAGAGTTGGCTGCTGAGAGGGACTTGGTGCAGGGTAGATACAAATATTCAGCCATGTACTTCTTTGGTATGGGTCGTGTAGATGCCATGAAGGAGCCTGTTGATACGTGCATTTTATATAGTCTTTTTAGACCTTTTTATGCACGTATTTCCATGCTTTTATCGTAGTTTATGCTACGAAATGCCCCGAATATGCTACTTTGGTTTGTTTTGTCTTATTTGTAGAAATGAACCATAAAGTAGTGAAATTAAGCCTTTTACCGTCCGTTTAGCATGAATTTGGAGGAAGAGTGAATTTGGAGCGGGAATGTAGCTATTTTGAGATGCGCAAAGAAGAAAGATAGCTAGGCGAGCAAAGGAAGAACTTCAAATTACTAGTGCCTACTTTGAAGAGCCATATCTCGAGTTCTACAATGATATTAAGGTGATTCTAATTGGAGATGAAAGCTTGTCCTCCTAGCTTTCCAACGCCACCAAAATAACGAAGAAATGGCAGCCGTTTGAATTTCAGTGCGCGAAGCAGGAATTTTGTGTTGGAAAGTACTCGATCGAGTAGATTTATGTTCGATCGAGTCCTTTTTCTACTCGATCGAGTAGATTCAATTTAAGGTTTACTCGATCGAGTAGATTTTCTACTCGATCGAGTGGTTTAAGCTTAATTTTACTCGATCGAGTGATTTAAAGTTACTCGATCGGGACTAATTAACCCGTGTTGGGCTTAATTTCGGGATAGACTTTTGTTTTCCTATTTAAAGCTTTCATAATTAGGTTAAGGAACATATCTTATGATACATCTCTTAGTTTACATCTCAACACTTTGCTACGATCATTGGGGATTCGGATTTGGCTTGCTACGATTTCCGATCTACAACTTTGTAACCGTAATCTTTCCCTTTTAATTCATTCTTGTTTCTTTATTGCTTTTATTATTCCTCTATTTAATTAGATTAGCAATTGCTAGTGTAGTATCCCGAGCCATGTGTAGCTAATTCCTTTAATATGTTAGGACGAGGGAAACTGTGGTAGCAATATGTTAGGATCGACATTATTAGATTAGTTTTGCGACAAGAATTGTATTAAGCAATATAATTGTGATTAGGTTGAATGAATGCATGCAGAAGACCGATTAATTAGTTACCCCCAACCTAGATCGAAAGATTGGAAGGGAAGGCTTGCTTAATTACAATAGGTGATACCTAATTAGGGCGAAAGCTAAATTAGGGAGACCCTAGGGCGATTAGAGACCGAAAGGGTATAATCGTAGGTTTAAGGACCGAAAGGTGACGACGTCGCTCTTCTTATCAATAATTTAATCGACTCAGTTGATCCGATAGTGTAGTTGCCACGGTAGACCGATTCCTAGCATATTTTCTCTCTTATTACTCTGCTCTTATTTTCTCGTACTCTTTCTCTCTTTGCTTTAGATTAGTTTTAGTTTAATTACAATCAATCAACCCCCGTTACTCATAGACTAAAATTAGACAGATAAATCTCATTTTGCCTCCCTGTGGAGATCGACCCTACTTACCGCTAGTTTCCGTTAGTTGTACTTAGGTTTATTTTTGGTATAGAAACGACCGTATCAAATTTTGGCGCCATTACCGGGGAGGCAGCGTAGTTTTATTTGTTTTTATTTAGTTTATTTCTTGTCTCAAGGAGCTTCGATTCCTTGAGACCGTTATTATGTCTTTCGTTCTTCTCTTTCCGCAGGAAGAGAACGAAATTTTTGGTACTTATTTAACCAGGTTTTTGGAGTGGCTCGACCCAGACGAGATGCATTTTCTGAACTCCAATTGTGCTGGACTATCTTCCGGGGTATGAATGACCCTACACGAGCATACCTAGAATCTATTGGTAAGTGGGATTTCGAAGGAATCCCCGTAAATGAGGTATTATAATTCTTTGATTGGTTTGCTGCTGAATCTCTTAAACCCAACTTTTCTCTTCATGTTGACTCAAATGAGGGGGTGGGTGAGACCTTAGAAACCAATCTAGGGAGTGCTGACAGAGACATAGAGGAGACCACTAGCGTGGTTGACAATCCTTTTTATGAGGATAGTTTAGAACCCCTTTATGATTCTTGCACTGATAGTGAGGGTGATTTGAAGGCTCTCTTTGAGAATCTCCATCTTGACGAGTCTAGCGATAAGGAGAGTGAGGAGGTAGATTTAGACAGTCTTGAGGTCAAATGGGATACTTATGATGATATATATGATGAGCCTATTATAGAGGACCCGATTGACCCAATTGACTTTACAACCCTTTGCATCTGGGATGATTATCCACCTTCACCTTTAGCTGACCAGACTCCTTCACCTCACAGTTCTTACCCGTCTGAGCATTTAAATTCTACTCGCGTTATTTTTAAGTTGAATCTTTGTTGAGCTCCTTCATTTACCACTGCGGTTAATTTGAGCTTTTATATTCCGCCCCCTTTGGAGGGCCGAATTATTTTGTGAATGATTTTAGGAGAAATTTGTCATAGGAAATTTGTTAGGCTTAAATGTTATTATATTTCAAATTCCTATGCTATTACTATATTATGGTGCTACTTACAGTTTTGTGTAGCACATGCGCAGTAAGTTTGACAAAGTTTCTTTGCGAGCTTTGAGTGCTTTGATTGGGTTCAATTAGAGTAGTTGGTCAAAAAGCAGTCGAGTGGGACCGTCTGCAAACTAGCACTACCGGGAGGCAACCGGAGATTTATTTTTAGTTGTTTTTCAAACATTACATTTTATTTCAGTTGTGTGTAATAATTGGTCTTCGTACCATAGACTATATCAGTATGCTTGCTTTGTTAGTTTTGCGGGCTGTTTTATTGCGTCTTTTGCAGGAATATACTAAGGATCACTCGATCGAGTACTTTTTGTACTCGATCGAGAGCTTTTGCTGCTGAAATCACTCGATCGAGTACTTATTTCACTCGATCGAGTACCTGCAAAAAAAAAAAAGTACTCGATCGACCACTATTCCTCTCGATCGAGCTGTTTTGGACGCCCATTGCTTGGATTAGCTTATTGTGACGATATTTCGGAGCTATTAGTGACCTCCCACATTGCTGGCTGGTTTGGGGAGGTCCCTTATTCACGCAATCTTGTGAGCTTTCCGTATTTACTCTCATTCTCTTTTAGTTTGCATTTCCTTTCCATGTTTTGGTACAATGAGGGCATTGTACGGTTTGGTTTGGGGAGGTTATGCATCCATATCTGTGTCTGCATCTTGTTTTTATTGCATTTCTATTATTACGTTTAATTTCAGTATGCATTGTTGTTTATTGCATTTCTATTATTACGTTTAATTTCAGTATGCATTGTTGTTTATTTTCATAAAATTCAAAAATCTCATAAACATTGAAAAATTTCAAAATTTTGAAAAATATCCACGTTTATTTTTGCATATATGTTGAGTCGGAACGGTAGATTTCCGTGATGAAATTGCACTTTAACTTGTCTTTTTACTTGAGCCTTGCACTTTATTGACAGTTATTAGCTGAGTCTTGCGCATATCTACGAGTTTTTGTTCAAATATAGCTGATTGTTTAGACTTGACCTGATAAATTGGCAAACTACTTGACAATTTATGAGTTTTAGAGCCTTATAGCTGGTGACATTCATGACCGGTTCATGTAGGAATTGAGAGTAGTACTCCTTGCATAGCATGTTCATTATTTTTGCACTTTTATGACATTCGATTTCTTGTAAAATGCATACATTCGGGTTTGTGGTTGGTGTCACATGCAGGGAGGTGCTTGCAAATTTCCCCTTTTCCTTATATTTTTCATCCATTTAGCTCCACTTAAGCCAAAACTTGCCTTTTTAACCCATTAGCTACATCCCAAACTAAGCCTGCCTAGTCAAGCTAGTTGGTATGTCTTTTGTGGTATAATTTTCCGTCTGCAGTTTGGCCCGTATCTTTTGTATGGAGTTGGTGTAAATAGAGAAAGGAGGAAAGAAAAAAAAAAGGAATTGAAAATGAAAAAACATGGAAAAAAAAGAAAAGGAAAAAATGAAAATAAAAGAATATCACGTGTACAGTGATAGGAAAAGAAAGAATTAAAAAATAAGTTGATTTGTTTGTTGAGATTCATATAGACGGTATTAAAAAAGGGAAGTTTGTGACCGTCTGACTCCTCCATTCTTATTCTATATTTTTGAGGAGATTGTGTTTGAGTTTAGTGAGTTGTGTGCCAAATGAAGGGCACTTGTATTCTATTTTTCAGTCAGTTGGGATTTGGATGGTTTATTATGGTCCTGTTAGGAACTAGCTTGACGCTTTTACCTCCACATTACCATAACTTGTTTTGCCTTTTCTCACCTGAACCTCACTATTCCCATATTATTTGTAAGCCCTCGGCTGTGACGGACATTGTTGGTTGGAGTGTGTGCATTAGTACTTGAATTGTCTTTCATCTTTGTTGCATGCATGCTATGTAGGTCGCAGTTAGGTGAGTGACTGTCTTTCCTTCTCTCTTTTACATATAACATTCACCCTTTGCTTCATGAGAGAAGAATGACCACGAGAGAGTCCGATTTTGTTGGTCTTGCAAGGTCGATAGGTCAGCTTTATTTATGGACATCTTATAATTCGTTTGCGTATTGACCATTGTAGCTGTAACTGTTTATTTTAGTTTGCATTAAACTGGTTTAAGTGGACAAGTAATAGCTAGCTCTGAGTTATCTTTTCCGTTCCATTAGTTTGCACTTAGTTTACTCGAGGACGAGTAAATGTTTGGTTTGGGGAGATTTGATACGTGCATTTTATATAGTCTTTTTAGGCCTTTTTATGCACGTATTTCCATGCTTTTATCGTAGTTTATGCTACGAAATGCCCCGAATATGCTACTTTGGTTTGTTTTGTCTTATTTGCAGGAATGAACCAGAAAATAGTGAAATCAAGCCTTTTACCGTCCGTTTAGCATGCATTTGGAGGAAGAGTGAATTTGGAGCGGGAATGTAGCTATTTTGAGATGCTCAAAGAAGAAAGATAGCTAGGCGAGCAAAGGAAGAACTTCAAATTACTAGTGCCTACTTTGAAGAGCCATATCTCAAGTTCTACAACGGATATTCAGGTGATTCCAATTGGAGATGAAAGCTTGTCCTCTTAGCTTTCCAACGCCACCGGAATCGCCTTATTTTCCCAAGTAACGAAGAAATGGCAGCCGTTTGAAGTTCAGTGCGCGAAACAAGAATTATGTGTTGGAAAGTACTCGATCGAGTAGATTTATGTTCGATCGAGTCCTTTTTCTACTCGATCGAGTAGATTCAATTTAAGGTTTACTCGATCGAGTAGATTTTCTACTCGATCGAGTGGTTTAAGCTTAATTTTACTCGATCGAGTGATTTAAAGTAACTCGATCGAGTGGTTTTGATGTTACGCAGGATTAATTAACCCGTGTTGGGCTTAATTTTGGGATAGACTTTTGTTTTCCTATTTAAAGCTTTCATAATTAGGTTAAGGAACATATCTTATGATACATCTCTTAGTTTACATCTCAACACTTTGCTACGATCATTGGGGATTCGGATTTGGCTTGCTACGATTTCCGATCTACAACTTTGTAACCGTAATCTTTCCCTTTTAATTCATTCTTGTTTCTTTATTGCTTTTATTATTCCTCTATTTAGTTATCATGTCTTATGTTATTAGATTAGCATTTGCTAGTGTAGTATCCCGAGCCATGTGTAGCTAATTCCTTTAATATGTTAGGACTAGGGAAACCGTGGTAGCAATATGTTAGGATCGACATGATTAGATTAGTTTTGCGACAAGAATTGTATTAAGCAATATAATTGTGATTAGGTTGAATGAATTCATGCAGGATACCGATTAATTAGTTACCCCCGACCTAGATCGAAGGATTGGAAGGGAAGGCTTGCTTAATTATAATAGGTGATACCTAACTAGGGCGAAAGCTAAATTAGGGAGACCCTAGGGCGATTAGAGACCGAAAGGGTATAATAGTAGGTTTAAGGACCGAAAGGTGACGACCTCGCTCTTCTTATCAATAATTTAATCGACTCAGTTGACCCGATAGTGTAGTTGCCACGGTAGACCGATTCCTAGCATATTTTCTCTCTTATTACTCTGCTCTTATTTTCTCGTACTCTTTCTCTCTTTGCTTTAGATTAGTTTTAGTTTAATTACAATCAATCAACCCCCGTTACTCATAGACTAAAATTAGACAGATAAATCTCATTTTGCCTCCCTGTGGAGATCGACCCTACTTACCGCTAGCTTCCGTTAGTTGTACTTAGGTTTATTTTTGGTACAGAAACGACCGTATCACCTGTTGAAGTCAGGCCATACTGGAACCCTGATAAAGAGATGGCTGACCTCAATGCCACCTATCCTAACCTCTGCAAGTTGTATGCTGATGATGAAGTTGATTATCCCCCGTCCAAGGAAAAAAGTGGTGAGCCTGATGATGACGAGGATGATGAAGAGGATGAGGAGCCAGTTGATGAGGGGATCAGTACTGCTACTGCTTCCAAGGCAGGTTAATAGCTTAGTTTTTATAGTGACTGTTTTTTAGGAGTAACTGTTTTTTGGCCCATCTAGGGGGGAAGTTCCCTGGACAAACTATTTTTAGTTTTGCTGGTATTCTATCCTACCCAGGAGGGATGTTCCCTGGGAAAACTTTGGATCTGTTGTTTTTTTGCCTGAAGGTGTTTTTTTGTTCCTTTGTGTGTTCGTTTGATTGATGGGTACCTTTAAAAAATGCAATTTGAACTGATTGGTTAGGGTAATGCCTGTCAGGAGGGCTTATGGCTCTCAATCCTTTTTTAGGAAATCATGGCTTTCTGCCTGTCAAGGGGGCTTATGGCCCTCAACCTATCAGGAGGGCTTTTAAGACAAGTGATCTGGTCTTTTCCACCATCATTCTTGTCCTTTTGCACTGAGCTCAGTTTTTGTATGTAATTTTTTGAATGTGGTAAAATGCCAAGTTTTGTGAAGCATTTCTGAGATGCTGTTCAGGTTGGGTGGAGTGGCCCTCAATCCTGAATATTTGTTTAAGCCTGTGATTATAATGATCTAGATTAATTATAGAAAAAGGCGTAAAACAAGTTTTCAGGATTTTAACATAATATCATGGTAGAATTTGTACTTGTATAAGAATATGACAGGCAGATATTCAAGTAAAATGACAGTTAGCTGGAAAGTTCATATGATTTTATTCAGAGGTTTTCCATCTAAGACTTCAGCCAGATAAGAGACAAAGTTAATGGTCTTACCTGATTTGGATCATATGATATTTAGTTTATATATGGAAAAGTTTTAAGTGGGAGATGTTCCAGGATCTGGGAATCATTTCTCCGTCTAGGGTTTGTAGCCTGTAGGCTCCCTGCCCTACTATTGAATCAATCAGGTAAGGTCCTTCCCATACAGAAGCTAGTTTGCCAGCATTCTTGTCTTTTGTATTTGGGAAGACTTTTCGTAGGACTAGGTCTCCTTCCTTGAATACCCTGATGTTTACGTTTTTATTGTAGCTCCTGGCTACTGTTTGCTGGTAGGAAGCTATTTTGATCTTGGCTGCGTCTCTTAATTCTTCAGCCAGGGTCAGGCTATCTTGTAGTAGTGGTCTTTTTTCTTCTATAGTGTTCAGGCTACTTCTGGTGGTTGGTACATGGATTTCTGCTGGGATCACTGCTTCACAGTCATAGACCAGGGACTAAGGGGTCTGGCCTGTGGATGTCTTGGGTGTAGTCCTGTCAGCCTAGAGGACTAAAGGAAGTTCTTCAGCCCATCTGCCTTTTCTTCTCTTTAGCTTTTTCTTCAGGCAGCTGATTACCACTTTGTTGCTAGATTCAGCCTGGCCATTGGCTTTTGGGTAGCCTGGTGTAGAAGTTACCAGGCTGATATTTCATTGTGCACAAAAGCCATTGTCCTTTTTCCCATTAACTGAGTACCATTGTCACAAACTATTTCTGAGGGGATGCCATATCTACATATGATATTGCGTTTGATGAATGATATGACATCCTTCTCCTTGACTTGCCTGTATGAGTCAGCCTCTATCCATTTTGAAAAGTAGTCGGTCATAGCTAACATGAAAACTTTTTGTCCAGGAGCTTGGGGTAGTTTGCCTACAATGTCCATTCCCCACGTCATAAATGGCCAGGGAGCTGAGATTAAGTGTAGTAGCTCTGATGGTTGATGAATGAATGGAGAATGGAGTTGGCAGGCTTCACACTTGGAGCTGTAAGCTATGCAGTCAGCTCTAAGGGTTGGCCAGAAGTAGCCTATCCTTAGGACCTTGCTTGCCAGGCTTCTGCCTCCTTTGTGATTTCCACAGTATCCATCATGGATGTCCTCAATAACCTGTTTGGCTTCATGAGGTTCCAGGCATCGCAGATAAGGTCCAGCATGAGACTTTTTGAACAACATGTTATTTATAATTGTATAGGTGGAAGCTTTAATTCTAAGGGCCCTTCCTTCATGCCTGTCTTTAGGTAGTATCCCCTGTAAGAAGCAATCATAGTATGGTTTGGTCCAAGAGTTTTTGTCCTCATTGATGGGACAAGTTTGGTCAGGCTTTTCAATGGTTGGTTCTAACAGATGAACAATGTGTATCTTATCAAATACAACAGGGCTGGAATTTGATCCCAGGCTGGCTAGGGCATCGGCCTGAGTGTTTTAGTCTCTCGGTATTTGATCAATGTCAAATGAACTAAACTTTTTGCAAAGGTTTTTGACGTAGTCTAAATAAAGAACCATTTTGGAGTCCTTTGCAGCATATCTTCCTTTGACTTGATTGGAAATTAAAAGTGAGTCAGTTTTTACCTTGACATTTTGCACGCCAAGATATATACATACCTTGAGTCCAGCTATCGGGGCTTCATATTCAGCTTCATTATTTGTTGCTTTGAATTCACAACTAATAGCCTGAGCTATTATATCTCCTTGTGGTGATTTTAGTAGTAATCCTAGGCCAGTTCCTCTCATATTTGTTGCTTCATCTACGAGTAGGGTCCATTCCTAGCCTAGTTTGTGGGTGTCTAGGTGATTGACCTCTTTTATGAGATCATGTTCTAAGATAGGACTAAATTCAGCCACAAAGTCTGCTAAAGCCTCGGACTTAGTTGCTGGCCTGGGTTCAAAGGTTATGTCATAATTACTTAGCTGTACTGACCATTTTGCCATTCTACCTAAAAGTTCAGGTTTTCTCAAGATAGATTTGATATGCAGGTTAGATCTGACAATTATTGGGTGACTCTCAAAGTAAGGTCTAAGTTTTATGCAAGACATAGTCAAGGCAAGTACGTATTTTTCAAGTAATCCATACCTTGTTTCTGCATCCAGGAAACTTTTACTTACATAGTAGACAGGGTGTTGTTGGCCTTCAACTTCTTTGGCCAGGATTCCACTCACTGCAGTTTCACTGACTGATAAGTAAACTGATACTGTCGTTTCGTACCAAAAATAAAATACCTAAGTACAACTAACAGAAGTCAGCGGTAAGTAGGGTCGATCTCCACAGGGAGGCGGTGTACTATCTATTTGTCGATTTATCTGTCTAATGTCACTGATGGGGTTGAATTGATTGTGTTGACTAAACTAAAAAGGCTAAAGAAGAGAAATGAATAAGAGAATTAACAGTAAGAAGAAGGAAGTATGCTAGGAGTCGGTTCACCGTGGCAGCTATCAGATCTTATACTATCGGGAATACTAAGGCGATTAGACTATTGATAAGAAGAGCTATGGTCGTCACCTCTCGGTCCTTAAACCGCCCTAGAGCGTAAACAGCTTAACTTTCGCCCTCACTGCAATACCCTATTGTAATTAAGCAAGCCTTCCCTTCCAATCTTTCGATCTAGGTCGGGGTTAACTAAATTTATGGTCTCCTGCATGCATTCATTCGACCGGATAACAATTAAATTGCCTAATACAATTCCTATGGCAAGACTAATCTATATAAGTCAGTTAAAACATTGCTACCACGGCTTCCCTAATCCTAACATACTAAGGGGATTTAGCTATACATGAAATTAATAAGAACAATCAATAAAGAGGGAGAGGGAATAATAAACATTAAATAAAAAGAGAGAAAAGAGGGAAGAAATTACTGAAATAATGATCCGGAATAAAATGCAAAGTAACAGTGTATCGTTCCAAGAGAAAAGAGAGAGTCAGAGTGTCTCCGGATAAAAGGAGATGCATAAACTGACGACCTCACTCCTATTTATAAGAAATTAGGAGTTTAATTAAACCTAATGACGGAAAATAACTAAAAAGCCCAGCCCGTCAGCAAAATCCACTCGATCGAGTAACTAAATCACTCGATCGAGCAAAGGCATAAAAGGAACTGGTCGATCGAAAGGGAAAATAGTCGATCGAGTACTTATTCATCCTAAACCACTCGATCGAGCAAATGGGCTCTCGATCGAATAGAAATAGTTCTCGATCGAGCACTTCTCAGCGCGTAATTCCTGCTTCGCGCACTGAACTTCAAACGGCTGCCATTTCTTCGTTACTTGGTCAAACAGGGTTATTCCGGTGGCGTTGGAAAGCTAAGAGGACAAACTTTCATCTTCAATTGGAATCACCTGAATATCTGTTGTAGAACTCGAGATATGGCTCTTACAAGCAGGAACTAGCAAATTGAAGCACTCTCTTGGCTCGCCTAACTTCCTTACTCCAATGCGCATCTCAAAATAGTACTTTCCAAGCTCCGACTCAACTCATCTCCTAAATGCATGCTAAATGGACGGTAAAAGGCTTGATTTCACTACTTTATGGTTCATTCCTGCAAATAAGACAAAATACACCAAAGTAGCATATTCGGGGCATTTCGTAGCATAAAACCACGATAAAAGCATAAAGATACGCGCATAAATTAGGCTAAAAGGACTATATAAAATGCACGTATCAAATCTCCCCAAACCAAACCTTTAATCGTCCCCGAGTAAACTAAAATGCAACTAATGGAACGGAAAAAGATAACTCAGAGCGAGCTACAAATGCCCACTTAAGCCAATTTAATGCAAGCGAACTAACACTTATAGCAGAACAGTCAAATGCAAACGAGTTATAAGATGTTTATAATAAAGCTGAACCGTCGACCTTGCAAGACCTTAAACAATGGACTCTGACGGGCCACTCTTCTCTCATAAAGCAAAGGGTGAACATATATATGTATAAGAGAGAAAGAAAAATAGTCGCCCACCTAAACTACGACCTACATAAACATGCATGCAACTAATATGATAGACAATTCTAGCTACCGTACACACATTCCAACCAAACAAGGTCCTGTCACAACCGAGGGCTTACAAAAATATGGTAAAGTGAGGCAATGGGTAAGAAAAGGCAAAACATTTATGGGAATGTGGAGGTATAGGTGATCAAGCTAGTACCTAAACAAAACCATATGAAACATATCCATTTCCAACTCAATTATGAAATAAGCACATGCCCTTCATTTGGCATAAAATCTCACTAAACCAAACTTAACTTACTCCTCAAATGATATAAGATAGAACATAGGAGCAGAAACCGTCAACCATTTTTTCTCATTTTCTTTTCTTTTTCTATTTCGGTTTTTTTTCTCTGATTTTTTTCGAATTCTTTTTTTTTTCTTTTTTTTTTTTTTTTTTCGGTTTTTTTTTTCTTTTTCACACCTTTTTTTTTTCTCTTTTCATCAACCTCCGTCTTTCTTTCTACCGACTCCAAATCAACAGAATACGAGCCAAACTTGATACAATAGACAGTATACCGCAGAAACAATCTAAACTAGCTTGACAAGGCAGGCTAAATTTGGAATGTAGCTAAGGGTCAACAGGCAAATTTGGCTAATGTGGAGTTTATGGGTAAAAATGAAAGAAAAGGGAAATGTAAGCACCTCCCTGCATGTGACACCAACCACTAACCCGAATGTATGACGGCAAAAAGCAATTGAATTTCATATATGTGCAAATTGATGAACATGTTATGCAAGGAGTAACTACTCACAATCCTACATGAAACCGGTCACAAATGACACCAGTTTATAAGGCTCTAATCTTTAGAAATTATAAGTAGGTTGCCAAAATTTCAGGTCAAGTCTATTTGTTCAGCTAAATTAAACATTAACTCGTAGATATGCAATAAAACAAAGCTAGTAAGATAATTAATTCAATGCAAGGCTTAAGCAAAAAGACAAATGCAGTGCAATTTCATCATAGAAATCTACCGTTCCGACTCAACCTATATGCTAAAATAAACGTGAATTTTTTGAATTTCTTAAAAATTTTTAATTTTTATGGGATTTTTGGATTTTATGAAAATAAACAACGATGCAAACATAAATTAAATGTGATAACTGAAATGCAATAAAAACAAGATGCAGACACAGATATGGATGCATAACCTCCCCAAACCAAACCGTACAATGCCCCCATTGTACCAAAACATGGAAAGGAAATGCAAACTAAAGGATGAAAAGAGAGTAAAAGTGGAAAAACTTACAAAATGCGCGAATAAGGGGACCTCCCCAAACCGACCATGAACATGGGAGGTTGCTAAGGGCCCGGAAAACCGTCTCAGGAAGCTAATCCAAGTCAATAACACTCGATCAAGAGGGATAGTAGCTAATCGAGTAACATGGGCATCTAAAACTGCTCGATCGACTGGAATAGTGGTCGATCGAGTGGTTCTCTAATATGCAGGTGGTCGATCGAGTACAATTGCCACTCGATCGAGTGAATTCATCAGCAAAAGTGCTCGATCGAGTAGAATGACTACTCGATCGAGTGATCCTCGGTGTAATTCCTGCAAAACGCAATAAAAATAGCCCGCAACTAACCAAAACAAGCTTAACTGAGACCGTCTAGGGTATAAAACCATTTATTACAACTGAAAGTAAATAAAAAGCAAAATAAAATCGCCGGGTTGCCTCCCGGGTAGCGCTAGCTTCAGTCAGGTCCCAGCTTGACCTTCTTTTTCTTCGAGCCTTTATAATTAATCAATATCAAAATAGCTCAAAGCGCGCAGCAACCTGTCAAATAGCTGTGCATGTGCTACACAGAAGAGTAAGTAACACCAAAGTGGAATAGCAAAGTAGGAAATAAAAATGTGTAAACATTTAAGTCTAACAAATTTCCTATGGGCGCTCCTAAATTTATCCACAAAATAAAGGAGCGAGGGAGCAATTGACGATAATTTAGGGCTCCAATTCAGATTAACAATTTTAAAATGACAAGGATGGCGAGAGATTGCTAGTTTATGCGTCCACATATGAGGGGGTATAGCTTTGAAAAAGGAAGCATGAATAAGACGAGGCAATTTACAAATAATAAGGAAATTACCGTTTACTACCTCAGGTTGATCACTCTTAATGACGAAATCATAGATAAAAGAATTCGTTACCTCTTCCGTGCTAGGAGTAATTACCGACTCAGCTGTCCTTTTGTCGCCCTCAGTGGAGTCTGTCCCGTAAATCTCGGCCTCAAGCGCATCTAACTCGGCTTTGAATAAGGGGGATTCACCATAACCGTTGTCATCGTCAAAATCGTCATCAAAATCAAGCCCATATGACGAATCATAGCTCCCAATGGTCAACTCAGTCGATCGAGCAAAATAGTCACTCGATCGACCAACTTCCTCCTGAATTCCACTCGATCGAGCAGTGATATCACTCGATCGAGCAGTGTCTCCTGGAAGATCACTCGATCGACCAATAATTGTCACTAGGTCGAGTGATTCCTCCTGTACAGCGCTGAAATCCTCGTGTGGGGCAGTGAAATATGATAGGAACTCGTTATCCGAGTCATAGAAGTCTTCCTCAGCATTGGGTAACACGGTATCCTCAGGGGAAGAACCGCTCTCAGCAAGGTATACTTCTTCCTCTTGCATCTCGCTGCTAACCGAGCAACTACCAGACTCGAGCTCAAGGATTTGAGCATCCGCACGTCTATCACTCTCTTGCCTCACTCGATCATAATTCTGCACTTGAGACGCAAGTATCTCCATTAAAGACCTCGATTCGCAACCTCTTCTTCTTGTATCTCGCTAACTGAGCAATGTCAGTTTCGTGCTTTTCAAGTCGCGAAGAAGTGCGTCTATCATGATCTTGCCTCTCTCGGTCACGATCTTGCAATTGAGATGCAAGTGTCTGCAGTAAGGATTTCAGCTCCGCAATCTCTTCTTCTTGTATATCAGGAGGATCTTGTTGCGGTGGCCATTGATAGGGTGGATGTGGTGGCACAACTACAGCTGCATTGTGCTCAGCAGAACCATATCTCCCGTAGCAGATCACCGACTGTTCCATATAATGGGACATCGGTGATGGGTCAAAGGTACTCAAGCCTTCCCTTTGACTGTCTTTCACCTAGAACTGTCTAGGTAGTACCTGTAAGGCCTATCAAATCAGCACTCAAGGAAAAAGATTAAAACGGCCTCAAGGGAAAAATCCCTTGAGGCTAAAAACAGAAAAAATTAAACAAATAAATAAATAGATTGCCTCCCCGGCAACGGCGCCAAAATTTGATACTGTCGTTTCGTACCAAAAATAAAATACCTAAGTACAACTAACAGAAGTCAGCGGTAAGTAGGGTCGATCTCCACAGGGAGGCGGTGTACTATCTATTTGTCGATTTATCTGTCTAATGTCACTGATGGGGTTGAATTGATTGTGTTGACTAAACTAAAAAGGCTAAAGAAGAGAAATGAATAAGAGAATTAACAGTAAGAAGAAGGAAGTATGCTAGGAGTCGGTTCACCGTGGCAGCTATCAGATCTTATACTATCGGGAATACTAAGGCGATTAGACTATTGATAAGAAGAGCTATGGTCGTCACCTCTCGGTCCTTAAACCGCCCTAGAGCGTAAACAGCTTAACTTTCGCCCTCACTGCAATACCCTATTGTAATTAAGCAAGCCTTCCCTTCCAATCTTTCGATCTAGGTCGGGGTTAACTAAATTTATGGTCTCCTGCATGCATTCATTCGACCGGATAACGATTAAATTGCCTAATACAATTCCTATCGCAAGACTAATCTATATAAGTCAGTTAAAACATTGCTACCACGGCTTCCCTAATCCTAACATACTAAGGGGATTTAGCTATACATGAAATTAATAAGAACAATCAATAAAGAGGGAGAGGGAATAATAAACATTAAATAAAAAGAGAGAAAAGAGGGAAGAAATTACTGAAATAATGATCCGGAATAAAATGCAAAGTAACAGTGTATCGTTCCAAGAGAAAAGAGAGAGTCAGAGTGTCTCCGGATAAAAGGAGATGCATAAACTGACGACCTCACTCCTATTTATAAGAAATTAGGAGTTTAATTAAACCTAATGACGGAAAATAACTAAAAAGCCCACCGTCAAGAAAATCCACTCGATCGAGTAACTAAATCACTCGATCGAGCAAAGGCATAAAAGGAACTGGTCGATCGAAAGGGAAAATAGTCGATCGAGTACTTATTCATCCTAAACCACTCGATCGAGAAGAAGTGGCTCTCGATCGAGCAAATGGGCTCTCGATCGAATAGAAATAGTTCTCGATCGAGCACTTCTCGCCACGTAATTCCGCTTCGCGCACTGAACTTCAAACGGCTGCCATTTCTTCGTTACTTGGTCAAACAGGGTGATTCCGGTGGCGTTGGAAATCTAAGAGGACAAACTTTCATCTTCAATTGGAATCACCTGAATATCTGTTGTAGAACTCGAGATATGGCTCTTACAAGCAGGAACTAGCAAATTGAAGCACTCTCTTGGCTCGCCTAACTTCCTTACTCCAATGCGCATCTCAAAATAGTACTTTCCAAGCTCCGACTCAACTCATCTCCTAAATGCATGCTAAATGGACGGTAAAAGGCTTGATTTCACTACTTTATGGTTCATTCCTACAAATAAGACAAAATACACCAAAGTAGCATATTCGGGGCATTTCGTAGCATAAAACCACGATAAAAGCATAAAGATACGCGCATAAATTAGGCTAAAAGGACTATATAAAATGCACGTATCATAAACCGTCAGGGTTCTCCTTTATTAGGTTTGGCTAGTGGTGGAGGAGTGGCCAAGTGGGTTTTTAAATCTTGGAAGGCTTTTTCATGTTCAGGTATCCATTTGAATGACTTGTTCTTTCCGAGGAGGTCGTAGAAGGATTTGCATCTTTCAGATGATCTGGATATTAATCTGTTCAGGGCTGCAACCCTTCCTGTTAACCTTTGGATATCTTTGACTAATTTGGGAGATTCTAATTCCAGGATGGCTTTTATCTGTTTTGGGCTGGCTTCAATCCCTCTTTTTGTCACCATATATCCTTGGAATTTGCCTGAAGATACTCCAAAGTGCAATTGGAGGGGTTGAGCTTCATGCTGAATTCTTCTAGGATTTTGAAGGCTACTTCCAGGTCTTTTACATGATCTTCTGCCTTCTTTGATTTGACCACCATGTCATCAATGTAGACCCCCATTGTATCACCAATTTGATCCTTGAACATCATGTTGACCAGGCGTTGGTAGGTTGCCCCTGCATTCTTCAGGCCAAAGGGCATTGCTGTGTAATAATATATGCCCCTTTCCGTGATGAATGCAGTGTTTTCCTGGTCAGATGGGTGCATTTTAATCTGGTTGAATCCACTGGAAGCATCCATAAACGTTAGTAACTCATGTCCTGCTGTAGCATCTACCATGACATCAATATGAGGGAGTGGGAATGGATCCTTTGGGCAGGCTTTGTTTCGGTCTGTGTAGTCTACACAAACTCTCCACTTGCCATTCTTCTTTTGTACCACAACCACATTGGCTAGCCATTCAGGGTACATTACTTCTCGGATCATTACCATGTCCAGGTGTTTTTCCACCTCTTCAATAATGATAGAGTTGCGTTCAGGGGCAAACTTCCTCCTTTTCTGTTAGACAGGCTTAAATGAAGTGTCAATATTAAGTTTATGGGTAATAATATTGGCATCTATACCAGTCATATCAAAGTGGGACCAGGTAAAACAGGGAGACTTATTCTTAAGAAAACTTACTAGTTCTGGTCTGATATTGTCAGGGACATCAGATCCAATCAGTACGTACCTATCGAGATACTCAGGGTCTAAAATTACCTGATTTGTTTCCATTTGGGTTTCTGCCACATAAGTACTCTTGACAGGGTACTGTAATTGCTAGGCGAGAGACTTACCTGCCTTGGAAGGTTTTAAGGATTCAGTATAACATTCCTGGGCAGAATTTTGTTCACCTTTGATGGTTGCTATTCCCCACTCTGTTGGTATTTTGATGCATTGGTGATAGGTTAAAGGAATAGCTCGGACATTGTGGATCCAAGGCCTGCCTAGGATGGCATTGTAGGATCATAGGCAATCCAGGACTCCAAATCTCTCATATGATGAGACTCCTTCAACGTATATTGGCAGGTAGATCTCTCCCAGAGTGTTCTTAGTTTCACCACTGAATCCTACCAGGACATTTAATTTCTTTATGAAATGGCTCTCATCAATCTTCATTGCTTTCAGGACGTCAAGCATAATTAGGTTGACTGAGCTGCCACCATCTACTAAAATTCTCAGGACACGTGCAGTTCCTATTTGCATGGTAATGACTAGGCCATCATGATGGACATCTGAGATCCCCTACATGTCAGTATCATCAAAAGTAATTTGAGGTAAGTTTCTAGATTTAAAAGGAGACTTTATTTTTGACTCCCTGGCTATTTTCTTTGCAGTTGAGCTGGTCAGGCTGCAGATTTCAGATCCTCCATTGATGAACTTGACTTCATAGATGGGTGGTGCTGGAGGCAGGTCACGTTGTGGTCTTTCTTAGTCCTTTCTTGATCCGCTGTCTTCTTTGTTCTTTGATGGCTTCAGGTCTTTCAAGTAGCCTTTCTTTAATAGGTAGGCCACTTGCCTGCGTAGTCCCAAGCATTCTTCTGCTATGTGTCCTATGTCCATGTGAAACTCACACCATCTTGTTGTGTCCTTCCTTGAGTTAAGGTTGTCTGTCTTCTTAGGCCACTTGACAATGTCTCCCATGTTGTCAAGCCTTTTGATCAATCCTGCAGTATCAATAGAGAAGTTATATTCTTGAATAGGGGGATAAGTATAGGAGTCACCTCGTTGTTCATGAGCATAGTTGACTTCTGATCTGTCATGCCTACTATAAGGGGATGGCCTGGAACTTCTTCCTCTGTGATTGGAGCTTTTCCTGTTGGATATTTCATATTCTGAAGCACTATCAGTGGCTTCAGCTTTGAAGCTTCTGTCTTCCTCCAGCCCGATGTAGCCAATAGCCTTTGCCTGGACGTCTTCAAAAGTCAGGCAGGGTTTCATAGTCAACTCCTCATAGAAATCGCTGTGCAATGGTAGTCCCTGCCTGAAAGCTTCCACGGCTGTTCCAACATCACATCTGGGGATTGATACTTTCTCTTTGTTGAATCTGGTCAGGAATGCTCTGATTATCTCGCCAGGCTTTTGCTTGATTCTCTATAGGTCGCTGGATCTCTTTTCGAGTTTCCTGCTGATGGCAAATTGATGGTTGAATGATTTTATCAAGTCCGCAAAGGACTTGATGCTTCCATTTGGTAGATTGATGTACCACTGGAGGGCAGGTCCGGTCAGGGTTGTTCTAAAACCCTTGCACATGCATACTTGTTGTAACTCACTGGGTATGGAGGCTGCCAACATTCTTTGTTTGTAGTAGGCTACATGGTTCTGTGGATCTGTGGTTCCATCATATGTTCTCATTGATGGGACCACAAACTTCTTAGGTAGATATGTTTTTTCTATCTCATCCACGAAGGGAGAGTCATTATAACTTTCAGGGTTGGCTTCCTCAATAGTTGCCGATACTCCAGGAATCTTCTCAAATTTCTCATGGAGCTTCTGGATCTCCTGGAGCATGGCTACATTATAGCTATGTTAGTCTGATCTAGAATGACCTCTTCATTTGGAATGTCTTCTGAGTATGTGTCATGATCTTCTGCTTTGGATTTGGATGGAGTTGGTGTACCAAAGTTGGAGACATCAATATTCTTGATGATGGAAGAGAATGGTGTTCCAGGCTGAATCTTCAATTTTGAACCTGAAGCTTTGTCTCCTAGCCTTTGCTTCAGACTAGATTCTGATTCTCATAGTTTTATGACTTCGGCTTTAGCCTGGGCCATTTTCTGCTTTAGTTGCTCCATTTCCAATAGTTGTTGATTGGCAGAAGCCAGTTGTTGTTCAATGCTGTCTCCGGTCATTTTTGGAATTGTTTTTGTGTTGTTCGGATTATGGTTTTGATTATTTTTTAGCTAGATGACCCACGGTGGGCGCCAATTGTTTTAACAGGAATTCTCACAGAGACAATATCCTGCCAGGGGAATATTTGCAACATAATCTAACTCAAAATAAGTAGCCTGACTAGTACGACAAAATGAACAAAGAATAAATAAGAAAGTAAGACACAAGAATTTATACGTGGAAAAACCCTGGGAATAAGGGAAAAAGCCACGGGCATCAAGCCAGAAGGGATTTTCACTATGATTTTAGGTATCTTGACAGGGAATATATGTGTCAGGCGAAGAATAGAATGTAACTGCTCAATAATAATGATAAGTAGTGTTTTGATTACAAGTATTAGAGTAAAAGCAGGAGTGAATGAGTGAGTAAGTAAGTGAGTCTCTTCTTTTCTTGTCCTATGCTATTTATAGTAGCCTTGCAATGGTCTTTTGAGATTGGATTAGGGTTTCCTGGTAAATAGGCCCCGTGCCCTATTTACCCAAGAGTGGTTTTGTTGACTTGAGAAGTGGCTTCCTCTTTTCCTGCTGGTTTGACCGCGTCAATAATTGTTGTGGAGATTGTTGAATAAGTCGTCCATACAAATAGGAACTACTTCGAAGATCTTTTGAGGTTGCCTGGCGCCTTAAGGCTGTGCTTTATAATGTAGCTTGGTGAGACGTCCCTTCAGGCCTGGCTTAACGGATGCCTGGCCTGTCTTTCCCTCCTGGTTGGTGTGTGCTGAGGTGCTCAACTGCTTTATGTAGAATGTCTTTTGTTCAGGCTTAGTTTTGGACTTTGCATGATTCTTTCCTGATCAGGCAGGGTAATTCTAGGCCTAACAGTATGTATCTACCGTGAGTGAAGTAACAAAAGCTTTGCGTCAATGGTGGTTTAGGTCATCGAAAGTGATGTCGGATTTAGAGGAAAAGACCAGAGTTGAAATACACTCCTACACCATCATTAATGGGAAGAGATATTGTCCATGACGTAGTGTATTTTGGGTCATTTGATTAATGTTTGTTTATTAATTGCTCACTGGGTTGTATTTAGGAAACTAATTAAAGAAATTTTTTTTTAATATATGCATTAATGACATTGGGTTGTGTATAATTTAGTCTTGAATTTCCATTTTCCTCCACTTGCTATCCCGGTTGCTTTATTGTGAGAGGAGCAACATTCGTCACAAGCTTGTGGCGGATCACAAATTATCATTTGTGACGGATATAATGTCCGTCACAATAAAGACGCTTTGTACTAACTTAATACTGCCTCCATTCAACTCCACATTACAAGTTTGCTTTTTCACGTTTGCCAACGTGTGTTTTACGCGGTAAATATCTTTAGCTACGTATTTGCAAAAATTATAAAAGTTAGATATTATTAATGTACTCCTAAAGACAAATCAAATAAGATCTCACATGAATATATTTTCACTTATATATCGAGAGAAAATCGACATTGAATGTTTACTGGTGAATAGTGTATAAAAGAGAAACGTGTAACGTGGTGTTGAATTGAGGGAGTACCAATATAGAAGATGCTTTTTTTTTTTTGCGGACAAAACTTGACACAATAAAAGATAAATGACAACGCTTACACACCAACCGATGTATTATAATGAAAACAATTGCGGGTTTTTAATCAACCGTTGTCATATTGCAAAATAAAGAAGGCGGTTTGGCTTAACCCGTGTAAAATAATTCTTCAACTAACACACATGCAAACCTATTGCCTATGTCGTCCCCTCCGTCATCGCCATATCGGGCCCGACTTCTCCTCTTTGAAGAAGTAATAATAAACCCTACTCCTTTGTATCATTAACTTAATGTCTTTATTTTCTTTTTTAGTTGTGATATTAGCCCCTAATTATCTTAGGTTTATTGTATGTTAAACAACACCTATTATTTTAAGTATATTGTGTGTTAAACAACACCTATATTTTTAGGTATACTGTGTGATCATTTATTTGAGACGGTGCTCCTGCTATGTTGACTTAATGCTTAAATTTAGTAGTTTATTAATATCTGGTTTAGATATGGGTGGAAAGCGGAAAAGAAAAGATGGGAAAAAGTCATACGAAGAAGATTCAGGTGATGAGAATAATTTGGAATCGGATACTGGGCGAAGGAGCCATAGGGTTTCCATAGAAGCAATAGGCTGAGGGATACCTAATAAACTTCAATGGGATGAATTAACGGGGCTGCGAGATGGTATATTTGCTACAAAATTCGCGAGTTGGTTTGGTTGTTGTGTAAGGGAGTATGTGCCTCTCGGTTTGCCGCGTATCGATCAGTTGAGTAAAGACCTGAAGGAAAAGTTATGGGGGATATTAAAGGTATGTATATACAATAATAAATGTAGTAAGATGAAATTATCTTAGTATTCGATATGTGCTATTAGCCGAAACTAACCAAATATGCTCACCATATATGCAGGCAACTTACATTGTCCCCCAAGAACATAATGGTTACCTAAAAAAAAAGATAGGGGAATCCTTTAGAGCATGGAAGTTAAAGGTTGCTCTGAACCACTTGTTCAACAAGAAGACCGAGGAGATAAAAAAGAAATCACCAACGAAGAAGTATCGGTATCTTAGCCAGCAAGATTGGTATAACTTTATCGCTTATAGGTAGTCTGACAAGTTTAAGGTAATTTATCTGCGACTCATTGGGATCACTTTATTATTAATCACTTAATAAGTTAAGAAATATGCTTACGTTACTCGATACAATTCATTTTATGAAGACTATGAGTAAGTAGAACCTAGGAAACATTTCAAAGAAAGAGAGCGTCTTTCATGGCTCTAGAGGTGGTTATAGATTGATTAAGAAGAAGCTTGTAAGTACTTAATTCTTATATTATTAGGTCTTTTATACCGATGTTTATATATATATATATATATATATATATATATATATATATATATATGTATATATATATATGTATATATATATATATATATGTATATATATATATATGTATATATATATATATGTATATATATATATATATATATATATATATATATATATATATATATATATATATATATATATATAGAGGCGGGATCTCGTGAGTTTGGTTCTTACGGTGAGTTGTGAGTTTGGAAAATCTAGACCATTAAATAAGAAGAATTGAAGGGCTGAGATTTAATCGCGTAAAACAAACTGAGAAGTTGAGATTAAAAAATCTAACGCAATGACACGACAACAGCCAAATAAAAATCAAAGCCTATACCCCCCTCTCTCTCAAAAATGGCGACAACGCCTCATCTCCGCCGCCGACCACCGTTATTCTCTCTCCTCCGTTCTCTCCTCTTCAATTTCTCCAACCTCCGATATCTACATATCTCTTGGACGACATCGTCTCGATTCTTCTCCTGTAACTCACATGACTCCGTGTTTAATCACGAGTTGAACTCAGTCAAGGAATCGGAGCTTCGTAACTTAGGGTTTATCGATGGAGATCGTCGTGAAGGAGTAGGCGGTGGTTACGATGGAGGATATGGAGGTGGTGGATCTCGTGGAGGATCCGAGTGGAGGAATTAATGAAACGGATAGATAGTGTTTTGATTCAAATTCATACGTTTTTTGATGATTTGGGACTGATTAAATGATTGTTTTGGCGGAGATTCAGATTATTAAAGTGTTTTCATTCAATTTAGTTTGTTTTCTTCGATTTTTGAGTTTGTGATTGATTAGTTGATGTCCTGCTGTTAATTCAGATGATAAACAAGCTTTTTCATCCAAATTCTTGCATTTTTCATTTAACTGTGACTGATTAGTTGATGTTTGGTTGAAATTCAGATGATTAAGGATGCAATAACAACTTTGAAAGAGAGAAACAGCTCGAGTCAATACGCGATTCAGAAATTCATAGAGGAGAAGGAGAAGAAGCTTCCGTCAAGCTTCCATCTCCGGCGTCTACCAATGCAGAGGAGACCTCCCTGAGTCAGCCTGCTCTACCTGCGTCCGCAACTCAGTGAGTCAACTCGGTTCCCTCTGTGTCAACTCGGTCGGAGTAATTACATTATTTTTGGATAGTATTATGCAGATGATGTTTGAGAAGGTGTCGCAATTTGCGGAAGCTAAGGATCAACATAGGTCGGAATGTATGGAATCGAAGATTAAGCATATCTGTGAACCCCCACTATAACGCGGAAAATATAACTTATAAATTCAAGCGGAAAATAGGAAATTTTTGAAACTTTTAATGTTTAAAGCGCGGGTTCATTAAAATCTAAAACCCAAATAAAGAATGCGGAAATAAAGTTAAGTTTATACAAACGTGATAGTCAAAGATGAGGGAAAATATATCCCTCGAATGACAATACAATAAAAGGTGAGTCTAAACAATCCTAATAAAACGACTACTAGTCCAAGGTGCTCGCTAGCTCACACGTCTAAACCCCACAAATGCATCTTCACAAACCTGTCATTCATGTAAACATGAAAGCCACAATCAGTGGGGAGTAACTCAAGGTTCTCCCAGCCACAAAATGTCAAGACGAACATAACAAAGCACATAAACAGATAATCAATTTAAGATAAGATATGAATAAATGGAATTATAGCTAAACATATGATCTTACATATTTAAGAATACAAGTATAAGAAAAGGAATGAGATAGGCTAGTAGGCAAGACAAGCAATGCTAAATAATAGAGAAGGAATGTACATGGAGTAATATGAAGACCACTTAACCATAAGTACGTAATTCAAGGAGATATGACCAATGTGACCATCCAAAATGCAGACATTTACTACTCTCAGACCATAATTTCCCCGGGTAGGATTACGATAATGATACGGTCCTAGTCTAAATCTGCAGATTCTCGGGTGTACATCCCGATTCGACGTGCGCCAGCACAGCACGCACCCAAGACTCGACTACTAATGGAGACCGAGTACCCCAATCGCCAGAACAGCACGAAAGTGGCGGAAAGTCTAAGATAAGACTCACTTGCCAGCACAGCACAAGTGGCCAAAACCACACTTGCCAGAACAACACAAGTGGCCTAAACCCGTACTTGCCAGAACAGCACAAGTAGGGCGTAAATGTAAATCAAGCATATATGATAGTATTATGGCATTTCTACAAGAGTACGACTCTTTTCAATTAATCATGTGGAATTAACTACTCGTATTTGAAATACGCTAAATAAATGAGAATAAATGAATTAAAGCTCATATTATAGATAAATGAAGACATTTCATATAATTATGAGATGAATAAATAATAGGTTTCACATTTATGATTCTTGTGAGAATTATATAAATAAATGGCAAATAATGAATTTAAGATACATAAACATGTGACGGAATTCAAATCAATTAAACCCGAACATAAATATTTCACGGATAAAAATTAAATCAACCTAGGCTACGGCCTAGCCATGACCAGCCCAACCCGGCCACGGCCTGGCCGCACACCCGACATGGCTCAGCTACGGCCAGCAAGGCCTGGCCCCTGTACAGACCAGTGCACGACAGCAACAGTGCTGGCCAAACAGAAGCAATACAATAAATACAGCAGAACAAACCCAGCAATTTCCCCCTGTCCAGCCGCCTTAACACGATTTTCTAGGTCAAACAAAGACGGATTTCACCCGTACAAAAGACGCAGTCCAAACATGTAAATATACTTGAGACATAAGCAAGAAAGTTGGTTCAACTTAGCATAAAGAGACCCGTCAAAACAGCCCGCGAAAACTGCCCGACAAAACCCATTTTCACTGTTAAAGAAGCTCATTTGTGACCGTCTTAAGACGAAATTTTAAGCATGAACTGGACGGAATTTCATACATACAATCGACCCAATTCACTTCTGTATATGTACACAAGACATGAGCTATCCAATTGACTCGAACCAACAACAAAATCAACCTCAAAGTCGAGTCCAAAACGGTCCCAGTGCAGTCCCCTTTTCACGGTTTCCACAACCATTTTTGAGACCGTCAAAACAGGCCGAAATACAAGCTGTAACAGGCCATCAAAACAGTCCCCAAAGCAGGCCAAAACCGAATACCAAAATAGGCCGTGACCGACTCAAAAACTGACCACACAACACGCCAAACCAGACCACAAAGCAAGCCAGAACAGGCCAAAACAAGCTGATTTTTGTAACGTCTCTTTCATTCTTCAACTTGTAACAAATTTGGTTGAGTTCATCTCAACAATTCATTTTGGATGTTGGTTTGAGAAAAATGAAATGGAGTGATAGAGATAAATGTGTTTTCAAATGCAAAGAAAAGGAGTCAAAGATGTATAAAATAAAATGAATCAATAAAAGATGGTTGAGGAAACATAAAAGTAAAAGATAAGAAGTCGTTATGTTGCAGCAGCTTTTCTTTAAGAATATTTTCCTTTGTTATCAATTAATCTTTTAATTGCCTTATTTTGATGAGATTTTTAAATAAAGGGGGTGATATCAGGAACCTATGTTTTCCAAGTCCTCCAAGCACTCCCAGACAGATTGGGTATTAGTAAAGAATAGAGAAATACAAAGTAAACACTTTGCTTTACGACCCATTAAAAGGTGAAGACTTCAACCCACCTTGAACTCTCCACAATCTAGCTCCCAAATACAGTATAAATGTAGGCCCGAAATAGACCACGAACAACCATGAACGACCTGCACAGAGTGACTCAAGAACAATCCACTTTCCGACTAAAAACGGCCCCGAAATACACAGCAAAATTGTCCCAACTAAAACAGTCCTAAATCAGCCTGCTCAACACCTTTTTACAGTCCCGAAAATGTCCTAAAGTACCTGCCAATCGGACTCAAGGACAGTCCCAATTTACTGCACAATACCGTCCTAAGACTACTCAATTTCAGCACTCGAAAAACACAAACATCTCCAAACTAGTCTAAATGAAGAGCGCATAAAAAAACCTAGTTTAAACATTATTTTGAGACGGAAATTATCAGACAAATGAGAAAAATATAAAGGAAGAAACTTTATCAACAAGAGCACATAAATCGACATATAAGATGGAATTTCGACATTTTGTCGAGTAACCTATCACCGTTACCTTAAACGCTCCTCATTCTTCGAACAAATGGTCCATAAGGCACGGGCCTCACTCCGGGTCTTCGAATCATTCATAAAAGGGCAAGAAAACGGAATGAAGAAGCTAAAAGACAACACTTTTATAAGACGGCGAAAGACAAAACCACTACAAAAAGGAGACTTTCTTACCTTGAAAGAAGGAGGAAGGAAAGGGGAAGAGAGTGGTACAAAAATTACGGAATTTGGTAAAGAAATGGGCCGGGATCTGAGGTTGAATGTCGACGGAAATGGAGTTTTGAAGGTTCGGTTTGATTTTGTTGTTGTTGTGTTTGCAGATTGTTCCAAAGAAGGAACGGAAATGAAGGGGGTGTTTTGGGTAGGACGGGATGTAGTGTAATAATAATAATAATAATAATAATAATAATAATAATAATAATAATAATAATAATAATAATAATAATAATAATAATAATAATAATAATAATAATAATAATAATAATAATAATAATAATAATAATAATAATAATAATAATAATAATAATAATAATAATAATAATAATAATAATAATAATAATAATAATAATAATAATAATAATAATAATAATAATAATAATAATATTTAAAAGAGTGTAAGAGAGGTAGGTAAAGTTTTTGTTGTCGATTTTTGGTTGGTCCGAGTTAAAACAGTACAAAGTGAAATGTGGTCTATAGCTAGACGGAATAATGTCTCAAGTCTATATTAACTTAAGACGGAAACTAGTATTATTACTATCACTATTATTATTGTCCGACCAAAATATGTATACATTTATTCTTGTATAAATTATACCTCAAGATTATAATTTAATAATACGTATTTTTATAAAAATGAGATTTTATATAATACGTTTATAAAAATCGTGTTTGACATAAAATTAATTAAATTGAATAATTCAAAAATATATAATAAAGTGATTAAACGGTTTAATAAATTTTAAATGTCGAAATGGGAAATTCGCGGATGTTTCAATCACCCCAACTTTTAAAAAGTTTCGTCCTCGAAACTTGAAAATAGAAATGAAAAGTCATATAAAAATATAACTGGACTTTTGAAATCGGTAACCAAAACATTAAAAGGTTATTTATCGTAAAAATTAAAATTCTTTCAAAAGTTTCAAATAAAATTTTTCGACAGAACCAGATTCTCATCAAAGGAACGGAAGTGCTCTCGTTGCGCATTCAAGAACATCACATTCCAAATCAAAGATAAGGTCAAAAACCAAATCATTTGCATAAATCAAAAATCAAAATACTTCTAAAAGCATTAATAAAGAGTTTTCAAAAGTATAAGTCTCCTTCATGGAACGAAATTTCTCTTGTCGTGCACACAAGAACGCTAACTTTCCAAGTCAACGACAAATTTAAAACAAAAATCACTCGCCGACAAGCGTAGAACAAGTTATCAGACGTCTCCAATAACGAGTTCTAACATCCTATCAACGTTAAAACCAAAAGAAGAAGGTAATCCACTCAAATTTTCTTTTATAAAAGCCAAATGAAAATTAAAAGATTCATGGTAAACTAAAAAAGGAGTTAAGTTTTCGAAAATATAACATTAAACTTTAACAAAGAAATCATAAATAGATCAAAGTTAATAGAAATTGGATAAAACTTAAAGAAATCTCGGGTTTAGGAATTAAAATCATGATAAATGAGTTTATACTCAAAGAACAAATAGGGAACTAAATCAAATTTTTATTTTCGAACCCTTTAAAATGGGTAAAGTTTTGTAAAAGTAAGATAAATTTTTAACAACGAACCAAAAATGGTAGCTTGCAATGGTTAGAAATTGTACGAATTGAAAAGTAACTTAGACATCATAAACACAAAGTACGTTAAGAGAGTTCAAACTTAACCAATAAAAGAACTATGATGAGCTTCCTAGGGGTAAGAGTCGAAATGAGGTCAACAAGTATGTCAGAGATAGAGTTTGTATAAGTTACTAGCATCAAACTTAAAGGAGGAGCACGATGAAGCGAGGAAGAGAGGTATGAACGGTAACACGCTTATGATCAAAGAAAAAGGAAATTAGACAACAAGGAAAAGCCAGATACTCGAATCTCAGATAACAACATCATCCTAAACGGTCCCTGAAACTTCCTAATAAAATCAACCTCACAACCACATTACTTCCAAAGATCATTACTTCCAAACATTCCTCAGGATAACTTACGCCACTTTACTTACCTCTAAGCTACTCATGTAACAAAGTACTTCATTACGCTTGTGATTCAACAATTCCCAATCACTAATCATCCACAACGACCTCCACAAAACAAGATCAAAGCTACTAACAAAGTTATACTCATATCCAACAACATCAAAAGGTAACACTTCCTATGTATGGTTATCCACATCCTAAAGGAGTTTTCTTTCAAGTTCACATCATAAACCTCACTCCATGTTTACTCACAAAGTAACAACGCTGAACTTACCAAACCTTTCAAATCCCAAAATAAATAACAAAGCCACGTTCTATAACTTTAGTATCACAGGCAACTCACACTTAACACGCAGAATCCACCAATCAATTATACTCACTTTATCAAGGAACTAGGTGTAAGAATCACTAAGTATGTCTCATCACACTACCTAAGTCTTTCTAACATCACAACCTCTCAAAACCAGGGTTATGGGTCAACCAGAAACAAAATCCTCAAAAGTCAAATTATCTAATCAGGATTAACATCCCACAAAAGAAAGAGAACTATCTAAAAGGCGTCAAAGGGGGACAAGGAAGGAACGAAGGACTAGTTGAGAGGGTACAAAAGTAATTTTCAAGGAAAAGAAAAGAGAGTTTAGAAGAAGGGTAGGCACCAAGATGTAAAGAATAAGGCAAGGTACACAAAGAAGGAGGAATATCTTCGAGGAAGAAGAAGCATTCTTCAAAAGTTGAACAAATCTTCAATGTTCGACAGTAGCCACAGTCTTGATCGCAATACGGGGAAGCTCATGGTTTGTCGATCCAAAGTACAAGAACCAATGATTGACAAATAACAAACATGTTAGAACCTAACAAAGAGCAAACACACTTCAGACTACCACCTTAGGTCCTTAAATCTACCCATCTCTCATTCAATATTCAAGGTCAAGTTCAAATTTAAATTTGGGGTACACGTGTGTGCGTCGGGAGCAACATAGGCTCTGATATCAACTGTGAACCACCGCTATAACGCGGAAAATATAACTTATAAATTCAAGCGGAAAATAGGAAATTTTTGAAACTTTTAATGTTTAAAGCGCGAGTTCATTAAAATCTAAAACCCAAATAAAGAATGCGGAAATAAAGTTAAGTTTATACAAACGTGATAGTCAAAGATGAGGGAAAATATATCCCTCGAATGACAATACAATAAAAGGTGAGTCTAAACAATCCTAATAAAACGACTACTAGTCCAAGGTGCTCGCTAGCTCACACGTCTAAACCCCACAAATGCATCTTCACAAACCTGTCATTCATGTAAACATGAAAGCCACAATCAGTGGGGAGTAACTCAAGGTTCTCCCAGCCACAAAATGTCAAGACGAACATAACAAAGCACATAAACAGATAATCAAATTAAGATAAGATATGAATAAATGGAATTATAGCTAAACATATGATCTTACATATTTAAGAATACAAGTATAAGAAAAGGAATAAGATAGGCTAGTAGGCAAGACATAAGCAATGCTAAATAATAGAGAAGGAATGTAAATGGAGTAATATGAAGACCACTTAACCATGAGTACGTAATTCAAGGAGATATGACCAATGTGACCATCCAAAATGCAGACATTTACTACTCTCAGACCATAATTTCCCCGGGTAGGACTACGATAATGATACGGTCCTAGTCTAAATCTGCAGATTCTCGGGTGTACATCCCGATTCGACGTGCGCCAGCACAGCACGCACCCAAGACTCGACTACTAATGGAGACCGAGTACCCCAATCGCGTAACGACACGAAAGTGGCGGAAAGTCTAAGATAAGACTCACTTGCCAGCACAGCACAAGTGGCCAAAACCACACTTGCCAGAATAGCACAAGTGGGCAAAACCCGTACTTGCCAGAACAGCACAAGTAGGGCGTAAATGTAAATCAAGCATATATGATAGTATTATGGCATTTCTACAAGAGTACGACTCTTTTCAATTAATCATGTGGAATTAACTACTCGTATTTGAAATACGCTAAATAAATGAGAATAAATGAATTAAAGCTCATATTATAGATAAATGAAGACATTTCATATAATTATGACATGAATAAATAATAAGTTTCACATTTATGATTCTTGTGAGAATTATATAAATAAATGGCAAATAATGAATTTAAGATACATAAACATGTGACGGAATTCAAATCAATTAAACCCGAACATAAATTTTTCACGGATAAAAATTAAATCAACCTAGGCTACGACCTAGCCATGACCAGCCCAACTCGACCACGGCCTGGCCGCACACCCGACATGGCTCAGCTACGGCCAGCAAGGCCTGGCCCCTGTACAGACGCATCGGTGCCACAATACAACGATCTTGGCCAAAGCGAAGCAATACGATACATATAGCGAACAAACCCAAAGAATTTCCCCCGTCCGGCCCGCCTTAACACGATTTTCTAGGTCAAACAAAGACAGATTTCACCCGTACAAAAGACGCAGTCCAAACATGTAAATATACTTGAGACATAATCAAGAAAGTTGGTTCAACTTAGCATAAAGAAACCCGTAAAAACAGCCCGCGAAAACTGCCCGACAAAACCCATTTTCACTGTTAAAGAAGCTCATTTGTGACCGTCTTAAGACGAAATTTTAAGCATGAACTGGACGGAATTTCATACATACAATCGACCCAATTCACTCCTGTATATGTACACAAGACATGAGCTATCCAATTGACTCGAACCAACAACAAAATCAACCTCAAAGTCGAGTCCAAAACGGTCCCAATGCAGCCCCCTTTTCACGGTTTCCACAACCATTTTTGAGACCGTCAAAACAGGCCGAAATACAAGCTGTAACAGGCCATCAAAACAGTCCCCAAAGCAGGCCAAAACCGAATACCAAAACAGGCCGTGACCGACTCAAAAACTGACCACACAACACGCCAAACCAGACCACAAAGCAGGCCAGAACAGGCCAAAACAAGCTGATTTTTGTAACGTCTCTTTCATTCTTCAACTTGTAACAAATTTGGTTGAGTTCATCTCAACAATTCATTTTGGATGTTGGTTTGAGAAAAATGAAATGGAGTGATAGAGATAAATGTGTTTTCAAATGCAAAGAAAAGGAGTCAAAGATGTATAAAATAAAATGAATCAATAAAAGATGGTTGAGGAAACATAAAAGTAAAAGATTAGAAGTCGTTATGTTGCAGCAGCTTTTCTTTAAGAATATTTTCCTTTGTTATCAATTAATCTTTTAATTGCCTTATTTTGATGAGATTTTTAAATAAAGGGGGTGATATCAGGAACCTATGTTTTCCAAGTCCTCCAAACACTCCCAGACAGATTGGGTATTAGTAAAGAATAGAGAAATACAAAGTAAACACTTTGCTTTACGACCCATTAAAAGGTGAAGACTTCAACCCACGTTGAACTCACCACAATCTAGCTCCCAAATACAGTACAAATGTATGCCCGAAATAGACCACGAACAACCATGAACGACCTACACAGAGTGACTCAAGAACAATCCACTTTCCGACTAAAAACGGCCCCGAAATACACAGCAAAACTGTCCCAACTAAAACAGTCCTAAATCAGCCTGCTCAACACCTTTTTACAGTCCCGAAAATGTCCTAAAGTACCTGCCAATCGGACTCAAGGACAGTCCCAATTTACTGCGCAATACCGTCCTAAGACTACTCAATTTCAGCACTCGAAAAACACAAACATCTCCAAACTAGTCTAAATGAAGAGCGCATAAAAAAACCTAGTTTAAACAGTATTTTGAGACGGAAATTATCAGACAAATGAGAAAAATATAAAGGAACAAACTTTATCAACAAGAGCACATAAATCGACATATAAGATGGAATTTTGACATTTTGTCGAGTAACCTATCACCGTTACCTTAAACGCTCCTCATTCTTCGAATAAATGGTCCACAAGGCACGGGCCTCACTCCGGGTCTTCGAATCCTTCATAAAAGGGCAAGAAAACGGAATGAAGAAGCTAAAAGACAACACTTTTATAAGACGGCGAAAGACAAAACCACTACGAAAAGGAGACTTTCTTACCTTGAAAGAAGGAGGAAGGAAAGGGGAAGAGAGTGGTACAAAAATTACGGAATTTGGTAGAAAAATGGGCCGGGATCTGAGGTTGAATGTCGACGGAAATGGAGTTTTGAAGGTTCGGTTTGATTTTGTTGTTGTGTTTGCAGATTGTTCCAAAGAAGGAAGGGAAATGAAGGGGGGTACTGGGTAGGACGGGATGTAGTGTAATAATAATAATAATAATAATAATAATAATAATAATAATAATAATAATAATAATAATAATAATTAAAAGAGTGTAAGAGAGGTAGGTCAGTTTGTTGTCGATTTTTGGTTGGTCCGAGTTAAAATAGGTACAAAGTGAAATGTGACGGTCTATAGCTAGACGGAATAATGTCTCAAGTCTATATTAACTTAAGAAGGAAACTAGTATTATTACTATCACTATTATTATTGTCCGACCAAAATATGTATACATTTATTCTTATATAAATTATGCCTCAAGATTATAATTCAATAATACGTATTTTTATAAAAATGAGATTTTATATAATACGATTATAAAAATCGTGTTTGACATAAAATTAATTAAATTGAATAATTCAAAAATATATAATAAAGTGATTAAACGGTTTAATAAATTTTAAATGTCGAAATGGGAAATTCGCGAGTGTTACAATATCGATGATACGGAAGAATTCAAGCGTAAACAGTTAGCTGCAATTGAGCGACAAATCAAGGATAAATTGAGGGTGAAAGAAGATGAACTAAAGGAATCAAACATACATCGAAGTGACCTGCAGGTTAGTTTGAAAAAAAATGAGATATTCAGCAATTACTTTAAAATATCTAAATTGATATCCAATTGCAGTTTTGAAACGGACTAATATGATTTCATCCGAAGCTCTAATTCATTTTTATTCAAATCGAAATTGAATTGAGAATGTTGTTGATAAACAAGTATTGCTTAAAGCCCTTGGAACACTAGCTGAAATGATGGAATTCAAACAATTTGAATACCCATCTGAAAGAGTTCGATTAAAGCGTAAATTACTACCATTCGAGCGTAATGATTGGAAATCTCCACGCTACAAGCCAGATGTATGTATAGTGATAAGCGACACGAATGCAGTAGTAGTTTTGCCTTCATTTCCTGGCCTGTCGTACTATGGTTTATCAATTGAGCCAAAATTTACCGGGACAATTGGCAATAACACCATAATAACACCGCCATAACAGCACAATAACACCAGAATATCATCGGAATAACCCCAGAATAACAGCACAATAACACGTGATAAAAAAAGAGTAAAAAAAATAAAGTCGTAAAAAAAACTCAAAGTGGCACCGGAATAACATCACAATAACACCAGAATAACAGCACAATAACATGCGGTAAAAAAAAGAGTAAAAAAATCAAAGTACTAAAAAAAATCAAAGTGACACCGGAATAACATCACAATAACAGCAGAATAACAGTAGAACAACAGCACAATAACACGTGGTAAAAAAAGGGAAAAAAAATCAAAGACGTAAAAAAAATCAAAGTGGCACCGGAATAACATCACAATAACACCAGAATAACAGCACAATAACATGCGGTAAAAAAAGAGTAAAAAAATCAAAGTGGTAAAAAAATCAAAGTGACACCGCAATAATAGCAGAATAACAGTAGAATAACATCACAATAACACGTGGTAAAAAAAGAAAAAAAAAATCAAAGTCATAAAAAAAATCAAAGTAACAGCAGAATAACATCACAATAACAGCGGAATAACAATAACAGCAAAATAACATGTGGTAAAAAAAAAGAGAAAAAAAAAATCAAAGTCGTTAAAAAAAAGCACAATAACAGCATAATAACACGAGGTAAAAAAAATAAGAGTGAAAAAAAATTCAAGCAAAAACAAATTTGGTACAAAAAGAAAAGGAAAAAAAGGTAACATAATAAGAAAATTAGAGAAAAACATATAAGAAAAAAAAAATCAAAGTTGTAAAAAAAAGCATAATAACACGAGGTAAAACAAAAAGGGATAAAAAAATTAAAGTAAAAAAAAAAAGAGCACTAGAAAAAAGAGAAAATAAACTAAATAACAATGCTTTTATATGACAACTAAGATTAATCTTGGCCACTCATCTCTAATTTAATCTAATGGTTGAGATTCCTCCAACTCACAACTCACCATAAGAACCAAAATCACCAAATCCAATCTCTCTCTCTCTCTCTCTCTCTCTCTCTCTCTCTCTCTCTCTCTCTCTATATATATATATATATATATATATATATATATATATATATATATATATATATATAGTAATCATACATATTTTGAGAGGATATCAATGTGATGAATGAATTGAAGCCAAAGCTTGGAACTGTCAATCGTCACGACGCTTGGGTGGCCGGTCACACTCCTAAGAATGAAAAGTTAGAATCTCCATATGATAAGGCCATCAAAGAGAAAATTGTAAGTTTGAATAAATATGCCACTCCTACCACTGGTGGTCGGTTATATAATTGTGAGTTTAAATAAAATTTAGTTGCATAATGGTTTTTTGTATTTGTAGGGGATCTGTGAGAAGGAGGTAGAGGAAGGAAAATGGATGCTTCAAGGACGTGATGACATTGTTGCTAGGGCAATAGGCAAAGTAGAGTATCCAGGTCGTGTGAGAGGGGTATCGATGCATGTTGGTATCACTAAGTATTTTGGGAAAACTACTCGAAGAACAATGAGTGGTGATGATAGGTATATAAATACTGTATTTTATTCAACATAATTTTTATATATATATATATATGTTGAAATTATACTACTTATTTTAATCATATTCATTTCTACTACACAGCTACAAACAATGGCCAGGTTGATACTCAGAATAGTGGAAACGGGGGATAAGCCAACTGAAGAAGAGTTGGTTATGGTCCGGAAAGTCATAAAGGAAACAGGGGAGGAGAAGGAAAAAGTGGGCATGCGAACTGAGGATGACATGGCAAAGGAGAATAAGGTGGGAGCCGAAGACATGTTAAAGGATCAAGATCGGGTAGTTGAAGAGGAAGCCACGAAGGCCGTGAGAGAGGAGGTGGAGGTAGTTGATGATGAGACATTCTTATCATCTCCAAATCCGGCTTTTGACGACGTATTAGCTACTACGACTAGTTTATAATTACTGTATATATACTAATTAATTAAATTTATTAATTAAAGTAGTGCATGTATATATACTAATTAATTAAAAATGTGAAGGGCGTTTGTAAGAAGCCTTGTGTTCTTTACTACAAAGCCCCTGCAGTAGCATCGTGTAAAATTGTTGTTGCTAGGGGAGCAGCGTTCTATTACGACCAGATTCAAGAAGTTTAGTTTGAAGGTATTGCCCTCCGTGAGGAATGGAGGGAAGTTGAAGTGACCGGCTTATATCTGGAGGAGTATGGTACTCTAATAGTACCACTTAGTGATAATTAGTGTTTGCAAGATGTCGTGGGTTCTATTGTGCAATGGCCCGAAGCATTCATTAGTGTTGACATCTCCGGGGTAGTTATGCTAAAGCGAAAGCATTTTATATAATGAACGCATTTAAATTTATTAGGGTAACCTTATCTAACATATAGTAAGTATTTCAATTTTTACATTTGCAAGAGTTACACGAAGCCATTATGGCTAAAATTAGGACTACTACGTCAACACCCAAAGTCACTGATTCGACTACCTCTCCACCCAAAATTCAAGAGGTAGTAATAATTTGAAAAATAGATTGTGAGTTTTTCCTTTTTTTTTTTGGTTATTTAAATTATATATGAAGTCTCGTATAATGTATCTATTTTTTTTTCTAAACTGTAGATCGAGGTTAAATCAGACGATGTACATTATAAGCCATCTACTTTTGCTGCACACAACCCTGTTGTTCCTCTTAAAGCTAAATATCAGAGCGATGATTATAAGCAAAAATTGAATACTCCAACGCTCGTAGCTTTGCACCTGCTGGCTGAAAGGAAGGCAGCTACTGAGTCTGTACTTATTATTGAGATCGAAGATGATGTTTTGGGCGAAGGTAAATTGTTATTATGGATGCGGAATCACTGTGCGGGGTTTCTCGATCTTGACGAGTTAAATACTATGCACATTGTAATTTGGATGAAGTAAGTTCATTAATAAAACCTGTCATTTGGTTTTACGAATAGTGATGTTTATTTAAATCATCAATGAAAATAACATTCTTCGTTCCATTTGACGTAATAGGTACCTGTGTACACACATCGCTAAGGGGAACTATGTTTCTCATGACTACGGATTCGTGTCACTTGAATTTTTCTCTCAAAAGGTGCTTGGATAAACATACGGAGAACACATCGATAAAATTGCTCAACGATTGACGCCCAAAAGCCTTTGGTTTGCCCCATACAAAGAGAATCAATATGTATAGTACTTTATTATAATGAATCACGATTCTATTCATTTATTAACACGCTTATATGCATGTATATGAACTAACAGTTCAATTTTCAATATTTCATTGCAAGCATTGACTGCTAACGGCAATCAATGTGATAAAAAGCATAGCGTATTGGATTGACTCTTACGGACATAGTCCCACTGAGAAATTTGTTGTAATACCCGTCCTTTTAGAGACCCGTTGACCATCGTTGACTGACCCCAGACACCTATCTAGACCTTCGAAAATCTTACGAACTAACCTTGTGACGTTATAACCCTTTGAAGTTTTGGTTACTCGATCTAGCAGAGGCTACTCGATCGAGTAGCTTAGACACTCGATTGAGTAAGTTTTTTAGTCGATCGAGTAACGGGAGTTCAGCGAAGAATTATATATCGTAATATCGTGAAACCCAAATCATTTCTCCACCTTCCGTCCTAAACCTAGATGTCGCCTTGTCCTTCTTCCTTCATCTTGTTCCATCTTGTTGGAGCCTTTGAGAGGGGATAGATCATGGGGATAGGAAGTATGAGTCGGGTAGCGGTTTTGACGTTGGATTGCTTTGTATAGGTATGTTGTCATCATCATCATCGTCTCCTTTGGTTTCAGTTGTGTTTATGGTAGTTATAATGGATGGTTATGCTGGTTGTTATAGGTGGTTATGGTGATTGCATGTTGTCTTATGGTCGTGGGCGGAATCGATGCGGTTTGCTAAAGGTAGGTTTTCCTACTCAGTACTGTTGGTTGTCTAGTGTGTCGATTGTATTGTATAATTAGTTTTAGTATCGTTGATGGTGTTGTGGAGTGGTTGTGGTTGGTCAATGTGATTGTTTGTATGTGGTACTCGAGGTGCGTCCTCGGCTGAGTGGAGTCACTTACGGGAGTGGCTTCACGCCCTTGATTCGCCCCATGTGGAACCCGCCATAGAAGGGGATGTGCACGTTAAGAAACATGGGTTATCGCTCGAATTAGATGAGCGAGGCTTAGGTGGGAACGGCTGCGGTCCCCCACTGACGGTGTGGATTAATGGTGGCGACTGGTAATCTGGCAGGACTGGACCTTCGGGCAGTCAGAGATGTGTGGGTGATTGGAGGAGGTGGTGTATTTGCGTTACTGTGTTTGTTGTGTCTGCTTTTTTATTTGTTCCTTCAGTTACTGACCTTGTGTGGTGTTGTTGTGTTGTCTTCTTGTATTGTGTCTGCCGTGATCCACTATGGTGAGCAGTCAGTCTTAGAAGGTTGAGGTTTAGATCATAGCTGGGTGCTTGGAGGGACAAGTCTACCACGAGTCATGGCAGAGTTTTACCTAGTTGATAGTGATCACGAGTTGTATCTTTTATCTTATTTAAATCACTTGTAATTTAATATAATTGTTCTTTTATCGACATATGATTATTACTATCCTATGGCAACCGAGATGGTAACGCCCTTATCTGCTAGGGAAGGTCTTGTTAAGGCTCCTTGGTAGATGGGGGTGTTACAAAGTGCTATCAAAGCGACGATTTTGGAACCTGCAACTAATGAGCCCAATGAACGTAGTGAGTCTAATAAAATGAACCTGGTGTATGTATGTTGGGAGCCCCGGCTGATGCTTGATTTTGGGTTAGAAGGCGCCCTCATTTCAAAATCATGGCCCCAATATGCTTAAGCTAGCCACCGAGTATGGGGATATCGAGTCGGGAATTGTGTCATAGATGTGTATGATAAATAGGTTAGAAATAGTTGTGATGGAGTCTATGGTAATGTCTGATGTGCGCAAATAGTAACGATGAACTGTGAAGGGTTGTGAATTGTTGGAAGTGTGTATATGGATGTGATAAAGATGGTAAATGTGCTAGGTGATGCATACGAGTATTGGATAATGTGAGGGTGATAATGAGTTTTGAGTCGTTATATGCGATCTAGTTAATAAAGGTTGTCAAGTAATGTTGGGAAATGCAATGGATGAATGTTGTTGCGTATTCTTGTGACATGGTTAGATATTTGGTTGATGAATTGTTGTGACATGTTTGAAATTTTTAGCAAAATTGATTAGTATATGATAGCTTATTGCCAGATGGATGCTTAATGTAGTGTAAACACAAGTCGGATAATTGAATTGTATATGTGTAAGTAGCCGTAGAATAATGTGTTGATTGTACATAAGAATAAACTGATGTTGTAGTTGAAATGTTTTGCTTAATAATTGGTATGGGACGACGGAGTATCGTAATTAGATGAAATAATCAGTGACGAGTTCCAAATATACTTGGAATTGACACGAGTTGTTGTTTTGCAGGAATCATTAACCAAACTCGTGACTTTTGACCTCGTTCCTAACCTTACTCGACCGAGTACGAGTGCCTACACGACCGAGTAGACCTTACTCGATCTAGTTGTGGAGTTATTAGATCGAAAATTTGGAACTGCCAGCGAAAACTCGATCGAGTAGCTCCAACTCGATCGTGTAGAGGCCACTCGATCGTGTACCCAACTCGATCGAGTAACTGCTACAGTACCCGTAATAACACGGGATTCGTATACCTTCCCAACCCTCTTTCTTCTCTTATCTCTTCATACTCTAAACCCTAATTCTCTTTAATCACTCTTTTTCTCTCAAAACCTTGGTGGATTTGTGCTTGATTTGCTTGTTTCTCCTTGATTAATTCGTTCTACTCTTTAGCTAATCATTCAAGGTAAGAATGCTCATCATTTTCTTTGTTTTTAATCAATTAGAACCATCTAAAAGTGTTAGATTTTTTGAAATATTCGATTTATACTCATGAATTTTTGTTTATAATTGTTGTAGTATGGTATAATTGCTCTAGTTCATTGATTATTGATGCTAGAAGGTCTTTTTTTATTCAATCGTCGAGAGTCATTTTTTTTTTTTTTACAAATAAAAGATAATTAGAAAATCTAAAAATGCTTTTAATTTAAGTAAATTTTAAAGTACCACTTTGATTTGACAATTGACTCTCGTGTCGTTTAGATTTGGAACTTTTGTAAATAAAATATTATGTCTCTCACTCCGGGGTAGACAAGAAAAAACTCTTTGAAAGGGTACCGTCCTTCCCGCGGTCGTTTCCCACATTGGGTTTTCCGCGTCACCAAATCTCTTGTGTCGATATTTATTTCCGTCTTTAGTTTCCAAATTCAGGATTCACATTAACAATATAACTAATATACAACGAATAAGACCACTTTGACCTTACTTAACCTAATTCGGTAGAAAAATACCAAAATAGTTTGGCGCCCACCGTGGGGCATTGTGGTTGTCATCGTTAGTTACTCAGATACAGAATCGACAAACAAACATCATCAGCCGGGTCAGGAAGTAGCCAGCCGCTGATACCACCAAATCCCATCCAGAATCCAGCATCAACGGCCCAAACTCAAGCACCCGGACACACCTTAAGAGCCACACCTGTGGCAAACGTCACCTTACCTCCCAGGACTCCTGTTGTGGCAGCATATTCCAAATTAAACAAGGGACCTGGAAGCTCGAATCCCACCCCACCGCCAAGTCCAACACAAACCTTACTTAGTGGCATGGAAAATCTGCAGAAGGTGATGACAAACATGCGGGAAGATCAAAGAAAAGCAGAAGCTAAAGCAAAGAGGAGGAACAGGGAGCTTTGGGCACATATAGACATTCTGAGACAGCAGTCCAGCACACCAGCATGCGCGGAGGGTGAGGATCAGGCCCCAATAGTGGATCTCACCCAGGGGGCATTAGGCAGCAAGAGTCGACCGCGGCAGATTCCAGCCGAGCTAGTGACAAGATTAGATCTAACAGCAGTATCAACGGGAAAAAGGATAGTCCCATAGGGACTAGGATGACTCACACCGGATAGCTGGCAGCCTGTCAGCCGCACAGAAATAGTACCAGGTAACATCCCAGTTATTAAGCTTGTTATAACTAACCAGACACTTCGTGCAGGATCCGCAGGCAGTCCGCAAGTAAGCTGGCACCAGGAGACGCTCGTGATGTCAGCCCCATTAGGTAATACGCCGCATCATAATCCAATGGAGCTCAGGCCTGGAAGCAGCATCCAGAGTCAGCAGGCAACAGACAGACGCAGCCCGGACTCGGGAAGCTTAACTAACAATCAGTATTTGGAGCTAAGGGAGATGTTGAGCAGGGTCCCAGGAATGCCACCTCCGCTTGAAAAGGCAGCGCCTGACAGTTATGATGACTCACGATTCGGGGATGCATTATCAATTGTCGCCATGCCGTTGGGATTCACGAACCCAAACATAACTCTTTTTGATGGCACAACAGATTCCTTTTGATCACGTGAGCCAGTACAAGCAAAAGATGATAACAGTGACAGCCGTTGCGCATGTAAAAGAAGCCTATATGTGTAAGGGGTTCAGATCCACACTGTCGGGACCAGCACTCCGATGGCTCGTAAGTCTACCTAACAGATCGATATCCACATTTGCTGATCTGGTAAATGCGTTTACTCAGAAATTTTCAAGCAGCTGGAAGCCACAAAAGCACGCTGACGACTTGTACCGGATTGTTCAAGGCGCCAATGAGACCATTGGGGAATTCAACACCAGGTTCAATAATGAAAAGGTGGCAGTACGGGAGTTTGATGTGTCAACAACAGTGGAAGCATTCAGGAGGGGCTTACACCACGAGACAGGCCTATATAAGTAGCTGACTATACAGCCTTATCATAGCTTCGAAGCGGTATAAGAAAAGGCAGCAACCGCGATCAGACTGGAAGAAGACATCCTAGCTAGAGCCAGCATACCAAGCACACCAAGCTTATCCAGCACGTCGGCCATGGAGAAGTCAAGCAGAAAGCAGTCCACCGGCATGAAGGAGGAGAGATATAGGCCATATGGTAGGGGAGTCAACAAAATTGACAACAGAGAGGAGAACCAGCAACTCCCTACGCTGGAAGAGTACATATTCACAACAGGCGTCGGAGGAATCCTAAAAGCATTCGGGGAGATGGGAGATGGGGTAAGGTAGCCTAGGACACCAGTAGAAGGATAGTAATGGCGAAAAGACAGCAAGAAAAAGTGCGAGTTCCATCGAGATCGAGAATAACACGGAGGATTGCTACACTCTACACAGGGAGATCAGGCGCCTTTACGAACAGGGGGAGCTGAGCCACCTATTACCACGTGGGAGCAAGCAGTAGGATAAATTGGGCTCCGCGAAGCCCGCAGCAGCACCTACATGCACCAAGATAATAAACGTGATAACGGGCGGCTCAGAATTAAGCGGATTGACATATTCGGTAGCCAAGAGATGTGCTACTGAAATTAAGGGAGACAGACCAGAGACTTACTGTAGAGTTTTCCACAGCGACCTGCCTGTTGTCGCCTTCGACGAAGAAGATATACACGACAGCCAGGAACACCATGATGCACTTATCATAACATTGTCAATGGCCAATTACACGGTTAGAAAGGTTCTGGTGGATACTAGTAGCTCGGTCAACCTAATCATGCTGAAAACCATAGAAAACATGGGGTTCAGCGAGAAAGACTTGCAGAAGAAGACCATCCCGCTGGTGGGATTTAGCGGAGAAACAACTAATTCATTGGGAGAGATCGTGATTCCAACCTATGCAGGAGGAATCAACAAACAGGTGAGATACTTGGTCATAGATGGACCATCTACCTACAATGTTATTCTTGGAAGACAATGGTTGCATCTAATGAAGGCAGTCCCCTCAACGTATCATCAATGTGTTAAGTTCCCCACGCCCTGGGGAGTAGAAATAATACGAGGAGACCAGGAGGAATCCAGAGGCTGCTATAAGAAGGCATTAAAGTGCACAACCAACTCTCCCGCATAGTAATCACAGAAGCGGCACGTCCAGGACGAATACATTGAGTCCCCAGACGAGGAGCTAGATCAAATCAACCTGGACAAGCTGCACCAAAAAAGAACTGTGCTAATAGGGGCAGGATGCACATGAGATCTCAGGCAGCACCTAATCGAATTTTTGCAAGCCAATATGGATTGTTTCACGTGGTTCCACAATGACATGATAGGAATAGATCCACCTATCATAACACACAAACTCAGCGTAGACCCGGGATGCAAGCCCGTCCAGTAGAGACGAAGAAAATTCGCAGCTGAAAGGAACAAGGTGATCAACAAGGAAGTGGATAGCCTGCTAGCAGCAAACAAGATAAGATAGGTAAAATATCCAGAATGGCTATCACACGTGGTAGTAGTGCCCAAGAAGAATGGAAAATGGAGAGTATGTGTGGACTTCACCGACCTCAATAAGGCATGTCCTAAAGACCCCTTCCCACAGCCACACATTGACGCAATGGTCGATGCGACAGCTGGACATAAAATGTTAACATTCTTGGACTCCTGGATGTGTTACAACCAAATAAAAATGAACCCAACAGATCAGGAGAAGACAACATTCATATTTGAAGGGGGATATACTGCTACAATGTCATGCCTTTCGGCCGTATAAATGCGGGATCTACGTATCAAAGACTGGTTAACCGGATGTTCAAGGAACAAATAGGAAGAACCATGGAGGTGTAAATTTACGATATGGTGGTAAAATAGGAGAAGGCCAAGGATCACATGCAACATCTGGCAGGAACTTTCAGCACGTTCAGAGAATACAAAATAAAGCCGAACCCTTCCAAATGTACCTTTGGAGTTTCATCTGGAAAATTCTTGGGCTACATCGTAACTCAAAGAGGAATATAAGCCAACACGGAGCAGATTAAGGCATTATTACAGCTAGAGTCACCAGAAAAGCCAAAAGATGTGCAACGGCTAGCAGGCAAGGTGGCGGCCTTGAGCAGGTTCATCTCGAGATCCTCAGACAAATGCAGGCTATTTTACGACATATTTAGGAAGAGCCCGAAATTCGAATGGACCACTGATCATGAGCAAGCTGTGGGATTTATCTGTATGCATCCCTTTAAATTTAAGGACTATAACGAATTTATCATGATGAAAGCATGTCATAAAATAAATTGCATAAACAAAAGGGTAAAGAGATGACGAAATAACCTTCGGTCCTAGCTTATATGGCCTATGAACAATATCGCAATGATATTCTCCTATCAGTTGCACCCAAGATGATATGAGAAATGCCCTTTGATTATGCTAGAATCGATCCAAAAATTAACTAATTAATTTTTAGTTTTTTTTGTGTTTTTCGTAGAGATGAGAGGCAAGGATTAGGTTAGAATGAATTAGGTTAAAAAATGATCTTACCTCACCTCTTATTGTAACTGGAAATAAGAAGGATGAGGGAGATATTTTTTTTCTCTAAAATTCTCGGCCCAAATCCCGAAAAATAGAAGAGATATCTTTCTCTTTTTCCGTTATTCCAAAAATGTATAAAATGTGTTAAATTGTCATCTAGTGAGGATCGAACCCATGACCTCTTGGTTTGAGTACCCTAACTATTACCACTATGACACATTCATCTTGTTGATATTAAATATAACCGATTACATTTAATTACGAATTAACAGGTTAATTCGTCCAAGCTAACATTACATACATTTAATTAAATATAACTTATTATATTCAATTTACGACTTGACAGTTAATTCGTCTCAACTAATATTATTTAATCTTCATTAAATAATTGTCTCATCAACACATAGACTAACTGTTTAGTAATATAAGGCATCAATGTGATCATATTTCTATAACCACATCTCTCAAACACATCCTATAGGTGTGACCTTTAGGGACCAGTTGATCACCGCCATCTGTATGATAATAACGTCAAACTTTCTAGCAAGCCAACCGTTATTAGGTAATCGTTAATCAACTGATTAAATACGAAGTATACCCTTGTGAACCTGTAAGAGATTTACAAATGTTATCACACTAATTTGTGGAGGACACAAGCTCCAACTTGTCCTCACAAGTGTATGTGCGATAACCGATTCTCATATCCTAAAATTTCTCCCACTCAATGTAAAACAATTTGCAAATCCGTATTCACAAATTAAAGGTCGTATTTTACAAGCGATCATCATCAAGAGTGGTTTCCCCGAATAGAGAGTAACTTAACTGATAAACGAATCATCATTCGAGCATGGCTATGCATTTCAGTTAGAACTCCTCGAGTGGCCCTGAGAAATAACTATACCTGATAATGGTTGGATATTTTCCTCAACTCGAATCCTGCAGATGTAAGTACAGTATGAAATGACCAAGAAAAAATCTACTTAGCCTCCAGTTACGGCAGACCGTGAGAAAGAAACCAAAGTCACCCAAAAACTGCCTTAATCTCAAGAGACAGTCGATAGTCAAAAGAATCGACTCTAGGAACACAATGGATGTCCTATCCACGACCTGGCACCGAATGTTTTTAAACATTTAGGACTCCATTATGTTGTCACAAAAAGTTGTCCTACGAGGTATCGTTATAATCTCGCATCTGTGATCGATCAGTCAACCGTTTGACTTATGGCTCGTTGAACCCACCATCAATCGACTGCACAATATAATAGCCGGAGTTATCAGCTCACATTGGCGATTACGGACCAAAACAAATATAATGTAATTCAGTTCACTTTGTGGCGTTCAATGTTGTCAGTACAATCCACATGAAAAACAAAATATTATAATAAAATGATGAAGTTATAAATAGTATATGAAAAAGATAATGTATCAAATCCATAATCAAGTACTACAACTCAGGAACACGTTTAATTCCCATGGAAATAACGTGCCCTACATGCTTATCATAATTCAACGGTTTAGTGAGAGGATCCGCGATGTTATCATCCGTCGCAATCTTGTCTATCACTATCTCCTCTTGCGCCACGTAATCACGGATCAGGTGAGCTTTCCGATGTACATGTCTAGATTTGTTGCTAGACTTTGGCTCCTTAGCCTGGAAGATGGCACCTCTATTGTCACAATAGATGCTGATCGGGTCATTCGAACTAGGAACTACCGTAAGTCTTTGTAAGAATTGATGCATCCATATCGCTTCCTTTGCTGCCTCCGAAGCGGCATAGTACTCGGATTCAGTAGTAGAATCTGCTATAACACTCTGTTTGGAACTTTTCCAGCTGACCGCAGCACCATTAACAGTGAAGACGAACCCGGACTGAGATTTTGAATCATCTCGATCCGTTTGGAAGCTAGCATCTGCGTAACCGGTTGCGCATAGCTTAGTATCTCCTCCATAAGTCAATACCCAATCCTTAGTCCTCCGTAGGTACTTGAGGATGTTTTTAACAGCTATTCAGTGTGTTTCACCTGAAGTCTTTTGGTACCGACTCGTCATACTCAATGCATATGCCACGTCTGGACGTGTGCATATCATGGCATACATGATCGATCCTATAGCAGATGCATAAGGAACACGACTCATGCGCTCAATCCCTTCAGGCGTCGGGGGTGACTAAGACTTGCTCAACTGTATCCCAGTCGTCATTGGAAGGTTCCCCTTCTTGGAGTTGGTCATGCTAAACTTCTCAAGAATCTTATCCAAATAAGACTCCTGACTAAGTGATAACGTCCGTCGTGATCTATCTCGGTAGATACGGATTCCCAAAATGCGTTGTGCCTCACCCAGATCTTTCATCTGGAAATGGTTCTTCAACCATCCTTTAACCGAAGATAGGAGAGGAATGTCATTCCCAATCAAGAGTATGTCATCGACATACAATATCAAGAATACAATCTTGCTCCCACTCGACTTGATATATAAGCATGGTTCCTCGACCGATCGAGTGAAACCATACTCTTTTATCACCTGGTCGAAACGATGATTCCAACTCCGAGAAGCTTGCTTAAGTCCATAAATGGAACGCTTAAGCTTGCATACTTTCTTAGGATGTTCAGGATCTATGAAACCTTCAGGTTGCACCATGTACAACTCTTCCTCCAAATAACCGTTTAAGAAGGCGGTTTTCACATCCATTTGCCAAATTTCATAATCATGAAATGCGATAATCGCTAAGATTATCCGAATAGAACGTAGCATGACTAAAGGTGCAAAAATCTCATCATAATGCAATCCGTGCACTTGAGTGAAACCTTTTTGCCACAAGTCGTGCCTTATAGGTATCTGGTTGCGCGTCTACAGAACGCTTTATTTTGTAAAGCCATTTGCACTGTATAGGTTTTACCTTATTAGGTAAATCAACTAGATCCCATACGTCATTCTCATACATAGAGTCCATCTCGGATTGCATGGCTTCGAGCCATAGCTTTGAGTCAGAACAGGTCATGGCACCTTTATAGGTAGCGGGTTCATTACTCTCTAGGAGTAAAACGTCATTCTCCTCGACCATACCAATATATCTGTCCGGAGGATGAAAGACTCTACCCGACCTCCTAGGTTCCTCAGGAATATTAGCCGTATCATCAGTTGGAGGAACAACTTCCTCCATCCGTTCCTCGGTTGTTGGTTCTGGAATCTCCGACAGCTCGAAGGTTCTATTACTCGTCTTGTTCTCGAGAAATTCTTTCTCTAAGAACGTCGCACCAGCGGCAACAAAAACTCGATGCTCGGTAGGCGAATAGAAGTAATGACCAAATGTTCCTTTTGGATAACCTATAAAGTATGTCTTGACCGATCGTGGGCCGAGCTTATCCTTGTGTCTCCACTTGACATAAGCCTCACAGCCCCAAACCCGAATAAAGGAGAAGTTAGGGACCGTTCCCTTCCACATTTCATATGGAGTCTTTTCGACAGCTTTAGACGGACTTCGGTTAAGTATAAGAGCAGCTGGCAAAAGAGCAAAACCCTATAATGAATAAGGCACTACCGTGTGACTCATCATGGATTGAACCATATCAAGTAAGGTTCGATTTCTCCGTTCGGACACACCATTTAATTGAGGTGTTCCAGGTGGAGTTAATCGTAGAGAACGATTCCCACGTCTTTAAGGTGTTGATCAAACTCATTTGAAAGATATTCGCCACCCCGATCTGAATGGAGTGATTTAACCTTTCTACCCAGTTGGTTCTGTACCCTGTTCTGGTATTCCTTGAATTTCTCAAAGGACTCACTTTTATGCTTCATTAAGAAGACATATCCGTATCTACTGAAATCGTCCGTGAAAGTGATAAAATATCTATAGCCATCTCTAGCGGTAATTGACATAGGTCCACAAATATCAGTATGTATGAGTCCTAATAGGTCACTAGCGCGCATTCCTACACCTTTGAAGAAAATTTGAGTCATCTTGCCAATGAGACATGATTCACACGTGCCATATGTAGAAAAATCGAATGCGGGAATAGTCCCATTATCGACGAGTTTCTTCACGCGTTTCTCATTTATGTGTCCCATTCGACAATGCCATAGATAGGTTTGATCTTTGTCACCAACCTTTATTTTCTTATTATTCACGTGTAATACTTCCGTGGTTTGGTCTAAGATGTAAATTCCATTCATGGAAACTGCTTTGCTATAAATCATTTCATTGAAAGAGAAAATACAGCTATTATCCTTTATTGAAAATGCAAAACCGTCTTTAGCAAGTACGGAAACGGAAATAATGTTCTTAGACAAACTGGGTACATAGTAACAGTTATTTAAAAATAACTCAAAACCACTAGGGAGTTGGATTACATATGTTCCCTTCGAGACAACAACAACTCGTGCTCCATTCCCGACTCGCAGGTCCACATCACCTTTTTCCAGAGGTATGATGTTCTTTAGGCCCTGCAAATGATTACACAGATGAGAACCACAACCAGTATCAAGTACCCAAGTTCCGAAACTTGCATGGTTAATCTCAATCATATGAATATAAGACGACATACAAACAGGAACGACGCGGCCTGCTTTGATGTCCTCACGATAGACGGGACAGTTCCTCCTCCAATGTCCAGTCTTGTGACAATAGTGGCACTCTATGTCACCGCCCTTTCTCTTTGCCTTGCCATGTGAGCCACTAGTCTCACCAGGCACACTCTTACCGTTTCCTGGCTTTTTAAACTTGGGCTTACCTACAGCTAGGCCGCCATGAGCCTTGCCCTTACCTTTACCCTTGTATGAAATCATGAGAACATCCTGCTTCATGCTCCCACTCAATTTCATATTCTTCTCAGTCTGTACGAGAAGGGAGTGTAGCTCATGAGGACTCCTTTTCAAGTCATTCATTTAGTAGTTCGCTCTGAAAAGGGCAAAACCATCGTGAAGAGAATGAAGCATTCGGTCAATGACAATGCTCTCACTGATTTTAAAATTGAGTGCCTCCAGCTTCTCGACATTCTCAATCATGTGAAGAATGTGTGGGCTAACCGGTTGGCCCTTCTGGAGTTTCGCATCAAAGAAGCGATAGGTATGCTCATATGTAACGATTCTCGGTGCTTTTGAGAACTCGTTAGTGAGCGTGGTGAAAACCTTGTTTGCACCTTGGGCAATGAAGCGTCTCTGCAAATTGGTTTCCATTGCAAAGATGAGTACGTTCTTTATCGCACCCGCTTCCATAACGAAGTCACTATAAGCGAGTGACTCGTTGACTCCTGCATTGGGGCCTGGGTTTACCGGTATTGGCTCGATCAAGTACACGAGCTTACCGTCGCAATGGCAAGCATTCCGTAGTCCGCCTCCCGATCCGCAAAGTTGGACCCGTCATTTTTCAGACGTGTGAACTGATTCATTTGGTCCATAAAAATTTTAAGCCAGGACGCGCGATCAAGTGTGGCACTAGGCATTGGGATTTCGTTTTTTCCAGCCATTTGTTGTAACAGTATTATCAAAAATAATCGTGTTCTACACTGCAAAAGAAGAATAAAAATAATAAGCATGTGCATCGTTTTGATTTTAAGTCTAATGAACTAATGTCATAACGCGAAGACTCAAGCATTTATACAATTGACCTCCCTCAAGAATTATATAAATGATCCCAAGACTCAATTCTCTATAAATTGATAAGCTAACCTTTTAGCTAATTCCACCGTTAGAATTCTTGGTCGATAAATTTTTGTAAATTCTATCTTTTAGTCCATCATAATCACGAGAAACTCTTCGGACTATAATGTTGAGATAAACAAAGTCAACACAACTACTTACCCAACGTAGAAGGGGTCATATTATGCCTACCGACGAAGAAGGGATTCATAGTTGTTTGCCCTTATAAAGACTAATCTCAATTTCCGTTTTAGAGGAAGATCCCATCAACTTTATTTTATTCATTTTAAGTGAACTAATATCTAGCATGCGAGAATGAATAAACTAAGGTGATGGCTTAAAAAAGTGACATATGTATGTCCTAGAAAACTAACATACAATCTATATGAGTCAATTTTCATGCATTTTAGTAGTAGGTGGTTTGGTTTTAGGCGGAATATGATGCATAAACTATCATGTGAATGAAAAGTAATAGGAATGAAAAACGTTAAAGCAATAATAAAGTCCTAGTGTGGCCTATCCTATCAAAATGAACATTAAATACAAGTTTGGAATCCATCCTTGGACCCGAGATGCTTGTCTCGATGTTCCATCTTGATCCATGTAGCGGGAGTGAGCTCCAATCTCCATCTTTAGTCTTCTTTGAAAATTACAATAAATAAATTTACATAATAAACCTATTTATTACATTCTAATTTCAAAATCCAAAAACTAAAGAAAAATAAAGGAGATTCGAGATCTCATAATTACATTAAAAATTATGTTTCCTTCATTACGAAAACATAATTTGACTAAGGCCACACTAAGTATTACAAATTACAACCGATTGCAAAAAAAATACGTAAATAAATTCATTCAACGATTCATTCAACAAAAAAAATAAAATGCATCAACTAAAAATAAATTAAACATACATGACACAATTCCTTAATTATGTTGATTAATTTACCCAAACCACCTATTTAAATTAACAAATTAAGCGACAATTCCTAAATTGATCACATTAATTTCAAACTTAATTCATATTAAACTTGTAATATGAATTTAATCCATCAATATTTTAAACTGCTTTAAAATAATTAGGTATCTTTAAATTGTGAACCGTTTCACAATAACTAGTTGGCCAAAAACAAAAAAATTTTTTATAAAAATTCTCGGCATAATCAAGGAAAAACAAAACAAGCCTGTTTCTTATTTTATACACGGTTTTATCTTTAAAAACCGAAACAAATTTTTTTTTTTTTTTTTTAAAAATCTGTCCCCTATGAACAGTAACACGTGAACAGTAACAATGAAAAAAAAAATTCTTTTCTCGGATGCTTTTCAAATCGGCATAAACAAAAACAACCGCAAAAAAAAACTTTAATCGGTTTTTCCTGAAAAACCGAGAGAGAAAAAAAAACAGATTTTTTTTTTATTTTTAATACTGTGCATCCGTGAACAGTACAGAAACAGCAGAAAAAAAAATTTCACGGCTATAAAAAAATTAAAACAGCCCCAAAATATTTTATCAATTCGGCAAAACCGATTTCCATTTACATCTCGATTTAATAAATCGAAACATCTGCAAATTATCATATTACTATCTTAACCGATTAAAAACAAAAATATGAGAATCAAATGGAAATAAAGCAACAAAAAAAACGCAACAATCTGCAAAAAAAATTCCTCTCGGCACAAAATTTTTTCACCCGAACCATTAATTTTTTTTTTGAAACCCAAATGTTGTTTACAAACGATTTTATGAAAATCATCAAAATTAAAATTCGTGGCCTTGGCTCTGATACCACTTGTGGGATTTATCTGTATGCATCCCTTTAAATTTAAGGACTAACGAATTTATCATGATGAAAGCATGTCATAAAATTAATTGCATAAACAAAAGGGTAAAGAGATGACGAAATAACCTTCGGTCCTAGCTTATATGGCCTATGAACAATATCGCAATGATATTCTCCTATCAGTTGCACCCAAGATGATATGAGAAATGCCCTTTGATTATGCTAGAATCGATCCAAAAATTAACTAATTAATTTTTAGGTTTTTTTGTGTTTTTCGTAGAGATGAGAGGCAAGGATTAGGTTAGAATGAATTAGGTTAAAACATGATCTTACCTCACCTCTTATTGTAACCGAAAATAAGAAGGATGAGGGAGATATTTTTTTTCTCTAAAATTCTCGGCCCAAATCCCGAAAAATAGAAGAGATATCTTTCTCTTTTTCGGTGATTCCAAAAAATGTATAAAATGTGTTAAATTGTCATCCAGTGAGGATCGAACCCATGACCTCTTGGTTTGAGTACCCTCACTATTACCACTATGACACATTCATCTTGTTAATATTAAACATAACCGATTACATTTAATTACGAATTGACAGATTAATTCGTCCAAGCTAACATTACATACATTTAATCAAATATAACTTATTATATTCAATTTACGAATTGACAGTTAATTCGTCTCAACTAATATTATTTAATCTTCATTAAATAATTGTCTTATCAACACATTGACTAATTGTTTAGTCATATAAGGCATCAATGTGATCATATATCTATAACCACATCTCTCAAACACATCCTATAGGTGTGACCTTTAGGGACCAGTTGATCACCGCCATCTGTATCATAATAACGTCAAACTTTCTAGCAAGCCAACCGTTATTAGGTAATCGTTAATAAACTGATTAAATACGAAGTATACCCTTGTGAACCTGTAAGAGATTTACAAATGTTATCACACTAATTTGTGGAGGACACAAGCTCCAACACAAGCAGTCAGAGAGCTGAAACACTACCTCAGCACCCCGCCGCTACTATCGAAGTCAGAACAGGGAGAACCATTGTTCCCCTATCTAGTTGTCACGGAGGTGGCAGTAAGCGCGGTCCTAGTCATAGAGTAGGACAAGGAGCAGAAGCTAATTTACTATGTAAGAAAGTCTCTGCTACCAGCAGAGACCAGGTACACATCTCTCGAAAAATTGGTACTAGCACTTGTAATTGCGTCTTACAAACTGCGCCCTTACTTTGAGTCTCACACCATACATGTTGTGACCAACTACCCACTAAAATCTATAATGAGAAAGCCTGAGTTATCAGGCAGAATGTCAAAATGGTCCGTACACCTTAGTGGGTACGACATCAGGTATAACCCAAGATCGACGATAAAGGCGCAGACGTTGGCGGATTTCGTATCAGATTTCAGCCCAGTTATTCAAAACCTTGCAGACAAAGAAATCTTAACCCTCACAGGGAATAAGGAGGCAGAAGTCTGGCAGATGCACATTGATGGAGCCTCAACCAAAGGTGGGGCAGGTGTAGGTCTAATCCTGCGATCTCCACATGGAGATCTGATAGCACAAGTAGTGCGTTGTGAATTCAAGGCGATTAACAATGAAACAGAATATGAAGCCTTAATACTAGGAATGCAGCTAGCTCTGGAATTGGGAGTTAGGAACCTGTAGATATTCAGCGACTCCTTACTTATAGTTAACCATGTGAATGATGAGTCTGTAGCCAGGGATTCAAAGATGATAGCCTACCTGAAAGTGGCAAAGGAGCTTAAACAGAAATTCAGAGATTGCAAGCTCAAGTAGGTCCCGAGAGATCAGAATATGGAGGCTGATGCCCTAGCAACCCTGGTGGCAACCTTCAAGCCAACAGAGCTGGCTAACATCCCCATCGCACATGTACTCGAGCCGTCAATCCAAAAAATAGAGGAAGTAGATAAATGAGTACTCAAAGATTAGCAAGATGGAGCGACAGTTCTGTCAAGCACAGGTGACCAGTCAGACGACCAGGACTGGAGAATGCCTTACATAGATTGGTTGAGGCACGACAAGCTGCCAGATGACAATAAGGAGGTAAGGGGTTTTAAAATGAAAGCCTCTAGATTCACACTAATTGACAATGTGCTTTTTAAAACGTCACTGGTAGGACCTACTTACGGTGCCTGGATAAGCAAGAAGCACAGACTGTATTGCATGCCCTCCACAGTGGCAAATGTGGAAACCATGCAAGGGACAGGAGTCTGTCAAACAAAGTCCTTAGACAAGGCTACTTCTGGCCTACAATGAAGGCAAAATCCGCCCAGAAATGTGTCGCTTGCCAGCGGTCAGCGCCGATGATCCACCAGCCAGCTGAACCTTTGCATCCCATCATTTCCCCCTGGCCATTCATGACATGAGGAATGGACATCGTGGACCCTTCTACCTAGAGCCTCAGGAAACAGACTATGGATGCTGGCAATGACAGACTATTTTTCCAAGTGGATAGAGGCAGAAGCATTCACAGAGGTAAAAGATAAGCAAGTCATTTCTTTTATCAAGCGTAATATCATCTGCAGGTTTGGTATCCCATCAGAAAACATCATGGATAACTTAAGAAGGAGATTGTAGGAGTTAGGAGGAAAGTGGACAGATGAGCTGCCACTGGTGCTTTGGTTAGACAAAACTACACTAAAGACGGCAACAGGCCAAACTCCCTTCAGCCCGGTGTTAGGCGCAGAAGCATTAACTCTATCAGAGGTTCTAGTTCCTACTCACAAGTATGGATTTATGAAATGGGAACTGAACAATGCAGAGATGATCAGGAGCCTAAACACGGTAGATGATCTGCGAGAAAGTGCAAAGATACGTCTGGATGCCTACAAATAGTCAGTCGCCAAAAAATACAACAAAAACGTAAAAGTCAGGCTCCTGGAGGTAGGAGACCTGGTTCTCCGCGAGGTGTTCCAAAACACCAAGAATCGCAAAGCAGGCAAATTCGCCTATAAATGGGAAGGACCATACCAGGTTGAAGGCGTTGTTGGCCATGGGGCGTACAGATTGATGACCATGGATGGTCACATAATACACAAACCATGGAACATACTTCACATGAAGAGGTATCACTTTTGATAACAAGTACAATTTAGTGTACAAAGTTTGTATCTAAAAAACCCTAAAAAAAGGGTAGTAGGCATACTACCAATTCTTATTTTTACACCTTTTTTGTTTATTTACATTTCTTTAAACTTATAACCATTACTGGAGCCGTGTGGTCTGTAGCTTCTTGGGACCACGATTGCTCTGGAACCCCATGAGATAGCGCCAGGTACTTCACATTGTTATGATAGATTTTCTCTGTTTTGGGCTCTTTTCAAAATACCACTCTGCACTTTAATATCTATGGTACGTTGAAAGTGTTGCCAACAGGACTTTCAACTGTAAATACGGTGTGACAAGGCACATGGCACTCCAACATGCCTAACCCAATTCTCCAATAGGAGCACTCTCACTAGGCAGCTTTTGGAACATACGAAATGGAGCCTGGCTAACAGCTTAAAGCTCATCCAGCTACCCTGGATACCACCCCAAACGTAGCTCTCAACATCGAGTACTTGATGTAATTAGGGCCCCAGCATGCATGCACAAACATACGGAGTGCAGGGATCTCAAAGCTACCTGAATCCTGCAACGTTCCATTGGTCCTAGAATGATGATAAACTTGCCTAAGGTATGCCCCTATTGTCTTTAAACATGATGAACACACCTTGCGTCATGAACAAGGTTAAGTAGTCAGAATGCGGCATATCTAAATCAGTCATTGAACCGACACGGCAACTAGCTAAGTCTAAATCAGGTTTCTCAGGCTGACACGACTGGTCTAAATCAGCCTCACAAGTTCACACGACCAGCTCTATCCGGAACGCGGCATATGTCTAAATCAGTCATTGGACTGACACGGCAGCTAGCTAAGTCTAAATCAGCCTTCTCGGGCTAACAGGACTGGTCTAAATCGACCTCCTAGGTTGACACGACCACTACCAACTAAAATCAGCCATCAGGCTGACACAACAGCTCCCTAAGCTGAGCCTGACCGCCTGACATGTGACTAAATCTATAAAATCAACAAATAAGTCATAGCATAAGTAAAATAACGTGCCAAAACTGGGCAATGATCATTCCAATATATGGCCAAACATGTCGCCAAGGCAGGCACGACCTAGAGTCTGAAAAATGCCACCACGTCCAAAAACAACCCTAAAAGTGTTTGAAAAATACTTACAAGCCTGCGCCACATAGGGCCAGACTGCTGGTCATGAAAAATTAAGTGTCTTTTAACTAGAGGCTAGGTCAATAACCTCCTTTTCAGGCACCTCTTCTACATTATCTTACTGACTCCCTGATACGGTCGTTTCTGTACCAAAAATAAATACCTAGCTACTACTAACAGAAGTCAGCGGTAAGTAGGGTCGATCTCCATAGGGAGGCAGTTTACTATCTACTTGTCTATTATATCTGTCTAATGTCATAATTGGGGGTTTGAAATGTTTTGACTAAACTAATGAGGCTAAAAGCAAGAGGGAAATGAATAAGAGGAAATAAAGGAGAAATGCAAGGGTAAAATAGATAAAAGAGAGAAATATGCTAGGAATCGGTCTACCGTGGCAGCTACACTATCGGGTCAACTGAGTCGATTAAATTATTGATAAGAAGAGCGAGGTCGTCACCTTTCGGTCCTTAAACCTACGATTATACCCTTTCGGTCTCTAATCGCCCTAGGGTCTCCCTAACTTAGCTTTCGCCCTAATTAGGTATCACCTATTGTAATTAAGCAAGCCTTCCCTTCCAATCTTTCGATCCAGGTCGGGGGTAACTAAATAAATTGGTCTCCTGCATGCATTCATTCAACCTAATCACAATTATATTGCTTAACACAATTCTTATGGCAAAATTAATCTAATCATGTCAATCCTAACATATTTCTACCACGGCTTCCCTAGTGCTAACATATTAAGGGATTTAGCTAAACATAATTAAATAAAGAACATAAATAATAAAGAGAGAAGAAGTAAGCATTAAATAAGAGTAAAGGGAAAGATTAAATTACTGAATTAATGATCCGGAAATAAGGAAGAACAAAAGTAACAGTGTATTCGAAATAATCAGAGAGGAGAAGCCCCCTTAAACTGACGTCCTAACTCTCCTATTTTCTTATAAATTTGATACGGTCGTTATGTACCAAAAATAAATACCTAGATTACTACCAAAAGAAGTTAGCGGTAAGTAGGGTCGATCTCCACAGGGAGGCGGTTTACTATCTACTTGTCTATTCTATCTGTCTAATGTCACAATTGGGGGTTTGAAATGTTTTGACTAGACTACTGAGGCTAAGACAAGAGAGAAAGAAACAAAGGAAATTAACAGAAGAAAAGGAAAACTAGGATGTCGGGTCATCAACGAACGTCAATTAATTGCAGATAAGGTCACAGATCAGTCAATGTGTCGGTTTAAGGGGCAACGAATATCTCCTTTCGGTCTCATTTCGCACTAAAATGCTATTAACTTAACTTTCGCCCTCACTAAAGCATCCTATTATTCACTGCGGGTCTCACCTATTCGAACCTTTCGGTCCAGGTCAAGGGTTACCAATATTAAAAGGGCTAATTGCTTTGAATCAACTAGCAAGATACAGTTAAGGGCAGTTCAACAACAAAGACAACAACAACAATGCCAGATCTAATAGCCTAATTAGCAATTAACATTCATTCATTGACTACCCTAATCCTAGCAAGAGAATTAGCTAGACATAAATGAAAGAGCAAGAATAAGGGAAGGGGGAATAATAAACATTAAATTAAAATAAGGAGAAAAGGGAGAGAAGAGAGTTACAGTAGAAATAGATCTGGAATTAAAGAGGAACAAAGTAACAGTAACAGTGTATTGGAATAATAAGAGAGGACAAGCCCCCCTTTAACTGACGTCCTAACTCTCCTATTTATAAGAAAATAGGATTTATTTAACCTAATTGACGGAAATAAACTAAAAAGCCCAAGCTCGTAGGAGAATCCACTCGATCGAGTGGTTTTAAACTACTCGATCGAGTAAAATAGAGCTCAGACCGTTCGATCGACCAAATAAAGTGCTCGATCAACTAAACACTAATATGGAACTGGTCGATCGACCATAAAATCTACTCGATCGAGTGATTATTTGACCTAAAACCACTCGATCGACCAGTTAAGTACTCGATCGAGTGGACCTTGACTTCAGCAGCTAAAAAATCTCGTTAGTTTGACTTTGACTTGTCCTTTTTGCTCCCGAAATAGCTTCACGCATTCCAAGACAACAATAATTCCGCTCCAAATTCACTCTTCCTCCAAATGCATGCAAAACGGTGATAAAAAGATTGATTTCACTACTTTTTGGTTCATTCCTGCAAATAAGACAAAATAACCGAAAGTAGCATATTCGGGGCATTTCGTAGCATAAAACTACGATAAAAGCATAGAAATACGTGCATAAAATAGGCTAAAAAGACTATATAAAATGCACGTATCACTCCCCATTTCAGGAATAGGGCTAGGTTATACCTCCACACCGCCAGCAGCCTCTTGGATCTCCACAGCAACAATAGCTTCCTGAAAGGAGCGATCTTCCTCAGCAGCAGCCTGCTCCATCAACGCGGGAGAGTTCACCTCGCCAACCTTAGGCACCAGCACGCTCAAGTCAGGTCGAACAGGGTAGAGGGTCTCCAGCTGCCTCTCTTCTTCCTCAATGGATTGCAAGGTGGGAGTCTCAGCCAGCGCAGCATGCATCCCACTAATATTGCCCCTCCAGGTAGCATAAGCAACAATATTGGTAGCAAGGGAGATTAGCTCGCCAATGTTCTCATCAGAGCGCTTGAGGGCGTCAGAAAAAGTATTGCACACCTCTTGAGTGCGCGCCAACTGGTCAGCTTCCTCCTTCAACTTATTCTTGGCTCCAGCAAGCTCAGCCTTCAGCTCCGCCAGGCGCTCCCTCATCAAGATGCTGCTGTTCCGAATCGGATATGGTCCTGGAAAGCTCCTGATTCTTGGCACCCATAGCCCGACTTGTGGTCTGAACCATGTTGACCATCTTCCTGTTGTAGAGGGCTGACTGAAAAGCCTGTTTGCAAAAAGGGGGACTTAGCAAATTCAGCAAGAAAAATATCAGAACAAGTGAAGCAGCAGAAGAGGGGTATGTACCATAAAGGCATTATGCACATCATTCTCAGCCATCTCCTCAGGGGAGAATTCCTTAAAAGCCTCCACCAATGAAGGAAAGAGAAGCTGGTCGATCTCTGGCAAGTACGACACCTGTTCTATATTCCCAAAACCATTGGGAAAATGGGCGATGATACCGCCACTAGTAGCGGCAGCAGGGCTCGTAGGAGGAGTAGGAGGATGGCGGGACAGAGGGCTGATCTCTAAAGGCTCATGACGAACAGTACTGGTACGAGTAGGAGGAGACTAAAAGGAGGTAGCAGGGGCACTTCTCTTGGATGCAGAGGGCACGTCAGTGCTCCCTGTAGCTCTCTTTTTCTTAGCACACTGAAGAATAGCCTCCAGAGGATCAAATTTGGCACCTTCAATCAGCAAGACGTTAGGAAGAGTCAGATGAAGAACATGATACACCACTGTAAGATGGCTTACCATAAGACATGATATGTGACGATTGTTGGGGGTTGGAGGAGGAGGCAGGCGAGAAACCAGGGAGCAGGTCAGGAAATTTACTGTCAGAGAAAGGAAGACAGAACAATTTATTGCGGGTAGACGCTGAATCACCTAGACGAATTAGGTTGCGGGGGCTTGCATAGAAATAGGAAGTAAGGCGGTAAGCATTGGAAAAACAAAGAAGACGCCATGAGAGCTACTTACTCGAAGTTATAACCCAGTCTTCAAAAATAGTCGGCAGGTGGCTGAATTGAGGCCTTCCTCAGATAGAAGAATTCCTCGAACCATTTTTCGTCTTTCGACTTCGACACGTGCCTAAAAGGGGTCTCACCACCACCGCGGAAGGAAAACTGGCCCTTACCAGCGATCGAATCTGATACATATGAGCCAGCTCAACAAGAATGATGGTGCTTCTCGTATTCTGACTGGCCGACAGTGAGTAGTGGAGAACCCTTTAAACGTTGGCAGCGATTTGGACCATAGAAAAGCCGTTGGTTCGAAGAAAATCTTGTATAAGTGTGGACATGGGCCACAAGCCGGTCTGTGGATTTGGGCCACCTACCTGTCCATAGTCACGGGCCACCTGTACGCCAAGCCAAATTGTGGACATGCAACGGTCTTTTGAAAGCCATGCTCGGTAGCGTAAAAATGCTTTCGACCCGATCGTTTTAGATCGGTCGGTTTCGTCTCGCCAAAGGACACAAAAAAATGTAGAGATTTTTGGAGTCGCCACCAAGAATTTGTGGGATGCCTGGAACCCGTTCAAAATCCACTTTATACCTCGGTCAAATAAAGCACAAAGCAGTGTTTGACATAGGTACTAAAGATAAGGACTCGTCCACCTTTTAGCATTCTATGCCTAAAATGACTCTCGTACGCCTTGGATAAGGCCATCCACTATCTTAAGGTTCCGAGTAAGGGGTGAGGGTACGTATTGGGAAGCCCTTTAATCGGACACCCAATCCCGCCCGCGTTAGCGGCCTCTACTGATCGATCGTGGTTGTTAAAGTGCAAAAATTGATAAAACGGTTTAAATGCATGAGTGCGCATCCAAAAGTTTAACCTAACATGTGAAAGTTTCCTAAGTCGGTTTGTTTATCCATGTACCAAGAAATTAGTGTCAAAGTTGGATTTAGATTGATTTGCATGTAAAATGGAAATTAAACATCCATTTACCAAGTTCGGGTTATGATGCTTAACACGATCCATTTATTGAAAAAGGGTGTCAAATGACAAAGTGTAAAGACGTAAGCTTGTCAATCTGATCCGTCACGTATTTGGATTAACCATAATCGGGATCGTCTTTGACAAGTATTAAAACGGGACAGAACAGTGCCAGGTAACCCTGTTAAGACGCGAGCCTATTGGCAAGGTAAAGGGTTCTGCCTAGGTTTTAGAACATGAAAACATACGGCCTCTTGGGGCGTGAGTCATGCGCCGAACCAAGAGGCGTCTCCTGGTTGCAAAAAAGGGTTGTTTAAAACCATTTTAAAAGGTTGTTAAAAAGGTTATTTAAAACCGTATTTGTGATGAATGATTTGCAAATATAATTTGCATGATTCGGAATAATTACTATTGTGTTAATAATATTCGTTGTCAGATTTTAAAGTTTGAAAAGCATTATTTACAAAAAAAAAATGTAAAATGTTAGATTTGAACTAAATATGCTAAGTTCATTTCTTTGTAATTAGTCAAGTTTGTCATCGCAGTCGGATTAAACCGACATGGTATAAAGAACCAAGGATGATTATAAATTATGACTAATATGGTTGCAAATGTAAATAAATGAGAAAAATGGTAAATGAAAGAAAAGGGTATTAATATACCCATTAAAATTTAATTAACCAATAATATCACCGAGTCACGAAATAAACCGTCATGGTATAAGGAACCAAGGATGATTTTTGTAATGGTCAAAATATTTGTCATAAAAATGAATTAAAATGGTAAAAACTGTAAAAAGGAAAGAAGTAAAAATAAAAGAAAGTGTTGAAGGAAAGACGAACTCAAACACATTTGAGTCTGACCTGGACACCCCTAAGAGGTACGAGCCTCCCTGCATAGCAAAGAGCTCATGTCTCAGGGCAAAACTCGGTTTTGGCTCGTTTAACCTATATTTGAATCGTGTTATGCATTGTTCATGCATATAAACTCATAAAAACAGTAAAGACATGAAATAAATGAGATATTTACACCCTCAAACTTACGTGTATTGATGTTTGTGACGTAGACGACTTTAGAGACGGTTTTCTCGTAGCGACTACTCACGATCAAAGAAGTTTAAAAGAGTGCCTTAAAAAAGGATTTTGTTTTGAAAATATGTTAATTTATACATGTTGATTGATGAATTGAGTTGGTCAAATGGGTCGGTCGAACGCACGGCGACGGTACCAAACAATATGTGTAAGGCTTGTGTGTACGATCGGTAGGTCGTAACGTGTCGATTTTGTGACTTAGGAAGTCAGGTCTAGAAGTTTAAGGGAGAAGGAGGGGGCGGACTCTCGCGGGTAGATTATGGTGTGTGAAGGGTGGTAGTTATAGAGAAATGTGGGGAGGTAGGTCGGTGGAGTTTGCATAGAGACTAAGCAGACACCCCATTGAGGCTGAAGGGGGTGTATTGTCCCTTTCAGAAATTTGGATTTTGCATTTGTTCTAACCAATGTTTTGTTGGTTTTTATTTGTGGTCTTTGAGGTTTGCTTATCCGTGTAAGCTTCCTCTTGGGTGATATTTGGGGTAGGTATTTTGTGTCTTTGACTCGGGTTTGACCCGTGTGAGTCGAGATTTGAATTTCGAGTCGGTTTTGGGCTCAGTGTCTGTTTTGACTCTAATTAGGGTCATTTTAATGGAAATTTCATGATAAAGACAATCCTGGCATTATTTTCGACATTCGAGATTTGGTTTGACTCGGGTTGGCAGGTTGACTCGAGTTGCGGGTTTCTGAGTCGGTTTTTGGTCCGAAGACGATTTTAACTCTAAATAGTGTTATTTTAATGCAAATGAAGTTATAAAACTTTTGAAATCATTATTCATATCCTAGTATTGCATTAAACCATCGCATGTATAGCCAATCCACGCACGCATATCAAAAACACGTTATAGTCTGATCATCATCGAGTGGGTTTTGGAAGGTGCAAATACTGGGTATCTACAGAGCCCCCACTTTGACAGGGGCTTGGACAGGGCGAAAGTCAAAGTATGGCTTCCAGGTCAATCGAACATTACAAGCTGAAGACCATTGCGACGTCGAGGCGACTCAAAAGGGTTTGAGCCAAGGACCTGCCGTCGGAAAGGGCGACGTTGAGGCGACTCAGGGATTCGAGTCAAGGACCTGCCTTCGGGAACATTTTAGAGTATGTCGAATTCGATGCGGATCGTTTAAAGTCCATTAGACTATGTATAAAGGCTCGCCAGCCATAAGAAGGAATCATACCTGGGGCATCTTCGGGATACGTCCTTGAATCATTTGCGTGCAAAGGCTCGCCATCCGTGTTGAAGGGTGCATTTTGAGGCTTGCTAGCCATGTTGAATGTGCGTTGGGAGGCTCGCCAGCCATATTGAATGTGCATTGTAAGGCTCGCCAGCCATATTGGAGGTACGTTTTGAGGCTCGCCAGCCATGTTGAAGGTGATCCATTTTGAGGTCGCCAGCCATCGATGGACGAATGATCGACTGTGGGAAATAGTCTGAAACATCGGGCTTATTTCAAGATATTGTCTGGTAATGACTTCAAACCAGGTTGACGTTGATAGGTTCGGCTAGGGAGCAACGAACTCCAACTTGCTGGGGGTCCTAAAGGAACTCCGTGGGGATAAATCATTTAAGCTAAGCTCTATGGAATACCATTTAGGGAGAACGTTGCGTCGGGATCATGAGCAACGTTGTGAGGATCTTTCAAAGACCTGCGTGACTTCTATTTGAAAATCGGCACTCGCTGAGGAGTTAGAAACTTCTCAGGACTTGCCGGGGTTACGAGTTGCCGCTCGTTGGGAGGTAGCGTATGCCATGTAATCGACAGGGTTAAAGCCCTTGGACTTGACGGGTCGGCGTTTGTTGGGAAGAACCCAATACTTAGCTGGAGTGTGTTTGTCTTCTCAAGATTACCTGCATGGTTAGTGACCACACAAATCCGCGGTCCCATAGACAAGCACGTTGAATGCATGCATATAAGTATGTAAGCACATAAGCATGTGAGCAATTAGCATATAAGCTACTAGCACGTAAGCATATAAGCACGTAAGCACATAAGCATGTGATTAATTAGCATATAAGAACCTAGCATGTAATATCTCACGTGAAGAGAGATAGAAGTTTTGAATGTTGGGAAGCTTAAAATTGAGTCTTGTTACTCGTAAATCTGTGATTTGATAAATTGGAGACACGTGACCGTTGTGACATTAACTCACACGGACGCATACTGATAGACTGACAAATAGACGGTCGTTAACGTGATACAAACTTGGTATCGACATGACACGAGGGTGACTCTGACAGACTTCTCACATGTAATTGCAACTCTTTAGCCAAGAAAGGGTGATATAGTGCATCAAATACATAAGGTAGAAGGTCCGCTCAGCTGGGGAACACGAATTGATTATCTTCTTCAGACACATTTGCCTTCGCTTGCTTGTTTGAGATCCCTCTCTGAGGCATGATGATTCGGAGAGCGGAACCAAGACCTCGTCATCGTCCGAACCGAGCACTAGGCAAAAGGTCATTTTATTTCAGACTGTAGTTGAGACTCAAAAGATGTTTGAGGATAAAGGATTGGTGGCATCTCGAAAGAGAAGCCCCCAGAGTGAGAAGGTGGGAATTTGACAAAACAGGGAATGGGCGACGTCTTAAGGAAGAAGCCCCAATAAAGAGGTATAAGATTAATTTTTGCAGCTGGGTGGGCTGCTTTTGAGGATTGATGTTGATGGTTGAGATTGAAAGGGGTATGCGGTTGTGTCCTTGTTGGGGGGACTGGCTACTTATTCGCGTGTTTGCGAAATCAAACCAGATCGTAGTTCTGAACTGTTTTTTAGGGACTGAAAATTGTAAATGTTGTGAAAGGAGTATGCAGTTGTGCCCTTGTAATAAGACTGCCTACGTATTTGCGTGTTTGCGAAATCAAACCAGATCGTAGTTCTGAGTGTGTGTGCAATGGGTTGCAAATTGAAGGTTTAAAAATTGAATGCGTGTGGGGGTAAGGTTTTGTCCTCGTAATAGGACTGCCTACGTATTTGCGTGTTTTTGAAATCAAATCAGATCGTAGTTTTGAATGTGTTTGTGTGCCTAAGCTAACTGTTAGGACCTTGAAGTGATTTTGAGGTGTATGGTTGTGTCCTTGAAGGACTGCCTACGTATTCACGTGAAGTGAAATCAAACCAGATCGTAGTTCTAAATGTGTGTGTGCCTAAGCAAGTTGTTAGGACCTGAAAGTGTGACGGTCACCATGGTAAAAGTCGTTTGGTGACTCGTCTGAATGTGTGCCTAAGAGAGTTGTTAAGACCTTAAAGTGCGAGGGTCACGACGGTAAACTCCGTTTGGTGACTCGTCTGAATGTGTGCCTAAGGGAGTTGTTAGGACCTTAAAGTGTGAGGGTCACGACGGTAAACTCCGTTTGGTGACTCCAGAAATTGATTTGAGATAATTCCTCCTTGATCATGAATCGAAGAGGTGTAATTTGTGAAAATGTTCCTTATCATGTGAGCGCACTAAAAAGTTGACCCTAAGGGTAGACTAGGTATGTCCCGTTCTCGGTAGCAAAGCATTCGAGGACTCCGTATCTGGGTCAGGGTGAAAAAAGCTTCGATATTACGGAATGTGGAGCTTGGTAATAAAAGGTTTGTTTGACAGATAAAAATATGCAGTTGAGGGTCACGACGGTAAATTCCGTTTGGTGACTCGATGGTTGATAGGAGACAAATACCTCTTGATCATGAAGCCAAGAGGCGTAGTTTGTGAAAATGTTCCTTGTTACGTGAGCACACTAAAAGTGGACTCTAAGAAAGCAATGTTTTGAAGACTCCGTATCGGGGTCAGGGTAGAAATGGCTTCGCCATTTTGGAATGTGAAGCTTGGTAATAAGAGTTTTGTTTGACAGATAAAAATCTGGAGCTTGTATTCGTGGTTATTAGGCCGATGGGTTACGGCTTGTAATGTGGTGCGGAATGGGGTCTCAGGCTTGATGTGGCCTGAGCATGAAATGGTTGGTAAATAATGTGGGATCAAAATCCCATGTCTGGACCTAAGGTTAAGGTGTGATATTACGAGCTTGAGGGGAATCCTCAGAAGCCTAGATAGGTCTCCCTATAGCAGTCTCTAAAAGGACTTAGGGGTGAAGCAATTTTGGTTGAGGTTTTAGTGTTTGGTGTTTTGGACTTGTTGATCCCGGAATTGGTGTGTTGGACTTGTTGATCCTGGGCTTTGGACTTGTTGGTCCTGGATTTGGTATTTTGGACTCTCTTGTCTAGGATTTTGTGTGTTGGATTCTTTCTTTGGATTTTGGCCTTTTTGAGAAAAGGGTTTCAATCTTGTTTTGTTTTGATTTTGGCTTGGGTCTTGGCCTTGACGTTGGGTGAGTAGCCTTTGGCTTTGGATTTTGCTTTTGAGTGAATTGACTTTGGTTTTTGCTTTGACCTTGACTTTGGCTTTGGCCTTGAGTGAATTGGCAATTGGCTTGGGCCTTTGATTTTGGCCTTTCGCTTTGGCTTCGGGTGAATGGCTATTGGCTTGGGCCTTTGATTTTGGCCTTTTGCTTTGGCTTCGGGTGAATGGCTATTGGCTTGGGCCTTTAATTTTGGCCTTTCGCTTTGACTTCGGGTGAATGGATATTGGCTTGGGCCTTTGATTTTGGCCTTTCGCTTTGGATATATTGGTTTTTTGCCGTCCTTCGTTCGAGGAAGGTAGAGGTGCAGACGGGGATGTACCTTTTGGTGAGAGGTTGATATTTGGTGATGGGATGTTTTTGTGGGGAATGGGCTTGCCTTCCCTCATTGAACATAAAGAAGGAGATGTTATGGTTTGTTATCTAGGTTCGTCGTAGGATCCCTTTTGTTGAGAGCTCGTTATAGATCGGGTGCTAATGAAAGGTTTCTATTGCCAGACATGGAATAGGTAAAGAGAATGGACACGGAGTTTTTAGTCCTCCGCTTACTCTGTACGGAACATCACTCGAGTGTACTCACATTGAATTGGACATATTGTTTGTTTTCAATCAATTCTCAAATCATTTCTCGTTGTCAACGGGAAATGGTAAAGGGGAGAATATATGATAGTTGGAAATTGTGCTTTTATTTAGATAAATAAGAGGTTAGCATAGACTCGATGGATACAGGTGACTCATGGGGACAACCCCCAGTTGGCATTTAGGATTAAAAGGACAGACGCTGGTATAGATATGAGAAAGCCTAAGACTCGGATTCGGACTCAGACTCAATCGTAGATACAGACTCCTAATCATCACTTTCCCCCTCGAAGGTCTCCTTTGCAGCATCCAGCGGCTTGAATGTCTGGTCTTGAGCGTTGACCCACTTGAGCACTTCACTCTCGTTGTTTGGGACGCTAGAAGTATGAGATCCTAGAAGGTTGTCCTGTTTTTGAGGACTAAGACGCCCATGGGGACAATTCTTTTCCATGAAATGATTCAGGGTTGATAAAGACAACCTGCCACCATCGAGCATGTTTTGGATGATATGTTTGAGCTTCCAGCACATCTCTATGTTGTGCCCATTACCCCTATGGAATAGGCAATATTGGGAACCGTCCCAAAAACGGCCTCTTTTCTTGGGTGTAAGATCTGGAATGGGGCCAATCGGTTGGATTAGTCCTTCAGAGACAAGCACTCTAAAAGCAATGGCATAAGGCATGCCCAAGTCTGAAAATTGTCTTTGCGGGTGTGTGGCTCTTTCTGGCGAAGGCTCTATAAATTTTACTTCGGTAATGCGGAAGACTTGCTTTTCGGGAGGGGTCACAGATGTTGAACCTCCTTTAATGATTTCGTTAATGCGAGAAATTTCTGTTGATAGGCCCTCGACACTTTCAATGTTACAACCCTTCAAACGGGATGCATAATTTGACTGAAGGCAGTCAATTACATGTTTAACTAAAGCCCCATCTCCTTGCTGATAGGATGGTGTTGAGCCTACCTTTCTCCTTTTTACCAAATGATTGGCAGAATACTCATCTTCTCGATTACCCAAATCGACGAACTTCCTATTAGGCGGCCCTGGTTCTTTGTCTGGAGTGGTTACGAGTAAGGTGGAAAACCTGCCATCCTCAATTCCATCTTGTATGGCGTGCTTGAGCTCTTAGCACGCTTCAGTTCTATGCCCCTTGCCTATGTGATATAGACAATATGCATAGCCATTCCAAAATTGGGTTATGTTTTCTGGTTTTGGATCCGGAGTGGGGCCAATAGGTTGCAGTAATCCTTCTGAAGAAAGTATCCCCAGAGCGGTGCCATATGTTATTCCCAGATCTATGAATACCCTTTGATATTTTCCCCTGATTCCAACATTGGTGTTTTTTTGGGATGTTTTTGTGAGTTTTGTTTTTGTCAAGCCTAGGCAGAAGTAGGATTTGGTTGTTGTCAATGGGAAGTTTTGGGGACGTTTCTTGATATTTTGAAGGGTATTTTGGTGAGCCAATTTCTTGTTCTTTGTTGGTGGTTTTTTGGGTGTGGGAACCATCAGACGGTTCCTTACTTTCAGCATTTGTTGGTTGGTGAACCAAGGGTTTGTTTTCTTCTTGATGGCCAGTTTCATTTTCGGTAGTATCGACCCTTTTCTCCAAATTAGCCATCCGGGTGTTCAAGTCATCGATAGCAACTTGCAACTTTGAGAATATGTTGTTGATGGAGACGGAGAGCATCATAATAGTGCTTTGTATGCCATCTTCGTCAATTGCATGAATTTTCTCATCGTCGGGAGATATGAGATGAGAGCAGTTTAGGGAAGATTCCTGACGATGTTCAATAAAGTTTTCTGGAGGGTTGTTTTTGTTGTTTGTTGATGGAGGTAATGGTAACTCTCCCTTTTCGATCATATCAAGGATGACGCCTTTTAGGGGGAGACACGTTTCAGTGTCATGCCCGCGACCTTGGTGATATTGACAAAACAGTTTTCCGTCCCATCTAGGTCCTCGCTTGTTTAGTAGAGGGTCTGGAGTGAGACCAATCGGTTTGAGCTTTCCTTTGGAGATTAGCCTTTCCAAGGCTGTGGCATAAGTCATACCCAAATCAGGGAAGGATCTATGAGGTCGTCTGGTTTTGGTTGGTGGAGAACCAAAGGAATCGGCATCAGTGGTTTTTGTAGCCTTCCAACTAGGGTAGGTTTTGTCGTTGGCAAGTAGCCGGTTTTTCAGGAGCTTAACCCTTTCCTCAATATCATAATAGGCAAAATTCCCGATTATCATTTTTCCTCAACTTGGGAGAGACGAGTGCTCAATTCTTCCACGGTAGATAGGAGTCGAAGGACCATGTTGTTTGTTTCGGTAGAAGTCATGGCGGATGCAGATTTATTGGCTTCATGAGTTTCTTGTTGGTGATCGATGGCACCCAAGGGATTCCTATTTAACATAACGATAGGCGTTATAACTTGTCTTGGCAGGGTATTGCACAAACAAAGGCAAGTACGACACATATGTACAAAAGGCAGTTATGTCGTGAAGACCCAACAGTGTGACTAGGTAATGAGTTCATTAAAGATCGTGAATGACCTCTTGTGTTTGAACTCTAGGTGCATGACTTGAATTTAGACTCGAGTGTCGACTTTGGCATAGTGATGCCTAAACAGGAGACTTCTGACATAGTTTGGAGGTTTGTCGATGGCGTGACGCCGTTGGACAAGACGCGTACGCGAACTTGACCTTTAACCTGTAATGTAGGGGAAAGACGGGTTTAATACCCGAGAGACTTTGACTTTGCTAAAGCCATTGGAGATGTCTCGACAATTAGGCGCACGACCTAGACAAGAGGGTAGGTACTAACTTCGGCGGAGACTCGATGTTATCTAGACGACTTGACTTGAAATCGACGGGACTCTAATAAACTCGAGGCTGAATCAGAAAGGTGGACTGAAATTTTCGAAAATAGAAATTTTCAAAAAGATTCATTTATCGTTTTGCGGACGGTTTCCGAAGAGTAGGGATCTTCAGAAGGTCGGCCAGTTGAAAGGGCTGTCTTAGGTTTGTTTTCAAAAGACGGTTTAAGTTGAGATTACGACGGCTCTGAAAACAATGTGTAGTTTCCGAAGACGGTTCTTGAAAATCCGAATCATGGATTTGAAAATCGAGAATTGAAGAATTTGGAATCGTCATCACAATGGCCATGAAAACGGTTAAATTTGTTTTCAAAGGATTTAAAATTGGGTTGAAAATTTGAAAACGGTTAAATTTGTTTTCAAAGATTGAGTTTTGATTTCAAATCTGAAAACGGTTAAATTGGTTTTCAAAGATTTGAATTGAAATTTGAAAACGGTTAAAATTGTTTTCAAAGATTTGATTTTGAATTTTAAATTTGAAATCGGTTTAATTTGAGTTCAAAGATTTGATTTTTAATTGAAATTTGAAAACGGTTAAATTTTTTTCAAATGATTTAATTTTGAATTGAAATTTAAAAATGGTTAAATCGGTTTTCAAATGATTTGAAATTGGATTTGAAATCTGAAAACGGTTAAATTTGTTTTCAAAGATTAAGTTTTGATTGAAAATTTGGAAACAATTTAAATTGTTTTCAATGATTTAAAATTGGAAATTATGAGGATTGAATTCGTTATTACGACGGGTTAGAAAACCGTTTTAACCTTTGTCAGACAGTATGCAAATCAAAAAGTGTGAGAATTGAAATCGTCATCACGACGGCTTAGAAAAGCTAAATTTGATTACGAAAACGAGATTTAAAATTTGGAAAGTTGCACGGGTTGAAATCGTCACTACGACGGTTTGAAAAACGTTTTTAATTGAAAACCGATTTCGAATTTTAAAAATTCGAGGATAGAATTCGTCATTACGACGGCGTAAAAGGGCGCTTTGAGAATGCAACGGTCGGCGGGAGACTGAGGTTTGAAACGACCATTATGACGACGTAAAAGCGTATTTTGAAATGGCTTGTGAAAACCAAGGTTTGAAAATCGTCATTACGACGGCATGAAAAGGTGTATTTGAAATGATTATAAAAACCGGGTTTTGAAAATCGTCATTATGACAGCGTAAATCGGTGTTTTGAAAAGGTTGTAAAAACCGAGTTTGAAAATTGTCATTACGACAGCCTAAAAAGGTGCTTTTGAAATGGTTGTAAAAACCGGGTTTTAAAAATCGTCATTACGATGGCATAAAAAGGTGTGCAACGGTCGGCGAAAGACCGAGATTTGAAACGGCCATTATAACGGCGCAAAAAGGTGTTTTTGAAACAGTTGTAGAAAACCGGTTTTGAAAGTCGTCATTACGACGGCCTAGAAAGGCATGTTGTTTGAAATGCAACGGTCGGTGAAAGACCGAGGTTTGAAACGACCATTATAACGGTGCAAAAAGGTGTTTTGCAACGGGTGTAAAAACTGGTTTTGAAAGTCGTCACTAGGACGGCATATAAAGGGTTTGCAACGGTCGGCGAAAGACCGAGGTTTGAAATGGCCATTATGACGGCGCGAAATGTGTTTTTGAAAGTTTGAAATGACCAGAAAGACTTATGATCACATAAGCACTCGCAGTTTCATTATATTATGCATAATGCTGACACGGGTTTTTGCTTAAAAGGGTGGGTTACACACCAAGCAATCAAACCCCAATTTTCGAGAGGGATACCAATCCAAACAAAATGTGTAAGGAGGGTGCCCTAGGCTCGTGCTCGAAGGTGATGAAAGCTCTTTGACGAAACAGAATTGTGTAACGTCAATGGTATGCTTGACTCAATCAGGATTCGAAACGCGGGGATGAGAAAACTCACGCCGACGAGACGAGCTAATTGGTCGAAAAGGGTTAGGTTGTGGGCCCGGACAAGGAACCCGACATATGACCGTAATATCAATTAATGCACTTTAATCACGACCTCGTTCGAGTTTCACCTCTAAGGATCACAAAGACACAAGTGTCCCAGTTTTCCCCAGTGGAGTCACCAATCTGTGGACATGGGCCATAGGCCGGTCTGTGGATTTGGGCCACCTACCGGTCTGTAAACACGGGCCACCTGCACGCGAAGCCAATATGTGGACATGCAACGGTCTTTTGAAAGCCACGCTCGGCGGCGTAAAAATGCTTACGACCAGATCGTTTTAGATCGGTCGGTTTCGTCTCGGCAAAGGCCACGAAATGATGTAGAGATGTTCGGAGTCGCCACCAAGCATTTATGGGATGCCTGGAACCCGTTTGAAATCCACTTTATACCTCGGTCAAATGAAGCACAAAGCAGTGTTTGACATCGGTACTAAAGATAAGGACTCGTCCCCCTTTTAGCATTCTATGCCTAAAATGACTCTCGTACGCCCTGGATAAGGCCATCCACTATCCAAAGGTTCTGATTAAGGGGTGAGGGTACGTATTAGGAAGCCCTTTAATCGGACACCCAATCCCGCCCGCGTTAGCGGCCTCTACTGATCGATCGTGGTTGTTTAAGTGCAAAAGTTGATAAAACGGTTTAAATGCATGAGTGCGCATCCAAAAGTTTAACCTAACATGTGAAAGTTTCCTAAGTCGGGTTGTTTATCCATGTACCAAGAAATTGGTGTCAAAGTTGGATTTAGATTGATGTGCATGTGAAAACGGAAATTAAACATCCATTTACCAAGTTCGGGTTATGATGCTTAACACGATCCATTTATTGAAAAAGGGTGTCAAATGACAAAGTGTAGAAACATAAGCTTGTCAATATGATCCGTCATGTATTTGGATTAATCATAATCGGGATCGTCTTAGACAAGTACTAAAATGGGACAGAACAGTGCCAGGCAACCCTGTTAAGGCGCGAGTCTATTGGCGAGGTAAAGGGCTCTGCCCAGGTTTTAGAACATGAAAACAGACGGCCTCTTGGGGCGCGAGTCATGCGCCAAACCAAGAGGCGTCTCCTGGTTGCAAAAAAGGGTTGTTTAAAACCATTTTAAAAGGTTGTTAAAAAGGTTATTTAAAACCGTATTTGTGATGAATGATTTGCAAATATGATTTGCATGACTCGGAATAATTACTATTGTGTTGATAATATTCGTTGTCGGATTTGCAAGTTTGAAAATCATAGTTTATAAATAAAAATTTAAAATGTTTGGTTTGAACTAAATATTTTAAGTTCATTTCTTTGTAATTAGTCAAGTTTGTCATCGCACTCGGATTAAACCGACATGGTATAAAGAACCAAGGATGATTATGAATTATGACTAATATGGTTGCAAATGTAAATAAATGAGAAAAATGGGAAATAAAAGAAAAGAAAAGGGTGTTAAAATACCCATTAAAATGTAATTAACCAATAATATCATCGAGTCATGGAATAAACCATCATGGTATAAGGAACCAAGGATGATTTTTGGAATGGTCAAAATATTTGTCATAAAAATGAGTTAAAATGGTAAAAACCGTAAAAAGGAAAGAAGTAAAAATTAAAGAAAGTGTTGAAGGAAAGACGAACTCAAACACATTTGAGTCTGACCTTGACACCCCCAAGAGGCGCGAGCCTCCCTGCATAGCAATGAGCTCCTGTCTCAGGCCAAAACTCGGTTTTGGCTCGTCTAACCTATATTTGAATCGTGTTATGCATTGTTCATGCATATAAACTCATAAAAACAGTAAAGAAATGAAATAAATGAGATATTTATACCCTCAAACTTACGTGTATTGATGTTTGCGACGTAGACAACTTTAGAGACGGTTTTCTCGTAGCGACTACTCACGTTCAAAGAAGTTTAAAAGAGTGCCTTAAAAAAGGATTTTGTTTTGAAAATATGTTAATTAAAACATGTTGATTGATGAATTGAGTTGGTCAAATGGGTCGGTCGAATGCACGGCGACGGTACCAAGCAATATGTGTACAGCTTGTGTTTACGATCGGTAGGTTGTAAACACGTGTCGATTTTGTGACTTAGGAAGTCACGTCTAGAAGTTTAAGGTAGAAGGAGGGGGCGGACTCTCGCGTGTAGATTATGGTGTGTTAAGGGTGGTATTTATAGAGAAATATGGGGAGGTAGGTCGGTGGAGTTTACATAGAGACTAAGCAGACACCCCATTGAGGCGCGAGCTACCTTGTGACTGAAGGGGGTGTATTGTCCCTTTCTGAAATTTGGATTTTGCATTTGTTCTAACCAATGTTTTGTTGGTTGTGATTTTTGGTCTTTGAGGTTTTCTTAGCCGTGTAAGCTTCCTCTTGGGTGATATTTGGGGTAGGTATTTTGTGTCTTTGACTCAGGTTTGACCCGTGTGAGTCGGGATTTGAATTTCGAGTCGGTTTTTGGCTCGGTGTCCGTTTTGACTCTATTAGGGTCATTTTAATGGAAATGACATGATAAAGACAATCATGGCATTTTTTCGACATTCAAGATTTGGTTTGACTCGGGTTGACTCAGGTTGACTCGAATTGCGGGTTTCTGAGTCGGTTTTGGGTCCGAAGACGATTTTAACTCTAAATAATGTTATTTTAATGCAAATGAAGTTTGAAAACTTTTGAAATCATTTTTTATATCCTAGTAGTGAATTAAACCGACTCATGTATAGCCAATTCAGCACGCATATCAAAAACACGTTACAGTCCGATCATCATCGGGTGGTTTTTGGAAGGTGCAGATACTGGGTATCTACAATAAGCTTTGGGAATGGGAAGCAGATATTGTATCTAAAGGGGTAAAGGTAGAAATAGACCCATCTCGTATGGAATGCTTCCGCCTTTTGGTCGGGCTCAGGGATGGCAATTTCCACGCCGTCACCGAGCCCCATCATTTCTTTGATTAAGAGGATATCAGCAGTGGTTAGGGAAGAGTCACAGTCATGGGGATGAACGAAAATATTGCGGGACAAAAAGGTAGGGTCTAGGTTTAAGTCAGCAGGAGTGGAGGATGAGGCGGCATGGCGAGTTTTGCCCATGGTTAAAGAAGAGAAGAAAGGAAATTTCAAGAAAGAAGGGAGTACCTGATGAAGTGAAGCTCCGATGAAAATGACGGAAGGACGGCGAGTAAGCAGAAGGAAGAGGAAGGATTTAGGAGATAGTGAGGGTTTTAAATTTTGGAGTTAATAGAATGAGTAGGTGGAGTGGTTGAGATTAGAAAGGAAGCGGGAGAGATAGGGTCCGGGAAACGAGGGGGAGAAGTAGGGGCAATGATGAGTGTTTGGGAAGCTGTGTAGAAGACGACGTGGGTTCTGAAATTAATAATTCCTTACTCGACATCTCAAGGCGTGTCTCGCAAGGAATTAGGGGCAAACTGTTTGGGCAAAATTCTGAATATTAGTCCGACAAAGGATTAGGTCCATTAGAGCTTGTGTGATGAATTGGGCCAAGGAAACTAACGGCCACAAGAAGCCCGCACGCTGAAGGTGGTCAGGGATATTTTAGGGAGATCAGGGAGAATAGAATCCTCAATGGCGAGTTATGGAAAGAAGTCTAATAGAACTCAAACACGGGCCTCCTTGCCGCACAAGTAACCCTCATCTTGCTAGGGTTTGGGTCCTATAAATAGCCAAGGAGATGGAGAAGAAAGATCATTCAAGAACCATCATACGAATACTACACATTGTGCTAGCTATATTATCGCGCCATCCCCCTTGTACTTATTCTCATACTTATAGCTAGTGCAATCATTGGAAGGGTACCGTCCCTTCCTGCGGTCGTTTCCCACATTGGGTTTTCAACGTCACCAAATCTCTTGTGTCGATCCTTATTTCCGTCTTTTGATTCCGTATTCAGTATTCACATAAACAATATAACAAATATACAATGAATAAGACCACTTTGACCTTACTTAACCTAATTTGGTGGAAAAAATACCAAAACACCACTTATATTTATATTTTAACCGGTTATTAGAGGAAAAGGTAAAGAAAAACGTAGAAAAGATAACGTAGATAGCAATTCTCTTCGCATTATTATTCGACCTTTGAGTATGCTTTGTAAACAAGCTTCAAGGATACAGTACAGTGTTGGAGTAGGTATCCTCCACAATAGTGCACTTACTTAATAAATCTCATTAGTGGAATATTTTCGGGATGAATCTATATATATATACACTCGTTAGTTGATCAACGTATATCGGTAACGCTCAGCTGACTAGAGTTAGACGTTACTGTCGTTTGACGGCGATGTTCAACTGATCCTTTTCGGTCACACCTATAGGATGATGCCCAAATAAAAAAACTAATTATTTGTATGGGATACAAGTTAATTAGTCCCTTGCAAAAAATTGACTTTTATTTAGTCAAGTGAATTTATTATTTGTAGAAGAGTTGCGAACTCGGGCCAAGGAATTTATTATTCAATTACATGATAATTGATTAATAAATATACTGAATTTGGTAGTTAATAGTTAATTTACTAAATTATTACGGTATGTGTGTATATTGTGAGGCAGGAGGTAATTTGCTAATTAAGTTTACAAGGAGTTATAAATTTATCTAAGAGGATTTTATAAGGCTCATTTTATATTGATAAGATGGTGAAATGTCACTTAAAAGGTAAGTGTACATTAGTCACAAGTTTGTTTTATTTAAGTGTTAAATAATCAAATTAATATTAAATTATGTAGTATAAGTAAATATAGGTCTTATAATCATTTGTGGGACAAATGTCGAAAGTCGAAATAAGACCCAAATAGGATCCAAATACACCGAAAATTCCATGTGTGATACACATGTAATTTCTTTGCCTAAAATATACCTAACTAGATGATGTCATTTGATTACATCATACACCTCTCTTATGCTTATATATACTCCACTATTCACACAATAAGAAAGGGAATAAATCCTTCGGGGGCTATTGATATCAGTTGCCTTTTCGTGACTCGCTCGCTTCTTCTTCTGGTGATATTATCGCTCCTATGGTCCGAGATGCTAGGGAGGTGGCTTTAGTCTATAAAAGAAAGGTAAAGTTTGGCCTTAACCCTCGTAGTAGATTGTCCTTCAAACGATCCAATCGACCCTCGGTTTTTGATTTAGAGTTAAATGAGGAACTAATATAAACCTCTCCTGAGATGATATTAGCTCCATCTTTTATTCCTCCTTTTTGTTATATTCATCCTAAAGCTCCTGATTTTTTTAATGTGCCTATGAGGTCCTCTGTCAAGCGCATTTTCAGTTCACTTGGTTTTGATTGTATGGAGCGTCTTCCACCGAAGCGATTTCGTCCAGATGAGCTTTTTCTTCTACATTTAGTTTCTCATCCTCTAACTTGATTTTTTTATCATGTACCAGAGATGAAGTTTTAGCTGCTGATGGTCTGGTGGCGGACCTTAATTCCCCACCCGTTTATCAATGACAACCTTTTGCTCGAATGGTAGGGGATTAGGAGAGACGGATGATCCTACAATTCCTTTTGTCTTTTGGTGTATCCATCAATATCATCAATCAATTTTTTTTTTTGCAAGAAACAATGACTTTGGTTTCATCTGCTGCATCTAAGACAACCTGTTTTGACAGGGATTTTACTTAATTAAAATCTCCTGCTAGGGAAGTTTTTAGGGGGTGATCTAACTCGATAGAATTGCCTGACTAGTATTGCTAAATAAGTAAACGAATAGAAAATAATAACACAAAGATTTATACGTGGAAAAACCCTGGAAATAAGGGAAAAAACCACGGGCACCAAGCCAGAAGGGATTATTACTATGATTTTAGGTAACCTGATAGGGAATTTGTATATTAGGCGTGATATATGGTATGGCAGGCTATGAATAATGCTAAATATTCTGTTGATTACAAGTAAGAGAGTAGTAGTATGAGTTTACGAGTGAGTGAGTAAGTATATCTCCTTCTCTAGTCTTCTTTGCTATTTATAATAGCCTTCAAATGGTCTACTCAAGTTGTATTAGGGTTTCCTGGTAAATAGGACTCCTGCCCTATTTACGCGGAAGTAGTTTTTTGACCCATTCTACATCCCAGCCGTTGCTTTTGATCTTTTCCTCTATATTCTTCCTTTGAATAGATCTTCCTTGTTTATAGGGACTTTGTTTTCACATCTTGACCGTGGTTTCCTTTGTGGCATGACTTGCTTTTGTGATGATACCCTTATGCCTGACGTGGTGTCTTCTCAGGCCAGGCTTGTTAGTAGCCTTATCCTGTGTTTCCTTCCTACTCGATGCCTGACTAGGAGTTCCAAATGTCTTGCTTTAGATATTTTTAGTCCAGGATTGGCCCTGAGTAGTGCCTGACTTATGTCTTATGAGTCAGGGTAATTCTGGGCCCAACAATTGCCCCTTATCTTCTTATTCCCTAATGGGTTCGGCCAGGAATAAGGAGATAAAAATTCGGGCCAGGAAGAAGAAACGTATAGGAGTATTTTACTGGAATGGAGTTTGTGTTTGGTTCAACTTCCATAACGGATAGTTTGCCATTAATGGGGTAGATTCACAAAACCGTAGGAGAGTTATGATTAGGTTTGTCCACTTGTTTTTGCCCATTTATTTTTGCGGCTATAAATATCTCCTTACAATTACCTTTTCTTTCACATTCCTAATCTTCAAACTCTTCTTTCTTTCTCTAAAATTCTCTTTGCAAAACAAAATCAGTCTTCAATTAAACCTTTAAAATATGGCTAGGGGGAGAAGAAAGACGGCTGCGTCTGAAGCTGCTGCTGAGATTGAGAAAGCTCATGCTGTTATTGATGTCCCAGACATCATCCCTGAGGATGAAGTTGTGGAGATAACTGCTCCCCCGGAAATTGTCTATGTCATACAAGGGGGTTGAATATACCCCTTTGTAGGCTTTGTCTGCCTCTTTTCATGACGCTAATCAGTTGAAGCCGACCTTTGAACAGTATCCGAAGGGCAGGGGCCTTCTTCCTACTGAGGCTGATGTATGCATCCCTGAGAGCGGCCCAGTCAAGGCTAATTGGAGTAGTCCCGGCTGGTTTTGCATCTTTGAATGGGCGTTTAAGGGTGGATGTCAGCTTCCACTTTCTCCATTCATGGCTGAGGTTATCAGAGCTGTCAGGGTTCCTCCATTTCAACTCATGCCAATGGTTTGGAAGATCGTCCATTTAGTTGAGCAATTGTGTGCTAAACATAAGTTGGTCATCACTTTGGAGGATTTTAAGAATGTTTATCATCTGAAGAGTCATTCCCCTGGTCGATTTAATCTTCGAGTCAAGTCGAAGATGGCTCATCTGATTACCAACTTTAATTCAGGAGATGATAAAGGATGGGCACAGACCTACATGTTCATCGGGGCTGACTCCATTGCCCCTAATCTGGATTATCTCAATTACCCTGCTGTTGAGGAAGATAATTTTCTTTTTCTGCATTGTATTCTGGTTAGAGATGATTTATTCTATTTTGACAAAATGCTTACTTGATTTTGTTTTCATAGTGACTGACGGGGCAAATGATCCTGATGCTGAGGGATCGGCTGGCCGAATTATAGCTTTCATGGCATTTCCTGAAAAGGAAAGGACATGGCCTACCTGTCTGGGGTAGGCACCTATGCCTCGCTTCAAGAAAGCTAAACTGAGCACCTACAAACCTGTGAAGGGTGCTAAAGCTTCAGGGTCTTCTTCATCAGGCAGTAAGTTTTGTTGCCTTTGCTTTGTAGGTTTTTTGTTTGAACATATGTTTATATTGCTGATGTAGAACCTCGTCGTGCACTACTAGAGCTTCTGCTAGGATAGATAGTTTTGGTTTATCCCTGGTGAAGGCAAGTATTTCTCAAATTACAGGGGAGAAATCCAAGAGTAGTGAGGCTACAGGGAGTGATAGTGCTGTGCAGGTTCAGGCGCCTATTCAGGAGGTACAACTAGTGTCTCCTGAAAAGGTTGTGGATGAGGTTGGTCAGGCTGAAAAGAGGAAGAGGGTTGATGAGACTTCAGATGGGGTCAATGTGGTTGGGGGGTTAGAGCCCGGCTTGATGATGTTCAGTTTGCCAAGGAACAGATCCAGGCTCAATCTTTTATGGTTGACGACCCTTATTATAAATACCAAGCTGAAGACTCTTCTGCTCGTGCTTTGGCTGCTATGTATCGTACCAGGGATCATGCTGCCAATCTGATCACTATGCTGCATGAGGTAATATTTTGTCGGGTTTTGTTTTGGTTGTTTTTTGTTTTCCTTTGCTTGAATGGTTATATATTCGCAGAATGTAAATGATATGTTGAGGGGTGCGTGCCAGCTGGATTCTGTAACTAACCTCAAAGATACCTTGGATTGGAAAGTGTAGTTCCTGAAGAAAGATGTTGTCAGCCTTAAAACTGATTGGAAGAGACAAAAAGTGAGAATCATTCCTTGAAGGAGGATAATGTGGCAGGGAAGGCACGGTTGGTGGTGGAGTCATCAAGCCGAGTTCCGCTCAAAATGCCCTAAAATTTCTCCAGGCCAAATTTGACACTGTTCAGGAAGAGTTGAAGGCTGAGAAGTAGGCTATGCAGGAGCAACTAAAGGTAAATGAGGAGTTGGCTGTTGAGAGGGACTTGGTGCAGGGTAGGTACAAGGATGCTTCTCTCTATCTCTTTGGTAGGGGTCATGTGGATGCTATGAGTGAGCCTGTTGAAGTCAGGCCTTTTTGGGATCCTGACCAGGAGATAGCTAACCTTAATACCACTTACCCTGAGCTTTGCAAGCTGCATGCTGATGAGGAGGTAGATTATCCTCCGTCCAAGGAAAAAAGTGGTGAAGCTGGTGAAGGGGAGGATGATGAGGAAGAGGAGGATGAGGAGCCTGTTGATGAAGGGATCAGCTCTGCTACTGCTTCCAAGGCAGGCTAATTGTTTTTGGTTTATTTTTGAAGTAGTTGTTTTGGCCCATCCAGGGGGGATGTTCCCTGGACAAACAATTTTTCTATTTTTTAGAATATTTTGCCCCACCCATTAGGGATGTTCCCTGGGCAATATTTGTGTTCTGGTATAATTTGAATCAATCTTTTCTTCTGATTTCTTTGAATAGCCTGATTTTAGCGATTGGTACCTGTAAAAAATACATTTTGAAGTATTTTTTTAGGAGGATGCATGTCGGGAGGGCTTATGGCCCTCAATTCTTATCAGGAAATGATGGCTTTTTTGCCTGTCAGGAGGGCTTTTTAGTAAGAGGGGTGGTTGCCAGTCAAGAGGGCTTATGGCCCTCACCTTTCAGGAGGGCTTTTTAGACAAGTGGTCTGGTCTATTCCACCATTGTACTTGTCTTTTATTTTTTATATTGAGCTCAGTTTTTTGTGTGTGTTTTTTGGGTCAGGCAGGTAGGTGCCAAATTATTGTAGAGCATTTCTGGGATGCTGTTCAGGTTGGGTGAAGTGGCCCTCAACCCTGAATATTTGTTTAAGCTTGTGTGTAATGTATAATTAATGGAAGAAAAGCGTAAAACAAGTTTTCAGGATTCAAGATACTAGGATTTTAAATAGGCAGGCATAATAGAGTTTGCATAAACGAAAATAGGCAAATATTCAGGCATAATAGCAAGTAGCATAAAAGCATGATTTGTGGAGGTTACATGATTTTCTTTGGGGGTTTGCTATAAAACTTGGTCAGGCACATATAGAGTTAGTAATTTTACCTGGTTTTGGTTTAGACATAAAATAGCTTTAGGTGGAAAATGTTCCAAGATCTGGGGATCATTTGTTCGTCCAGGGTTTGTAATCTGTAGGCTCCCTGTCCTACTATTGAGTCGATCAGGCATGGTCCTTCCCATGTAGAAGCTAGCTTGCCAGCATTTTTGTCCCTGGTGTTAGGGAATACTTTCCTTAGGACCAAGTCTCCTTCCCTAAACACCCTGATGTTAACATTTTTGTTGTAGCATTTGGCTACTGTTTCCTGGTAGGAGGCTATCCTGATCGTAGCTGCATCTCTTAATTCTTCAGTCAGGGTCAGGCTGTCTTGTAATGGTGACATGTTTTCCTCTATGGTGTTCAGGCTGCTTCTGGTGGTTGGTACGTGGATTTCTGATGGGATTACTGCTTCACAGCCATAGACCAGGGAATAGGGAGTTTGGCCTGTGGCTGTTTTAGGAGTAGTTATGTCAGCCTAGAGGACCAAGGGGAGTTCTTCAGCCCATCTGCCTTTTCTTCTTTTTAGCTTTTTCTTCAGGCAACTGATTACCACTTTGTTGCTGGATTCTGCTTGACCATTGGCTTTTGGGTAGCCTGGCGTGGATGTTACCAGGTTGATATTCCATTGTGCACAGAAAGCTGCTGTTCTTTTTCCCACAAACTGGGTACCATTATCCTAAACTATTTCCGAAGGTATCCGATATCTACATATGATGCTGCGTTTGACAAATGATATGACATCCTTCTCTTTGACTTGCCTGTATGAATCTACTTCTATCCATTTTGAAAATAATCGGTCATTGCTAACATAAATAATTTCTGTCCAGGGGCTTGAGGTAGTTTCCCCACAATGTCCATTCCCCATTTCATAAATGGCCAGGGAGCTGTGATGGAATGCAGCAGCTCTGATGGTTGTTGGATGAATGGAGAATGGATTTGGCAGGCTTCACATTTGGAGCTGTAGGCTATGCAGTTAGCTCTGAGGGTTGGCCAGAAGTAGCCTGTCCTTAGAACTTTGCTAGCCAGGCTTCTGCCACCTTTGTGATTTCCACATTATCCATCATGGATATCTTTTATAACTTGTTTAGCTTCATGAGGTTCCAGGCAACGCAGGTATGGCCCAGCCTGTGACTTTTTGAACAACATGTTATTGATAATGGTATAGGTGGAGGCTTTGATATTTAGAGCTCTTGCCTCATTCTTATCTTTAGGAAGTGTCCCCTATAAGAACCAATCATAGTATGGTTTGGTCCAAGAATTTGTGTCCTCATAGATGGGACAAGTTTGGTCAGGTTTGTCAATGGTTGGTTCTAACAGGTGAACAATGGGTATTTTTTCAAACACAGCAGGGCTGAAATTTGATCCCAGGCTGGCCAGGGCTTCAGCCTGAGTGTTCAGTTCTCTTGGTATTTGATCAATGTCAAATGAACTAAATTTATTGCAAAGGTTTTTGACATAGTCTAAATAGAGAATCGTTTTTGAATCCTTTGCAGCATATGTTCCTTTGACTTGATTGGAAATGAAAAGGGAGTTAGTTTTTACCTTGAGATTTGTCACACCAAGTTCTATACATACCTTAAGTCTAGCTATCAGGGCTTCATATTCAGCTTCATTGTTCGTTGGTTTGAACTCACAACTAATAGAATGAGCAATTAGGTCTCTTTGTGGTGATTTCAATACTAATCCTAGGCTAGTTCCTCTCATATTTGTTGCTCCATCTACGTGTAAGGTCCATTCCTGGCCTGATTTACGGGTGTCTAGATGGTTGACCTCTTTTTTGAGGTCTGGTTCTAGGTTGGGACTGAATTCAGCCACGAAGTCTGCTAATTATTGGGTGACTTTCAAAGTAAGGTCTAAGTTTGGTGCAGGATATAATTAAATCAAGTACATATTTTTCAAGTAAACCATACCTTTTTTCTGCATCCAAGGGACTTTTACTTACATAGTAGACAGGGTGCTATTGGCCCTCAATTTCATTAGTTAGAACTCCACTCACTGCTGTGTCAGTGACAGATAGGTAAACCGTCAGGGGTTCTCCTTTGTTTGGTTTAGCCAACACTGGAGGAGTGGTCAGGTATGCTTTTAAGTCCTAAAAGGCTGCTTCGTGTTCAGGTAGCCATTTAAATGACTTGTTCTTCCTGAGGAGGTCATAGAAGGATCTGCATCTTTTTGATGATCTGGACATGAATCTGTTCAGGGCTGCAACTCTTCCTGTTAGTCTTTGGATGTCTTTGACTGAATTGGGGGACTCCAAATCCAGGATGGCTTTTATCTGTTCTGGGCTAGCTTCTATCCCTCTTTTGGCTACCATGTATCCTATAAATTTGCATGAAGAAACTCCAAAGTGGCATTTGGAAGGGTTGAGCTTCATATTGAATTCTTTCAGGATTTTGAAAGCTACTTCTAGATCCTTGACATGATCTTTAGCCTTTTTTTATTTGACCACCATGTCATCAATATAGACCTCCATTGTATCACCTATTTGATCTTTGAACATCATGTTGACTAGGCGTTGATACGTTGCCCCTGCATTCTTCAGGCCAAAGGGCATTGCTGTGTAGCAATATATGCCTCTTTTCATGATGAATGCAGTTTTTTCCTAGTCAGATTGGTGCATCTTGATCTGGTTGAATCCACTTGAGGCGTCCATAAATGTTAGGAGTTCATGTCCTGTTGTGGCATCTACCATTGCATCTATGTGAGGAAGTGGGAATGGGTCCTTTAGGCAGCCTTTGTTGAGGTCTGTGTAGTCTACACAAACTCTGCACTTGCCATTCTTCTTTTGTAGTACCACCACATTTGCTAGCCACTCAGGGTACATGACTTCTCTGATCATTCCCATATCTAACAATTTGTCTACTTCTTCTTTAATAATGGAATTGCGTTCGGGGGCAAACTTCCTCCTTTTCTGTTGCGCAGGCTTAAAAGATTTGTCAATATTGAGTTTATGGGTGATGATGTTGACATGTATACCAGTCATATCAAAATAAGACCAGGCAAAACATGAAGACTTATTCTTAAGAAAACTTACTAATTCTGGTATGATATTATGAGGGATATCAGATCCTACCAGTACATGCCTGTCAGGATACTCAGGGTCTAAAACTACTTGATCTGTTTCCATTTTGGTTTCTGCCACATAAGTACTCCTGACAGGGTACTGTAATTGCTAGGCGAGAGACTTACATGTCTTGGAAGGTTTTAATGATTCAGTATAACATTCCTGGGCAGATTTTTGTTCGCCTTTGATGGTTTCTATTCCCCACTCTATTGGTATTTTGACACATTGGTGGTATGTGGAAGGTATAGCTTTGACATTGTGGATCTATTGTCTTCCCAGGATAGAGTTGTAGGATGACAGGCAGTTCAGGACTCCAAATCTCTCATATGAGGAGACTCCTTCCATATATGTTGGCAGGTATATATCTCCAAGTGTGTTCTTTGTTTCTCCATTGAATCCTACCAGGACATTTGATTTCTTTATGATCTGGATTTCATCGATCTTCATTGCTTTCAGGACATCAAACATGATCAGGTTAACTGAGCTGCCTCTATCTACTAGAATTCTCAGGACACGTGCAGTTCCTATTTGCATGGTAATAACCAGGCCATCGTGATGTAGGTCAGGGATTCTCTCCATGTCAGTATCATCAAAAGTAATCTAAGGTAAATTTTTAGTTTTAAAAGGAGATTTCATTTTTGACTCCCTGGCAATTTTCTTTGCAGCCGAATTGGTCAGGCCACAGATCTCAGATTCTTCATTGATGAATTTGACCTCATAGATGGGTGGTGCTGGGGGCAGGTCACGTTGTTACCTTTCCTAATCTTTTCTTGCTCCATTGTCTTCCCTGCGTTTTGATGGCATCAGATCTTTTAAGTAGCCTTTCTTTAGTGGGTAGGCCACTTGCCTGCGCAGACCAAGGCATTCCTCTGTTGTGTGCCCTACGTCCATGTGGAATTCACACCACCATGTTGTGTCTTTCTTTGAATTGGGGTTGTCCGTCTTTTTTGGCCATTTGAGAATGTCTCCTCCCATGTTGTCAAGTCTTTTGATTAATCCTGCAGTGTCAACAGAGAAGTTATACTCTTGAATAGGGGGATAAGTATAGGAGTTACCTTGTTTTTCTTGTGTATAGTTGACTTCTGATCTGTCAGGCCTTGTATAAGGAGATGGCCTGGAACTGTTGCCTCTGTGGTTGGAACTTTTCCTGTTGGATCTGTTATATCCTAGGTTGTTTTCAGTTGTGTCTGTTTTGAAACCTTTATCTCCTTCCAGCCGAATGTAGTCATCTCATCATAGAAATCACTGTCCAGAGGTAGCCCTTGCCTGAAAGCTTCTACAGCTGTTCCAACATCACATCTAGAGATTGACACCTTTTCTTTGTTGAATCTGGTCATGAAGGCTCTGATTGATTCACCAGGCTTTTGCTTGATCTTGTACAGATCACTAAATCTCTTTTCAAGTTCCTTGTTGCTGGCAAATTGATGGTTGAAGGAGTTGATCAGGTCAGCAAAGGATTTGATGCTTCCATTTGGCAGATTTATGTACCATTGTAGGGCAGGCCCATTCAGGGTTGTTCCAAATCCCTTGTACATGCAGAGTTGTCGTAGTTCACTGGGTATAGAGGCTGCCAATATCCTTTGTTTGTAGTAGGCTACATGATTTTATGGATCTGTAGTCCCATCATAAATTCTCATTGAAGGGACCACAAACTTCTTTGGCAAATCAATCCTGGCTATCTCATCCACAAAGGGTGAGTCAGCATAGCTTTCTAGATTTGCTTCTTCAATGGGGGTGGGTACTCCAGGGATCTTCTCAAATTTTTCATGAAGTTTCTGGATTTCCTGGAGCATAGCCATCATGATTGCTGTGTTGGTCTGATCTGCTACAGCCTCTTTATTTGGGATTTCTTCTGAGTCTGTATCACCTTCTCCTGCTCTGGATTTTGATGGAGTAGGAGTTCCAAAGTTGGAGAAATCAATGTTCCTGATGATTGAGGAAAATGGCGTGCCAGGTTGAATCTTTAATTTTGATCCTGAAGCTTTGTCTCCTAGCCTTTGTTTCATATTGGATTCTGATTCTTTCAATTTCACAACTTCAGCTTCAGCTTGAGCCATCTTTTATTTTAGTTGTTCCATTTCCAACAATTGTTGTTTAGCAGCAGTCAGTTGTTGTTCAATGCTATCTCCGGCCATTTTTTGAGATTGTTTTTGTGTTGTTTAATTTTGTGTTTTGATTATTTTTGAGCTAGATGCCCCACGGTGGGCACCAATTGTTTTGACAGGGATTTTACTAAATGAAAATGTCCTGCCAGGGAAGTTTTGAGGGGGTGATCTAACTCGATAGAATTGCCTGACTAGTATTGCTAAATAAGTAAACGAATAAAAAACAATAACACAAAGATTTATACGTGGAAAAACCCTAGGAATAAGGGAAAAAACCACGGGCACCAAGCCAGGAGGGATTATTATTATGATTTTAGGTAACCTGACAGGGTATTTATATATCAGGCGTGATATATGGTATGGCAGGCTATGAATAATGCTAAATATTCTGTTGATTACAAGTAAGAGAGTAGTAGTATGAGTGTACGAGTGAGTGAGTAAGTATATCTCCTTCTCTAGTCTTCTTTTCTATTTGTAATAGCCTTCAAACGGTCTACCCAAGTTGTATTAGGGTTTCCTGGTAAATAGGACTCATGCCCTATTTACCCAGAAGTAGTTATTTGACCCATTCTACATTCCAGCCGTTGCTTTTGATCTTTTCCTCTATATTCTTCCTTTGAATAGATCTTCCTTGTTTATAGGGACTTCGTTTTCACATCCTGATCGTGCTTTCCTTTGTGGCCTGACTTGCTTTGGTGATGGTACCATTATGCCTGACGTGGTGTCTTCTCAGGCCAGGCTTGTTAGTTGCCTTATCCTGTGTTTCCCTCGTGCTTGATGCCTGACCAGGCGTTCCAAATGTCTTGCTTTGGATATTTTTAGTTCAGGCTTGGCCCTGAGTAGTGCCTGACTTATGTCTGATGAGTCAGGGTAATTCTGGGCCCAACACAACCCATCTTAGACTCTCTCATTTTTGTGGTATCGACTCTAATGGCCAAAGTGGGGGGTCTTCTTTTGCGTTGTGATGATTCTGTTGTAATCAGTACTCTTAGTGTTCATCCTCACTTTATTTTGTGTAAATTAAGTCTCGCTGTAAATCCAGTATGTATAAATCATGATATGTATGTAATGTTTATTTATGGTGAACCTTCTTTCGAGTTTAGACTATCTTTATGGAATAATATTACTGGTTTAATATCTGTTCTGTCTCCTTTTATGATTATTGGTGATTTTAATCAAATTGAAATGCATTCTGATAAATTAGGTGGATTAAATTCAGTTCGCGGCCAGCATGATTTCACCTCCTGGAGACTAGACAATGCTTTGCTTGATGTTCCTTTTTTTGGGCCTCCGTTTACTTGGTTGCAAAATAGATCAAATGGTCAGGTTATTATGGAAAGACTAGACCGTGCTTATGCCAAATCTGAATGGTTACAACTTTTCCCAGTTGCCTCAGTTTTTCATCCACCCATTCTTATTTCGGATCATGCTCCAATTATTCTCAAGTTTTTTCCTTCTATAAAGAATCGTAGACGTCCATACCGTCTTGATAACTGGTGCTTGCATTCTCCGGAGATTGCTCAAATGGTTGATAATAATGCATGTCAAATTTTTGTTCCTGGGTCTCCAATGTTTGTGTTATCCCGCCGTCTTGCCGCGATTCAGTATTCTACAATGCAGTGGTTTATTCATCATCGTCTCTCTCATGGTATTAACTGGTCTTCTATTCAGAATGAAATTCACAACTCAAGCAATCTGGTTGTGGATGTTCAGTCGACAACAAATTTTCAACATGATCGTTCTTTACAATTACAACTCATTCAAAAACAGCATGCACATTGGTTACAACGGTCAAAATTAAAGAATGAGATTCTTGATGGAATTCCATCTCGTTTCTTATATTCCCGTGTTAAACAGCGATCTTCAAATCAGCGCATCCTTGCTTTACTTTCTCGCTCGGGCGAATGGTTATTTACTCCTGACAAGATTGATTTGGAGATTACCTCTTTTTTCAAGGAACTCCTTTATTCGACCCCTCATCATGATCCTACCTTTCCTAAAGGTTTTATTGATCCTTTTCTTTCATCACTCGCGCTCCCAATGCTGAGTACAGAAGACTGCTTATTGTTATCAGCCCCTTTCTCTGAGAGGGATATTGTTAATGCGCTAAATGGCATGGATGGGCCAAAGTCTCCTGGGCCAGATGGTATTACATCGAAATTCTTCCAAATTTTTTGGCCCCAGATTGGTCAACTTGTTACTTTGGCTCTTCTTCGGTTTCTTAATACATGCATTATGCTGAAAGAATGGAATCACACGCATATTATTCTTATTCCTAAAGTGGAAAACCCTGAGCTCGTTTCTCAGTTCCGTCCTATAAGTCTATGTAATGTTATTCACCGCCTTGCATCCAAGTGTCTTGCCAATCGACTGAAGCTAGTTATTTCTTCTATTGTTTCAGAATCTCAGCAGGCTTTTGTCCCTTATCGGCTTATGTCTGATGGCTGTCTTATTACACATGAAATTATGCACTATCTTAACAAGACTAAGAAAGGCTCGGTTTCTTATGCTGCTCTGAAGCTTGACATGCACAAAGCTTTTGATCGAGTTTCGTGGCAATTCCTTATTGTCGTAATGAAAAAAATTTGGGTTTCCTATTTTTTGGCATAACATTATCTGGGAATGTATTTCAACTGTCACTTATAATGTTCTAATTAATGGTGAGTCATCTATTCCTTTTCGACCTTCTTGTGGCCTACGTCAAGGTGATCCACTCTCACCTTATTTATTTATCATGTGTATGGAGATTTTATCATGTCAATTGCGTGAAGCTGAGAGACTTGGAACCATACACGGCCTCAAGATTTATCGCTATGCTCCTCCAGTCACCCATCTTTTTTATGCTGATGATGCCTTTATTTGCTGTAAAGCTAATCCAAGTTCTTTTGAGGGGCTATGAGATTTGTTTCGCTGTTTTGAGCTAGCCTCAGGGCAAATGATAAATCTTGATAAATCCTTTGTTAAATTCAGTCCAAACACACCGACTGATTTCCGATCACATTTGGCATCGGTACTCAAGATGAAGATATCTAATTGTTTTGGGAATTATTCGGGTGTCCCATTTGATCTTCCTTCAAAGAAGGCTTCTGTTTTTAACCCGCTTCTAGACAAGATGACAAAACGTATTATTGCTTGGTCGACTCTTCATCTTAGTCAACCTTCTAAACTGCTCATCATCAATTCTATTCTTTTGGGTTCAATCCGATATTTGATGACCTACATTCCTTTTCTAATTGGGATTTCCAAGAAGATTGACTCATTGATTACTTCTTTTTGGTGGCGTAAAGATATGAAATGCAAATCTATTCATTGGCTCTTTAGGGACTCTTTGCAGCTCCCTCGTGAGAGTGGTGGTCTTGGTTTTAAGTCTGTCTCACTATTAAGTTAGGCCTCCCTTATGAAGAATTTTTGGCGTATTCATCATCATCCCTCTGGGTTATTAGCGAAATTCATGGTCCCGAAATATCGGATGGATTTACCTATTCCTGGTTCGAAATCAAATGTCTCTCAACCATCTTTCTTATGGTCTGGCATTTGTCGCACTGCTTCTGGTTTTTCCCCTGCTCTATCCTGGAAGCTTGGTAATGGGGCCTCGGTTGATCTTCTCACATATCGATGGGTTAAAGGGAATGTTCAATCTGTACGACCCTCTTTTAATGCCTCATCTTCTGTGCTTTCTGATCTGCTTAGCAATTCAGGTACTTGGAATCAACAATTAGTTTATCGTGTTTTTGAGTCCTCGTGTGCTAAGGTAATTCTTGCTATGGAACCTCCTCATATTGATATTGATGATTTCCTCTATTTGAAGTTCACAGAGGATGGAGTTTACACGGTTAGATCAGGTTACTCTTTCCTACTGTCACAACATTCCTTCTCCTGTTCGCCTTCTTTCTATTCTGCCTTTCCGTGGAAAGTTCTTTGGAGTATTCGTTCTTCTACTAAGTTACCTCTTCTAGTATGGCGCATAGTACATAATATTCTTCCCTTGTTAGATAATCATTCCCTCCATGGAATTCAGGTTAGTACTTCTTATGTTTTCTGTTACTCTTATCCGGAGTCTTTAAATCATTTATTTCGCTCTTGCACTGTTGCTCGACATGTATGGCTTTCTTCAGCTCTTGGACTTAATTCAGTGGCTAATCCGAAAGTGCCATTGCAACGATAGCTTGCTGATCATATGAGATATTTTCATCAACTACATGATAACTGACGTGAGCGTGTCGTTGTACACCCAATCAAAACACATTTATAATACTCAACAAACAACTAGTTAGTGGTAAGTCGAGGTCGATCCATGGGACGGTGTGCTTTGGGTTCTAAGTCTTTCTATCTCAATTTATGCTAGTGTCACAATTTGTTGGGTTTGTAGTTGTGTTTTAAACTAATGAAAGCAATAAAGTAAAACAAACAATAAAGCAAATAAAGGTGTAAACAAGTATTAAAGGGGACTAGGATATCATGGGGTCATAGGGGATTCATGGGATTTGATCATGCAAACATGTTTACCAAGTGCATGCAATCAATGTTGTAAAGGAACCAAGTTGGTTTATATCTTACGGTTCTTAGGAAGAGTTGGGTCCCGGAGCCGAATCGATTAGATTGTACAACACCTACAAGTCGATATACTTTCCTCCTAATCACTTCTATGCATGGTCTAACATGACTCGAGTTGGTTTATGTCTTACAAGTCAAGTTGAATAGATAAGAGATGGGTAAAAATGCAAGGATTCATAGGCTTAGCATTTCATCAAACATAACATGTGCATAGGTTAACAATACAACAAACAAGCAATTTAATTATGTGAACATATTAGATTAAACATGAATCATTCCCTATGTTTGTTTCCCCTAATTACCCACTAATCCTAGTTAAGTAACTACTCACTCATTATCATGTTCAACATGCTAATAAAGTTGTCAATCATATTAACAAAGCAAAACATGATGAATAAATAAAAGTGATTAACAATAATTAAACAAGGGTAAAGAGAATTATACCTATGAAGATGATTCCAAATAATAAAGCAAAGAATAAAAGATGAGAACTTGATTGATTGATGAAGGGTTGTCAATCCTCCAATAATAACCCAATAATCTTCAATTACCCAAAAGTAAAGAACTTGAAGAATAATTAAGGAGAGATTAATGTGAAATTTTTGGAAAGATTAAATAGTAATCTAATCTAATCTACTCCTAATCTATTCTAAGAGGATTTTCAAATATGGAAGCCCCCCTTTGATTATCATCAAAATGGGGTATTTATAGTAGTGCCTCATTAGGTTAACTAAGGCTAAATTAGTAATTAACAATTCTAAGTCTAAGTAGGGAAATGCAAGTATTTTGGAGAGATGAGCATCCTTGATGAAGACGCCGAGGGACGCTCGTACATAAGGGTAATCCGCTCGGATTCTGGACGGGTAGGACGAGCGGCTGAAGGTCGGGACGCTGGGATTGTTGGGGCATAGGACGAGCGGCTTGAACCTTTGGACGCTCGGATTGCTGTTCAGAATGATTCCTCTCGCATACTTCTTATTCATGCAATATTGGTCTTTAGTTCTTGCCTCTTATTCCACACTCGTTCATCCAAGATCGTCAATGTCCTTCTAAATAAGCTCAAGAGACGGGAATTTCCGCCTAATTGTCTCCTTTCCTACAAAACAAGCACAGGGCGATAAGAAAGCAAAATAGAAAGCATTTGACGGATAAAATGGCTATGGAATGTTATATTAGTATGCAAAATAGGCTCAATTAGGGGACTAAATGTGCGTAAATATAAGTCACATCAAATATCCCCAAACCGAACCTTTACTCGTCCCGAGTAAAGAGGTGACAAAAACTAGGACCCTTATTCAAACTAACCTATTAATATAGCTGATGTGAGACAATTAGCGGGTCTCACTCCGGCCCTTCAACTCACAAAAAGACAACCATGAGGTAGGATGCCTTCTTGCAAGGCAAGGTGGGGCTTGCCAAAATGGCGATACATCCAATCATTAAGCACACAAAACAAGTAATGGATGCATCTACAAAAGAATAGCCACTTTCCTCATCTAAGTGGCGGAAATTATATACAAGGGAAGCAATTCAAGGGTACAAATTCCATCATAGATACGGTTTCTTGAAACTACTAAGCCTAGAAGGATACCAATAAATCACCTCCAAGTTGGGCCAAGCTAGGGTACCTTTGTCCTCAATCGTTAAATGCTTTTGTCAAGAATAGACTCCCTATGGTGTTAGAAACACTGGAGGATCACGGAATTCCCCTCCTTGCCTAGACAAGAAGAAGGGTCGTTGATACCGTCGTTTAGTACCAAAAATAATATTTATAACCTAAATACTACTGACAGAAGCTAGTGGCAGTCAGGGTCGAACCACAGAGAGGCGATGCAATTAATAGTTGTCTAATCTCAATCTAAAGTAACAAATGTGTGGGAGTTTGTTTTGAATAGTTCTATAACTGTAGTTTCGACGGCGGCAACTCTAGGTAGACTGTCTTAAGCATGTTAGACGGGAAAATAAAAAGTCCTCTCGCTCCAATTTAACAGGTAACAACCTTTCGGCCTAAGCTACGGGTCCCTAATCTCACTAATACTAACTTTCGTTGTTGATTAATGAAACTCAAAATCTAAATTAACTTATCTCTCGATCTTATTAATTTAGTCGTCTTAATTAAGCAGTCTATTTTCCTCCCCATCTTTCGATCTTGTCGGGTCGGTCAATTCCGAAGCATTCAACTAGTCGCGTGCACTCGATTCGTCAAATATAGCAATTAAATTAATTAAGTCGAAGCAAATCTAACACGCTCTGGTCGATCGACCATGTATGTCAGTCGATCGACCAGAGCCCGACAACAGGTTGCCTATGTCGAAGTCGTCTAACCTACAGATCCCCTACATCTTAGCACAAAGGATTTAGCTACTCATGATGGTGATAGTAACAGCAATAGAATTAACTAATAAAGCAAACGAATTCATATTTAAATTAACTAAATTAATAACTATCATGAAACGATAATTTGGCTTTGGAAAATCTAACCTAGCAATTCTAAACTACGGAGGAATTAAAGCAACAACCTGAACAAAGGAACAGAAGAATACCGTAAAGAAGAATTGAACAAGAAAGACCAAAACCAAGTGCGAAAAGTAAACTTTATTGACGAAAGTTATTCTAAACTAATAAAAGTTCAATCTTTGTGTGATGAACCCTAATTATTTCCCTAAAATTCGATGATGCTCTCTACAACCTAAAGTTACGTTATATAGATAATATAACGTAACTTTTTTTCCTGAAACCTAATTACATTGGGCTTTCTAATTCTCGTTCTTTTAATTCACAGCAAAATCACGGTTTGGTCGATCGACCACAAGGACTAGTCGATCGACTGAACCTCGCATAACAGTAGCTTCTGATCTATTTCAGGAATCGCGCTATGGTCGATCGACCATGTAGGTAAGTCAATCGACTGCTTTAGCTGGTACTTTGCTCCAAAAGCCTCGTAAAGTTGTCTTTCAGGCCTCGATACGCGCACCAAGTTTGCTTCCCGAGTCTTTAGTCCATGTCAAATGCAATGCTAAGTACTCGGGGACGGATTTGGCTCGATTTCCGCAAGATTCTTCACATTTCTGCAATATTACACAAAACACAAAAGTAGACGGAAATAGGGGAAATAGTAGCTTAAACTACACAAATGAGCTCTGAAATGCGTGTAAAATAGGGTGTAAAACATCATATTTTGGACACACATCAAACTTCCCCTAACCAAACCCTTGCTTGTCCCCAAGCAAGAACTAGACTCGATCTTAAGACCTAATGGAACGAGTTCAATGTCAGAGCGAAATGCAAACTGCAAAGCCTAAACCAGTTTCATGCTAAAAATCAACAATCAATTAGCAATATGAATCATGCAAACGAGTTATGTAGTCGTTAAAAGCTGTCGAACCGTTAACCGTAGAGACTTATCATATTGGACTCTCACGGGTCGCTCAAATCACACAAATAAGCATAGGTGAATATATGTAAAAGATAGAAAGAAATAATTTTGTAATGACTCTCACCTAACTACGACCTATAAAACATGCCTGCAGTCTAATATGAAAATAATCTCTACAACCATACATATGCATTCCAACCAAACAAATGACCATGACACATGCCGAGGTAAATATGGATATGTGAGGTAATGGGTAAGAAGGGGCTAAGATAAATCTGGATATGAGGAGTTAAAGCCAAGCTAGTAACTACACATCCAAATTACGGGAACATCCCAACTTCAAACTCAAGATTTCAATCGAAACGGTGCTAAATATCAAGCACTAATCTTACAATTTCCACAATTAGTCAACTCCCCATAAGATACAAATACAACATGGGAGCAAAAATCGCCATTTAATAAAGACTTTGAATTATGCGATTTTGATTTTTTTTTTCTTTCTCTGCTGCGGTTCACGGTCGATCGACCCATGCGTCCAGTCGACCGACCAAAGGTCGAACTTGCTTTTCATAATTTTTTTCTTTTTCTTTTTTTCATTTTTTTCTTTCTTTCCTCCTTCCCAACATTCCACCAAACTTCTCATAAAGAGCAGTATAACCAAAATGTAATAAACACATTCCCACAACTAATACTACTAGCTCAGATAAGGTGGGTTAAATATAGTATGTAGCTTATGGGACAGAAGGCAATTTGGCTATGTGAGGTTTATGAGTAAAATGAGAAAAGGGGACCTCTACTACATGTGTCAACAAACCACAAACCGAATGCATACAGGTATTAAGCAGATTAAGTTCATATTTATGCATATTGATATAACATGTCTTATAAGGAGTAACTACTCACATTCCTAGATAAACCGGTCATGAATGACACCAGTTATTAGCTCTAAACCTCAGAAATATAAGTAGTTTGCCATAAATCTAAGTCAAGTCTCAAGGTTCAGCGAATAAATTAACAAAAACTCGTAGACTATGCAAATGATTCTACTAATAACATGTCAATTAAGCACGGTTTAGGCATAAAACAGCTGAAAATGTAATGTCATCATTGAAATACTACCGTTCCGACTCAACCTATATGCTAAAATAAACATGCATTTTTTTTTTAATTATTGAAATTTTTCAATTTTTTTTTAATTTTTGTATATATATAGGAAATGAAATAACAAATGCAAACTGAAGTGCAATAAACGTGAAACAGATATGCAATAAAACATGTGAATGCAATGCAAAACCCTTCCCCAAACCAAATCACACAATGTCCCCATTGTGCAAAATCATGTAAAAGAAATAAAAGGGAAAATAGGAATTTGCGATAAATTAACTAAATAAGACATAAAAGTGACTCGGAAACTCTCAAGACTTTAAGCGCAGTGAGGAAACCTCCCAAACCAGCGTGAGCTAGGAGGTTTCAAAGAGTGGCAGATGCTACCATAGGTACCTGAAAAGAAACAAAAGTACCGCGCGTAATTCCGAGAAAGAAATTTACGAAACGCAAAATTATGTGCAAAAGAAAACAGAAGAAAACAGAAATGAATCGGAAAATAGAGAAAAGAATCCCTCAACTCCGCAATTGACCAAACACAGCAGGGGAATGATCGTGAATAGATACAGCAGCGGGGCACGGTCGATCGACCATAGCAGCCAGTCGATCGACCAGGGGTGACAAGAACAGAAGCCCTTGGAATCGCGACTCAGTCGATCGACCATAGCAGCCAGCCGATCGACTGAGAAACTTGCTGTAAGTTTCTGATTTCTTCGAATTGGCTCAATAAATTGAGCTAATATGGTCTATGAACCTGCAAATACACATAATAACGCGCCTAAAATTGCGCAAAACCCAAATGTAAAGTTTAAAGTCTTTAAATCCTAAGCAAACTTATTAAAGCGAAGTCTCGCACACACCAAAGCAATAAAAAGTCTAGCAAAAGCAATAAAATGTCTTTTAGAAAAGTCTTAATCAACTAATAGTTGATCAAGAATGGCCACGGAATGGCCCACTTGCTCGGCTTCTGGCTACAAGAAGTAGCCTCTACGGTGCTCATCTTTTCAGCTGCACTCATATTAATTCCAATATTTGCAGAACTCAACGGATCAACGTCTCTAACATCTTCCCAATCATTGACCTCGCCTGGCTCATCAAAATCCAAATCGGACTCCGTCACCTTGACTGGCTCCTCATCAGGCTCCTCATCAGTTGTATAGCTCAGACATTCTAGGTCGCCTCTTTGAACGATTGGCTCCTTCACAGCTGGAGCAATGAACGACTCTAACTTCCCCAAACCAGCTCCTACAATATCTAAAACAGAAGAATCTCCATACAATTTGCTCCCAATCAGGGGCGGAGGTGTTATAGCATAAATAGGCATAGGGGTAGGCATATCAGAAAGCACAAAATAAGATTTCTTCTCAGAAATCGTATTACAAGTGACTGGCCACATAAGATCTTTTTTCTTAGCGGTCTGGGCAAAAATAATGGACTGTTTCCGTACTTTAAAGGTCAATGTCCCTGAGCCAACATCTATAACTACACCAGCAGTGTGCATAAATGGTCTACCCAAAATGATAGGAATGTGAGCATCCTCGGGTATATCTAGTACAACGAAGTCAACTGGGAAAAAGAACTTTCCTATTTGCACAGGAATATCCTCTAAGACTCTTATAGGCTGGACCGCAGAACGATCAGCCATCTGTACTGTCATGTTACTAACTGCAAACCTAGTCAATTTCAATTTCTTAGCAAGACTCAAAGGCATAACACTAATACTGGCTCCTAGGTCACATAACACCTTCTCAATAGAAAAGGTGCCAATATTACATGGGACTGAAAACTACCTGGGTCAGCTAACTTATGTGGAGTAGTGTGAGTCAAATAAGAACATGACTCCTCAGTTAGTGCGATAGTTTGCACAGTATCAAGTGACTTCTTTTTAGACAAAAGCTGCTTCATAAACTTCGTGTAAGCAGGCACTTGATTAACTAATTCTAGGAAAGGAACTTGCACATTTAAACTACGAATAACATTTTCAAATTTGTTAAACGATACCTGTTCCTTTGTCGGCACCAATCTCTCTGGATAAGGGGCTGTAAGAAGCAACTTAGCCCTCTCCTCTATGTCTCTCATACCGGCATCAGTGGATTTCGGTTGAAAATCCACTACTTTGTCCTTGTTGTAGCTCAAACCTTCCTCAGACCGTCTCAGGAAGGAACCATTAACTGTCATGGGGTAATACTTTGGAACCGGAACTGACCCATCAGCATTTGGATCTTGCCTCAATAACTTCGGAGTCGTCGTACCCCGAAATAAGTGGTCCCTCAAGTTATCTGGCATTGGAGGATGAAAAGGTTCACAATCAGCAGTATCTTCAGTCGATCGACCATGTAGGTCAGTCGATCGACTGGCTTCCTCATGACCAGAAGCTGTACCGTTATGCGGGCTGGTCGATCGACCATGTGTGTCAGTCGATCGACTGACATACCTGCTGATCGTCTTTTTCTTGCTCGGTTCCGCCTCATATTTTTCAGTAACATCTTCGACCATAGTGGGCCCATCAAGGGTAGATCCACTCCTCAAAGTGATCGCATTTAGAGTATCTTTTTGATCCAGCTGCAACGGTAAATGCCCCGGAGCTCTAGTTGCACTTTTGCTTGCCAATTGGGCAATTTGACTCTCCAACATTTTTGTAGAAGTCTCTCTAGCTAGAGACTCCTTTTGCAGCAAACCCAACAGATTTCGAACCATGTTTTTCAAGTCAGAAATATCAGAACCTTGAAATTGCTGCTGCTGAGGTACATAGGGAGGTTTTTGATACTGCTGCTGCTTATGAGAGGGCACATAACTCTGCTGCTGCTACTGCTGGTGTGGACCCGGATTAAGGACATTTTGGTTAGTCTACCTCAAGTTGGGGTGGACATTAGAGGCATCGGGATAAGTACCAGTCTGCCTATAATGTTGAAAGGCAGCACATGTTTCATTCGAACTAGTACAAAACTCCGAAACATGTCCCTCTCCTCCACATCTTTTGCATGTAAATGGACCGTCTGAAACTGCATTAACTTTATATATACCTCTGATACCCGTCGTTGTGAGTACCAAAAATAATATTTATAATACCTATTAAAACTAACAAAAGCTAGTGGTAACAGGGTCGAACCACAGGGAGGCGAATGTAATTAATAATTGTCTAAATTTAGTCCTAAGGTAACAGTGTGTGGGGGTTTGATTGATTTGATCTATAGCTAAGGCAATAAAAGTAAAAGTAATCTAAAGAAATGTATTAAATCAAATATAAAGAAGGATACTAGGATGGTCGGTTCACTATAGTTTTGGCGGCAGAATACTAAGTAGGTCTAAATCAAACACATGAGGCGAGAAAACAAGAGGTCCTCTCGGTCCACTCTTAACAAGTAGCATCTTTCGATCTCGCTACGGGTCCCTAATATCACTAATACGACTCTCGTCTGAAAAAGCGACTAAAAATCTAAACGATACCTATCTTTCGATCTCAGCATAGTTTAGTCATTTTAATTGGTAGTCTAATAACCTTCCCTATCTTTCGATCTAATGGGTCAGTCAATTACTAAGCATTCAACTAGTCGCATGCATTCGATTTGTCGAATTTAGCAGTAGAGACAATTAAAACGAAACAAAACCTCACGAGGCCAGTCGATCGACCAGGTTGGACGGTCGATCGACCATGGCGCGATACAGGGTTACCTAATTCTAATGCCGCCTACACTATAATTCCCCTACATCCTATCACGATGAAATTAGCTACTCATACTAGGAATGATAACAACAATAAAATTGACTAATAAATCTACTGAATTCATGCTCGAAACGATTAAACAAATAAATAACATAAAACGATAATATTGGCTTTGGATACTGACTAGCAGTTTCTATACTATGAACAAAATATATAAGCAATAAAACTGAATAAGAACAGAGGGAATACCGAATGAAATTGCAGAGAAAGGATCCAGAACCGAATGAAAAAAGTAAATTGTATTGAAGATCAGATAAACGTAAAACCCTAAATTACTGATGATAGAACTAATAAAATCTCCCTGTTTTCTCCTAATATCAAGTTACGTTATATAGGAATATAACGCAACTCTTTATTCCAAAACCTAACGTACAATGGGCTTCCTTTTCCTCGATCTTTTAATTCACGTCTGAATTACGGCTTGGTCGATCGACCATGCAAGGCAGTCGATCGACTGGACTGCAGTGTAGAGTAGCTCCTGTAAGTCGTGGGCTGGTCGATCGACTAAGGGTAGCGGTCGATCGACTGAAATAGCTGATACTTGACTTCTAAGTTCTCGTGGATTTGTCTTTCGAGCCTCGAAATACGCACCAAGCTCGTTCCTTGAGTAAATACTTCACGTCAAATGCAGTGCAAGATACTCGGGGACGGATTTAGCTCAATATCTACTCATTTCCGCATAAATCTGCAATATTACATAAAAATGCGAAAGTAGACGAAACGGGGCAAATAGTAGCCTTAAACTACATAAATGAGCTCTGAAATGCGTGTAAAATAGGGTGTAAAACATCATATAAATGACACGCATCAAACTTCCCCAAACCAAACCCTTGCTTGTCCCCAAGCAAGAACAAGACTCGATCCTAAACCCTAATGGAACGAGTTCAATCTCAGAGCGAAATGCACAAGTAAAACCTAAACCAATTTAATGCACAAACAACAATCAATTAGAGATGTGAATCATGCAAACGAGTTATGTAGTCGTCAAAAACTGCTGAACCGTCAACTATAGAGACTTATCAAATTGGACTCTCACGGGTCGCTCAAATCACTCAATAAATACAGGTGAATATATGTAAAAGATAGAAAGAATTCATTTTGTCAGTGACACTCACCTAACTACGACCTATAAGAACATGCCTGCAATATAATATTAAAGTAATCTCTACAACCGTACATATGCATTCCAACCGAACAAATGACCATGACACATGCCGAGGTAAATATGGATATGTGAGGTATGGGTAAGAAAAGGCAGAACATTTATGGGAATGTGGGGGTGCAGGTGATCAAGCTAGTACCGAAACAAAACCATATGACCACATCCTTCTTCTTGCTCAAAATTCAATCAATACGGTGCTGTAGCAAGCACAAAATTCACTATCTCCGTAATAAATCAACTCCCCATAAGATATAAATGAAACATGGGAGCAAAAATCGCCGTCTAATAAAGACTTGAATCATGCGAATTGATTTCTTTTCTTTCTCGGGCTTCGGTCGATCAACCATGTAGAGCAGTCGATCGACCGACTTAAACAGTACAGACTCTTTTTTCTTTCTTTTTCGAATCATTTTTTCTCTTTTTTTTTCTTTTGTTTCTTTCTTTCCCTTTTTCATTTTCCCAACGACACCTCAAAATGAGCATAGCTACCAAAAACGAAGTAACAATCCCAAAACTAAACTACTAGCTTGACAAGGGCAGGCTAAATGTAGGATGTAGTTAATGGAACAAAAAGGCTATTTTTGGCAGTGTGGAGCTTATGGGTAAAATAAGAAAATGGGATGACCTCTTCCACATGTGTCAACAAACCACGAACCCGAATGCATACAGGTATTAAGTAGATTAAGTTCATATTTATGCAAATTAATGTGACATGTCTCATAAGGAGTAACTACTCATAATCCTAGATGAACTGGTCATAGATGTCACCAGTTATAGGCTCTAAACCTCAGAAAATGATGTAGTTTGCCAAAAATCTAAGTCAAGTCTCAAGTCCAGCAAGAATTTAACGAAAACTCGTAGACTATGCAAATGATTCTACTAATAACATGTCAATTAGCAAGGCTTAGGCATAAAATAGCTGAAAATGCAATGTTATCATTGAAATACTATCGTTCCGACTCGACCTATATGCTAAAATAAACGTGCATTTTGAATTTTTGAATTTTTGAATTTTTTGATTTTCTGTATATATAAGAGAAATGAAATAACAATGCAAGACAAAATGTAAACATGAATGCAAGCAAATGAAGTGCGACGCAAAACCCTTCCCCAAACAAATCGCACAATGTCCCCATTGTGCAAAATCATGTAATGAAGAAAAGGAAAACGGGAATTTGCGAGAAAATGTAAATAAAGGACATAAAGTGAAGGATAGGAACTCACAAGACTTTAAGCGCAGCAAAAGGAAACCTCCCTAAACCAGCGCGAGCTAGGAGGTTTCAGTAGCTAGCAGCGCTACCAATAAGTACCTGAAAAGACAACATATACCACGCATAAAATCGAGAAAGCAATGTTGAAGCGGTAATTATGTGCATAAGATGAAGAAATTGAAGAAAACAGAATTATGTTGGAAAATAGAGAGGAGGAAAGACTCCCTCGATTCCGCAGACCGACCAAACACAGCAGGGGAAAGGTTGTAAACAGGTACAGCAGTGACAACGGTCGATCGACCATAGCAGGCAGTCGATCGACCAGAGTGAACAGGAACAGAAGCTCCTGGAAGTCGCACGCCAGTCGATCGACCATGGTAGGCGGTCGATTGACTGGAAATACTGCTGTAACTTCCCGATTTCTTTAATTAGCTCGAGAACTTGAGCTAATATGGTCTAAAAACCTGCAAATGCACATAATAACGCGCCCAAAATTGCGCAAAACCCAAAGCAATAGTCTAAAGTGTTTAAAAATCCCAAATAAACTTAAAATGTGAAGTCTCGCGCACACGAAAAACGGTAAATAGTCTTAAAAAGCAATAAAATGTTTAGTTTGTAAAGCATTCGATCAACTAGTAATTGATCAAGAATGGCCACGGGATGGCCCACTTGGTCGGCTTATGGCTACAAGAGGTAGCCTCAACGGTGCTCATCTTCTCAGCGGCACTCTTCCCAATTCTAACATCCGTCAAGCTCAAAGGGTTAACATGTCGGACATCTTCCCATTCAATGAACTCTTCGGACTCGTCGGAATCCAAATCAGACTCTGTTGCCTTGACTAGCTCATCATCGGGCTCCTCATCAGTGCCATAGCTAAGGCATCCTAGACCACCTCTTTGAACGACTGGCTCCTTCACAGCTGGAGCAACATGCATCTCTTCCATCTCCAAACCAGCTCCTGCAATATCTAAAACAGTAGAATCTTCCTCCACTTTGCTCCCAATCTGGGGCGGAGGTGTCACAACAGGAGCAGGAATAGAGACAGGCATATCAGGAAGTATAAAATAAGATTTCTTTTCAGAAACCGTATTGCAAGTGACAGGCCACATGGGGTCTTTCTTCCTAGCTGTATGGGCAAAGACAATGGAATGCTTACCTACCTTAAAGGTCAAAGTTCCCGAACCAACATCAATAACTGCACCAGCAGTGTGCAGGAATGGTCTACCCAAAATGATAGGGATGTGGGCATCTTCGGGCATATCGAGCACAACGAAGTCAACAGGGAAGAAAAACTTCCCTATTTGCACGGGAATGTCCTCTAAGACTCTATAATGTGGGATGCAGAGCGATCGGCCATCATCTTGTCATGTTGGTTCTGCAAACCTAGTCAATTTGAGCTTCCTAGCAAGACTCAAGGGCATCACACTAATGCTGGCTCCTAGGTCACATAAGGCTTTCTCAATAAGAAAGGTGCCAATATTACATGGGACTGAAAAACTACCCGGGTCTTCTAGTTTAAGGGGTGCAGTATGGGTCAAATAAAAGCATGTCTCCTCAGTTAGTGCGACAGTATGCACAGTTTCAAGTGACTTCTTTTTAGACAGTAATTGCTTCATAAATTTCATGTAAGCAGGCACTTGATTAACCAATTCAAGAAAAGGAACTTGTACGTTTAAACTACGAACAACATTTTCAAACTTATTAAACGATACATGTTCCTTCGTCGGCACCAATCTCTCCGGATATGGGGCTGAAAGTAGCAACTTAGCCCTCTCCTCTAAATCTCTCATGCCGGCATCGGTGGACTTAGGCTGAAAGTCCACCACCTTCTCTTTGTTGAAGCTCGAACCCTCTTCAGATCATCTCAGAAATGAACCATTAATCGTCATCGGATCGTACTTCGGAACCGGAACAGACCCATCAGCATTCGGGTCTTGACTCAATACTTTCGGAGTTGTCGTACCGCGAAACAAGTGATCCCTCAAGTTATTTGGCATTGGAGGATGAAAAGAATCACCTTCAGATGCAATCTCAGTCGATCGACCAGGTTGGTCAGTCGATCGACTGACTTCAACAGGACCAAAAGCTACTGTTTGTCGCACTTTGGTCGATCGACCGGGTATGTCAGTCGATCGACTGACATACCTGCTAATCGTCTTTTTCTTGTTTTTATTCGCCACTGCCTTCTTCTTACTTGTTTCCGCCTCATCTTTTTCAGTGACATCCTTAACCATAATGGGCCCATCAAGGGTAGACCCACTCCTCAAAGTGATAGCATTAAAGGTCTCTTTTTGGTCCATCTGCGTTGGTAAATGTCCCGGAGCTCGAGTTGTATTCTTGCTAGCCAATTGGGCAATTTGGCTCTCCAACATCTTCATCCCGGCCTCTCTAGCCTGGGATTCCTTCAGCAACAAATTCTTCAACTCATTGAAATCAGAACTTTGGGCTTTTTGCTACTGCTGTGGGACATACGGAGGCTTTTGGAATTGTTGTTGCTTATGAGGGGGCACATAGCTCTGTTGTTGCTGCTGCTGTGGAGGTTGAGCCGGATTCAAGACATTTTGGCTACTCCACCTCTAGTTTGGGTGGACATTCGGCTCATAGTATGTGTTTGTCTGCCTACAATGTTGAAAGGCAGCACAAGACTCAAAGGGACTAGGACAATTGTCTGAAATATGTCCCTCAGCTCCACATCTTTTACAGATGAAAGGACCGTC